>NC_058380.1:14825192-15471153 GCF_018350175.1 Felis catus
ATTGCAAAATGATCACCAGAATAAGTCTAGTTAACATCTAGTTAACAATGTATGGTGATACATTGAAAAATTCTAATTGATGTAATGTTTTCTGAAGGATAATTCTTGGTCTTTCAGGATTTATATACATCATACTAATGTCTATACATATTTATTGACCTTAAGATACAAGGAAGTAGAGAATAAGTAGATTCATTAAATATATTTCTTTTGGAAAAGAGAAAAATGTGCACACACATATACATATGAGTACGTGTATAGCTTGAGTACATATCATAGATAATTATAAAAATATATAAGATATAAAGTATATGTTAAGTATTTATTTTATAATATATTATGTTGTATTATAAACACATATGGTAAGATGTAACAGGTATTTCTTTCTATTTTTTTTATCTTAAAACAAACATACTTGGCCGAGAATGGTTTTATAGTAAAATGATGGGAGGGGAGGCCATGCTAAGGAAGGATACCGCAATGCTTAGGTGCTTGTAGAATCTAGACATATTGTTGGTCTTTTTCACCCCTTCACACACACACACACGCACACACACACACACACAGAGGTTTATTACCAAGTTATAATGATTGATGAGCCAAAAATTCAGTTTACTCAACAAATGCTATGGTCGGAAATAGGATTGCAAACATTATCTTTATCAGGGCATCTATTGAAGAATAACCTGTGCCTGTGCACATGTCAGTTGTACCTCAAAACAAGGAAGTTTTGTTTAAAGCTCTGTTTACAAAGCTCTGATGACTAGTCGCCTTAGATCAGAACGTGGCTTATGGGTATCTGTCAAATGCTTAACAACAAAACCAAACATTTACCAAATGCTTATTAAATTCAAGGCACTGTGCTAATCTGCAATAATATAAAGGCAAATAAGCCCGAGTTCATGCTTTCAGCATCTCATGCGATGCAGTAACATGAAATCTAAACATAGTTGTGAAATTAGAAGCATACGTTCAATTACTCTCCACCGATACTAACAACGCAGGTTAAGACTGTAAAATTGACCTGCATCATGGAATCTCCGAAAAAATTTCTTGGGCGACTCATTTTTCCTGCTCTACACATTCATTGCCACTTTGGTTTCGGCTGGAGATATATATGGTGTTTCATGTAAAGGCTGTGCAGTCTTCCCAGAGATAAAAATGGGTGCTTCTCTCCAGCGCAACCTGTCCAGAGAACGGTCTAAATTAGCTCCCCTCCTTTGCTGAATCATGTCCCATGAGAAAAATATAAATGTTACATTTGCTGGCAACGGCAGGTGGAAATTCACATAAGAGTTGGAAAGAAGTAAAACAATGTGGTAAAATCAACACAGGCCCAGAAGTCAGGCGAGCCAGGCTTCCCCCTACTAGCTGACAGGGCGTTAGTCATCACCTGGCCTTGGAGAGGCTCCCTTTTCTCCTGTTGTATAACAGGAATACAGCACCTCCTTTTCTACCTATCACACTGGGTTGTGGAAGGCTCAAACAGGAAAATATCCCAAGTCCCGCCAATACTACCCACATGTGAGTCACCACGATGAAATGATGTCACAGGTTAGATGAACTGTACGGGGAAATTATCAAAGCCGTTGCTATTACTTTTGCAAAGTCTGAGTAGACAGACAGAGCATTCACCTGTTTTTATCTTTCAGATGGGTGTGGGGGTGAGGAGGGACAGAGGACAGAGGAAAGAGTTCAGCTGACTCTCATGTAACATTTATAGCACATGAAAAAAAGTGCAGCGAACTGAAGGACTTCGAAGGGACTGACTACATTTTGTTTTACCCGCAGTTCCTGACATGCTTGGATTTCCTCACATTATCTCCAAAACAAGTGAAGACACTGAATGATCCAAGTGTATTTGAAAAATCTCCTCTAAGAATTTTTAAAAATGCATTAATGGCTGGTCCTTAGAAAGGAAATTTAACATACCACAGGTAATCACGGTATGCCTTCCATCCCTTAAAACAGAGAGAATTCATTGGTCCCATAACTTCAACCTTCATAGTAATCTTAGCTGATTAGTAGCTTTGGAGAAAAACTAAATAAAGACGTACTGTGTTCCTCCTCTCTCCTAACAAGAACTGAAAGTCTGAGTCATAAAATAGAGGCCTTAGCCACTAGTTAGAATTTAAGACTTGTCATTTCTGTGGAAGCAATTCTTAAACATGATGTATGAAAATTAAAAAAAAAATCCCTCTAGACATTTAATGCCTGATGTATTTGAGAGACACAGAGAGAGAGAAAGTGTGCATATATGGTGTGTGTGTGTGTGCGTGTGTGCGCGTATTCTCACATGGGCTGAGGCTGTATTTTGGTGATTTTCACTTTTGAAACATTTCAGTCTTGACCAAAGTCACCCACTCTACTATTTTCTGGCCTTGTTGAGGGAGGTAAAGCTAGAAAAACAAGTTATTTTTGTTTTTGTGTCGTGTCCTAGCCCTCGAGCCTTCTTCTTCATTGGTTAGTGGCTGGTTTATTTACACGGCAACAAAAAGGCAAACATTACAAGAGTTTAATTAAAAGTTATTGGAGAAGATATTTATATTCCGAATTATAATGTAAATATGACTCTTTAACCTCTCTTACTAACCAGAGTCATCTGATGTACTTGACTTCATGTGTGAGACGCTTAAGCTTTCCTATGCTAACCCCCATAAGAATCTCACTATTTCTTCTTGTGACTCCCCTCTCCCAAATAGTCTAAGAATCTCACTTAAAGATGGTGATGGTGGGGTGCTTGGATGGCTCGGTCAGTTAGGCCTCTGACTTCTGCCCAGGTCATGATCTTACAGTTCATGAGTTCAAGCCCCACACCAGACTCTCTGCTGTCAGCACACAGCCTGCTTTTGGATCCTCTGTCTCCCACTCTCTCTGCCCCTCCTCCACTCTTTCTCAAAAATAAATAAACATTAAAAAAATGGTAAAGATGGTGATGATGATGGCTCTGATGGTGTGAGGTCTGACCATGCTGCTATTGCTTCTTGCCGCAATTTAACATCATGGATGAAGATTGGTCCCGCACAGTTTGGTAAGTGGTACTTTGCTGCTGGGATGGTCTGGTTGGTCTGCATCTTTGACTGGTCTCATATTGGATACCTTGGGGAAAAAAGGGTTCCGTTCCTTATTCCAATGTGTGTGTGAGGGGTTTCTCCACACCACTGAGCAATTCTTGGACACTAGGCGGGTGTTCTAAAATTTGACTCCATTTTGGCGCTATCTACTCAGAGAAAGCATCGGATTACACAGGTGACAAGCTCAGTCCCACAAGATTGTTGCTCCCACGCTGTACTCCTCCTCTACTTGGGACCTCAGATGGAAGTCCAGGTTGTCACTTGTGCTTCTGACTGGCTGCAGATTGGAGGTTCCCACATCCCATTCCTTGGGTTCAATTACTTTGCTAGAGTAGCTCGCAGAACTCAGAGAAACATTGTACTTGCTAGATTACTGGTTTATTGTAAAAGGATGTAACTCACGGACATCCAGAGGGAAGAAATGCATGGGTCGAGGTGTGGGGAAAGGGTGCAAAGCTACCATGTTCCCTCTGAAGGCACCACTCTCCCCAAGTCTCCAAATGTTCACCACCCAGATAGCTCTCCCAGCCCTGCCCTTTGGGTTTTTACAGAGGCTTCATTACATAGGAATGTTTGGTTAAATCATTGGTCATTGGTAATCGATGAAACTTTCAATTTCTTCCCCTCTGTGGAGGTGGGGGGAGGGTGGTGGGGGGGGACTGAAAGTTCCAAATTTCAATTATAGGGTTGGTTTCTCTGGCAACCAGACCCCATCCTAGGTGACCTAGGGGCTTTCCAACAGTTGCCTTATTAACATAACAAAAGATACCTGGTCTCGGTCACCCCTTAGGAAATTCCAAGAGCTTTAGAATCTCTGTGCAAGAAACAGGACAAATACCAAATATAGAAGTCTTTTTTTTTTTAATATTTATTTATTTGTGAAAGAGAGCGGGACACACGGAGCACGAGCAGGGGAGAAGAAGAGAAAGAGACACAGAATCTACAGCATAAAGCCGATGTGGGGCTCAAACCCATGAGCCGTGAGATCATGCCCTGAGTAGAAGTTGGTCGCTTAACCAACTGAGCCACCCAGGCGCCCCCCCCCCCAAATACATAATTCTTGTTATAAATCACAATGTCACACCGAGGAACCACACATTCATGCTCAGCGAATATTCTACAAAGCACAACTGCTATATTCAGGTGCCTAGATTGGTCTAGAATCCTTATGGAGGTTAGGCCACCTCCATCTCAAGGAAAACTTTTGTTCTTCAGGACTTGGGTAGATTTCCTCAGCTACTCCAACAAAACCAAATTCTATATGCTCTTCCCCTAAAAAAATAGGTGGATACTTGCTCTGCGTTGTTTTTCACCTGGGAGGGTAACTTAAGGGTGTGGCCTTAAAGGTCAAGGAATATCAAACAAACAAGTCTTCAAGGAGCTTTACCTCACATCACTGTAATATCTGGAAGCATTGGGAGTAGAAAGATAAATCCGTATGCACTTGAGACAACTGGACTTCGATAGGTCTCGGATGCTATTTTGATCCGCCTATAAAGTCAAAGTGTAACCAAAGAAAACAAACGTTTTAGTAATTTCAATCACCGTGGATACCCAAACTGTCTAATGAATAATATTTTAGATACCTTTTCTAGGAAATTGTTTTTTCCGCATTCAGTCATGTGAAATGCCCGACTTTTGTCCAATACTTTGTTCAGAGAGGGGCTCCTGTGACATTGAGAGACCAGAGAGTTCAAAGCAGGCTGGTCAATAGCCTCTCCCTAATGAAAGCAGATGGACTCCCTGATCAGGAATTCACAGTAAGGAAATGTTCAGTTGAGCAAGCCAAACTCTGGTACAGATCAAAGGTTGGACTGTCCATGAGAATAAAAGAGAAGTTCAAGTGTAGCAGCTGATACTAGAAATCAGTTTCAGTAAAACCACCCTATGTGTCAGTTGAAGGAGAAAGAAAAGAAAAAACACCTGCTCCCCCATCCTTGTAGCCCGGAGCCGTGGGTCTCTCCTGCTCTTCACCTCTGCCCACTAACCACCCCGGGTTTCTGAGAGTCCCCAAGGAGGGCATAACAAGTGGGGAGTATTATTCCACCCCGCCACTCTCTTACTGGCTGTGAACAATCTCAGGGTAACAAAAAGAAAACAGTGGGAGTTGCACAATCTGCAGAATTTCAGGGTGGCCAACGGTACCACCAATGTGGGGACCCGTGTGCAGTAACTGGGAATGGTTTCTAAGACCTTCCTGAGCGATTCTGACACACCAGGCCATGTGGGGAGGAAGGGACACTCTGAAAGAGTCTGCAATTCCTTTCCAAAAGTCGAGAGACATTTGAATGACTGTTATTTGTTATCACTTCATTAGTAGTTTTATGAAATCTTTGAAGGGCCGTTCTTGATAAACAAGACATGACTAAGATTTAGCTTCGGCTCACGCTTCCATTCCAAATTATGCAATAGCACACACACACACACAGACCCCACTTACTGATTCTGTAACTTTTGGACAGCTCTCTTCTTAAGAAATGAAATGAGGGGCGCCTGGGTGGCGCAGTCGGTTAAGCGTCCGACTTCAGCCAGGTCACGATCTCGCGGTCCGTGAGTTCGAGCCCCGCGTCGGGCTCTGTGCTGACAGCTCAGAGCCTGGAGCCTGTTTCCGATGCTGTGTCTCCTTCTCTCTCTGCCCCTCCCCCGTTCATGCTCTGTCTCTCTCTGTCCCAAAAATAAATAAACGTTGAAAAAAAAATTAAAAAAAAAAAAAAGAAATGAAATGAGATGTTTCCATGGATTGTGCCCTTTTGCTAGCCATCATGGTGGTGTACAATAAAGCCAGGTGAATATTCTAAAATGAGAGAAAGACTACACCCAGTAGAAAAGCAAGGAATTTTGATGTGAGGCAAAATATAATGCAGGGGAAATATACACAGATATTGTAGGAAGATCATTTCAAATAAAAATTATAGCTATTAAGTATATATCGTATGTCTACGCAATAGTTACCATTTATCAAACATCTACTGCATGCGTAAGTGCTGCTTGGGTGGCTCAGTTGATTAAGTGTCTGACTCTTGGTTTTGGCTCAGGTCATGATGGCATAGTTTGTGGTCTTGAGCCCTGTGTTTGGACAGTGCAGAGCCTGCTTGGGATTCTCTCTCTCTCTGCCCCTCAGAAGCATGCTCTCTCTCTCTCTCTCTCTCTCTCTCTCTCTCTCCAAATAAATAAATAACATTAAAAAAAATCTCCTGTATACCTTAAATGGTGCTAGAGCCTAAGCTACAAAGATAAGACGTAGATTCTGCCCTAAAGGATTTCTCAGCTTAAAAGGGAACAAATAGCTACAATAAATAAAGTAAGAGAGGGGGGCCTGGCTGCCTCAGTTGGTAAAGCATGGGACTCTTAATCTTGAGGTCATGAGTTTGCGCTCCACACTGGGGGGAAAGATTATATTAAAATAATAAAAATAATTTAAAAATGATTAAAAATGATAAAATCTAAAAATATAATAATAATGATGCAATAGCACTACTGTATGACACCAAGGAAAGAGCAAGTAACTACGTTTAGGAAAGTGGTTAGGGACAGCTTCTCAGAGAAGGGCTTTCTTGGCCTGGATTTGGAAGGTGAGTCAGGAAGCAGTGTTTCAGTCAGGGGAAACCGTAAAAGCAAGGATGCACAGATAGGTTTCTTTATTTCACTGGATGGAAGCCTCTCCATTTTTCCCATAGGCTAATCAGTGAGCCCCAGAAGCTAGCGTGACAAGAATTTAGGGAGTGTTTTGGAGGATGCTAAGGGATAAAACTTGGAGAGGTGGGCTTCAGTCAAATCACTGAGAGCTGTGGTAAAGGGAGTTGGATTTTCTCTTGCGGAGGGTGGGGAACCATGGATGTATTTAAGTAAAGAGTGACATGTTCAGATTCATGAATTCAAAATTTATAAAGAGCACTACCAAGCACCCTTATCGGTGATTCCTCTTTTCCATCTTGGGCCCACTTCTTTGGGGAACCCTTTCTCATATGCTCGTTTGTAGGGTACATGGCCATCTTTCCTAAGGTTTATCGTCATCTTAGCCCTTTGATAGCATAGGTGTTGCTTGTTGAAAAGTAGGTTTCATTTCGTGAGTCCATTTTTTCATTATATTGCTATAATAGTTTGTGCCAAGGTTTTGAAGTTGAGATTCTCATTTCTAAGAGCATTTTTGTGACTGTGGAAATGTGTCTTACCAGCAGAATTAAGTGGTTCATTATTTGTGTCGGTAAATGTGATCCCTTGGTTTTTCAAATGCAGTGAGGACTATTTGAAGGGGCAAGAGTTTTAGAGCTTTATTATAAGGAGGAAGATTCTAGATCTGAGTGAGTTTAGTATGACATGTGGGAATCCACAGCCCATTTTGGTTTTAGTATATTTTTAAACATACTAAATTCAGGAATCAATGTTAAAAACAATGTTTTTGAAGAAGACAGAGCTTGCTTTATATTGAAAACACAAAGAGCGCCTGGGTGGCTCAGTCGGTTGAGCATGGGACTTAGGCTCAGGTCATGATCTCACAGTTCATGGGTTTGAGCCCCTGATGGGCTCTGTGCTGGGAGCGCAGAGCCTGTTTGAGAATCTCTCTCTCTCCTTCTCTCTTTGTCCCTCCCCTACTCACACTCTCTCATTCTCAAAATAAATAAACTTTAAAAAACCTACAAAAATCGCAGAAATAAATGGATCCTTGTTGTAAATTAGCCTCGAATCACAAATCCCTAACCTCATTTAGAATGTTTCTGATTTAGAGAAAAGCAATCTTATAAAATATGGTTACAATCACTACCATTTTTTCTCCTGACCACAGTGTGAATAGTTACGTCACAATTTTTTTGCCACCATCGGGAACAAATTAAGGCTTCCAGATACGTGTTGTGAGGTGCCTGCTTACATTGGCCATTCAATAAACATGTAGTCGAATTATAGCAGTCCTCATTATAATAATTACTTTATTAAGCTGGATACTTTTGTTTCATAATCAAAATTTCTACAGACCTTTGGAACTTTCCAATGTTGAGGAAGTAATGTGGGCAGTTAGTTCACTATTGTAAATAAGATATCCATATTTTCCTAACACGCTTCACATCTAATGGTGCTCTACCCATAATCAGACCCCCTCAACACTTCTAGAACTCATTTGGTTCCACATTTAGTCCAACAAACATTTATCAAACACTTACTCTGTGCAGGGCCCCGGAGATATATGCAAAGAACATGTTAGTCAGCCCTGGTTTTATTGTTGTGATAGGGGTTTTAGTTGCTTAATATGTAAGTCCAGAGTCTTCCCTTGTCAGAAAAAAAGCTCATTTTTTTTCATCCTCTTCCTTCCTTTCCCCCCTTGTACCGTCTTGTAACAAATTCTAGTAAAATGAATTCTAAGCCCATATCAGCAAATTGCAAATCGCTTTCACTGAGGACACCTAGAAACCAGAAGTAACTAGAGGATAGGAACAGCGACGTGAGGAAAGGTGAATGGCAGTTCAGCTTAAGGGCTGGTGAACTCTGACTGGTTCACTCTGGCTCAGACTTGGGTTCAAATCCTTCCCTTCCATGCTCACTTTGGCAGCACAGACACAAATCCTCCTCTTATCACTGTGTGACTTTAGACACGGCTCTAAACCTCTGGAAACCTCCATTTGATTAGCTGTAAGATAAGGATATTAGTAATAATCTATCTCATAAGGCAGTTTTAAGTGCAAAATGAAATAACACATATAAAACTTAGCACACTGCAATCACCCTATCAATGTTGCTCATATGCAGAAATGAACATAGAGACTTTTCTACTAAAACGTGGGAAGAGGTCATGAATGCTGAAGCAATCCCTGCCTTCACACTGCATTCTTTTCTTTATTACGATGGCGTGAACTCAGTTTTGTTTGTTTCGGAGGGTCCTTTGGCCAGAATAACTTCTTGTTTTATTTATTTATTTATTTATTTATTTATTTATTTATTTGACATTTTATTTTATTTTTTGAGAGACAGAGTGACAGCAGAGGAGGGGCATACACACACACACACACACACACACACACACACACACACACAGAATCCAAAGCAGGCTCCAGGCTCTGAGCTGTCACCAGAGAGCCCAAAGCAAGGCTTGAACCCACAAACACAAGGTCATGAGCTGAGCCAAAGTAGGATGCCCAATGGACTGAGCTACCCAGGTGCCCCCAGAATAACTTCTGGAAAGAACCCATGACATATTAGTATGTATATTAGAAGCAAGATTTAAAAAATAACTCCTCAGCTGCACAAAAACAGACCAGTGTATGGAGAGCCTTTTGAGCATCTACCTATAAATACTTAATTTTTTAAAAATGTTTGTTTACTTACTTTTGAGAGAGAAAGAGAGAGAGAGACACACAGAGAGAGAGGAGGGACAAATGGGAGGGACACAGGGAAGGAGAGAGGGAGACACAGAATCTGAAGCAGGCTCCAGGCTCTGAGCTGTCAGTGCAGAGCCTGATGCAGGACTCTAACTCACAAATGTGAGATCATGAACCCAAATCGGACGATTAACAAACTGAGCCACCCAGGTGCCCCTACTTATAAATCTTAAAATCCCTGAAATCACAGTATAAACTGAGATGATAGGAGGTAAAACTCTAAGTTGGTAAAATCAGAAAGGATCAAACACATTTAAACAATGCCACTTACCAGCATAGCGATTTGCAATAAAGCCAATAATCTTGTAACCATTTTATAAGTATAATATTATAATCTTATAGTTTATATAGTATAAATTTAAAATTACTGTTTATATTTTTTCTTATTGAAACTTGGGGAAAATGGTCTTCTGGAAAATTTAGAGTGAGAAATGACAAAAGGAAATTAATTATAGAGTATTCAGTTCTATTAATCTAAGATTCCAAACAGCATCAATAATTTCTTTATTTCATGTGCTGTCTTTATTTTAGTCATGGTTTAAAAAAAGTCTTGGGTGTTTTCTTATAGTTACCACTAGCCCATGTTCCTAATAGATACGTTTCTTTAATAAGGTCTCAATTTCTTACTTTCACTACATTCTTTTGTGAAGGAAGCTTAAAGAAATTAATTCTTGCCCTTAGATGTGGAAGGTACTGTCATGTGTATTTGAGGTCAAATATTCAGTAAGCCTGACTGGCCTCATAAGTGAATATACACGTATGCACAGTGATCACTTGAAAACCACACCTATAAGCTTCCTATGGCCGATGTTAATAAACAGCAGGTACAAAGAAGTTGTGCACAAAAAAAAAAAATGCGTGTGCTTTCGTGTTGATTTCATCTGCTTGAAATTAAGCTTAGCATATTTATGACATATAGCATGAAGCATGTCAACTATTCTGAACTTAATATTATATGTAATATATTCATAAGCATTACAATTTTCTAGCGTTTATTTTCAGATCAAAGGCTAAACATTTTAAGATGCACAAAAATGGTTAACCTTGTGTAGCAAGTCTTAGAAATGATTGAAGACATACCATTGAGAGACTGGAGAAGAGAGAAAATAGCCTAGGAGACCAACCAGAATTATAAAAGGACAGAGACAAAGGACATAGAAGAAAGAGAAGATTGATTGAAAATGGGGGCTGGGGGGCTGGGAGGAGAAAACAATACAGGAATTATTAAACAGAAGCATTGGGTTCAAGTAACCAAAAGCTATAATCAAAGTACAAGTTGACAGCATTTCAAATATGCTCTTATGCCTGTGAGGAGTGTTAAGTCTAGATATTAGGGGCCTGAGTTTAACACATAAGCAAAACCAATATTTTATTCCTAATAATAAAGATCTTCAAGAACGTTATGTTCGTTATGATGTTTTTCCAGTAAATAATTACGATCCTCCTGGACACTGGAGTGGGTCTGACGATTAATTTACCTTTGAAAACTGAACCCTCCTTTACTCACAGGAATAGACTGGAGTGTGTTTCTCTTCTCCTGCTCGCAGAAACCTACAAGTTGCTTTCTTTGCCAACACTGGGAATTTATTGTTTTAGCCAAGTGAAGACCGTACATTTTCAGGCAAAGGGATGAATTTCAAGGAATTTCAGGCAAGAAATACCTGGCTGATTATCCTGAAGCATTGGTCCTCAGTGTATGATCAGGAGACAGTAGCAGCAGCAGTAGCATTATCTGAGGAACCTTCGAGAAATACACATTCTCGGGCTCCACCCAAGACCCACTGAATCACACACTCTGAGGGTGGCACCCAGCCCAAGCTTCTGAATCACTGCCCGTGGGTGGCGCTTCTAAGTCTGCCGGTAAGGTGTCAGGTAAGGAGAGACAATACGATCACAGATGTGTGGCATATTTAAAGCACTTTATGAAACGTATGTGAAGACCTAAATCAAAGGCCTTCTCGTCTGTGACACATCCCCTGACGGCATTAATGAAAATGAAACCGTATTTCCTCTATTCTACTGCTCCTAAAATGTCCCGGATTGGGATAGGCGTCGTTTCTTATTCAGCTTGCTTTTTCCCCCCGCAGTGTCCGGCCTGTCACTCCGTAATTGACATGTTTAAATATTGAAATCAAATTGAATGCATGCCTCCGATACGCAAATGTGGAAAAATTTATCGCAACTCTCTGCAAATTCCTATCTCACAGTGGAATTCCAACATGACAGCAGAGAGGGAAGACAGTATAGAAAGGAGAAAAGGATGACGTTGGAGAGAGCTAAATCTGAGGAAGGGTCAGGGCATGACTGATGGATGTCGCCAACCTTCACCCTGACTATTGATTTCCCTTTGACTTGCGGTCCGTGCTCAAATTAGTTATTAGCTTTTTTATACAAGTGTAGTTAAGATTTTTTCAATTACATTTTTGAGTTTGATTTTATTTGGTTCTGCAATTGTCTGGATTCCTGCTGAGCACTGGACACTGTGCTTGCCTCCCGTGGAAGAGGCCTCCAAAAAGTCCTGCTCTAAAGGAACTTACAGTCCAGGGCAGTTTCTCAACTTCAGCACTACTGGCGTTTGGGGCTGGAAACCCCTTCGTCGCGGGCACCGTCCTGTGCATGGTAGGATGGTTAGCGGCGTCCCTGGCCTCTACCTGGTAGATGCCAATAGCATTGACTTCTTCCCTCCCCCCCCACCCTCACCAAGTTGTGACAATGAAAAATGTCACCGGACATTGTCACATGCCCCTGAGGGACAAAACCCACTCCAGTTAGAACCAGTGTGCTTGTGGAAGAAATAGACAAGATACAAAAGTTTCTCATCCACGGTGATAAGTGCTATGACACCATAAGGCTGACAGATTGCAGTGAAAGCGCACCTCACAGAGACTGAGATGGGGGGCATGTGAGGGGTGGGGAGGGAAATTAGCGGGCTCTGGGCAGGAAAGGAAGTAGAGTGGCATCTTGAATACTGAGCAGAGTATTCAAGCCTGTGGGAGATAGGAAAGAGAAGGGAGGAGGAAGAAGGAGGGAGTTATGGGGAATTACTTGTTCCAGGCTGAGGACAGGAATGAGAAAATGCAGCAGCCTGAGCCAGCGTGTCACATTAAAGGACCCAGAAGCGGGTAAGCGCAGTGTTACCCAAGCGTAAAGTGCAAAGGTGGCGGGGGGGGGGGGGGCAGTGGGCTTTGCAGCCACAAGGCTACGGGACACATTGTTCATAGCCCAAGGTCAGTCTTCTGTCATCCTTTACGGTGAAGCTGTCATCCATTTGTCTCTTGTCACTGCTGGGGAGCCCATTAAATCCTTACCACTATATGTGGTCCCAACAGTTAATAGGCTGTTGCACCTGTTAGCTCCTCACCTAGCACTGAAATCTGTTGAGATTTGCAGAATCTCAGGTATGTTTTTCTTCACGTGTGCTGCACGGACATTTAAACAGACACGTAATACTTGAAAACAGGGAAGAAACGGCTTTGGCAACTTGTTCCTTTATTTGGTCTCACACTTTTCATAAATTAGAAAACAATTTTAAGGACAAAAGTTGTCATTATTTTCCTGAGATTTTTGGCTTCCTGGAGAATCGTGGAAAAAGAGGGTCAGTGTCTTTATTATTATTATTGTTATTGTTGATTTGAGAGAGAGCGGGAGTGAAGGTGGAGAGGAGGGGCAGAGGGAGAGAGAAAGAGGGAGAGTCTTAAAAATTTTTTTTCAATGTTTATTTTGATTTTTGAGAAAGAAAGAGACAGGGCGCAAGTAGGGGAAGGGCAGAGAGAGAGACACACAGAATCCGAAGCAGGCTCCAGGCTCTGAGCTGTGAGCACAGCTTACCTGACTGAGCCACCCAGGCGCCCCAGGGTCAGTGTCTTTTTAGTGTTCGGCACAACATCTAATGTATGGAAGGTGCTTGACCAATATTTATTGGGTAAATATATTTACATTTATTACTAGTAATAGTATCAGCATCTTGTCCTATTCCATCAAGGCTGCCGTAACAAAATACCACGGACTGAGTGGCTCATAAACAATAGAAATTTATTCTTCACGGCTCTGGAGACCGGCAAGTCCAAGGTCAACATGCCGGCAGATTCAGCGTCTGGTGATATCCCACTTTCTGGTTCACAGACTGCCATCTTTGTGTTGTAACTTCACACAGCAGAAGCAAGGGGTTTCAACCTAAGAATGCTGAGGGAACACGTTTCGTCTATAGCGCATTTGCATAGAGCACAATACATGATCAACTTCTCAAGGATGTGATCTCATTGGATGATTACAGCAGCCCAATGGGGTAAGTAAGGAATTGTTTTTAACTCCATTACAAGTGGTATCTTACCCTCGACCCAGTACCAGCCATATCATACTTTCCTATCTCGACAGTGAAAGAAAATGTTAACAGAAACATTTTGTGCCTCCTGTAAGTATTTATTCTTACGGTAGATAGATGGTGAGACAGTGGGCGATACAGACATGTATTTTCAACTCTTCCAAAGTCCAAAAAGGGGGGCGCCTGGGTGGCTCAGTTGGTCAAGATTCCAACGTCGGCTCAGGTCATGATCTCACTGCTCATGGGTTCGAGCCCCTAATTGGGCTCTGTGCTGACAGCTCGGAGCCTGGAACCTGCTTCAGATTCTGTGTGCGTGTGTGTGTGTGTGTGTGTGTCTGCCCCTTCCCCACTCGGTCTCTCTCTCTCTCTCTCTCACCCTCTCTTTCAAAAATAAAACATTTAATGGAAAGTCCAACAAGAATAAAGGGGGAGGGGCCTTAAAAGTCAAGGTTCTCAATTTCACAGATAAGGAAACCGAGGCCACGTAGCTGTTTAGTGTAGAGCCAGGATTATAGCCTGGGCCTCTGGACTTCTATGTTTGGGTGTGCTTGAGAATTTACCAATTGGCGTGCAGACCTGAAAATTCCTTGTCCTTCCAAATGGCGGACCTCCCACATCTGCACAGCTGCTGTTGGATCGTGGAGACTTCTCTTGTACAGCTCGTCTTCTCTGGACAGCAATGTTCCAGGAGAAGGCTGGCTTCAAGGACATGAGAAACGGCACATTCAAACAAATATACATATGCCTGTGTGTTCATGCCAGTACTGAACAATGCCATCCAGGTGTCCAAATATAATAACCTGTCTGTTTTCTTTTTTCCCGGAAGAGGAAGCGATGGCCCAGAGAGGTTAACTATTGCACGGGATTTTGTTAGCCAAGTCACCATCTGTTTGCTCCTTAACAATGAGTCACCTCTACTCCTTATAAGTAGGGCAGGAGGGCAGCTGGAATTTCCCAGCTCGCTCCTTGGTCACTGCTTCCTGTTTCTGCTGCTTTTATCCTCCACGGCACGGCTTCATGGGCAAAAAAGTGAAACAGACACTACTACCCCGGGGTAGTCTGCCTGCACCGAGTCAGATGACTTGGGCTTGTGTTACGGTAAGTCGAGGGCAAAATGTGGGTCTGTCTTGACCAACGGTGTGAATAATCGAATCTCCTCTCAAGTTTTATTGCCCCGTATTCCACCCAGAAAGGCACACGACCACACTCAGCCTATCGAAGTCCGTGTGTGAGTGGCAGAGGCGGAGCCTGTCATCAGGGAGGACGTTCAGGGGATGGGTCCACACCGAAAAAAGGGAAAACATTCGAAGAAGTGGTGCCTGTCTCCTTGCTTATGTGAAAAAAAAAAAAAAAAAAAGAAAAGAAACACCAAAAAACAGAAAGCAAAAGCGATCCTTGAAAGCAAAGACACACAAAGGATCATTCACTACTCTTGCTTGTCCCCAAGCCTAGAAAGCGCAGGGACCTCATTTAGGACGGTGGCCTGAGTGTGTGTGTCTCCTTCCAGAGGGGGCCACCCTGAGAATCAAGGGAAGATGCACTCAGTTCCTATGGCAGTTAGCACGTCCGGGGCACCTCCCTTAAAATAACATAGTCCCTGGGGCGTCTGGGTGGCTCAGTCGGTTAAGTGGCTGACTCTCGGTTTCCGCTCAGGTCAGGATCTCACGGTCTGTGAGTTCGAGCCCCATGCAGGGCTTTGCACTGGTAACACAGAGCATGCTGGGATGCTTTCTCTCCTTGCCTCTCTCTCTCTGCCCCTCCCCTGCTCATGCTCTCTCTCTCTCTCTCTCTCTCAAAATAAATAAATAAACATAATTTTTTAAAAAACATACTCCTTTGTGCAGCTGTCATGTTTGCATTCCATGTGTACGACTTGAATTATCCACTGTCTAGAACAATGGAAAGCACAGAATGAATGTGCCACGGATACTACTTTATCTGAAAGAATTCAAAATTCTAGGATGCCTCTTGAAATGAACGCCTTGTTTCCAAGACTTCATCTGTCAAGGGAAAACATCAAGAGCTGGTAAGGTCACAGCGGGATTAAATTCTAGCGTCCATTTATTTTATAATTGGCACTCTGACCCTAACACTTTCTTTCCCTCTCCGTTTCTTAAAAACAAAGTAAAACAAGACAAGACAAGAACAAAACAACACGAAGCAACCCCCCTATGATTTCAAAAACAGAGCCAAAATAAGGAGAAAGTGTCTAGTCTAGACCAGTAGGTGTCCCTAACACCTGTGGGCCCAGGTCACAAGTGTGCACGGAGGGAGAGAAGGGGGAGGCTCCCTTCTCTTCCCACTCCGCCTCGTGTCCCGGGGCCAGAGGCTTGGAGAGCACACGTGGTTAGCCCAGCACACAAGTCCAGACTCGAAGCCCACCAAGCACCTTGGCAAACGCTCGCTGTCAGGGTTGTGTATGCCACACAGCGTTATCCGCTATGGGAGAACAGATGTGGGGAACGGTCCATCAGGCCCTGGAAGCGGCCCGGTGTTATCTGGGCGTGGAATCCAGGGTCTTGGGCACCAGGAGCATGGTCTGGGTCGGGGGTGTTGTGTACGCGTGGGCACGTTCCCCTGACCCCTATGACGCCTTGCACTGTGAGGAGCGTGGCTGGAAGAAGGTTATCTAAAAGCCAGGGTCTAGGACTCCCAGTTGCTCAGATCTGTGGGCAGCACTGCTCAAAAATCAGCCTAAGGCCTTCTTTTAAATTCAAATGCCTACATTCTGCTTCCAGATATTCTGATGTAACAGCTTTGTGGTGAGGGCCCGGCCTCCGCCTGTGCAATCAGAGGTGGGTATCCTGCCGTTTCCTGGTTTGGCTCTGCTCATCTGGGGGATGTTTACCATCGGGAGGGAGGCCTCTTTCCTCCGTCCTCCTCCTCCTCCTCCTCCTCCTCCTCCTCCTCCTCGTGCTGCCCTCCCGCAGGCCCCGAGTGACTCACTCTCCTCCTGTTGCTGGGCTCTCTCTTTGTTGTGGTTGCCAACCCCCGCTGCTGTGCCTTTTGCAGACGCCGCCTGCTGCCTATATGTTCACCCAGCTTCTGCTTCCCGGCTGCCAGCGCTGCTCCCGTTTGTTCTGTCCCTCACTTGTAGGGGACCGTGTTACTGTTCCCCAGGCTGCAGTCTCTAGGCGGCTTCTGTTGCACAAAGGAGGGCCTTCTGTGCTCTGTGCTCTTCCTCTACAAGCTAGACTTAGAAGCTGTCACTAAGTGACGATGGCGTGACGGCACTTCCAAATATGGCCTCGTGGTGCCCACTCCTCCACAGAGTCCTTGTACTTGTTGTCTGAGACCTGAGAGGGGGGCCCGGGCTTTCGAGTATTCCCATTTTTCTTGGGGGTACATTTCCTCCAAAATTTAAGGTAGCCCATCTAGCCTTCCAAAGTTTCTCAATCTGAGTACCTAAGAATTGGCTCTCAGCCCTAAGGCCCTTCTCTTTTTTCTTCCTTCCTTTTTTTTTTTTTTTTTTTTTTTTACAGGGAGTCCACATTACTGCCTACATTTCCTGGATTCCTGAAATATGTGGGCCAGTACCCTGGGCTCCACTATGAACTCTGGCACATTTACATGGTAGGTTTCTCACAGGTTTAGATAAATAATTGCAGAATCGCTCCTTACTGTTTTGGTGCACTTGTAAAGGACTATTGAGAAGCATGAAGACTAGACAAGGCCAAAAATTATACAATTTTACCACCGCACTTTTAGGGTATTTTATGTCTATTTATCTATAGAAATATGTCTGCATTAATTGATTGACTGAGACGTCTGGCTTCATATGTTGTAAAATAATAGTTGAGTTATTTATTCAAGTTTGTTCCTGGGCTGATTTTTTTCCCCCTTTATCCTGTTTTTGTGTGTTTGTTTGTTTGTTTCCCCCCTATGATTCTCATTGCTTCTGGGAAAAAGTGGCCCAGAAGGACGCTTGACAGAGAATCAAATGTTTGCCCTTTGGGGGACAGATTCATTGGTGTGGACATAAGGGAGAAGACTTAGAATAAAAGTATCCGATTCAACCAGTTTTCCCACCTGCAAGTAGATAAAAGTTTCTAGGAGAAAGGATTGAGGTGGAAGACAGTGAGGACCGGGATCCCTGGAGGGGTCTGTCCACGTTCGGAGGGTGGAGAGACCAGAGACGCTTCCCCGTCCCTCCCCACCACGGATCTTGGGAGTCAAGTTCAGAGGGGTTAGCAAATCAGAACTCAGAATTTCTACAGGATCACCGGGTGGCGGGAATAAAGAAAATACCATTGAGGTATATCTGGACAGACGGGCATGAGACAGTCTCACAGAGTTTCTCCCAAGTCCAGAGCAGGGTAAGAGCAGCAGAATATTTTATGGGGCTGAGCACTGCATGGTCGTGGGAGAAATCTGCCAGGCTAAATGATCGTGCAGTAGAAAATCAAGGCTACAGCAGGGACAGTTGGTCCTGTGCGGAGCACCAACTCAACACCAGATGGGAATACAAGCATGTGCCAGTGGACACAGCCGGATACGTGACTGACCGACCACACCTGATGGGTCTTCCTTTATTTTTAAGAACCATCTTGGGGCGCCTGGGTGGCGCAGTCGTTAAGCGTCCGACTTCAGCCAGGTCACGATCTCCCGGTCCGGGAGTTTGAGCCCCGCGTCAGGCTCTGGGCTGATGGCTCGGAGCCTGGAGCCTGTTTCCGATTCTGTGTCTCCCTCTCTCTCTGCCCCTCCCCCGTTCATGCTCTGTCTCTGTCTGTCCCAAAAATAAATACAAACGTTGAAAAAAAAAAAAAAAAAAAAAAAGAACCATCTTGTAGTATGCATTTCAGGAGCACCGTGTGATGTGGCTAGGGCCGTATTTCATCAGCTTCTCAAGAACTCAACCACTGTCTCTTCAAATAATGCCTCCACCCCGTTATCTGTCTGAGATCCTAGTGAAATGCATATAAGATCTTCCTAATGTATTTTCTATGCTTCTTCCCTCTTCTTTTGTATTTTTCATCCTTACGTCTTTGTGTTTCATCCTGGATCAAATCACGATTTCTTCTTTTAGCTATGCCTAGTGTACTGTGAAGTATACTTAACTTGATTGACTTCTGGATTTCAATTATCAAAAATTTCAGTTTTAGGATAATGAATTTGCTCCTTGTTTCCTATTTTCTGCCAGAATTGTACAGTTTTAATTCTTATCTCCCTGAAGATGGCAAACACAAGTTGTTCATAGTTTTATCTTAAAATTCCAGTATCCAGCGGCGTCTGGGTGGCTCAGTCGTTTGAGCATCCAGCATCTTGATTTTGGTTCAGGTCATGATCTCCCAGTTCATGAGGCTCTGACTGTGTGAAGTCTTCTTGGGATTCTTGATCTCTCCCTCTCTCTCTGCCACCTCCCCTCCCCCGCCACCAGCTTGTGCTCTCTACCTCTCTCTTGCTCTCAAAATAAATAAACTTAAGAAAATTCCAGTATCTGGAACCTACGCAGCCAATTTTGTTGGCTAGGGATTACATTCATAGCTTCCAGTCTCCATAAATGCCCAGTTACCTTTGAATGCATGCAACACATGGTTTTTGACAAAGAATTTTCCAAACACAAAGTGCACAAACAACTTGAAGCCTAGAATGATGTTTTTGTCCACCAAAAAGAATATACAATTACTTTAGCCAAGTGTTTGGGGATACTAATACTTCAGAACAAACTTCATCCAAGTTCCAGATTTGATATGTTCCAGGCTACTCAGCATATCTGTAGTTTATTTCTGGCTTACCCTTACTTCTGGGATACAGCTCGTTGAGGGATAGTTTACGGAATTCGTATCTTGCCCGGCTCTGGACACTGATTTTTTTTTTCCCCTCCCAACTCTGTAAAGTCATCAAAAGTATGGCTCAGTTTCTTGGCCACCTTTTTCCAACTGGAAAATAATTCCAATACAAAAATGACTATAATACTAATATCTGGATTCCCACCCCTTCTGCACGTGGGACTGGTAATTCATCAGTATGCTGTAGGCCTTTTGATGATTTCAAGATACTTTGCCTCTTAAAATTTCATCCAGCTTTTTTAGTCATCTTTTGTGAAAAGATTGGTTCCCATTACCCACTCTTCCAACAGAAGCAGAAGTTTTTATTAAAAATGCTTTACCAGACTTAAAGCCAAGTCATCTCGAGGCTGTGACCATGACTCTGTGAAAACAACTGGCGAGGTAGGATGAGGCAGACTGTCAGGAGCCATGGTGATCGGGGCGGTAGACTGTGACGAGACTTTAAAAAGAGAACTGTACTGTATTTTAATTTCCTTAGACAGATTCAAATGAATCTTCTGAAAGACAAAATGCAAATGTGGTCTTGTTAGAGCTTGCTGATGAGACTGAGTTTTCGGAGTGTCTGAGGAATACCTAAGAAGGGAGAAAGTAAAGCAAGCTATTTTTAATGACCTTATAGCTCTGAATTGCTAATGGGAGTCAGCCTACCGGTCTGGGCTTGGGCTACTTGGCAGAGAGGATCCTGTTACTGTGACAGACTGTATCATCCCTCAACCTGCATACATGTGGGCGACGGGTGAGGGTGACGAGGGAGGGGGTACGGGGCTCTGTAGGAGGGAGCTACATCCTATAGAAAGGCCTGATTTGTCCCTCGCCTTGGAGGGGAGATGTTTATGGGACAGTTGCCGAGACCAGCTCAACTGCCCCGCCTCTTGCTTTGCCTGTAGGAAGCTGAACCCCTTGCCGTGAGGTGCAGCCATGAAGAGAACCCCCAAGGTTCATGATGCAGGACTCGAGAGAGGCATGGGAGATCTTGAGGGACCCACGGGGGATCTCTCATTCTAGAAGAACCTTTGAGCAACCAGATGACTGACTTTTTCCCGGATGACTGTGCTCCGGGGCCGGGGAGGCCAATTGAAAGAGGAAGAGGGCACCACCTGGCCATCCTCTTGCTTCAAGCAAAGGCCACTGCTTGTCTTCTTTTCTCCTGAATGTACTCTACATTCAGGATGTCTCCCAGTGACCACGAGAGCTGTGGCTGAGTATGCTCAGGCCACCTGATGGGGCTGGGGGGCTACCAGCCACACAGCCCTGCACTGCTTGTCATGTGACAGTTCTTGCTTGGAAGGGACAAGCATGTGAGGTAGCTTATGCAAACAATGAGAACTTATGCTTAAGGGTACAGGACACTTGCGAAAGCTGCGACCGAGAAGCAGCTAAGTCTCGGGAACAAACTGGATCAGACGTCTGTTCCTCCATGTGCCTGATTTCAGGGTTTGTTTTTTTTTTCTTTTCCTCTCTCTCTGGGGACTAGCTTTTTCCATTTTTCCATGCACAAGTGGAAAAATGCAATTGCTGAAAGTTACCAAAGTTAGAGTTCCACTGAAGCTAGCTAGAAAGAGAAAGCTATCTCTCTTTCTCTCTTTTTCCCAATTCCAAATTCTGGAATCAAATGACTTCCTCGGTCCCAATGGACTGTGGTCCTGGGGTAGGGCCATGAAACGGAAATAAAACATCAGGATTCATCCTTTTAATCGTACGGATGGACAATAGTTCACAGGAAAGGTGGTGGGGATGTGGAGGGTGGTGCTGAACAGACATTATAAAAACGCCCCACTGAAGAAAGCTCTTTGATATGATCCAATTTGCTCTTTTGGTGAACATCCTGGAAAAATTCTTCATGCATACAACAAAGAACTGGTAAACAATTCACTGAAAAGATTGTATCCATAAAACAATTACGATTGATCGGATAATAACTAATATGGATGTGGCTTATGTAATTTCTAAAATTTGTGTTTACTATCTGGGTCTGTATATTGTTTTGACATAAACAGAAAAAAAAATGCCAGATATTTTGAGGAGCATCACCAGAAAAATATGTATGAAAGCATTAATGGAATCATATCTAGTTAGTTCCTATGAGAACGACCTGCCCAATTTCCTACTTTACTGATGAAGAAACTGAGAACTTGAGTGACAGGATTACAAAGATTTTTTTTTTTTTAAGCTACTTTTAGGTTTTCATTTTAAGGGCTTTAAAAAAAAAATCCTTAAAAATAGTGGTTAAAAAATTAAAAAAAGACCAAAGACAAATCACGTAGCAGATAGCCTGCGATAAAAGAGAGTATGCAAAGATTTGGTGAAAGAAAAAGATGATTAATTTTTTTTTTTATGCCAGGGTAGAAATGGTTTATTTTCAGTATCATTACTCTTGCTTCAGGTGTATATATCTCTTATCAGTGAAGCTCATCCTTGCAAATTGTCCCAATTCTTAGACAAAGCCGGTTGATTCATGGGTCTCTTAGAAAGAAAAACCAGTTGGGTGTGTTACAGCCACATGAATCAGGTGGCATACTGCTTAAAGCTATATTTATCATGGATTAAGGGATGTTTCTAAGGGAAACTATGAGTCTACCTAAAATTACACGGTTCACCTCTGTTCACAGGGACTCATTTTTTCAGGCTGTTGTTGAATGGATGACAGAAGTACCTTCTAAGCTGTTGGCTCTAAGGAAGAAGCTTTCTTGGGGTTGACAGACGTCGTCCCTCAAAGTTGAGATTTCTCCTGGGAGCCCACATTTCTTATCTTTGGCTTAAATGCCTCCTCGACCCCTTGGACACCAAGGTGCGTGCCTTGCCTTGGCCGCGTTTAAACCTTTCTGCTTGTCACTTTTCCTTTTTCCCCTCTAATCTGACCTATAAACCACAGTCACGTGAGGATCTGCTCCGCCGATCGTGTGTCCTCTTCCTGCCTCAAGAAGCTTCAGCGGCTCCCCCTGACCTCCAAGATTAGCTTCCGGCCGCTCCTCCTGCATTTCAGTATCCTACAATCTGACGTATCTAGCTGGCCATGTTTCTTCTTACTTTTTACTACTTGTTCTTTACCTCAGGAAGGAGAAGAGGTGGTGGGGTTCAGAGCGTGCTCGAAGCATTTCATGCTCGGTCTCTACTGTAAGATCTTATTCCATTTATTTTCTCTTCAGAGGCTGCCATGGACTCTTCCTTAAGGGGACAGAGGCAGCTGTGTGCGTAGTGAAATCAGGGACAGCCAGACCAGTTTTCTGCCAGGAATCCAACCTCAAGGGTGGCTTATCATTGGCTGTGCTTGCCCCATAATTTCTTTTTTCTTTCTTTTAATCCCAGCCTAAGCCAAGCTATATCTCCAAGCCAGGAGCTATTTCTTCCCAGAACCTGTTCTCAATATTTATCCCCATTCTTACCGTTTGGAAGCTGGCCCTTACTCCTGCTTCTGTCCTTGCAGTCTGACGCTGTCTCTGCCGTGACTCGTGGCTGCTCAATTAATCTTGTGCCTCGTCACTATTTCCAGACTTCATCTTGGTCGTGTTGGTGCCCTCCCTTTGAGAGTTGCAAACCACCGGCACTCATGTGAGAAGCCACATGCTGCAGTGGTTAGGAGCACAGGCTCTCTAACCCAACTCTCCGGGCTTGAGACCCAGCACCGCACTCTGCTGGTTGTGTGACTGAGGCAAGTTACAAAACCACTCCATGCCTTAATTTTCTCATCTGTAAAATGGAGCTAGAATACTACCAGCTCAGGGTGTTGTTAGACGGCTCACTTGAATCAATACAGGTATAGTGATGATCCTTTTCAGCTTAGCTGTCCTATCTCCATTAAGTTCAGTCTCTAAGGATACTGCTCTTCATGAAACCTCCTGACTCTTATTTGGGCTTGGCCAGGCCCTGCTGGATTAGATTTCTCAGTTACAGTGTGCCCTCCTTTTCTTCTCTTAAAACAAAACTGCTCTTTGAGGGGCACCTGGGTGGCTCAGTTGGTTAAGTGTCCAACTTTATGGATCAGGTCATGATCTCAAGGTTCATAGATTTTGAGCCCCATGTGCTGACAGCTTGGAGCCTGGAGCCTGCTTCTGATTCTCTCTCTCTCTCTCTCTCTCTCTCTCTCTCTCTCTCTCTTTCTCTCAGAAAGAAATAAATCAACATAAAAAAACACACAAAAACCAATAAAACTGTTCTTTGATTTCCATAATCTTTAATGTCTCTCACCCTTAGGAATACCTACGTTTTCTGAAATATCATGGCCCCTCACTCTGTTAGCTGCTATTTTGATGCCGAATCTTACACTGACTAGCACTATCCCTTAACCAATTCTAACCTCTGTATCTTCATTTTTCCAACCAAACTGAAATGATCGAAGGATCAATGATCATTCTTTTGAATCATTCATAGACTACAGAACAGTAGACACTGAATAACTATTTATTTGTCTGAATCGGTTGTTTGAATAACTGTACTCTTCTTAGGAGCTCAGAAGCCTTCCAGAATGGTTTTGAAGGTATTGACTTTCTTTCTTCTTTTCTTTTTCTTTCTTTCTTTCTTTCTTTCTTTCTTTCTTTCTTTCTTTCTTTCTTTCTTTCCTTCTTTCTTTCCTTCTTTCTTTCTTTTAAATGTTTATTTTTGAGAAATAGTGCAAGTGGGGAAGGGGCAGAGAGAGAGGGGGACAGAGGATCCAAAGTGGGCTCTGTGCTGACAGCAGAGAGCCCTATGCAGGGCTTGAACTCATGAGCCTTGAGATGGTGACCTGAGCCAAAGTCCTACACTCAACTGACTGAGTCGCCCAGGTGCCCCTGGGGGTATTGACGTTCAAAGAGGAAGCTTGATGGAGGAAAATTTCCTGATTGCTGGCATCTCTTGTGCCTCTCACGATTATTGTATGGCCAGCCTGAAAGATCGGAAAACAGGAGGAACCACCATTGTCTACTCACCGGTGAAGCCACTTCACACTGCCCTTAGGAAGAAGTGAGTTCACAGGCTCTGTCGGCACATGTGGCATAATAACTGAACTAGGGTATAAAGAAAAAAGATTATGAAAAACAAAAAAACAAAACCTCCCAAAACCAAAAAACTGGTTGAAGTATTTGGAGCGGGAGAGCCAAAGAGTCTGACCTAGGAGATGATTTCTGATCCAGGCTCTGACTCAATAAGCCAGTTTACTTTCCCCTTTTAGCCTCGGCCTTCAAATGTGTAAAATGAAAAGTGTGGGCTAAATTTTGTCTTCATTTTCTCTATATGAGACTAAGTATATACATATACCCATGAAGGTTTCACTTTATATTCTATTTCTATTTCTATCCTTTTGCTTATAAAGTTGCCTTTGAGCCTTGAGACAAGGAATTTCCCCACTAAACCAGTTTCTCCCCCAGCTCCCCAGTGACACCACCAGCCACTTGTTGTTCAAGGCAGAAATCTGGGGCTTCTTGATTCTCTCTCTGGATCGCTCCTCTCGGTGAGCAAAGCCTATCAGTTCTGCTCCAAAAATAGATCCCGAAGCTATCTGCCAGATCTCAAGCCTGTCTATTCATCCTGTGTCATCTCTTTTCACCAGCATCTTAATCCCAGCCACAGCCAACTTTTCATTTAGGTTATTGAAATAATCTTCTTTGCTTCTTGCTTTCCTTCAATCTACTTTCAACATGGCAGCCAGCGTTATCTCGTGACGCCATCAATTTGATCGTACCACCCTCCTGCTGAAGAAACTTCAGTTTTTTCTTTCTGTGCTTAAAATAAACTTTAAATTCATCGCAGCAGCCTGTAGGGTGATGTGATCTGGCCCCTGCTTGCTTCTCTGAGTACAGCCCGAGACACTGTCTATTTTACATCCTCCCTCTAGCTCATTTGCCTCTTTCTAATTTCTAAAACAATCCTTGCTCTTTAATCATTCAGGGTCTTTGTCTTTGTGTCCCTCTTTCCTGATATGTCTCGGCCCTGCTCTGAACGGTGGGCTCTTTCTCATTGAGCAGAATTAGTACTTTGTGATGACATTAATGCATTTTTTTTTCTTAAAATAAAAGAAACACCTTACACCTATATATTTGTCTGCCACAATAATGTATCATAATATTACAGTTTCTGTTTTCAAAACCTAATTTGTCAAATTTGTCAATGACTTCATTTAAAATTGACCTTCTTTCAAGATTCAGGCTTAATAGACAGAGATAACCGGATTTGTCAACCTGTCTTCTTTCATAGTTAATCAAATAATACTTTTTAATCTAGTTTAATTTTGAAAGGTCTCTTTTATGTGAAGTAACAGACATAAAAATAGTTCAGGAATCCTTACACAAATAGCTACATTTGGAAGAATTGTAACAACCCTATCCCACAGTAATTTCCAGAAATCGTAAAGTTGGCCAGAAATCCACATCAATGCCTTTTTGAGATAGATTCTCGTGGCTTTCATTTTTTTTCTTCACTTAAAAAAGATTCACCAAAGTATCTTCACTAGAAGATTTATCATAATTTTTTTTGTATTTGGTAGAAATTTCTAAAGATCTCTTCTGCAGAAAACCAGATAAAACCATGAAATGATAGCAAACATTGAAATTATTGGATCCGTTGCTTTAGAACAGGTAGTCAGTTCTTGATAAAAATGACTGAGGCATTCAAACGTCATTCTTTTGATTTTGTGGTTGGTGCCGGTCTTTTTCAAAATGTGATTTCTTTTTTCCTATGTAAATGCCCATTTTCTTACATTCGTTGTTGTAAATTTATTGGTCTCCTCTACACTGGTGGAAGCTGATATTCTAGGAAAAAAATTAAATGCCTGTGTTTCACGCACATTGTTCAAAGCCAATCGTGTCTCTTTGCAAATCTGTTTGTCTGATTAACCTCATCGAAAGCTTCGCTCCGGAAAAAAAGTTAATTCAGAAAAGAAAAATAGCCTTAGCAGAGAACAAGATCTGGTTAGATCTTCCTGTGTCCACACTTCCTTTTGGATCTTTTAGTACTTCAAAGGTGGGGATTAACTTTTCAAAATTTGCCTTTACTCTGTGTACAGCTTCAAATGAACATTCCACTGTGTCTGGAAAAGCCTTTTGACTGTTACACCTACACTCTGCAGCATTTCCCATCAATGAATCTTTTCAAAATGTTGAAAAGAAGGAATACATTTTTTTCTGTTTCCCCAAAATATCATACATGAAGAAAAACTTCCCAGATACTGAACTCTTCAAAGGTTTAGAGGATGGTTTGCACAAGGTACAGATAAGAATTTGGATTAACCTCTTTTGATTTTTTTTTACCCCAATCCTGCAGTGAGTAGTAGTTGTCCTTGCAGCGTTTCTATGCCCTTGACCACGAGGGGGGCTTATGCCCAGTCCTTTCCTAGCCAGTGACTTTCATGTAAGTCCAGCAGCAGTGATCCCAGAAATGGGAAAGAAACTCAGGAGTAAGTCTTCTCTCTCAAATTTGCCATCCTCAATATGGACATAAGTGAGCCCTTCACATTTGATCAGGGTGTGACACGTAGGGAAGATTAAATGTTATAAAAAAGAACCAAGGACTGAGACACATGAACAGAGCCTGGAGTTAACTCAGATTATTCCACGCCCCCTTGAACCAACGTAGAAATAAATACAGGTATGGGGTCCCTGGGTGGCTCAGCCGGTGAAGCGGCCGACTTCGGCTCAGGTCACGATCTCACAATCGTGAGTTCAAGCCCCGAGTCGGGCTCTGCGCTGACAGCCTGGAGCCTGCTTCAGATTCTGTGTGTGTCTCTTTCTGCCCTTCCCCCACTCATCTTGTCTCTCTCTCTCTCTCTCTCTCTCTCTCTCTGTTTCTCTCTCTCTCAAAAATAAATAAACATTTAAAAAAAGAAAGAAAAACAGGCAGTTGGGGATCTTAATCAGTGCGGTTGCTGTAACTGAATACTATAGACTGGGCGGTTTAAAGAATAAACATTAATGCTCACAGTCTGGAGGCTGGGGAGTTCAAGATCAAGGTGTTGGCAGAGCTGAGGTCTGGTGAGAGCATGCTTGCTACTTTGTATGTGGTCATCTTCTTGTGATATCTTTACATGATAGAGAGCAGAGTGCAGAACTCATTGCTCTCAGGTCTTTTCTTTTCCTTTTTTTTTAAATTGAGTTTTTAAATATTTATTTATTTTTGAGAGAGAAAGAGAGAGAGAAAGACATAGCATGAGTGGAAGAGGGGCAGAGAGAGGAAGATACAGAATCCAAAACAAGCTTCAGGCTCTAAGCTGTCAGCACGGAGCCCTATGGGGAGCTTGAATCCACAAACCCGAGAGAACATGACCTGAGCTGAAGTCAGATGCTTAACTAACTGAGCCACCCAGGCTCCCCTCTTGTGTCTTGTATTACGAGAGCACTAATCCCACTATGAAGACCCTGCCCTTATGACCTAATTATCTCCCAAAGATACACCGCATTGGGGATTCAGGCATCAACATATGGATTTGGGGGCCACAAACACTCAGACCATGGCTCTGGGTCTGTGTGTGTTGGGAACAGATTATATAACTGGTCCTTCAAATTAACTTCCATGTCAAAAACAGTGTCTTGGGGCCCCTGGGTGGCTCAGTCATTTGAGCGTCCGACTTCAGCTCAGGTCATGATCTCACGGTCTGTGAGTTCGAGCCCCGCATCGGGCTCTGTGCTGATGGCTCAGAGCCCGGAGCCTGCTTCTGATTCTGTGTCTCCCTCCCTCTCTCTCTGTCCCTTCTCTGCTCATGCTCTGTCTCTCTCTGTCTCAAAAATAAATAAAAACATTAAGAAAAAAATTTTTTTAAAGTGTCTTAAAGGGTAAGTAATAAAAGTGTGCTAATTCATAGTTTACGTGTATCTTATTAAAAGACAGCAGTGACTATAGCAATTATTTAGAACTTAGATCAACAAAAGATTTCTTTTCTGGGAGAAGTGTTTTATTACTGACACTGTTTAGACTTGCCAGTGTATAGTGATGATAAAAAGCAGGCTGATTTTAGTCAGTTTTATTACTGCTTCTAAACTTTCTGAATACAGTGCACTTTCCCAGCCGTGGGTACATATGTGCTTCTGAGAGCAACCTTCCCCGTTTTGAATATGCACGCCCCCTCCATCTAATCTCCGTCCCCAAATTCTCTTTACCCCCCATAGAACATTTATAACACTTTGCAATTATATATTTATTTGTTTGTTTATGTGAGGCGTGTGCCTCCTTCACTACCTTGTAGTTTGTATCCCGCACGAGGGAAGAAACTACATCCCTTCTGTTCACCTTTGTATTTGGTGCCTTCCACAGTGCCTAGCACATAGTGGGCAGGCAATAAATATTTGTGGAATAAATGAATGCAGGGAGACTTTACAATGGTTCATAAGAAGCAATAGATGCCCAGAGACTAGTGCTTCAAAGAAGCAATGTTATTCACAGACATCTCCTTTGGGTTTATTCCTCACCCGAAGTGCATTGTGAAGCCTATATTATCCACTCATATGTTCCCATCAAAAGCGATCATCAGAAAGTGTATATTTTGTTAAAAAACTGAAGTGTGTGGTCTCTTCTTTAGGAAGTCCAGCCACATTACATTGTAAACGAAGGCAGAATGCCGACTTGAATTCACTCAGGGATGCGGAGCAGGTGGTCGGAATACCAGACACAAAAGTGAAGCAAGACCTTCTGTAACAGGTGGATTTGAGACGAGAGCTGGATCTCGAGAGGGAACAAAAAGGGTGTGGTCGGCAGGAGAACAGCCTCCGTAAAATGTCCACATTCGAATCTCTGGAACCTGTGAATACGTCACACTAAATGGGAAGAGGAAATCTGCAGATGTGACTAAATTAAGGATTTTGAGATGGGGAGATTATCCTGGATTATTTGGATGGTCTTCATGCAAACTCAAGGATCCTGATAAAGGACAGAGGGAGGCAGGGAAGGCATAGAAGAAGTTGCTCTAGAAACAGAGGTCAGAGTCAAATTTAAAGATACAAGGAGTTCTAAAGATGCTACTGTGTTGCTTCTGGCTGGGAGTATGGAGGAAGGGGCTGTTAGCTAAGGAATGCAAGCGGCCTCTAGAAGTTGGAGGCCGCAGAAGGAATGCAGTCCTGCTGATGTCTTAGTTTAGCCCAGTGAGACTGACTCTGGACTTCTGACTTCTAGAACTGGAAGATGACAAATCTGTGTTATTTTGAGCCACTTAATCTGTGGTAGTTTGTTACAGTAATAGGAAACTAATTTAACGCCTGGAACCAGTCGGCTCAAGCTCTCTTGTGGCTGCTGTGTGCCTTCAGATGTGGCCTTTTGTCTGGTATCTGCAACAAAAGGGCTAAAACGGGGGGGGGGGGGGTGAGAGGAGAATGCCTTGAGCTCAGGCACAGCAAGTTAAACTCAATCGCTTGCTACTTGTGAAACCAACTAATTAACCACCTATGTGGTTTGTACCAAGGTATAACAATAATTAGATTTTAGCATAGTGTGATTATTTCTGTTCTGATCTATATAGTTGTTTTATTTATCATATAAAAAACAGATTAGTGTCAGCAAATGTCAGTGCTCTTTTTTTTATATGTAATAAAGACTTATTTTAAAATTTAAATGTTAAAGATATGTGTAAATACACATGTTAATGTACATACACACATATATACATACACACACACACACACTCACATAATTCTTAACATTGCATAGAATGTGCTTTTGAGGGTTTGATTCTTCATGTTTTAAAATATAACAGTAGTGTTCCAAGATATAAAGCATATTCATATTATCTGCCATGCTATTGTTGTTTGTGTGTTTGTTTTGTTTTGTTTTGTTTTGGGCTATTTTAACCATTCCAGGATGAAGAAAATTGAATGGAGAGTTAAACATGTCACTTAACTTGACTATTCGAAAAGAAATCCATTTATTTATGAAATAGCCCCGTTATGGATTCTTAAGTCACCTCTATTGTTAAATTTTAGAAAGACAAAAAATATAAAAGGAATAAAATGAAGCATGAAATAGAAGAGAAAGTAGGATTTACACCATGGTAGCATGCTCATATTTTATCAAGGCTTGCCTGTTCTTCTGCTGACACATTTTCCCCCCAGCTTGACATTGTAAAGGCTTATTTTAAATTTATCTCTTCTGTATTAATGGGTGAGAAGTGGCTGATTCAACGTATAACAACTACTATGGTTACTTTTATCTAGATTTTCTCTTACAGGTAATTGGGTTTCTGTGGCCCTAGACACATAATGATTGGAAATTATGCTACCAATTCTGGATGGAGCCACCTCAATTTATCCTTTCTATGCTCTGTGTGTGTGTGTGTGTGTGTGTGTGTGTGTCTGTGTGTGTAAGTACTGGTGTATCCCTAAGCTATCTAGAAACGAATTCAGTTTTGAGCTAACTGAATTTCATGTCTGAGTACTCCTCTTAACTTTTACTAATGTAAGTCCTTGAAAAATTTTTATTTGCAATTGCTCTGCATTCTCAAAAAGGGCAGAAAACACCTCACTTAATATTTCTTCATGATCCATAGCACGCACACTCTTGACTTCTGATTTCTCAAAATCTTGATATCTTATAAGCACTAGTTTCTTTTTTTGTGGATGTGTGCAAGGAATTGATGGGCGCCATAGTATCGGGTGTTGTTTTTCAGGCTTTTGTTTTTTCTCAGCTGTACTCATTTACTGCTCATTCAGTTACCGAATAGTTAAGGCCGGCTCCTTCTAACCAAAAATACTTTCCAAGTTAACGTTTTTTTCCTTAAATTTTTTTGCCCCGTGTACTTCCTTCCAGATCCAGTGTTGTCCCAGCTTGGTGAGCATTCCAGCCAGCCGGTATCCACGTTAGCCAAGGTTTTAAAATGTTGACCATGCTGACTTGAATTCTTTCCGGACGTATATGTGCATGCCTTCAACAGGAGTGGTTATTTCTTACTACAAGACCCAAATCTGGACTTATTAGGACAAAACTATGTGTTTTTTCTAGGTGAGATCTTGATCTTAGCTTTTTTTTTTTTTTAAAAGATCTTCACTTGTCATTTTTTTGTTTAAGTTTATCTATTAGTTTTGAGAGACACACACACAGATAAAGAGGAGAGGGGCAGAGAGAGAAAGGGAGAGGGAGGATCCCAAGCGGTCTCCACACTGTCAGCACAGAGCCTGGCACAGGGCTTGAACCCACAAATGGGGAGATGATTACCTGAACCAGAATCAAGAGTCAGATGCATAACCGACTGAGCCACCCACATGCCCCTTGATCTTAGCATTTTACTCAATCCTTTCCTGTTTGCAGCCTGACCTTTGGAAGTTAAAGGAGAATAATAGAACAATGGCACATGAGAAGCAGTGAATCCCTAGACCAATCCCTAGTATGAAGGTAGGGGAAGCTGGTGTTAGGCTGGCATTGACCACTTAGAAGCTTGAAGGACTCCGGGATGTGATTTTGTGGGTTTTGTTTTCTCACCTATAAAATAAAGGGATTAGATCTGGTGATTTATAAAGGGTTTCCTTGCTCTCTGGTGTTCTATGGACTATGACAATAGTCATAGAAGGTAGAGGTTTCCTGGAATTAACTCTGCTTCTTCATTTCTAAACATTCTTGAATTCCGAGTTGGAAGCTCTTGGGTAAATGCCTTAAGCAGCTAGATTTCCCTTGACTTATGAGAACTTCACAAGAGTTGACCTTTCTTAATACAATTATTAGTAAAAAGCACACAGGAATGCCAGAAAATCAATAGCTTCCTTTTCATGTGGATGAGTGTTTCTTATTAAGATTAAAATGCTCCATAGATAATATCTCATTTGTTTGTACAACATCCGGGTGAGTTGGAAGGTAGTAGTAATCCCTTGCCAATAAACGAAGCTTGCTAAGGAGCTCTCTTTCTTTGGTTCTTTTGGCTTTGGGCCTATTAGGTGATGTTACTCAGGTAAATGAATGTATGACTAAGGTTAAAAAAAAAGGAGGACTACTGGTGACATCTTATATCATTGGGAAATTTTATGAAGTCTGAGTGACTCACTCAGAGTCAGATAGGGCCTGGGTTATTAAATCAAAGTCACCAATTGAGCACTTCAGGGCTTTAGGTATGTGTGCTGTATTATGTAGCCTGGTGAAAATGGGGCAGGAAGTGAAGGGTGAATTTGCATGGGAGGGGTGATGGGTATCAGAAATGGATGCCAAGGATCCTAATTCTATTTGCGTAAGCGTCTGTAGGTTTATCGTTTGTCTGTTCGTTCAGAAATATACATTGAACACCTATGTACGATCTGCTGGGTACTGGGAATAAGGATCCAGTAGTGAAGGAAACAGACACATTATGGTGGGGAAGAGGGGAAAGAAAGGTAGTAAAAAAAGTGAACTAGTCAACATGATTAGTTAGATTAGGCTACAACAATAAACACTAGGAAGGCCATGAAACTGGGTAATATGAACCAGAGTGACTGAGGTACAGGCAGGGGTAACTACATTAATAAGGGGGACCCCTTTCTGAGGAACTGACTGTGGAGATGAAGGGTGAATGATAAGAAGGAGGCAGGAACATGGGGGAGGAACATTCCAGGCAGAGGAAAGGGCAAATGCAGAGACCCTGAGGTGGGCAGAGTTTGGAATGTCTGAGAACAACCACCAGGCCAGTGTAGTTAGAGCAGAGGGGGTAGGGTGTTGGCAAGACATAAGGCCTTGTAGGTCAGGGCAAGGAATTTGTATTTTAAATGTAACAGAAAGCCATGGGAGGAATTTAAGCAGGGCAGTGGCATAGTCTGAGTTACATTTAAAAAAATAATAAGAATTCTGTGAAGAATGGGTTATGGGTTGCACCAGAGCAAGAGTGGATGCAAAGGAGACTGTGCCCTTAGTCCAGATGGGAGAAGGTGGGGCTTGGAATTTGAATAGAAGCAGGGGCTTTCCAGAAGAGAAATTTAGGGCTGATATTTAGATTCATGGTTCAGAGCAAAGAGGGAAGAAAATGTTCCTTAAATCACTGCCCTCTGAAAATAGAAAACTAACAAGGAACAGAAAAAAAAAAAAAAAAAAAAAAGAGGGCACCAGGTTCTGAGATCTGAGAACTTTGGGGAATTTCTTGAGTGCCCGTTAACAGGACTGTAAGTTAAGAAAACCAGACTCCCTTTTAGTAAAACCGAATCCATCACCACCCAGGCAGCCCCTCACTGTCCGCCAGGGACAAGGGTGAAGAGCAGGGAAGAATTACACCTCACGCTAGGGATGATAACTAGGTTGAAATTCAAGAGCCACGAAGACTGTTTTGACTGTGTCCCATGTATATGACACTCAAGTAAGAAGACGAAAGCCCGGGGGCACCTGGGTGGCTCAGTCAGTTAAGTGTCCGACTCTTGATTTCGGTTTAGGTTCTGAACTTGAAGTTCGTGAGTTCAAGCCCCGCGTTGGGCTCTGTGCTGACTTGCGGAGCCTGCTCGGAATTCTCTCTGCTGCTCTCCTGCCTGCTTGCTCTCTCTCTCTCTCTCTCTCTGTCTCTCTGTCTCCCAAAATAAAATAAATAACCTTTAAAAAAAAAAAGAATTCAAAAAAGTTACACGAAGGGGAGAGTAGAAATATCAGTAGATCAGAAGCTAAGTGGCTCTGAGCCACTAATCAACCGGGTGACTGCACAGGTCCCTTCTCTGAGCCTTCCTCCTTGTGAAATGAAAGCGTGGCCTAAGTTCTCTGTAAGGCATTTGCTAAAGTGTTTCCCTATAAATCTCAAGTTGATGCTCTTGCTTTGCAAAAATGTACCATCTAAAACAGTTGTTCTTACGTGGGGCAGTGTTGCCTCCCAAGGGACACTTGGTAGCATCCGGAGGTGGGGATAGAATCCTCCTGGCATCCAGTGGGTAGAGGCCAGGGGTGCTGCTGAACAGCCTACAATGCACAGGACAGCCCCCACGAACAGACAACGACTGAAACAGTCCCCAGTGTCGGCACTATTGAGGTTGGGAGACCTTGGTCCAAGAAATGACAGAGGTGCTAACAGGTTGCTTCTGGACAGGATTATGGGTGATTACTCTGCTGCTGTTTAAAAAAAAACAAAAACAAAAACAGTTCTGTCCTTTCCAAATGTTTAATATCGAGCCCTTGTTTTATAACCATTAAACCACAACAACAAAAAACGCAAGGGTGCCTAGACAGCTCAGTCAGTGAAGCGTCCCGCTCTTGACTTCGGCTCAGGTCATGACCGCCCGGTTCTGGGTTCGAGCCCTGCGTTGGGCTCTGCGCTGACAATGAGGAGCCTGCCTGGGATTTTCTCTCTCCCTTTCTCTGCCCCTCCTTTGTTCATGCCCTCACTCACGCTCTCTCTCAAAATAAATAAATAAAAATTAATAAAATAAAATAAAAACAAAAACAAAAAAACCAAACATGCAAAAAACCCTCAAAAACTGGAAAGCAAAAACATGCCACCAAACGAGGGTCGCCCCAGAGCTGGGTGGTGGCTCTCCTGATGCAGACAGCAGAGGCCACAGGCCTTCAGCCCGGGTGAGTCAGGGCTGGCCGCGGAGGGAGGGGCCCGGGCTGTCTGATCTGGGGTGCCGCAGAAGACCTTACTTAGCAAACATTCACGATTTCCAGTGAGTCATTTGCCCGTGGCTTTGCTCTGCTTGCTCAGGTCCTCCTGTGTTTTGGTTCGAGAGGCCGAAGAATAAAAACAAGCTGCTTTGTTTCTCTTTAATTTGCCCTGACGTTGAGCAATACCTAGCACTCTGGCTGGTGCCCCTGCTTCCGTGGGCCTCTGCAGCCGGGCCAGTGTGGGGCTGGTCTGACCCCGGAAGAGTCCCCGGGAGCAAGTATTTTAGTATTACACGTAACGTTCAGTTGGAATATTAAATTATTTAAATACTAAATACATGAAATAACATTTCAGGTCATACTCAGAGAGGGTATAGATGTTCCCCAACAGACCATAAAGGTAGCCAAGAGGGAAATAAAGATGTTTGTTCAAGTGAAGGGAATTGTCCAATTGTCCACAGGAAGCATTTCTTTCTTTCATTCTTTTTTGTTGTTGTTAATGTTTATTTATTTTTGAGAGAGAAAGAGACAGAGACAGAGTGTGAGCAGGGGAGGGGGAGAGAGAGAGGGAGACACAGAATCTGAAGCAGGCTCCAGGCTCTGAGCTGTCGGCACAGAGCCCAATGCGGACTTGAACTCACGGACCTGAGCCGAAGTCAGAGGCTTAACCGACTGAGTGGCCCAGGTGCCCCCCTGCCCCCCGCCCAGGAAGCATTTCTAACTTGCCTGTTTATGTACTGAATGCCCCCCTCTCTCAGTACAGTCCCCATTCTCCTGGTCACTGATCTCAGCCTAACCAAATGCTCATGAAACCTCTTCCCTGCTTCACGGAACACTCGTCCCGTGGCCCACCTCAGGAAAGCTAAGTGCAAAGTCCTGACTTTGTGCGATCATTCAGATTACATTGCATTTGAGATTCCAAGGTCACAGGGAAATTCTGACCTAAATTATCTGGATGAACTATCACATCATGCGCGGCTTTGTCTGTTCAAATTTGGTAATTGCAGGGCCACACAGCTCATCCAGCGGGTCGCCCTGGACGCTGGCTCACACAGCAAAATAGAATTTCAGGCTCAGTGATTTCTAATCTGCTATCACTTGCCATTTTCCCTTGGAAGAGGGCAGATTGCTTCGCTGATCTCTATTTCTAAAAAATTGGGATGATAATGGTTATCTGGCTTACATGCTTGTCAGGAGGAGTTATTTTAAAGCACTTTGCAAATGTAAAAATATTCCACAAACTGCAGGCATCCAGACGCTGCATCACCTGTCTCCTTTGAGGGGTCCATCCCAATCCACACCCTCCCAAGCCGACTTTTCTCCCATCTCCTGGTCTCGGTTTTGTTGAGAGATACTTGATCTCTTTTTAAAATGGTTACCGTGTGTGTGTGTGTGTGTGTGTGTGTGTGTGTTGCAAAAGAACTCTGTTCAAACAGTAATATCTTGGAAATTGTGTTTATAAATTAAAGCTTTTATTTTGAAAAGTTGTGTAATTATCTTTTCAGCCATTCCTTTGAATATAAGAAATAAAGTTCACTTTTCTCCCTACACGGAAGCATCACCTTGGCCATCACGAGAATCCTTATTTCAAAAACTGACTAAAGTGACTACAGAGTCACATAGCTGTTCAGTTTGTTACCTTACTGAATTCAAATGAGCACATTAAAAAAAAATTTTTTAATGTGTATTTATTTTTGGAGGAGAGTGAGACCGAGTGTGAGGGTGGGAGGGGCAGAGAGAGGGACACACACAGAATCCAAAGAAGGCTCCAGGCTCTGAGCTGACAGCACAGAGCCCAATGGCAGGGCTTGAACTCCAGAACTGCGAGTTCATGACCTGAGCCGAAGTCGGACACTTAACCGACTAAGCCACCGGGCGCTCCAAATGAGCACATTTTAATGTAAGGAATGAGCCAAACATCTTTTCTTCTATAAATCTTTAAAATGGACTTCATTTAGGGGTGCCTGGGTGGCTCAGCCAGTTGAGCATCCCAGCTTCGGCTCAGGTCATGATCTCACGGTTGGTGGGTTCGAGCCCCGCGTCGGGCTCTGTGCTGACAGCTCAGAGTCTGGAGCCTGCTTCAGATGCTGTGCCTCCCTCTCTCTCTGTTGTTCCCCTGCTCGCACTCTCTCTCTCTCAAAAATAATTACGGATTAAAAAAAATTTTTTTTTAAATGGACTCCATTTAGGTATGAGACACTACAATGAAAACTAATTTCCTTTATAGGAAAACATTTCCTTTATGAAGAACAAGCTGGGACAGACATTTGAATAAGAGAGAATTTTACACCAGAAACTTTATGGCCCTTTTTACCACATTCTTAAGGATCAAATGCCCCCTATTCCAACAACACCTCCTGAGGTGACCAGGTCCCATCCTGAGCTCCTTCTGTACCCAGTGCTTCTCATGGGAGAAACCACAGTAATGGGGGACACTGCTCAGAAGCAGAGAATCCAGAAAGCAAAGGACAGGACCTAGAAAAGAAACAAAGTAAAGTGGACGGACAGGGAAGAATTCACAAAGCAGACGCCAAACTCAGAAAAATATGATATCGAGAGGTGGGGGGTGGGTTCAATGGTTGATGGGGGTTAAGGAGGGCACTTGTGATGAACACTGGGTATTGTATGGAAACGATGAATCACTAAACTCTACACCTGAAACTAGCATTACACCGCATGGCAGCTATTTAAATAAAAACTCAAAAGAAAAAAATATATGATTTCATAGCGGATGCAAAAAAAAGAATGGTTACGTTTTGGAAAGTTGCGATGAAGGAAAACCGTTCATCCACAGACCTGCCACCTAAGTAAAAACACATTAAAGAAAAAAAAAAAAAGGCTGCTAACTAAAGAGGGTAGCGGCCAACCATGTCAAATGCTGTCAGGATTAAGAAGTATCCAGATGTAGTAAAGAGGTGGTTGGTAATGGGTGCAAAAATCAGCCCTGGATGTGTTTAGGAGGCTTTTTATTTTGGAACGTACTGACTTCAGGCTGACTTTAGGGCAGAGTCCCATTGTCTGAAAGCTTTTGTTTGGCCGGGAGATATCAACTCATTCATAAATCAGTGTGTGAGGACTCTGGGGCCTGATGTATCCTTGATGACAGGAAAATGAATAATGGTTGTGTCTGATGCCCATGCGACCCCACCCCTCATTTGTTTCTGGCTTTCAGCAACTGAAAACGTTGTTGAAAACACTAATTAACACAATATCCTCAAGAGGTAGGTGTTGATACCTGCCATATGCAACTGTCAATCTGATGATGGGATGAAAACAATTATGGCATGAGTCATTCGTTACTACTACTTACTGTCGAGAGTCAATCCGTCTGATTGCGGAAGCAATGCGTGGACGAACCATGGAATTTCCACATGCATATGTGAATATTTCCGGCCAGTGATCTTTTTTTTATACACCTTTTTTTCCCCACTGATCTTTATTTATCATTGGTCAGATAAAAGTTAGTTGTCCACCTGTGTTGGTATATATCCTGAGTCAGTCTGAACTTTGCCCTAACATATTCTCAATTTTTAATTTTTTTTAATGTTTATTTATTTTTGAGAGAGAGACAGAGTGTGAGCGGGGGAGGAGCAGAGAGAGAGGGAGACACAGAATCTGAAGCAGGCTCCAGGCTCTGAGCTGTCAGCAAAGAGCCGGACGCCGGGCTTGAACCCAGGAACCCTGAGATCATGACCTGCTTACCGACTGAGCCACCCAGGCGCCCCAGAATTTGTAAGTATCTTTGATAGAGTTGTTGCCATTTTTCTCCCCTCTGGGTGTTTATCTCCTGTCGGCTTACCCAGATGGCGCTTTGCAAGTTTCACCAGCTCTCCTCAACTGAACTTCACTTTACCATCCAAGCAAACTTGCTGGTTATTGTTTTATCTTTCTGATTGCACCAGGCCTCTGAAGGGACACCTGTTAGCCAAAGATGCTTAGATGTGATTTTCCAGAACGTAGGTATTTCTTTAAAAAAAAATTTTTTTTTAACGTTTATTTATTTTTGAGAGGGTGAGGGGAGGGTCAGAGAGAGGGAGACAGAATCCGAAGCAGGCTCCAGGCTCTGAGCTGTCAGCAAAGAGCCCAACACGGGGCTCAAATCCACGAACCGTGAGATCATGACCTGAGCCAAAGTCGGATGCTTAACTCACTGAGCCACCCAGGTGCCCCCAAAATAGGCATTGCTAAGCAGATACAGGACAGTGACATTAGCAGGACTGTTTTTGTACTTCTGGAAAGAGAGGAAAAATTAACTCAGCTGTGTTCTGCTCTCTGCTCTTTTTTCTCTGAATCATAGTAAGTTGTCATGGAAGTGGAGGAACCAGAACGAAGCAAGTTAACCTATTAAATTGAGGAGATCACGGCAGTGGCAGAGAATGCTGGTAAAACTAAGTTATCACGTTGGTCTCAGTATGGACCATAGAACTAAATACAACAACGATGTCAACAAATAATAGCAGGTCACATCCAAGTCAGACACTCTTTTCAGATTGATTCATTTCCACAATCTTATGAAGTGGAGCCTGTTTTGTCATGGAGCTGGGAGGTCTGAGGGTCAGCAGACTAACATGACTTGGCAAAGGTCAACAGAAGTAGTGGGTTCAGAGCTGGGACTGAAATCCAAGCTATCGATTTCAAACTGATACTCCACAATTCTGCCTCAGTTATTTTCTTACTTTTTAGGCATACACAGGATGTTTTGATGACAGAGTTGAAGATGCTGAAAGGTCCCAAACAAGTCAGCAATAGTTACAACATCACTGGTCTAACAGTATCTCACACGGCTGTTAAGACACCCGTAACCTGGTTGCCCTTGAACATGAACTGCTTGCTCTGCCTCTGCCTTTTTTTATACAGCGAGGAAAAGGTCTTGCAGGTTCTAATAAAAAGAAAGCATTTCTGGACTCACTGGCTTTACATTACAGCATTCTTTGAAAGCTCTTGTGGGGCGCCTGGGTGGCTCAGTCAGTTGAGCATCTGACTTCAGCTCAGGTCATGATCTCGCGGTCCGTGAGTTCGAGCCCCGTGTTGGGCTCTGTGCTGACAGCTCAGAGTCTGGAGCCTGCTTCGGATTCTGTGTCCCCCTCTCTCTCTTCCCCTCCTCACTCGTGCTCAGTCTCTCTCACTCTATGTTAAAAAAGTTTAAAAAAAAAAAGCTCTTGTATGCACCAAGTTTATTTTATCCTATGCTCAGTTATATGATCCATTCCACTTGCTGCCTGTGCTCTTCCGCAATTTACATTGTATGTGTTTAGTGGTAGGCCTTTGTGCCATGGTATATTGCTTGAGAACCAATCTCACAACTGGAAATTTAAGTGAGATTATACATGAAAATCACATTTATTATCACTCGGATAAGGATAGATAATTAGTCTGATTCACAAACATTTGAATCTTACTGTCAGAAAATACAAACTCACCATCAAAGAATTCCCTACCAAAAAAACAATTATAATGTAACAAGATAATTGATATAATAACAGTTTATTAACTGTGGTATGGAAATACAGAGAAAACCCCAACAAGGTCTTTGGGGATTATCAAAGAAAACTTGACAGAGATGTGGAATTTTAGTCTTCTAACTTTTTTTGAGATTTTACTTTTTTAAGTAATCTCTACACTGTCCCACATGGGGCTCGAACTCACGACCCCGGGATCAAAAGTCGCAAGCTCTTCCAACCGAGCCAATCAGGTGCCCCGAGTCCTTTAGATTAAGAAGAAAGCTACCAGGTAGAAAATGGGTGTTCAAATGTAGCACCTACGAGCAGAGACTACAGCATAAACAAAAGCTTAGAGAACAATGGGTACTTTGGAGATAGTCAAAGCTTCAACTGCATGGTCATGGTGGTCGTTGCTGAAGAGAGGAGGTTGGAAAGTGGACTGAGATTGGATTGAGAGAATTCCTTTAGACCAGATGAAAAATTGCCCTTATTAGGCAACACAGAGCCATAGAAAGTTTTAGACCATCATTAGCTTTACATTTTATAGTACCAATTTGGGTGCCATAAGAAATATAGGTTAGAGGTTGATAAGAACAGACTCCAAGGGACCAATTCAACAAACCCAAGTGCCAACAGATCAAGAGACGATAAAAGTCAGCATTAACATGGTGGGAGTGGATTCCACAGTGGCATTTTAGGGCTTTGAAAAATGGACTTCAGAGGCCATTTGGGATGGGAGGAAGGGAAGAGATGGGTAAGGAGTTGACGTCTTCAGGGATGGATGGCGTTTTTGCTAAGAATAGGATTACAGGAGGGACAATAGATTGGGGCAGGGGAGGAAGGTATTGGATTTTAACTTGAATGTACTGATTCTGAGATACTAGCAGGACAACCCAAGGGCCTGGGTCCTCTTTGACGGCAATTGTTTAGGTGATCATATCAAAGTGCTGGCGATAACTCCAGTCACAGGTCTCAGCTGCGGGTAAAGAAGAAAATTTAAGTCTTGCGTGTCAATTCTTTTCTTTGCCATCTAGGAAAACTGCATTTTTACCGGTGTCAGGTGTTTTTTTTGTCATTTGATGAGACTAGCCTGAAACTTCCCCTGTATTTTCCCGATGACAGTAACCTAGGGAAAGCATTTTAAATTGTGTTGGTAAAATTGTTGGCTACAATCTGGCTCTAATGATAATCGCTTAGAATCATGAAGCAGCAATATTTTAGCCCAAGAGAAAACAAACGTTATCCTGAGCACATGTGCTCTCTTGCCTTTCTCATCTGATGTTGCTGAAAATTTTGTTTTTCCACTTTGAATAGTGGATTCTACCAACTGTTTTAAAAGCCTTTTTCCTTTTAGGGGAGGAAGCGAATGGTTTTCCCTCCCTTTTGCCTGATAGCTGAGGAGTGAAGATTTAATCGGTGAGAAAAATATACACACTACCACCTCAGAATGTTCCCACTGCTTTTAATGTTTGATGTACCTGACAGATTACCCTTTCAAAACAGAATAATAGGATAGGTGGTGCTGGAAAAATCCTTTTCCATCCAAGACAAAACCACATGGACATTGGATATAACTGGTGTTAGCCTAGATATTTGGGGGGGAGGGGGGCATGTTGTTGGGGCACAGATTCTATAATAAAAGGCTTCCAACTCAACTCCTTAAACATATACTCCAGGCTCACTGAGCAAGACTCAGGAGAGAGACTTGGCGTCTATTTCTGATTCTGCCACACTACGGGACTGGGAAAATCTTACCCCTCTCTGTGCTTCAGCATCGTCAGTTGCAGAAATTAATGATTGTATTAGATGATTCCTGACTCTGATCAAAAATGAATATGATATACTTTTACACACCCACTATATGTCAGCTACGTTGGCATATATATTTGCACTCAGTATAATTTGATGATGAAAACCAAACTAACCCAGGTTACCTGTCATTTATTGATGAGGAAACTAAGGCTCAGAGAAAAAGTTTATTCAGTATCAGGAAGTTCGTGAACGCTGTAAGACAAGGTCTTACTTTAGTGAGTGTCCTTTCCACAGTATTGCACTGTCGCTAAGCTGTTTCCGTTATTTGGCTAGAAAAACACAGCACACAGATATACATCTGAAAGAGTAAAACTACCTACCATTCTTCATCCCAGACAGAAACAGGGGGATGAGCACCTTTGAGGAAGAATTTTAATAAAGCCTTTAGGACAAGAAATCTCGGAAGCTTTGAATGGGTGCTTAGGTATCCAGAAAGTGACCATGGAGAGGTTTTATCCAAGTTTGGCAATGGGTCTGTCCTTACTGCTGCCGACACCGAAGAAGCTGAACTCAAAAGCTGAGGAGGAAATGAAACACTGACTCTCTTGCATAAGAGAGGTGCCTTGCAAGCTACAAGGTAATTGGGGAAATGTTTAGCTTTTCCCTTATCATTTTACAGAGGGTCTATCTTTGAGAACTAATATTTGTCCTTTGGAGGTGTGTGTGCGTTTGAGTATTTTGTGTGTCCCTGTACCCACATGCAATTATTTCAATAGTGGCTGATGGATCATCTGAAAAATAAATCAAGAGACAGAACTGACTCACATGAGAGGCAAGATCTTGAAAAAGAGCAGCTGCCTGGAAATCCCTCCTCCACTCCCTCGTCTTCCCTCAACTCTTCTGAAGGTCCTGGGAAGTCAAGGTCTGACATTGTCTTCTCTATGGAAACCCTCAAGAAGCAGCTGTATAAGGAACGTCTTAGCTCTGAGCCGTGTGTAAGATTGGGGTGGGCAGGCAGGGTAGATGGGAGGCCAATCTTCCAGGTTGGAGGGGAAGATAGAGACAAGAGCACAGATGTTAAAAGAACATCCCCTTTGTGGAAAGGGGAGACTCGACAATGAGAGGAGCAAAGGAGAAACAGGTTACAAACAGGAAGGGCAGGGGGCTTGGGTAGTTCAGTCGGTTGAGCATCTGACTCTCAACACTTGATTTGGGCTCAGGTCACGATCCCAGGGTCATGGGATCAAGCCCAGTGTCTGGCTCCATGCTAAGCATGGAGCCTGCTCAAGATTCTCTCTCTCTTTCTCTCTGTCCCTCTCCCCCTCTTGAACATGCACTCTCTCTCTCTCAAATAATAGAAAGAAAGAAAGAAAGAAAGAAAGAAAGAAAGAAAGAAAGAAAGAAAGAAAGAAAGAAGAAAGAAAGAAAGAAAGAAAGAAAGAAAGAAAGAAAGAAAGAAAGGGAGGAAAGAAGAAAGAAGGAAAGAAAGAAAAGAAGGAAGGAAGGAAGGAAGGAAGGAAGGAAGGAAGGAAGGAAGGAAGGAAGGGAGGATGGGTGAGCCTACACGAAGACGTCACTGTGAAGAGCTGACCACTTGACCACTTTGCAGCCCTTGGACTCTGGAAAAGAAGATTATTTAGCAGACAGCTTTAGGTTCTTTCCCCTGCTCTTGTGGATTCTGCCACAGGCACATCTTTCAAATGGATTCCATCCACTTGTCTCTGATCTGCTGCTAGTATTTTAGTCTGGGGCCACTCTCCTCTCTCCCAAGGTGGCTCCACAGAATCCTACCTGAGCTTCCCGCACCAGGTGCCCAGTCAATGTCATCTCTTAAAACATTGCATACAGTACAACGATGGAAACCTTCCCGAGATGCAAATCACATCTGGTTGCCTCCTCATCTCAAACACTTTCAGTGCCCTCCACGTTGCCCTCACGGTCAAGTTCAAGCTCTCGAGTGTGGGGGCAAAGGTCCCTTTGTGGTTTTCCTGCTGATTTCTCCCATCTCAGGCCTCAGCCCCACCCCCTCCACCTCACACATGATTTCTCACACATAAGGGGTTCCTAGAAGGATTTTGTTTTGCTCTTTTTTCTCTGGCCTCAAAGCTGTTCTCTCTGCTAGGAGATTCTCTTTCCATTTTCTGGGATAACTCCCCCCAAACTTTACCATGAATAACACGTATGAATCTTTTAGATTTCAGAGAAGGTGCCACTTTCCCTGGGAACACTTCCCTGAACCCCCACTGCGAGCAAGTGTTCCTCTGCATGTTGCCAGAGCACCTGGAGATCACCCCCTTGTAGGACGCATCACCCCTTGTAGTTGCCTGTGTACTTGTCTGTGTCCGCCACCTGTCTTTAACCTCATCAAGTGTAGTCTTCTTCGCTCATTATTGAAACTTCTTTCCCCAGAACAATTTCAGTTATTTGACACTCAGCAAATGCTAGTCCTTCTTCCCCTCTACGGAAGGAATAAATGGCAATTAGCCCCATCCACAAAACAGCTCCCCAGCTAAAGATAGTGAAGATATTCATGTAGTCTTACTTTGTCTCTTACAATTGTGCCTCTTGAAACTTTATTCACTAATCAAGACTCTATTCTGGGGCTTTAAAATTCGATTATAATCTCCTGGGATATCCCAGTCCTAGATTTTGTTTTATTCCATACATTAAGTTCACACTCGGGCCAAATTTCCACGTTTGTGGAGTGTGAATATTGGATTTGGGATTGAAAACCTACAAGTAGGTGGAAATGTGGGAAGGGAAGAAGAAAAGAAGAAGGTCTGAGGTTCACACTGATTCTTATTTCTTCGGGAATTTCTGGTGGAAAAGGAGAAATGCTCAGGATGTCCCAGATAAAAATGGTTTCAATTTTGTGGCCGGCTCTTTTTCTCAGATTTATACCGCTTACCCCTCCAATGCTTCTCAAACCTCCAAACTGAAGTTCTCTCTTCAGTATGCTCCCTTCTGCTCTGCGCTCAGTCACAAAGCTGCCCCTATCAAGAAAATATATTCCTTGACCCAACTGAGGTAGAAATTCCTACTCCGGACATATTTCTTGTACTTTTGTTTTGGTCTAATTTCTCCACCCGCCAGGTAAAAAGGAAACCAGATTAGAAGCAAATTCTAGTATGGATATGATCACAACAAAACGAAGCAAGACGATTGTCTCATGAACTTCTGTTAATGTTGAGCTCATCAAACAACTCTTTATTGAGCCGTGCTATGGGTTACGCACTGTGGTTCAAAGATGTGGAGGACGTAGGTTCTTCCTCATTATTATATTATAAATAATTATTGCCAACTACAATATTCTCGACTTATATCCTTAAATATTTGGGGTCTTGAGAAATTTGTGTTTGCCGATTTTGTGTTTTTAGGAAATGTCTGTTGACGTCAATGGATTCTAACATGGTTGGCTGGCTTTCTGACCCAAGGTGGGGGACCGAACACTTGTATATACTAAATGTGCTTACTCACACCTGCCTGAAATAAAAGCGTGGATGTACAAAATGAAATAAACCCCAGCAAAGAGAAGGAAAAGGACATTTTCAGCAAGTAAGAGATTCTTAAAAAAATTTAGAAAATGAAAGGTAAACCGAATAGCGGGATGTAGAATTATCAGACATGTTCGGAAAACCAACTGCACGAATCATGAATAAGGTAATCCGAGAAAAATAACTTGACCCTTGTAAAAATAGACGTAATGTGAGAACACATACATGAACTAAAAAATAAACAATTAAAACCAACAGCTTCTATTTAGTATACTCAGAGACACTTGAATTGTTTATGAATTGCATAAACCAAGAACAGTGGGGTGGGGGTGGGGCAGTGGTGAAAAGCGCTAACGTCTGTGACCAAATGGACAGGACAGTGCGTGCGGGCTTGTGTGTAAGAACCAGGAACATGTCCATAAAGCAAGTGCTGGGGGCTGAGCTTTCTGGTAAAATGGATGTTACTGCTCCCCATGTGGAGAGGGGCAGGACATTCTAGGCAGAGGAAGCCAAACCATAGAGTGTTTAAAGAAAACAAGGATTGAAGTCCAGGAAACTACAGGTAACTGCAGAGAAATTAGAGGCTGACATGTACATGGAAAGAGGTCAGCCTGCAGGTAGGCTGGAGCCAGCCCACAAAGGTCTTTAGACTTTGGAAGCCATGCTAAAGATCTGGAACCTTATCTCGTCAGTAATGAGAAACACGGACACATTTTGTGGAGTTAATTAATTGAGGAAGAGATTTATATAATCAAATAAAAGGCTGATTGCCCTGAGTACTGTTGGCTGGATGGATTCCAAGGGTTAAGCCCTAAGGCAGAAGGAAAAGCCCATCAAGGAGAGGATTTGAACTAAAGTGGAGGCGTTGAGGCAAGAATGGGGGTGAGGGGCGGGGTGAAGGGTGGGGGGGGGGAGGGAACAAAAGTGATTAAGGTGGTAGAATTGATTGCTCTTGGGGAGCCTAGTGGCAACATTCACCCGTACAGAGAATGCAGGATGAGCAGATTTCAGAGGAACATAATGAGCCCTTTTTTAGCTCTTTGTGAATGTTCACAAATGGCAGCTGGTGTTGCATAATTGCAAAATTGGGGTTTAGCGAGTTATTGGCTTCTAAGAATATAAACACATTCCTTCTTTCCTCTGGCCTACTCTTTGAAAAATGATACCATGGGGTGGGGGGGTCCAAGGGTGTTTTTGGACCCTTGTAAATTTCTTTACCTCTTTTTTCTTTTTTTTTTTTTTTTTTTAATCTTCTCTACCCCTTTTCTCCATTCTGGCTTGTTGTTCTGATTGTACAGGTAATCCACAATCATGGCAAAAGTTCAAACGAAACGAAAATTTGGAAAGTCGAGAATAAAACCCCTGAAGTTCCTTTCCCAGATATAACTATTACTAACGGTTCTGTCTACAGTCTTCCAAATTGTTTTAGTGTGTATTCTTTTAATCGCTCATTATATTTTATGGGAGCTTACTACAATACTGCTTTTTAATTCGTTTACTCTATTTTTAATTTGGAAAAGTTCAAATATTCATACAAGTAAAGGAAATAACATAACACCTGTGTGCTCGGCTCTTAGATTTAAGAGAAATCACCATGCTGCCAAATCTTTTTCTGTAAGTAAAATTTCAGTTCCAGCCAAACCATCCAGAAAAAAATATATAGTGATATTTTCTATTAGTCTATCATTTTCCATTAAATATTTAAATTCACTGTATCCTACTGTATGTATCAGTTTTTAGTTTTTCTTTAAATGTGGCATTATATTTTTGAAATTTATCACATTGCTTCGTGTAGATTGAGTTTACTTTTTTTTTTTTTAAATCTACTCTATGATACCCGACCCCACTTTTCTTAACATTATCAACAGTGGTATAAAGTATGTTCTTGAACATCTGCCTTGTATAAATACGAAAGTTTTCTATAAAAGTGGGACTAGGGGATGTGCCCACTCTCAACTTTACTAGAGATTGACAAGTGGCTTTCCAGAGTGATACCAGCTTATGTTCCCACAAGCAATTTGTACACCCTTTTGGTTCCTTTCGTACTTTGCCAATGCGTGCTTTTTTTTAGATGAGAAATTGGGGGTTATGAAATAGTATCTGTGACGGTTAATTTTAATGTGTCAACTTCACTGGGCCAGAGGGTGCCCAGTTATTTGGTTAAAGGTTATTCTGAGCGTGTCTGTGAAAGTGTTTCTGGATGATATTAACATTTGAACTGGTAGTAAATTGCTTCCCCCAGTGGGGGTGGGCCACATCCAATCCACTGAAGACAGAGGAAGGGAGAATTCTCTCTTCAGCCTGTTTTTGAGTGGTAACATGGGTCTTCTCTAGCCTACACAATAGGACCTGGCCTAGAACTTAGACCATTGGCTCTCCTCGTTCTCACGCCTTCTGACTCAAACTGGAACTGACTTTTAGCTTTTCTGGGTCTCCAGCCTGCTGACTACAACACTTTGGACTTCTTTGCCTCCACAATTGCATGAGCCAATTTCATAAAATATATTCATACCTATGTCTATCTACATATCTCTCATTGGTTCTATCTACATATCTATGTATGTCTATGTATACATATCTATGTATGTCTATCTATGTCTATCTACATATCTCTCATTGGCTCTGGAGAATCCAGACTATTAGAGCACCTCGTTCTTGTTGAAATAGACATTGCCTCTTTACAACTAGTAAGGTGGAACATTTTTCTTCACAAATTTATTAGCAATTTGGATTTTCCATCATGGATTTTCTGTTCATATTTCTTACCCACTTTGTAGCTGTCTAGTCATAGCCCATCCAACTGTGCTTTCCCTCAGATACTTCACTTTCGGGACATCCAGTCCACCTTTGTACCCCTATACCCGGAATTTTAAATGTCATATCGGTTTAAATACAAGCTGCAGAAAATGAAGGCTAATTCGGAATAAAGAAGGGGGGTGTAGGCAGATGGGCAGTGTGCCCTTCTGTAAATACGGGTTTTAGAATAAGAGGAGGTAGAATGAATGCACAACCTCGACATCTGCCACCCACGAATGTCCTCCTAGTACATGATGACATTGGCACGCCGTGCCAGCATTTCTACCCACCACGGGCACCCAGATTGAAGGACAAAGGGATATATTGCTAAGTCTTATGTGTAGACGTTGGAAGAGAACATACCTGACTTTAAACCATTAAGGAAGCAGGTAATAGCTTCCCAAAGTGGCTGGGCTTTCACTCTTTTGTGTGGTTCACAATGATCCTAAGTATTTCTCAGCAAAAATGTCACTCATTTCAACTCCCTTTAATTAGGATTTCTATTTCTGCAACATTTTGCTGGTATTTATTTCAATTGCTTACTTTTCAGACCTTCCTTATTTTTCTGTCTTTTTTTTTTTTTTTTTTTCTGGCTGTTTTGATGAGGCTGTAGTCATGCTCTGTGCTTCACCTGGGTGTTCCTGGGAAACAAAGCAATTTTGAGATGACAGATTGGGGACCAGTTAGAGAACAGGAAGAGCTGTGAGCCGGGTCTGCTCCAGTACAGATGGTTAAGGAAAACAGGTAGGAGAGGGTGTTGAGAGATGTTCATTTAATGGGGCGCCCAAGCTGCTAAGTGCTTCTGCATGAGTGGCCATCCTGACTGACCCTTGACTCAAAACCACCATGGCAGTAACAGAAATAGGGAGCAAATGTCTGCGTATCGCTGCAGAGGCTGCGGTCCTTCAGACTGCTCTCCAGTTGAGAATTTCCCTTCGCCACTGTCTCGATCAACCTAGATTTAGTTGATGACCCATTTGCAAGGAATGTTCCCTTTTAGTTTTTAAATTTTTTTTAATGCTTACTTATTTTGAGAGAGAGAGCTAGAGAGCGAGCATGGGAGGAGCGGAGAGAGAGGGAGACAGAATCCCAAGCAGGCTCCGCGCAATCAGCACAGAGCCTGATGCACGGCTCGAACCCACCAACCGTGAGATCATGAGCTGAAATCAAGAAGTGGGCACTTAACCGACTGAGCCACCCGGGTGCCCCGGGAATGTTTCCATTGAACAAGAAAACAAAACAAAACAAAACAAAAACCTTGGAGAGTATCACTCTTTTCTCCAATAAAGAGAAATCAGTTATGAATCTTGACTGGAAAGCTTACCCCTTCGCAGGTAGATTGTAAAAGGTCACCTGCTAACCATAAGAAGCCTGGCCTGGTATACCGTGCCAAGTTAGTCCAAGGTGGAAAATGGTTATTTCCTTGTCACTTTCTGTACCCCGCCTTGCTCTGCAATAGAGGTCATGAGAAGTATGATGAAGGCCAAAGGTAAACCTTTAGAAGTCAACTCCTCCGAGAAGTATCCTCCGACCATTTACCCCTTCTACCGTCCCTAGGTAGACTCCCACATTTCCCTGTGTGTTAGGGTTTTCTGGAAAAACAAAACCAGTGGGATATGTTGAGATATAGTAAGAGGAGATTTATTATGAGAATTGGCTCAAGCAATTATGGAGGCCCAAACTCCCACAGTCTGCTGTCTGCAAACTGGCGAAGCGAGACACGAGTGGTCTAATTCGGTCAGAGTCTAAAGGCCTGAGAACCAGGGCTGCTGACGTCTGAGGGCAGAAGATGGATATTTCAGCTCAAACAGAGGAAGCAACTTGACTCTGTTTCTGCTTTTTGTCCTACGGAGATGCTCCACAGGTTGATTAACGCCCACCTGCATTGGCAGGGGCAACGTCTTTCCCCACTCTACCAATGCAAATGCCAGTTCCTCCCAGAAATACCTTCACAGCGCACCCAGAAATAATGTTTTATCATCCAGTTGGGAATTTCTTGGCCCAGCCAAGTTGCCACAGAAGATGAACCCTCACATGTGTTCACTTCCCGTGGCCAGAATTCCTCCCTCATTGAAACCGCTCGCTTCTCTGTCTCCACTGTAGAGCTTAGACTCCTACAAAGACAGGAACAGTGCTGTTTGGGCCCTCCAATCTAGCACAGGGCCCCCAGGTACTTGTGGAATGATTTCAGTGGCTGGGGTTGGAGGTGGTGAAAGGAACACTGCCTCGAGGCTCTTACACTTCCTTTGGCCAGGCTTTCCCTCCCAGCCCCCACCCTGACCTCCCTGTCACCTCCGTGTCTCTGCTTAGAAGGAGATGCATAATAATACACTTATACAATGGGCTACATGTATTGTCTGGCTTACATTATTATTCCACAAGAGCAGATGAGGTTTAAAAACCAAATACCATGCTCTTAAATTTGCAAATCTTTGGAACAAGAATTGGGAACAATGACAACATTCTGAGCTTCCCAGAAGGTAACAACTATGGGGATTTTTGTGGACATCTGAGAGGAGCCCATGCACAGATGGTTTGTCTTTTATTGGCCCATTCTGGCCCAGAAGGCAACACTAACTGAAACAAAGGAGCCTTATATTAGAAGGGTGTGGGGGTCACAGCAGCCTTCAGGGTGGCCCTTGTCCTTGCTCTGGTCTCTCTCTGGGCCGGTCCTGTATTGTTCATCTTGTTACTTCACAATCCAGGGCTTGTGACATTTTTCTTCTCTAGCGTGGAAACAACAGAACTATAAAACATTCGTTTCTGATTGGTATCTCTGAGTCAGGCAAGGGGGTGGGGGTGATGAAAACCGGACTGGTGCATATCTTCCCATGAGCTAAACCAGAGTTTGGAAGTACAGAAAGAACTTGCGAGGGGAAGGGACCCAGGAAACTGTTTTCGGTGGTCAAGTCTCCGAAAGTAAGACAGATTTCCTTTGTGTCTCAAGGGGTACCACCCCTTGAACAGAAGCCCTGTGGCAGAATGTCCGTTAAGATGTCAAAGCAAGCTAAATTAAATCACTTCTAGAAAGCGTCTTAGAAGCAGAAAAAAGAGACGTCCAGCTTCATAGATCAAAGGCCGTGATTGTTCTGACAGCTACCGTAGTTGGCCAAGAGGGTAAAAAAAGACACTGAAACTCTGAGGAGTCCCCGTAAATATCTTGAATAATTTGAACTTGTGTGCCGAATGGGTCATCTTTCCTCTCTCTTCTCTCTTTTTTCTCTTTAAAAAAAAAAAATATTTATTGTGTGTGTGTGTGTGTGTGTGTGTGAGAGAGAGAGAGAGAGAGAGAGCACTCATGCGCACAGGGGAGGGGCAGAGAAAGAGGGAGAGAGAGAATCCCAAGCAGGTACCACACACTCAGCAAAGAGCAGGACGCACGGCTGGAAACCATGAGCTATGAGATCATGACCCGAGCCAAAATCTGGTTGCTTAATCGACTGAGCCATCCAGGTGCCCCTCTTTTTTCTCTCTTTTTCTCCTCCTGCTCCCCCTCTCCCTTCCGTCTCTTTCCCCTCTTTCCTCTTTCTCTAGACCCTTTTCCTTCTGTTCTTCCCCTTCCCTCCTGTCTTCTTTGATCTTCCCTTCTTCACCTTCAAGTGCTTAGCGCCCTTTTGTGTCAACAAACGCGTACATAGGGTTCTCCTGCTTGGGCCAATTACTGGGCTAAGAGCCTGGGGGTCAAGATGAATCAGTTCTGTTTCCTGTCCGGCATCAGGGATCGCTCTGCGAGCTTCTTCCTGTATCTCCGGTCGGTCGCTACCTCCTGGAACACGCTGTTTACCACCGGAGGGGAGTCACATTTGGATTAATTGCTTTAAACTTCTTTAATGGCTCAGGCAGTTGATAGGAAAAATTGCGCCACTGATTTGGAAACTCCCACTTCAGCAGGTTGCTGTTGTTTGGGCCCAAGGGGATGGGTGGAGCAAAGGAACAAGGGGCCAAAATCTCCCAGGGCTCTCGCTGCGATTGCACAAAAGAGAGAGGTGTCACTTAACACAGGTACCGGCCAGGACACCGTGTAATGCCTCCATTACTCGTCAGATCAAAAACAGTTCACCCTGTAACTAATACCTTAGTTTCTGTACCAGCCTGATTGAGATCAACTAACCTTTAGGCGAAGAGCGTGACTCCTCCTTGCTGAAGCTTTTGGCAAACCATTTTCAGCTTTGTGCAAGGGATTAGGTTAACTCTTGCAAAACTGGTTCACCAGGAACAATGACTCAGTGGATTTTTTTTTTTTCTTTAGCATCCGGCATATTGTGTCTGAGCAGCTATAAATATATTTACGAGCTGAAATTCCAAGGAGGGGGCAATGTGAGCTTGCTGGGAAACACGCCAAGTGAATCATGGGCCCTCACTCGGCCGGCCTACGGTGGGTGCATCTCGACGTCTTGCAATTTTATTTTCTGTCTCAAGGACTTTGGGTCATTTTCTCTTTAGCGCTAGTGATTTCTCTCCACCCTGCTCCCGAGTGCGTGTGTGAGCTGCAGTGTGTTCCTATCTCCCCGAGGTGGTGGCGAACGCCATGCGGGGACGTCCCTGTTATTAAATGTACAATCTGCGTATGAACCGCTCCGGTGTTGAAAGCCACCGACAGAGAAGACGTGTTCTTGTCCCCCGTTTGCGGGCGGTGAACCTGAAAGCCCGGCGAAGTTTGCTTCCAGACAGGAAGTGAGTGTCTTGGAATCTGAACAGCTCTACGTCTGGACAGTGCAGGTGGAAGCTTCAGATCTTGGCACCGAGGCTGGCAGAGGTGTGGTGACGACAGACATTGCCATCGGGCAGCGTTTCCTACTGCGTGTTCCCAGAAATTAGTGGCAGGAGGGGGGGAGGCTACAAAAAGTGCTTGTTGAAGTGAGGATTTCCGATAAGGGAGCTTTCTCAGAGTATTAGTTATGCTAATGTGCCTTGGGCCTAGTCAAGGCTGAGTTACAATACGTGTCATTTTTCATATTTATCATTGAAGCCACGTCACCCACAGCCTTCTCTAAGCCTAGCCTTCTGAGAAACACACTTTAGTGATGCCTGAGGACCTAGGAAAGGAGAAGGAGTGAGGTATCCCAGAATAGAAAACCCCGGTCATAGTTCCTGTTGATGTCGGTTGGTGGATAAGTTTCCACTTTCCTCTATTGGAATTGGTCTGGGGAGAGTGGACCTGAGTTGGGGGCTGCTGTGTATGGACCTAGGGCTTCTGGAAGTTTTCTAGTTCCTTTTCACTGCTTTGTCCTACCTTGTCCTCATTGAGAAACAGCATAATCCATTCGATCACAGAACGGAGTCTTTCTCCAGGGTGAGGGGTTATCATCACGTGTATATTTCGGCATTATTTGTAATCTGTTCGCCTGACTTTTTTCAAGTTCAAGTCAACGTGGTCTCCTAAGCCCATACTCAGAGTCGTCCTTTTACAGCTCCCCTCTTTTCCCTGCAAGGTGCTTTCTCTGGCTTCCCCCAGGCTTCTTAGTGCCCTTGCGTTTACAATGCTGTCGTTCCAGTTCCCTGTGCCCCCAGCTTGGTCCCCGCTGTCTAGTACTCTGCCTTAGAAATATCAGACTTTCATTTCTGGATGTCACCGGGCTCAGTTCTGGCCAGCCTCAGAGTCACCCAGGCACCCTGCCAGCCCATTGACTCTACTCTGTCCTTTGATTGGAGGATGGGCCCAGAAATCTCTACCTCTAAGCGGCACCCCAGTTGATTCTGATGCCTGCCCGGGATTGAGAAACACTGCTCTGAGCTCTGGGCACGCGGCCCCTATCCTTTTTCCTGGAGCCCCGCCTGGGTCATGATTCCATTTCCTTACCTCTGCCTTCAGAGAGGCTGGAAATGGAAGTATTTCCATTCCTATTGTGTCTCAGGGGCTTTAAATGTGTTATTTCACTTATTTTATTTTTTATTGTTAAAAAAATAGATTTATTTGCTTTGGGGAGTGTGCAAGCAGGGGAGGGGCAGAGAGAGGGGGACAGAGGATCCGAAGTGGGCTCTGCGCTGACAGGAGAGAGCCCAATATGGGGCTCGAACTCACGAACCTTGAGATCTTGATCTGAGCCAAGGTCGGAGGCTCCACTGACTGAGCCACCCAGTTTCTCCATGTTATCTCATGTTATTTCACGACACACTTATGAAGTGCACGTCATTATCTTAATTTAAGGATGAGAAAACCAATATTCGGAGAGCCTGGGTAATTTTCCCAAAGGCCCACCACCAGGCAATGGCAGCACAGGGCTTCGGCCTCCAGTCTTCCAGCATCCACAGTCTCGCTACTTAAAAAAGTGTGGTCCCTGGACCCACAGAATCAGCCTGACCTGGGTGGGACCTATCAGAAATGCAAACATTTGGGTGCCCTCTCAGACCTACTCATTCAGTTCCTTTGGGGAGGGGTCCAGAAACCTGGATTTTTATCAAGCCCTCCCAAACGAATCTGACGCACACTGAAGTCTAAGAAACACCAACCTAGGAAACTATGTATTTCCCCGCTATATGGTCTTGTCTCTTTTTTCCTTCTTTTTTTGCTCAGGAGAATTGCCAAATTTCTTTCCCAGAAATCCCACTATCGGCTCATTGGGCAGTCCCCCTCATATCTTTCTCAAGGAGCGGTCTTATCAGGCATACCCTTCTCATTTCCTTAACAACATTCACGGTTTCTGAGCCAGAGCCCGGGGGTCCAACCTAGCTTCCGGTTTTGCCCGATTTTCCCTTAGTCTCTTAAGTATTCCCTCGCACAGTTGAAGGCATTGAGGACATTGACTTCCAACCCTCCTTTATTTGTTATTATTCTTTTTTAACGTTTATTTATTTTTTGAGAGAGAGAGCAGGGGAGGGAGAGAAAGAGAGGGGGACAGAGGATCCGAAGCAGGCTCCTTGCTGTTAGCAGCGAGGCTGACACGGGGTGAGAACTGAAGAACCATGGGATCATGACCTGAGCCAAAGTCTGACACTCAACGGCCTGAGCCACCCAGGTGCCCCCACCCCCCTTTTAAACTTGGGAGTGTACGCATGGGGGGGGGGGGGGCACATACCATACACACACAAGTACGAACGCGCACATACAGAGTGAAGTTTGATTACACCAACAAACTTCTTCGCTAAGTTCTATACGCCACAGCTGGCAAATCCCTACCGCGTGGTCTGCTCCAAGCTTGGATTCGCAGATAAAGGATTGCAAACACCCAGTGGCCTTGGAAAAAACGCTCCTGGAGGGTTGAGCTCTATCTCCTTAAAGTGAAGCAAGAGTGGGGAGAGTCTTGAGCATGGATCTGCTGATAACATGGCACCTCCTCAAAACTATCATCTCATTCAGCGTCGGATAATGTCTAAGGCAAACCAGAAGCGCTCCCGTGCTACTCTGCCAGAAAGTTCCGGGTGGCAAACACGTCTTGCGGACGCGGCCTCTCCCTATATGAGCAGAGGGAGGTCCCAGGTGGCTCAGCGAAAGCCTGATCACCCTGTGCAACAGTTTGAATTTTGATGCCAGTCAGACTACCTTTGAAAAATGAATTTATTCTGGCATCTTTGGCCTCATAAATAATGCATAATGACTGGCAAAGGATTAGCACTTTGGGGTTCAAAATACCTAACGTTTCCTTGGTTGGCTGAGGTGTGGCGGCTAAACAGAATAAGGGGAAATAGCAGGTTGACGAGGAAGTCTCAGGGGAGGGGTATTTATTTATCTATTTATTTACTTATTTTTCGGTTACATGCAGCTTTCCAGATGGTTTCTTCAATGCCATCTCTCACCAGAACATTCCACGAATAAACATTAGGTTATACCCCTGGGCCATCTGTAATGGTCATATTATTCTGTTCAGTGACATGCCCATGGGATTGTACCCTAGCCGGAATGGGAGTTGGTATATTGAGATGCATTGAATCCATTTATAGCGTTCATTCTCCTTTTCTAAATGTATTCTCACTGGATGAGTGTTCCTAGCTGTGAGTACTCTTGGGTCAGCTTAATTACCAAAAAAAAAAAAAAAAAAAAAAAAAAGAATTATGGTTTCACCATAAAGTGACCTTGCAAGAAATATCGGTGCAGCTCAATGTCAAATTCTGCTTGGAGTTTCAAATATATTCTTGACATATTTTGCTTAGCAGTTTATTTGCCTTCTCATCGCGGCTGTTCTCCCTGAGTAATGGCACAGAACTCTGTAAATAGAAGCCAATAATGGGGAGTGACTCAAAAGTCTGGCTATTTTCATCAGTACACTATTTTGGGGTGAATAGTCCACATTTTACATTCTCATGCTCGCAGCACTGCACTTAAGTCTGAATTTTTTCCCCCCTTGGGTTCCAGAGAATATTTTGGAAATGATTGGCAGAAAATAGACTTAGCAAAACAGTGCTATCAATTTTCATGCCGAAGAGTTTAGAGGGAATGATGGCATCTTATACTTAACAATGAACATACAAGGATTTCTAAAAGTTGGCAAACTGTAAGAAAAACACATTTAGAAAATTGTGCTATGATTTAGTGTTCTGGCTCTACAGCTGATTCAGTTGTGTGTGTGTGTGTGTGTGTGTGTGTGTGTTTAATTTTTGTTTTTATTTTCCTCTAAATGTTTAAAATGAAATTTAAAGCACAGTTGATCTTGGCTTGGATAGGCAGACTGGATATTAACTGGGGATTTAGTTAATATCCAAGGGCTGATCTACTTCTGACGGTGGGACCCAAATAGCTCCCTTGGAAGTTTCCAGAGAGGCTGACTAGTCTTTTTAAATCCCTCTTCCTGCCTTCCTGTTGGTCTCTACCTTCTTTAGATGCATGCTAATTTGCCACATAGAATTCTGATTTTCTGGAATTGTTTCCTTAATGTATATGGGGAAAACAAAATGTAATAAAAATCCTTGATTTGCAAATGTTGAGTTTTTCATATTAGATTTTTGGAGGAGAAATCATCTTTTTTTTTTAAATTTTTTTAACGTTTATTTATTTTTGAGACAGAGAGAGACAGAGCATGAATGGGGGAGGGTCAGAGAGAGGGAGACACAGAATCTGAAACAGGCTCCAGGCTCTGAGCTGTCAGCACAGAGCCTGACCCGGGGCTCGAACTCACGGACCATGAGATCATGACCTGAGCTGAAGTCGTACGCTTAATCGACTGAGCCACCCAGGCTCCCCAAGGAGAAATCATCTTAATTTATTTCTATTTTAATAATCTCTATGGATGGCTCAATAATTGAATGTAAGCTATTTAATGCCCCTTTCTAATATCCTATTCACTAAACCCGTTCTATGGGGTGTCTGGGTTAAGCTCAGGCTCAGTGGGTTCAGCATTCAACTTCGGTTCAGGTCATAGTCCCGTGGTTTGTGAGTTTGAGCCCCGTGTGGGGCTCTGTGCTGACAGCTCAGAGCCTGGAGCCTGCTTCCGATTCTGTGACTCCCTCTCCTTCTGCGCCCCCGCCCCCACTTGTGCTCTCTCTCCCTCAAAAATAAGAAAATAAGCTTTAAACCTCAAAAATATTGAGTCGGTGGTCTACGATTCCCCATTCAAAACTTCCGTAAAGCAGAAACATAATTATCCTCATTGTTACTACAAACAAACAGACAAAACCAATGACAACAACAAAATAATTTTACTCTTATTTCTGGGATGCTATATTGGCCCTTTGCATGGGTTTTATTTATTAGACATATTCTAATAATCTTTGTTACTTAAAGATGGATGAAATAACTTCATTACTTTCACCTCTTTGGCTCTACCTCTTGCCATACGACCATTTGCAGTGTCAAAAACAAAGTATGCACCCGGATTCCAACTAAAGTCAATTGTTTGACTACTCAGCATCCCTGATAGGATGGGAAGTCTTATAGAAGAGATTCGTTTCAGAACGAAGTACCAGGAAAATTTTGCTTCCCTCCAGCAATGGTATGTTTTCTCCTCTTAGACAATAAGAACCATGCCATTGAACACATTTTCCTTTGTGCTTAGCTGCCAGGAAGCTCAGAGCCAAACACGTATAGCCCAATTTTTATGGCTATATAACATCCTATGGCCCACATATCTGGGTTCCTCCTTTCTCCTTGATATTGATCTTCAATCCTGACTTTAGTTTATAAAATATGCCATTATTTAAAAATTGTAGAACTATGTATAGTCTTTCTGAAATTATTATGGCATAAAGTAGGTTATATATAAACCAATAAGTCCATGATTTGAAAAACAATGCATTTTGGCAGGGAGATCACTTTGTGAATGGTCTTTCGGTTCCTAACCCGACCCGCTGCAGCCTATTTCATTTTAGGGCACATTTTGTGTGCATTTAACACGCGCCAGACAGATGTGCTCCTGGTAGGGAGGTTTACAAGTGTTAACGGGGCTCAGTGTCTCAAGGGAGGCTTGAGAAGACACAAATACAAATAATGCAAAACAAAACGAAATAGGTGTTAAGTAGCAAGAAAAACAACTTGATGTAGGGGTACAGGGGAAGGACCAATTCATGTTGCAAGAGCTTAAAGGATAAAGAGATTTTTCAAAGGCTAAAATTGAGGGTAATTCGTTTCCAGCCAAAGAGGCGGCATGAAGAAAGCATCATGTTGCTACATTACGGTGAGAAACGACAAAGTGATGCTGTTGCAAAACACTGTTTTCTTTTGTTTTCAGTTTATTTATTCATTTATTCGGGGACAGAGAGGATCCCAAGCAGGCTCTGTGCCGTCTGCAGAGCCCGAGACAGGACCGGATTCCATCTCCCTGACCACGAGATCATGACCTGAGGGGAAACCAAGAGTCAGATGCCTAATGGACTGAGCCACCCAGGTGCCCCGGTAGATCATTGTTAATAAGTAAAAGATTATTGTTAATATCTCTCCCCAAGCAAGACAGCTTTATCTAGAGGCGAGTAAACTTTTTTGAAAGGGACTTTTGGGAATTTAACTATACCAAACCTTATTACATGCGTTTCAACTTAAAAATTATAGTTCTTTTCTTTTCTTTAATACAGGTTTTTAAACAATTGAAGGATAATTAACATACAGTATTGTGTTATATCAGGTGTGCTACATAGTGATTTGACAATTGCATACTTTATGAAATGCTCATCTTGTGAAGGATAGTTACTGTCACCATTCAAAGTTACTGCAATGTTACTGCGTATATTCCATGTGCTGTACTTTTCATCCTTGTGACTTATTTATTTTATAACTGGAAGTTTGTATCTCTTAATCCCCTTCACCTATTTTGCCCATTTCCCCAATCCCCTCCCCTCTGGCAACCACCAGTTTGTTCTCTGTGTTTATGAGTCTGTTTCTGTTAGTTTGGTTGGTTGATTTTTTTTTTTTTAATTTTTTTTCAATGTTTATTTTTGAGAGACAGAGAGAGACAGAGTGTGAGTGAGGGGTTGGGGGAGAGAGAGGGAGACACAAAATCTGAAGCAGGCTTCAGGCTCTGAGCTGTCAGCACAGAGCCCGATGCAGGGCTCGAACCCACAAACCGTGAGATCATGACTTGAGCCAAAGTCGGACACTTAACCGACTTAGCCACCCAGGCGCCTTAGCTGATTGTTTTAGTTTAGATTCCACATATAAGTAAAATCATATGGTATTTGCCTTTCCCTGCCTGACTGATTTCACTCAGCATAATACCCTCTAGGTCCATCCATGTTATCAAAAATGGCAAGATCTCCCTCTCTTTTATGGCTGACTAATATTCTATTATATACATATACAATATTTTCTTAAAAAAATCATCAACACTTAGGTTGCTTCCATATCTTAGCTGTTGTAAATAGTGCTATAATAAACAGAGGAGTGACTATATCTTTTTGAATTAGTGCTTTTATTTCCTTTGGGGTAAACACCCAGAAATGGAATAACTGATCATAGGGTATTTCAATTTTTAATTTTTTGAGGAACCTCCATACTGTTTTCCACAGTGGCTGCACCAGTCTACATTCCCACCGACAGTGCACAAGTGTCCTTTTTTCTCCAGATTCTTGCCATTTCTTTTTTATTTTATTTTATTTTATTTTATTTTATTTTATTTTATTTTATTTTTTTGCTGCTAGCCATTCTGACAGGTGTGAGGTGATATCTCATCGTAGTTTTGATTTACGTTTCCCTGATGGTGAGTGATGCGGAGCGTCTCTTCGTGGGTCTGGTGGCCATCTGGATGTCTTCTTGGGAAAAATGTGCTTTTTCTTTTCCTTGGTAGGAAAGTCTCACTGGGATTTCTCTAATGCCTCTCGGTCACGATTGGGGCTATTCCGGAATTGCCAGTCATAATGAAGAGAGGGAGTGAAAGAGGAAAGGAGAAGATGTCACAGGAAGAAAAGGGAAGGGAAAAAACATGACCGGCATTGGCTGTGTTTTCCTAAGGCACGGAGAGTGCATGAGGATATAGACCATGTGGAAGTGCTCCCAGCGAAGAGTTTCTCGGGATGAGGTCAGAGTGAAACAGAGAAGGGTGAAGCGAGTGTGGCACGGAAGGGTGTTACTGGGGGGATGATCGGGCCAGAGTGTTTTGCTGTCAGGCTAGAATGCGGTGGTGATCTGATGGGGAGCACGATTTGGTACAACGAAGCCATCAAGCGTGGTGATGTGTGTTGTGTAGAGCTGGAGAGGCGGGGGTGGGGGGGGGGCTGCTGGGGACACAGGTGGCCAGGTGGGAGGAGTCATCGCGTACCCTGGGGCCTGCCTACATTGCTGTTGGATTTCCACTGCACCACCCTGAACTGTTTGACTTTGGGAGTTAATTTAAAACATCAAGAAGAACCGCCTGAGCAGAACCAGAGGGAAATTTCGTAAACAGCAAAGGCAGTGATTCCTACTGGCTGTGCGCTTTTGGAAACAATTTACACAAGGGCTGATTTCGACATGCGCTAATATATACAGTCTAGCTGGCGTTTTATATGGAAACTTTAATAAAATGGTTCTAATTGGTGCTTAATTTACATAGATTAGAGAGTTCCACTGGTCCACATATGAGGGCTTAGGGATTTGGGGTCATTTAATGGAGATGCCAGTTTGATTTAGATAAATAACCAATTTTAGGGAATCCTGGCAAAGTTTGCCTCATACAAACAAGACGGTTTTTAAGTTTGTTTTCTCTTTTTAAAGTTTCTACTTAAACAGTGGTATCATTGCAAAGGCTTGGAGACAACTTAAATGTCCATCAGTAAGAAACGGATTATATAGAGTATGTCTATCCATAAAATTAAATAGGCATCAGTAAAATGATGAGGCAGGCAATGATAAGACACACTACCTAAAAATGTACCTAAAAATGTATGTTTAAGCTCAGAAATAAGATGCAAAACAATGTGTAAACATTTGTTTACGAACATTTGTGTTTTAAAAAAGAGAGGGGGTCCTATATATACATATCTCTGTGTATGCCTAGTGTTTCTCTGGAAGACCACAGAAGAAACTAGTGACAGTGGTTGGCCTTGGGGAGGGAATATAGGGGATCGGGGGTATAAGAAGACTTGGATTTTCACTGTGTTTCTTTTCAAACTAGACAGTCTTGCCTTGAGTTTCTTTTACTCTTGTCCAGTGGCATGAACTAGCTTTCCATCTCTTTCCACGAGAATCCCTGTTGTCAATATCAGGTAGGAAAGCTTTGATTTTCCAGTCCTAGCCTATGTGGATTTATCCCAGATTCTTCCACAGCCTGGGTCAATGCAGGGACTGACCTTGGTGTGAAGCTGTTATTATTTTCTTTGTTGTTGTTGTTTCAGGCTCTTCTTCATTTAAAAAATTTTTTTTTAACACTTATTCATTTTTTAGAGACAGAGAGAGACAGAGCATGAGCAGGGGAGGGGCAGAGAGAGAGAGAGAGAGACACAGAATCCAAAGCAGGCTCCAGCCTCCGAGGCATCAGCACAGAGCCGGACGCAGGGCTCAAACTCACGAACCGCGAGATCACGACCTGAGCCAAAGCCGGACGCTTAACCTACTGAGCCACCCAGGCGCCCCTACAGGCTCTTCTTCAGACAGATGAATAAGAACTCCCTCCTTCTGTGCAGAAATAGCATATAGAACGGAGTGCAATGGATCTCAGTCACCACTTATCCCTGCGGTTAGCTTAGGTACCGTTGTGCAGTCTGTATACTGCACAACCATTTGCGATGGTTCTAAACTGGGTCAGCTTGCTGGTGAATTTCAACCCCCTCCCTTGGCACATGGCTAACAGAAAGCTCAAGCTCTAGGTAGATCATTATACATGCCCTACTTTTCCACTTCTCCTTACAGTCTTCAGAGTGACCAAGTCCAAGGAACTAGGGTAAGGCAGTGTGTGGCGAATGATAAGAGTGTCAGAGAGAAGTATCTACGAAAGACTTTCAAAGAATAAAGAAAAGGCAATTCCCTCTGCATGATGGTGGCTGCACGTGGAGTAGCCTAGGTCAGTGGTTCTCACCTGGGTGCTTCTAAGAGAACTTTGGTAACGTCTGGAGACATTTTTGGTTTTCCCAGCCGGAGTGGTGGTGTTACTGGCATCCGGTGGATGGAGGCCAGGGATGCCGCTGACCACCCTTATGCAAAGGACAATACGCCCTGACAAAGAATCACCTAGCCCCCAGTGTCAGCAGTGCAGGCGTTGAGAAATCTGGTCATATGCTGTGGTGACAAATAACTTGAAAAAATCCAGTGGCCTCGTGCAACAAGTCCCTTGTCCCTCGTGCTGTATGTCCCGCACGGGTTGGCATCGCAGCCCTGCCGAGCCACTTCCCATCAGGAAGTCTGACTGAGGAGAGAGATTCATTGCCCAGTGGTCCCCTGGCATTACTGTGACGGGAAGGGAACTTGGTGAGTCGCACAGTAGACTTTCAAGCTTCTGTCCAGATTGGCCCCTGTCTTTTCCAATCGCATTCCCTTGGCCATAGTCTAGCCTGTGGCCACGCCTAAATTCAACGCAGGTGGGAAACGCATTTCCGGCTCGTACCCAGAAGGAGGAGAGAGGGGGAATGATTGTGACCTGCCTTAATGACTACCACGCTGACGGTGATGGCGGTGTGAGCGTTCAAGGAAGGTTTCTGTTCTTGTTATCTATCGCTGCTTGACACGCCGCCCCAAACTTAGGGGCCGAGGACAACAACCATCGAATTTGCGCACGAAGCTGCAATCTGGATAGGGCTGGATGGGAACAGCTCGTCTCTACACCATGTGGCATCTTCCGGGGCAGCGCGCACACGGGGGGCCAGAATCATCCGAAAGCCCGATCACTCGCATGTCTGGCAGCTGGTGCTGGCGGTGGACTAAGACCTCAGCTGTGACTGTCAGCTGGACCACCTACACACGGCCTCTACATGTGGCTGTTTGGCGTCCTCGCAGCACGGTGGCTGGGTTCCAAGGCGGAAAGTCAATGCCGCCAATTTCTTAAAGCCTGAGTCTGGAAACTGGCACCGTGTCACCACAACCGTCGAGGAGTTGCAGAGCCCAAATATAAGGGGAAGGAATACAGACCACGACCCAGTAGGACGAAGGTCACAGAATCCAGGGGCCGTGTTGGAACACTGCTTCCGAGGCCGGTGATGGGGCTGAAGAAATGGCAAGACTTCTTTAGCTGCGGTCTTGGGAGTGAACATTCTGGGCAAAGCAAATAGCATGAGCCCAGGCACATCAGAGCTGAATTTATTTCAGTTTTTCAGCGGGCCCCCTCTTCACAGCTACTCACTCTTAGTGCTGACATCAACCTCAGAAAAATGTCTTGACCCAGCTATACCATATATACTTAAAAACCTTGCGTTTCACGAATGTGAATTGCAATCTGGGTTCATTCTGATTTAATTGTCCGAAAGGAGACATCATTCATTTTCGTGCAAATTAAATTATTAAAAAAAAAAAAAAAAGACTACCCAAATTATCTGCTAAATGTTTGTTTCTGTAATAATAGTTGGGTGTACCTCGGTTGGGGATTTAGTACATTAGTGGCCTTTACTAAGCTTTGGATTCATTTTGCTCTGAACTTGATGGTTCAATTTGGACTTCAAAGCAGGCTGGACTTGACCGGAAGCACTTTCTTTGGGAATAAGATGTGCTGGGGTTGGAGAGACGGCATAAAAGGGTCACAATTTATTTTGATTTGGGGAAGGACTGCCGATATCCACGCGTGTTCCTGTCTTCCCGGAGTCCATCCTAACAGCATTGTTCAGAGAATCACAGAATTTTCTAGCCGAGAGCATCTTTCAAGGTCATCTAAGATGAACTTCCCAATTTTGCGTCTGAGGACACCGGGCCTGAAAGAGGCAAAGTGACCTGGAGTTTCAACTCACTCTCGTGCAGTGAGAGGAAGGGCGGCTGATACGAACGGAGGGGACCCTCCGATAAACCACAGGGAATCGAACGTCGCCCCCTGCGTTCACGCCGAGGGAGAAACAGCTTCGTTGCTTCGGCTGCACTGGCTTCTCCTGTGACCTCTGTGCTAGTCCTTGGCTGCATCTACTCCGCGTCCCCAGGCCTGGAACATTCCATCTGGCTTCTGATTATGCACTGGCAGCTGCCTTTCTCCTCATCCTTTGTTCTCGCTCTTTTGAATCCAAGGGGGAGTTGTTCCACTCATAGCATTTGAATCCAGCTCATGAAAAATTCTATAACAAGTGTACTTAACAGTTTGATCTCTGGCTTCTCTCGCACGTTTGCCCTTTATACCCTGAGAGCCATAAGCTTCATTTCCTTGGAGCAGGTTGCAGTTTCAATAGGAAGGAAATAACTGTGTGCCCTTCAAGCTGAGTCCAGTTCTGACGGGGACCAAACAACGCTTAATCCCGAGCGACTGTGGAAACTCAGGCCCCAGATCGGGCGGTGGAAATCTCTCTCCTGGAGCCCAGCTCGGAGGTTGTGATGCTGGGAAATCCCTGATCTGGGTTCAAAACCCTGCCCCGCCATTTACTCGCCGTGTGATCTGAGCAAGGTGCCTAGACTGGGAAGACTCAGTTTCCCCTTAGGAAACACGAGGAAACACAGTTTCCCCTTAGGAAATTAGGAGAACACTAATCAGTGCCCAACTCCAAGAGTTGTTCAATCATTCAACTAAATACATGTGAGCGTACCCTTGTATGTCCAACTCGTGCAGTTCGTTGAGTGAGAAAGATGAACGTGAATAAAATAATCACAGGTAAGAATAAAATTGAAAATAAATCAATCTACAGGCCTTAAGCTCCTAGATCAGGACTTGCTGGACAAAGAGGTATCTGTAGCCTCCGCACCACACTCTTTCCATGACAAAGAAGCTTGGGAAAGACTTCCCTGGGGGAGGGACGCTGGAGCCGAGATTACAGAATGATTACCCGGAAGGTTATCAGGCAAAGGGTAGCACAGAGCGATTTAGGGCAGGAGAGCCTGCATTGGACAGAAGCTCTCCCGTAGACTACCTGGGACAGAGTGAGGCTTTGGATGCTGGGGTCAGATCCCTTACCTGCCTCTTAGGCCGTAGGAATGTGGGCTTGACCCGGGCTTGTTTTAGGTAATTGCAAGAACAGATCTGCCTTTTCAAAGATCAGTCTGGCTCTAGTGGTGCTTAATTCTTGGCCTTTTAAGTGAAGCTTCAGAATGATACCGCCCCTGCCCCCACCACCGAGATTCCCAGGTAGTGGGTTGCCCCAGTAGATGACAGTGTATGCCAGGGTTGGGATTCACCCTGAGAGGAGGCTGTAGTCAAGGCGGGGAAGAAAAATTGCAGACCCACTAAAGCAGCCCAGAGAAGAAACGAGGGAGCAGGTTCACAGCAGAGGCAGGGGAACTCTGGGTCTAGGGCACTGGTTCTCAAACTGTGCCAGACTTCCAACACATCCCCCCCCTTCGCCCCCCGCCCCTCACCGCACCTTGGAGGGCTGGTTAGAATGCAGATTTCTGGGCCTTTTGATTCAGGAGCTCTGGGGTGGGGTCTGGGAATTGGCCTTTCTGACAAGTTCCCTGGATATGCTAATGTTGCCGGTTTGGAGAATCACTGATCAGGAGAAAAGCCGTCAGATTTGGTAGATAAAATTCACAGGATTTGGTGGTAGATCGCGTACACAGCTAAGGGGAAAGGAGGACTCAGGAACTCCTTTCTGTTATCCGAATTTTGCAATGGAATGTACTGCTCAGTCCCTCGCTGGTATTCAGGGAACAGGTGATCAGACCAGAGAGGACCAGGAATTCGGTGCTGCCTGTGTATTTGAATGTGCCTTTGAAAGAACTAAGTGGAGAGACATACATTTGGAAATTGAAGGGAAGGGAAGTGATTCTTTGAAGATATGAATTTGGGGGTCATGTTGGGTATAAATGTTTACGGAAGCTGAGGACTTAGCCATGGGATAATTCCATTCTCTTCCTTTCTTTTGCTTTTCTCCTCAGTTTGAAAGTTCTGGCTTTCCTTTTTACTGGCCTTTCCAAAGTGCCATAATCCCTCCCAGCCTCCGTGCTTTCTTACCTGCTGTTCCTTCTGTTCGGGAGAAGGCTTCCTCTGCCCGCTTCCATAATTTAGCTCCTTTTCCTCCTTTGGATTCCACCTCTCAGGCTTGGTCCTGTGTGGCATTAACGACCGGCTACCTTGGTTTCCTTCTATCGCACAAAATCAGAGTTGGGGGCTGTGTGTTTACCTGTGTGATTATTTGCTAAACAGCCATCTCTACCACTAGATTCCCAGAGACCACCGTTGCGACCCGAGGGCTTAGCTCCATATCTTACACTTAACGAAAACCCTCGGAGACCCTTGTTAAGTATAGGTCAGTCACAGATGGCAGTTACTTAAGCCCTGGCGATTTCTCAGCAAAGAGGGAGAAGCGGTTAGTTTCCTGAAGATGTTGGTGTTCAGCGACGAGATGAAGTTTTGCAGGACTCTGGGTGTGTGACCCGGCAACTGCGCCATCTGGTGGACGCGAGTGATGCAACGACTAAGATCCCACAGACCAGGCTCAGCGTTGCTCCAAGAGCGTTGCTCTGGGAGAAAAGACTCATTTCTTATACTTAAAAAGTTAAGAGTAAGTAAATTTTATGGGAGGAAAGGTAGACTCTCTGAGAGGCCTAGTTGGAGAAAAGTGGGTATTTATTGAAAATAGTGTTGAGTTTTCAAAGTAAAGAAGCATCACCATGGAGAGGGGCTCATTGGAAGGACTCAGTATGAAATAAGAAGTTATAGATCTCCACCAGAAGGCAGAATCACAAAACCAAAACCAAAACCAAAAACAAAACAAACAAACAGACAAAGAAAACAGGAGCAGGCATATGGCTGGGCTTCTCAGATTGATTTGCATTTTGGAACTGGCCAGTAAGTGAGGATATCGCTCATCGCTAGCCATTGGCTGGTAACCCCTGCAGGGTCAGGCGTGGGCATCGGTGCCTTTCTCCCCTGCTGCTCCGTCATTGGGGGTCTCCTCCTGCAAGGCACAAGGTGTCACTAACTGGTTATGGCAGTAACTGGGGCTGTGCGATATGACATGTGGGGGTCTGAGAGTGTACTCATGATTTTTCTTTGTTTCTAATGTATAATGGGGAAGAAGTGTAGCTTCTAAATTCCGGAATAGACCATGAAAACCTACCATATGCCACAGCCCATGGAATGGAATTTACTAGAGGTGGCTCTTCTGTGCTTCTAGTTCAACTATTCTTGCCACCACCAGTAGACTCACTGAAGGACATGAAACCAAATGTCAGTCTCTTCCCTGAATATGATGTCCCTACTAGATGAGAGCTTTTGTTCCTGGCTACTTCATAGACCCCTGCCCAGGGTGCATATTGTTTGCTCAAGAGTCTGGTGTCCTCTCTTCTTTCATACAGATACGGTCATTGCTGGGGGTCACACAGGACAGGACATTAATCACTGTCTTAGCTAAAGTGGCTTGATTCGACTAGGCTTAAATCATAAGGGAGTTTATTCCTTATAAACTGGAAACTCCAACATTAGAATGGCTTTCAGGTGAGGGTTGATCTGGTGGTTCAATGATGCCAAAAACCCTGTTTATTTTTTTTCCACTTTACTGCATACAGTCTTGGCTTCATCCTAAGGTTGCTGTCCCTTTAGCCCCTTCCCCAGGCCTCCTTCTATCCTTTTGCCTAAAAACACATCAGGTTTTCCTCCATTGCTTCTTTCAAGAGCTCTGAGACGCTGATGAGTCAAGGCCAATGCTCGTAATTGCCTGTTTTTCAAGCCCATTACCCCAGAAACTGGGTGATAGTTTTTCCCTTCTCTAAAATGTGCTCCCAGGGACTGAGTGCCATTGCTTTTTTGCACACAGAAGGCCAGTGAATAGAGTGGATGCTGGAATTCTCCAGAATCTCTGACGTGGAGGCATCCGATAGGACCAGGGGAATAGATAGGCATTGCATGTAATAACTCATGCAGGTGTTTGTTTAAATTAACTTGGCTTGGGGCGCCTGGGTGGCTCAGTCTGTTAAGCGGTCGACTTCAGCTCAGGTCACGATCTCACAGTCCGTGAGTTCGAGCCCCGCGTCGGGCTCTGGGCTGATGGCTCAGAGCCTGGAGCCTGCTTCCGATTCTGTGTCTCCCTCTCTCTCTGCCCCTCCCCCATTCATGCTCTGTGTCTCTCTGTCTCAAAAATAAAACGTTAAAAAAAAAATTAACTTGGCTTGCTCAAGATGAAGCCTCATTTATTTTAATGCAATGTAACAATAATCATTGTTGCAATAAAACAAATACCACAAAAAGCACAAATCTTAAGCGTAGAGCTTGATGAGCTTTACCAATGTGCACATCTATGTTACTACCACCCAGATCGGATAGAGAGCATTTCTAGCACCTCAGAAAGCTCCCTATGCCCCTTCCTGGTCAGAACATTCCCCAGGTGTTTACTTTTGAAGAGAATTATAACTGTTTCAAACCCAAAGCATACAGAACAACAAAATGTACCCCAATACATGTATCATCCTTATACTTATCACTAAGGCCCTGTGATTATAAAGATTTTGCCACACAATATTCACTGATTCCCCTTTCTTTTATGTGTGTGTGTTAAGTATTTTCAACAAATCCCAAATATCACATCATTCTATTTTGGTATCCATTTCTAAAACCATGGAGATTTTTGGGAGCACCTGGGTGGCTCAGTCAGTTAAGCATCTGACTCTTGATTTTGGCTCAGGTCATGATCTTACAGTTTGTGAGATCGAGCCCCATGTCGGGCTCCAGGCTGACAGTGTGGAGTCTGTTTGGGATTCTCTCGCTCTCCCTTCCTCTCCCCCAACGAAATAAAGAAAGAAACTTAAAAAAAATGGAGACTGATGCTCAACACCGCTCCTCATCAAGGAAATACAAATCAAAACCACACTCAGATATCACCTCACGCCAGTCAGAGTGGCCAAAATGAACAAATCAGGACACTATAGATGCTGGAGAGGATGTGGAGAAACGGGAACCCTCTTGCACTGTTGGTGGGAATGCAAACTGGTGCAGCCGCTCTGGAAAACAGTGTGGAGGTTCCTCAAAAAATTAAAAATAGACCTATCTTATGACCCAGCAGTAGCACTGCTAGGAATTTACCCAAGGGATACAGGAGTGCTGATGCATAGGGGCACTTGTACCCCAATGTTTATAGCAGCACTCTCAACAATAGCCAAATTATGGAAAGAGCCTAAATGTCCATCAACTGACGAATGGATAAAGAAATTGTGGTTTATATACACAATGGAATACTACGTGGCAATGAGAAAGAATGAAATATGGCCCCTTGTAGCAACGTGGATGGAACTGGAGAGTGTGATGTTAAGTGAAATAAGCCATACAGAGAAAGACACATACCATATGGTTTCACTCTTACGTGGATCCTGAGAAACTTAACATAAACCCATGGGGGAGGGGAAGGGAAAAAAAAAAGAGGTTAGAGTGGGAGAGAGCCAAAGCATAAGAGACTCTTAAAAACTGAGAACAAACTGAGGGCCGATGGGGGGTGGGAGGGAGGGGAGGGTGGGTGATGGGTATTGAGGAGGGCACCTGTTGGGATGAGCACTGGCTGTTGTAGAAACCAATTTGACAATAAATTTCATATATTTTTTAAAAAAAGAAAAAAAAAGAAAAAAGAAAATTAGATACATAAAAAAAAAAAATGGAGACTTTCCCACATAGCTATAGTACTAATATCATCCATGACTAAACAATAAGTCCTTGGAATCATTTAACACACAGTACACATTCCAATCTGTCCAATTGTCCTTGTATAATTTATTTGTTCAAATTGGGAATCAATTGAAATCCAAAGTAGTAATCTCAATCTCTCTCTCTCTCTCTCTCTCTCTTTTTTCTGTGTGTCTCTTTTTTCTCCTTGTCATTGAGTTGTTGAAGATACTAGTGAGCTGACCTGTAAAATGTCCTACATTCTGGATTTGTCTGTTTCCTCGAGCTGGTGTTTAACTTGTTCCTCCAGCTGCCGTTTTCTTTTTCTACCAGAAGTAAGTTCTAAAGGCTTAATCCAGTTCAAGTTCAGACTTTTGCAAGAATGTGATGTTGTGTATGTAACATTGCATCATTCCAGGAGGTACCTCATCGCTGGCTGTTCCACTTTAATGATATTGATTCTTGAATTGAAGTGTTCACCGCCTGATCTCTCCATTTCCTTATCAACCTTTTATCTAATGGTTTCCTCACTAGTTTTAAACATTTACTCTACAAATATTTATCAGAGCCTCTACTGAATACTTTTTATGCGTGAGATGTTGGGGTTACAAAAGTGGGCAACAGAAACCTGTTTGTTGACAAGTATAAAGACTGTTCATGTATCCTCAGCCTATTAGTGAACCCCCCCCCCCCCCCAATTTTGGGTTCCTATTTTTGGAGCAGATCTCCTAGCCAGGGGAAATTGTGAATGAAAAATGCAATGAGACCTCAGTGCTTTCCTAATGTTGAACTAATCCTATTATCTTTCCTTCCTTCCCCTCTTTCTCATTACAGTCTTTTCCCTTCCTTCTTTAATTTTCCAATTGCTTTGCCCTCATAACGTGCCAATTATCCTGAGGATCCGTGTCGGAGGTGCGATGTGCTCAATTATCCTCGTTTGTATGCCACGGTGATTCTTCGTGGAGCCGACTACATAGCAGATCGTACAGCAATCTAATTTTGTGAAAGAGAAAGCTGAGCTATGAAAACCTTATCCAAGTTCACATGGTGACTGGCTGTAATAAGAAATGACTCCTTTGTTGAAAGTAGCCGGTATCACAACTTCTGACAAGCAGTAGGGACGCTTCTAGGAAGAAAGTTAGTCAAAGGCACGTAGCGTAAATCGACACCAAAAGGCACTTGATCAAGAACTTTTACCCTGTCTCCTCAGGAATCTCAGGATCATACGTATTTCACCAAGTTGTTTTGGACAGCTTACAAGCAGTTCAGAGCTGTATGTCAGTAGGCTTCCTTTATGGAATTCACATGTTAAAGTCTTTTATTCCACCTTGAAGAAAAGACATTACTTTTTTTAAAGCGTATTTATTTATTTTGAGAGGGAGGCAGAGAGAACCAGTGGGGAAGGGGCACAGAGAGAGGAAGACAAAGGATCCAAAGCAGGCTCTGTGCTAACAGTGGAGTGTCCGATGCGGGGCTTGAACTCAGGAACCATGAGATGAACCTGAGCTGAAGTTGGATGCTCAATTGACCGGGTCACCCAGTCGTCCTGAAGAAAATACATTACTAACTAGAGACGTGACAGTTTAAAACTTTGGAAGAAAGGGAGCTCCGGGGTGGCTCAGTAGGTTGAGCATCTGACTCTCGATCTCAGGGTTCGTGAGACTGAGCCCTTTGTCAGGCTCTGTGCTGACAGTGCAGACCCGGCTTGGGATTCTCTGCCTCCCCTTCTGTCTACCCCTTCCCGTGCTAATTAAAAAAAAAAAAAAATTAGGAAGAAAGAACCAAGGAAAAGCCACTAGAATCTCTGGAAAGATGAGTGTGAGATACTTGACTGTCCGTGGCTCATAAGCAGACACCATGAAAACACCACGTTCCTACTTCATTCTGTGAGTGTGGGAGACGTGCTGGCCACTAGCAACTCAAGTAAATATTTGTGGGTTTGAATTTCACAAGCTGAAACACAGTCTGCTGAGGGCTTAGCTGCTGATGTTATAGAGCTGTGGCACCAACTATCACCAAAATGCCACGTGGGGCCCTCTCAGATGACGAGATGTGGAATCCCTAGTAAGAGATGCTTATCGGGAAAGACTTTCGAGTGCTGCCCCTTCAGAGGAGCATTGTTTTACATCTGTAACGAACCAGAGGTCTAGCCACTGAGTTTTCTTCCACAGAGAAGAAAGGACCACACAGTGCCGTTCGCGTGGGGCGGGAAAGGTGTCCTTGCCAAGCGGGTCAGCGGGACACGGGGCCTGCACGCCTCACAACAGTGCAGATTGGCTCAGATTGACTCAGCTCTGTGGAGTCACAGGGCTCGCTGACAGATTTCTGTTTCTGGAAAAGGAAGGGCCACCGTGAGGGCATCTGCCGTTCTCCCCTCTAGCAGATGAAGATGGAACAATGGTAGTAGCCACGCGGGGTGGCGTGGGGTGATCCTGGCCAGCCACGTGTCAGCCCCAGGAAATGGCCGCCTTTTCCAAGCTTCTCACCGCGAGGCTCTCAGTGTAAATAAAAGTTAGTACTTATTAGGGGCAGACAGCAAGCTGGTAATGATAGGCAGATAGAGGGCCTGCGTGTCTTTGATGTTGCTGAGATCTGTCTTGCGTGTGTTTGGCTCCTTTAATGGAGAATAATAACAACAACAACAGTATTGATGGTGAAACCCAGATGTCAGCGCAGGCACTGTGTTTTCTGTCTTCTCCAGGATTTCTCTGTTTTCCCAGGGTTGGATGTCGGCTCAGCGCTGGCTCCTACTTCAAGCAAGGGGGACGACTCCCTCCCACCTCCCGCGCAGGTTCCCTTTTCTCTGCTCCATGCTGGACCAAGTGCCATACCCATCCCCCTTTCCTGGAATTCCATGAAAAAAAGCACCCGTATGGGGCATTTATGGCCGACAGTCTTTACTGCACGTTGGTCAGCACAGATGGGCTTTATGTCCTCGCAGAGCAAACATCTTAAGTGGAAAATGGAAACATGACAAACCAAATAATACTCAGCCACTGCGCTATTGCTTTCTTACTATTTTTTCGCTCGCTCTTTGATTTCTACATCTTCCTCCTCGGAAATGAAAATAGACCCTATTTTCAGTCTCTGCTCCGGAGACCTTCCTCTTCTCCAAAGACAGATGAGTGTGTTCTTACTCTGTGAAACCATCTACCGTTGGTCTCTGTTCTCCTTGTGCACCAGTCTGTGCGATTGAAAGGAGGCCACAGAGAGGTTTATTTTCCCAGTGACGTAAATTATTTCCTCGCTCCGTTCTTCCAACTTGGAAGGCTGATTCGATTATGGTCAGTTTTGTGTGTTTGTTTGTTTGTTTGTTTGTTTGTTTTATGGTCAGTTTTGATTAAAAACAAGTTTTTCCCCCCTCCAATACTGGAATAATAACGTCATAGAGCACGTGCTGTGAGGTGTTGATTGTTCTTTGCTTCACGATGCTATTATTACTGATACCTTTTCGGCCTCCCAAAGGTTGCTGCAAAGTGTAGCAAATACTGTGGACACAGGGCTCTGATAATAAAATGACTGAATTCTCCAAGGCCAAGGGCCTGGGTTTAGACCGTGAGATTCCCAGTCCTTGCCTGTCTATTGTTCAGAAGGCCAAGCTGGTGTCATAGTCTTTATCAATGAACCATATTGAGGTGGTTCTGGGAGAGAGGAAGATGAGGTCTTTTGGGAGACAGCGGGATTCATATTATGGAAATATTCCTGCCTACATTCTTCCCGTGGTAGAGAAGGGCTTTAGACTTGTTGCTCTCCTTTTCCTGTACGTTCTGGAATTCCAGGGCCACATGTTTGCTCCTTTCTGCTTGGTTAAGTGCTGACAAGGATCTACTGGACAAAGTTGCTTCCTAAGAACGGGCAGAGTGCGTGATACTATTTGGGCAAAGAGAAAGGGGCAGGAGAGACAGCAGGAGGAGGAATACCAGAAGACACCTGCGTTCCCCACCATTTTATTTGCAAAGATAACTGGATTTTCGTCCACTGTGTGGATGCCAAAGCAGGTGGATGGGGCACAAGCTTTCTTGCAGATATCTCCCAAGAAAGCTGACCGGTGGGAGAGTGGCTCCAGATTTCGGAAAGTCTCTAGATTGAATTGCCCAAGGAATATTGCTGGGGAGATGGGTAGAAGGGGGCCAACTTAAAACCGGATTTTCCAAATGGAAGACAGCGCAGTAAAAGGCCCCTCGGGATTCTCCAGTGATCCGGCAAATGCACATCTGGTTTTGAACACCTGCCATGCAGACGGGACTGATGACCCTGCCAGGCTGGCAGTGGAAAAGTGACCACCACCAGAAAGCGATGACAGAAGTGCCGTCAGCAGCTCACAGTCCCTCAGATGTCAATGTTGCCGCCTCCCTCATCCATTGCCTGAAGTTTCAAGGGGTAGGCACAGGTTGGAGAACGGGAGAGGGAAGAAGGAGAAAGCAGTCGTGAGAAAGTAGACCCTGCTTCAGTGAATACTGGAAACAGTTCCTATCTGCTCATGAAACTAAGTTTAAATTTTCAGGAGTTTTGCCAGTTTTTCACGGGTAGCTTGAATCAGCCATCGTGGGAGTATTCAAGATAACTCTCGGTACACAGTGGAGATCAGCAAAGGCTACAAACTGGGGCCTTTTGATTTTTCTTTCCCCAGGAGAACGGGTTTACCACCTTCTCCCCACCCTGAGGAGATACACAGGGGCTACAGACAGAGCCTGAGGGGGGAACTTGTCTGACTGGTTTAATAACCAAAGGCGAATTGAAAAACTTTCATACTAGAATGGAATATAATTAGGCAATCCTGCTCCCCGGCAAAAAAGGGAGGCCAACGAAGCAAAATTGTGTCAGTTATTAGGAAAGCAAAATACCATTTTATATTTTTACCACAGTGGGTGGGTTACTATGCCTCCGTAGGGGAGAAAAAATAATTTTCCCCGTATCCTCTGAGTTCCAGCTAAGACCTCTGTAATAAAAGACAGATTAACAACAGGGAAGCAAACAGTGGTTTGTTAACACGTATAGCTCCTGTGTCCATGGGAGAAACCCAGGAAAAACGGGTAACTCTCTGAGGTGGCTAAGAATTTAAACCTAAATAGTATCGTAATAGGGAAAACGGAGAGGGGATGAGGCTTCTTGGTAGAGAGTAAATGATTTGTAGGACAGACGAATGGGCCGCTAGGAAGGGTAGATGGGAGGTCTGGCAGTTTGTGACAAAGCCTGTTGGGATATGGTGCCAGTTTCTAGTCTCCTCTCCTGTGACAAGCGTCTTTCCTCCCTGGTTAATGAAACTCTCAGGAAGGGAATTTACGACAATTGAGTTCCTGTTGGAGCATCTGTGTTTAGTCAGATGAGGGGAGTTCAGACAAAGCCTCTTGCGCATTTGCTGTTTTTCCAGTGCCTGCGGCTCAAAATAATCAGGGTACCAAAGTGGCATAGTTTGGAGTGTCCTGAACTCCTGTCGTTATATTTGGTGCTGACATATTCTGTTATTCTTCCCTTCTGTTCTTGATCGAATTGTGTCCTCCCCAAAAGGCATGTTGAAGTTCTAACCCTCAGAATGTGACCCGACTTGGAAATACAGTCTCTATAGAGGGCTACAGTTAAAAATAAGGTCATTGGTCCTAATCCAATATGGCTGGAGTCCTTATAAAAAGGGGACCTTTGGACACAGAGACCGACGTGCACAGAGGGAAGGTTCTGTGCGGACACACTGGAAGACAATCACATCACCAAAACGGTTCGTCTGCAAGCCAGGGAACCAAGGATTGCCAGCAACCACTCGGAGCTAGAAGAAACAAGGAAAGATTCTCCTCCAGAGCCATCAGAGACAGCATGACCTTGCCAATACCTTGACCCTGGGCTTTCAGCCTCCAGCACTGTGAGGCAAGAAATATCCATTATTTTAAGCCAATTTTTGGTACTTGTTATAGCAACCCCGGAAATTAATACAGCTTCCCAACTCCAGTGCAATAATAACTACCATTTATTGGTTATTTACAATGTATGTGTTGTGTGCCAACACTTTGCTTTATTTATTTGATCGGAATGAGTCCTTCTAGAGCCTTGCAAGGATGAGAAAACTGAAGCTTCTTCCATTGGCCATTGCAAAAGAGCACCATAGAAGTTTCCAGGAAAGGAGAAGACTTCGACATCTCAGAATCAGCAACAGGGAATGGTCAATAGGTTTTTTAAGGCAGACAGTGAGGAGCTGGGTCCTTAACAGGGCTAGGGGAGGGGAGGGGGCATTATTGCCATTCCTTACAGATCTACTCATTATTCCAATTCACTTAAAAACTGGAAATGTACCTTTTGGCCCAAAGGGATGTGGCCGTAGATACAAAATGACGGTGAGCCACCAAACAAATAAGATATTTTCAAACAACTTGCAATTAATTCAAGGTGTTGTAACTCCTAAACGTTGAGTGCCCCAGGGAAGGAGCTGGCTGGGATCACTGGCTGGGTGTTCCAGGTACCCTGGGCCAAATGCTTCGGGCTGAATGACTTAGCAAGAATAAAATAGCAGGGGCACAGAGCAAAGCCAAGTTGAGAAGGGAAAGTCTTCTAAAATGCCCATCTGAGAGCTTGGGAAGCAGTAGCAGGGCTATGGGGGACGTCAGAGGCAGAGCGGCCCGGACTGTGGATGAGAAAATAATTACCATGATTCTGGAGCCAGAGGGATTACTCAGTAGGCCAACAAATGTGGGGTCGCCTGCTTTTAAAGTGCTGTATCCAGCTGATTTTGCAGGCTTGACTTAAATCTTGAAGCTATAAAACTCATGCCTTAGAGCCGGGGATAAAACCTGGAATTTCGACCCAATAGCAACTAACTTAGTAACCTTGGGGTCAGAATATCTTAACGAAACACGTTTCCGTGTTCCTTAGAAGACAGGGCTGACAAATAGGATGTTCTGCCTTGGAGATCGCGTCTGCCTGACGAAGATGTCCCCAGAATCTTGGGAGTGGCAGAGTTTTTTTTTCCTTGAAATTCAAAGATTTGGGTCCTTCCGTGGGAGGAGAGAAGCTCCAGGTGATTGCCGTGTTTTCCTGAGCTGATCTCTGCCTCGTACATGGATCTCACGGTTTAGACCCGGGGAAAGTCTTAATTTACCAAGTGCCTCTTTGGTGCTGGGCTCTATGCCAACTGCCGGAGAAACAAAAATGAAAACGTGCTTCTGGCTGTCGGTAAAAAGCAAGTAAGAGTCTTGTCGAGATACAAGACGCGCAAACAACAATTATTAGTGTGATGTAAAAATTACTTCCAGAGGTCTGCACCCTGGGCTCGGGGAAACTCAGAGTTACGAGGGGCTGACTCCCTACTGATGGAGGGCGGGCTGCAAAGAAAGGAAGGATCCGTGGAGCAGGTGTAACCACGGGATAGGAGTTCATGTCACAGGGCGGCAGATGCCGGATGACAAAGGCCGCCAAGTGCCAGGGTTAAGGGAACCATTTAAGTCTTTGAAGCTGTGTGGCGACAGGTTTAAATGCGCGCTTTAAGGAACTCTCTATGGCAGCAGGGTGGAGGAAGGAGTGACAAAAATACACACTTTGGTACACTTAGTTCTGAAGAGTGATTTCACCTTTGCGTGCACACCTTCTTGAGTCTTTTCAAGCAACAAAACATACAGAATTAGAAACCCTGTTCTACGCCCGGTACCTAGCTCTGCCACCGAAGCAGCACGTGCGTATGCTCCAATCCTACAGTCACACAGTTCTGTTTCTGGAAATGGTTGAGACCAGTGAAGACGGTAGGCTGAGTCCCAGTGTAGCATGTCCTGACTATGACTGATACCGTAGGCTCTCCCCCCCCCCCTTTTTTTTTAAGTTTATTTATTTATTTTTGAGAGAGAGAGAGAGAGAGAGAGAGCACATGAGAGCAGGGGAAAGGTAGAGAGACAGGGAGGAAGATTCCCAGGCCGGCTTCATGTTATCAGTGCAGGGCCTGACTCAGGACTCAAACTCACCAACCGTGAGATCATGACCTGAGGTGAATTCAAGGGTCCGGATGCTGGGGGCGCCTGGGTGGCTGAGTCGGTTAAGTACCTGACTTCGGCTCAGGTCGTGATCTCACGCTTTGTGAGTTTGAGCCCCGCCTCGGGCTTTGTGCTGACAGCTCAGAGCCTGGAGTCTGCTTCGGATTGTGTCTCCCTCTCTCTCTCTCCCTCCCCGACTCATGCTCTGTCTCTCAAAAATAAATCATTAGGAAAAGAAAATTAAAAACAACAACAACAAAAAATAAAGAGGCAGATGCTTAACTGACTCAGCCACCCAAGTACCCTTAGGCTCTCCCTCTTAAATGACTTTTTCCATTGTATCTTTGGCTTTACAAAGTAGACAACTTAATAATAGATACCCTGGCATATAGCTGTGTAGGTGTGAAGTATTCTACCTGGCAAAATAAAAAATGATAAGAGTTATCCTATAGAAATCCTACAGTTCTCAAGCCACTACTGGAATTCTTTTTCCTGTTATTAGAAAAAAAAAAAAAAAAATCAAGTGCTCTCCTGCATTTAAATATTCACAAAAAAACCCAGGAGCTCTCAGTAATAAATTCTAGCAGAACATATTTTTTGTTTTACCCTATATTCTATAAGCATCGTTCTCAAATTTCAGTTTGTACCAGAATCACCTGCAGGGCTTCTTCAAACAGAGTGCTGGAGCGGGTGGGGTTCCTGGGTGGCTCAGTTGGTTAAGCATCTGATTTAGGCTTAAGTCATAATCTCCAGTTCACGGGTTTGAGCCCCACATGGGGCTCCCTGCTGTCAGCGCGGAGCCTGCTTTGGATCCTCTGTCACCCCGCCTCCCCCTCAAAAAGTTATTAAAACAAACAAACAGAGTGCTGGTCCTGCCCCAGTGTTTGTGATTCGGCTGGTCTGGGATGAGGTCTGAAAAATTTGTACTTCTGACAAGTTCCCAGCTGATGTTGCTGCTGTGGTCCAGAGACCACACATTGAAAACCATTGCTCGGAAATAACAATGGCTAATTTTTATTGGGTACTTTCTATGTTCCAACTGTGTTTCGTGAGTTCCTCACTTGTATTTAGCCCTTTTAATCCTTTTGGCAACCCTAGGAGGCAGGCACTTTTGAAAGGCAGCTGAACAAGCCACCCCAAACTCTGCCTCCTGGGCGTAAGTATTGTTTTGAGCTAATTATTTGAGAAGCAGCAGACTGCTTTCTGGAGCCGCTCTGAAGGCAGAGAAGTTGCCCTTTTGAAAAAGAAATTTACATCTATAAAGAAACTCTCCACTTGTAACAGTGTTTTCCTCCAGGTATCAGGAAGAGAAGGAAGACTAAATCAGGAGAGAATCTTATCAATGGGGAAGGCACCAGACTTAAGTTTGCATAATAAGCTTCACCTTTGTTCATCGTGCATTTTCTAATAACTTCCCAGTAACCAGCCTCTTCCCACCTTTCTTTCGTCTTTAGCTGAAGATGGGATTTAAGTCAGAGTTCGAAGCCTCTCCAGAGAGTGACTCATTTTCCCCTGGGTATCTCTCATGCATAATGAGCTGGAAGCATTCATAAACTTCTGTTTGTTTTTCTCTTATTAATCTGTCTTCTCTCACAGGGGTCTAAACTAGAACCTGGATAGAAGGAACATTATTTCTCCCTCCTCTACGACATTATTACAAACGAAGAAACCGAGGTTTGAGAAGGTACAGTGACTCAACTCAAGGTCACTCGGCAATGGGCTTAGATTGAACCCAGAATTATAGTGATAATATATAGTGATATCACTATAGTGATATAGTGATATAGTGATATCACTATAGTGATATAGTGATATAGTGATATCACTATAGTGATATAGTGATATAGTGATATCACTATAGTGATATAGTGATATAGTGATATAGTGATATCACTATAGTGATATAGTGATATAGTGATATCACTATAGTGATATAGTGATATAGTGATATCACTATAGTGATATAGTGATATCACTATAGTGATATAGTGATATCACTATAGTGATATAGTGATATCACTATAGTGATATAGTGATATAGTGATATCACTATAGTGATATAGTGATATCCCTATAGTGATATAGTGATATAGTGATATCACTATAGTGATATAGTGATATAGTGATATCACTATAGTGATATAGTGATATAGTGATATCACTATAGTGGTATAGTGATATAGTGATATCACTATAGTGGTATAGTGATATAGTGATATCACTATAGTGATATAGTGATATAGTGATATCACTATAGTGGTATAGTGATATAGTGATATCACTATAGTGGTATAGTGATATAGTGATATCACTATAGTGGTATAGTGATATAGTGATATCACTATAGTGGTATAGTGATATAGTGATATCACTATAGTGGTATAGTGATATAGTGACAGTGATTTGCTATGATTTTCCTTTGGTGAATTCCTACCTCTAAACATGCTGCCAACCCAGAAACTTTGGAACGCTGACAGCACTCTGTCAGTATGTTTTGTGACTAATATTGTTCTGATGTGAATGTTGTTCTTCGTGAAAACATTCATATTTTTAGGTAGAAGTTTACTTTATCCCCAATGCACATTTCTGACGATAGAGAAATTGCCAAACCTGCTGACTCATAACAAAAATAAAGAGCATCTACCATTTAGTCTAAGGCTTGTCGTCTTAGGAGGTGGTGGGAGGAGAATTAGGTTGCCTCCCCCTATTGATCATTTTCACTTCATTTTATTCAATGGCATTTATAGTACAGTGGAGGTGGTCTTGAGAACTTCATGGAGATTAGTTTTTCAATGGTGTAAGTGACTCTGCTAAATGTTTAAGGTATCTTGGGGAGCTAGAGTACGCTCCTGACTCAGGGGATCGTGGCCATGTAAATCACTTTGTTTTAAGTGCTTTGGCCTCTGAATATCTAAAATGGACACACACTTTATTGGCGTATTAAGTCATTTCTATGGTCGCTGAAGGCCCCAGCTACAACTTTGCGCCTGACCACACACCAAGGACTTTTGATTGCTTGTTTTCCTGGCTCTTTGCCTGTTGTCTCTTCTCTATCCATAAGCGTGTATGTATGAAGTCCAGAAAATTCTTTCTGTTTCTCTGTCTCTGTCTCTGTCTCTCTCTTTCTCTCTCTCACACACACATGCACACAGAGTTTTTCATGGATAAGTTAGGTCAGGAATATTTCTATCTTCTGAAGCTAAGCATAAAATATCTCCTCTGACCACAGCAATGTCATGTTTTATGTTAAGGCTATCGTCCTAGAATATAATAGGAGGCAGGGCCATCATCACTTGGTGTAAAGTTCCCTATAATTACGATCTCATTATCAAGGAGAAAGCATTAATGCTCGATATGCTTTTAATTTAATACCAATTTTCACACTTGAAGACATTGCAAGTATATGCAATTCTGCTGCTGATAAACTCCCGTAATACTGAACATAACTGCAACATATTGAGACAAACCGTGAACATTAGCTTAAAAATGAGCCACACCGGAACAAGAATGTACCGCTACACCCCTGAAAGTTTATGAGATTTACTAAAAATTATTAATAAGGAGTTGTTTACAAGAGATTCCTTTATTCACCAACCCAATATCTCCACATTTTTACCCACTGTCTAAGGCGAGCTAATCATGGCCTGAAATGTTTCAAAGCACTGATAGTATAATTCTCCTGTTTATCATATATCCGGTGAAGTATTATATATTTTACTTATTTTTCTTGTTCATTCTGTCTCTCTCCACAAGCTCTGTGAGCAGAAGTTTTCATCTGTTTTGCTTGCTGCTGTATCCTCAATGCCTAAATAGTGCCTGACATATACTAGGCTTTAAACAAACACTCGAGTGGATAGATAATGAATGGATCGTGGAGTAGATGAAATGTAATGGCTCAATAGTCGTCATCAGAACTGAAACGCAGTTTCAAGAACCTCTAGTAAGTTATGTAGGATGGAAAGTGATACAATGGGATCGAGGCATTTCCCTCATCTCTGAGAACTAACTTATTTTCTAGAAGGAAATAGGATGAGTTCACACAGGCTCTGCTAAATATCTAAAAAGGTAAGTCAGACCATGAAAGACAAATAGGGTCTCACTTACATGTGGAATCTAAAAAAGCAGAACTCATAGAAACAGAATAGAATGGTGATTACCAGGAAATGAGGGCAGGGAAATTGGGGAGATGTTGGTCACAAAGTACAAACTTGCATTTAGAAGATAAATAAGTTATGGGGAACCTAATACACAGCACTGTGATTATAGTTAACAAAACTGTATCCTGTATTTGCAAGTTGTTAAGAGACTAGATCTTAAAAGTTCTCATCACGAAAAAGAAATGATAATTATGTGACATGAGGGAGGTATTAGATAGTGGCAATCATATTGCAATATATGTCTCAAATCAGTACATGTACACCGTAAATTTACACAAGTGTTATGTCAATTACACCTCCATAAAAAAAAAAAAGAAAAAAGAAAATAGGCAACAAATATTAAGGGAAAATGTTGTGAAGTTATAGATTATTTTTAATTTTTTTTTCAACGTTTATTTATTTTTGGGACAGAGAGAGACAGAGCATGAACGGGGGAGGGGCAGAGAGAGAGGGAAACACAGAATCGGAAACAGGCTCCAGGCGCTGAGCCATCAGCCCAGAGCCTGACGCGGGGCTCGAACTCCCGGACCGCGAGATCGTGACCTGGCTGAAGTCGGATGCTTAACCGACTGCGCCACCCAGGCGCCCCTAGATTATTTTTAAAGTAGGAATAGTTGAACCCATTGTTTATATATCATTTTCTTTCCTTTCAAATTAAATCATGAGAAAAAAAATTAGATTAAATTAAATAATGTGGATGGAAATAGCAAACTCCATAAATGAATAGCTTCTAGATGGTTCAGACAACAAAAAAAATGATCTCTAATATATGCCAAAAACGATATGGCATTTCATCAAAGTATAAATTTAGAAAGGCAAATTGCTTGTCACCTTATCACAAGGAATTCAAGTAATTAGGTGGTGTATTACTTATCTATTGCTGAATAACAAATTACCCCCAAATTTAGCAGCTGAAAGCAATCGTTTATTATCTCATCGTTTTTGTGGGTCAGGAATTCAGGGGCAGCTTACCTGGGTGATTCTGACTCAGGGTCTCCAGACTCGTTTGCTAAAGCTGCCATTACAAAATACCACAGACTGAGTCGCTTAAAAAATAGAAATTTATTTTCTCACAGTTCTGGGGCTAAAAGTCTAAGATCAAGGTGCTGGCAGGGTTGGTGTTTTCTGAGACCTTTCTCCTTGGCATGCAGATGGCTGTCATCTTGATATTACTTCACATGGCTGTCCCTCTATGCACATGGACTTTGCTGTTTCTTTTTGAGTGCAAATTAAAAATTTTTTTGATTTTTTTTACTCATTTTCGAGAGACAGACAGAACACAAGTGGGAGAGGGGCAGAGAGAGAGGGAAACACAGAATCTGAAGCAGGGTTCAGGCTCCAAGCTGTCAGCACAGAGCCCAATGTGTGGCTCAAACTCGTGAACCATGAGATCATGACCTGAGCTGAAGTCAGACTCTTAATGGACTGAGCCACCCAGATGCCCCATAACCTCATTTTAACTTAAGGGCTTCTTTGAAGGGCCTATCCAAATACATTCATATTCTGAGGTTATGAGAATTAGGACTTCAACATATGAATTTTGAGGGGACACAATTAAGTCCATAACAGTCTTTCATGTTGGTTGGGGCTGCTGTTTGATCTGACAGATTGACTGGGGAGGAATGACCTTCAAAGTCCATTCAAGTGGTTATTGGAAAACCTCAGTTTCTTGCTGGCTGATAGCTGGAGATTTCAGTTCCTGCCATGTGGGCTTCTCCAGAGGAAGGCTAAGTGATGTCATGACATGGCTGCTGGCTTCTCCCAGAGCTAGTGATCTGAGGCGGGGGGGGGGGGGGGGGGGGGGGGGAGGAGGGGGGGGAGGGAGACAGAGGAACCCGAGGTGGAATATTCAGTCTTTTCATAATCTAATTTTAGGACCATTACTTCTGCATATTCTGTTAGTCACACTGACTAACCCTGGTAAAATGTGGGAGAGGACCATACAAGGGGATGAATACCAGGAGGCAGAATCACTGGTGGTCATCTTGGAGGCTGGCTACCACAGTTTGATCAAAAATAAAAATTCATGTATTCTGCAGAAACTTGTGTATTTATGTTACTGAAAATATTCTGATCAAGTAATAAAATATGACATTGAAATATTTTTAGTGATTGGGACAGGGATTATGCTTTCTGGGGTTGAGTTATTTTTACTGAAGAGATTCAAAGGGCTTTGTCAAACAAATGTATAACTGTTGTAAATATTAGTGCCCTAGGGTGTATTCTAAATAAGAAGCACCAGGAGTTAGCAGAGTAGTCGACTTCAGCCTCTGGTGCTAAAATGCCTTGGTTTTCTGTTTTGGTTTGGCTCTTTGTTCCAAAAAATTTAAGTCAGCTTTATTGAGATATGATTTACATAGAATGAACCGTCTATTTAAAAAATGCAAACTTTCGGTTATAAAATAAGTAAGTCACAGAGATAAAAAGTACAACATAGAGAATTTTTAAAAATATAATAAACAAGCAAACAAACAAATAAATAAAACACACAATTCAACAAGTTTTGACAAATGTGTAGTCTGTGAAACCACTACCATGGTAAGTATACGGAACATTTCAGTCACCCCACAAAGTTCTCTCTATCCCTTTCTTAGGGTCTTCAGTCCCAGGCAACCACTGATCTGCTTTCAGGTAGTAGAGTTTAGCTCGTATTTTCTAGAATACCTTATGGGTTCTGTTTTTCTGGAGAATCCTGACTAATAGTCTTGCATTCTAGTTCAATATTTTCAAAAGCAAGCTTAAAATATCCAACAGGGTGTACTATTGGGAGTTCCAACTCAGTAAGTGCAAAGTGGAATTATTTTCCATTTAATCACCCGTTGACGGATTCAGTCAAAAAGAACTTATGGGATGTCTACCGCGTGCAGATAGGTATGCAAAGTGCGGTTCTGGTCTTAGTTCACTGAGTAGGAGAGTCAACAGATAAGGTACAAAAAGTAAATCTCGCAATTCCCTCTGGCAAGCAGCCTAATAGAAATGTGCAGGGCAGAGGGGTAGTTGAGGGGGCACGGAGGTGCACTCTGCAGGGGCGAGAGACAGAAGACTTCCAGATCTGTAGGCTTGACGGGGAGGAGTCACCAGGCGGGCAGGACGAGCTGATGGGGAAAATACTTTGAGCAAAGTAAAACACATGTGCAAAGGAAACATGTGAAACAGCTATGGTAATTAAAGTAGCTAAGTGTGCAAGAATTGCAAGGGTTAATCGTGAGTTCTAAATATGATGAGAATAAAATGATTGAGATATAAGGGTTTCCAGTTACCCCCCCCCCCCACCCTGTGTGCCTATTAAAAGGAGTTTTGGGATAACTCCTTAGTCCCTTTCCTTCTCCTGCTCTCTGAGGGGTCCTGCTCTGTCATAGCAGTTTGTGGGGTAAGAGGGAGGAAGGAAGGAAGGAAGGAAGGAAGGAAGGAAGGAAGGAAGGAAGGAAATAATGAGGACAGGGAGGAGAAACAACTAGTATTTTTTCAACATGCCCTTTGTGCCAGGCCTTAGTCTAAGCATTTTATTTGTATTAACCCATTTAATCTTCCCAAGCATGTGAAGCAGATGTTGTTTCTCCCATTTTAATTATGAGAAAACTGAAAAACAGAGACAGAATACATTGCCCAAGTTCTCACAGCTTGTAAATGCCAGAATCAATATTCAAATTTAGGCAGTTTTTACTGCCTATATATAAATCATATATATATATATATATATATATATATATATATATATATATCTGTATATGATATATGTACATGTATCTGTATATGATGATATGATTTATTATAAGGAATTGGCTCACATGATTATGGAGGCTGATGTGTCCCAAGCTCTACAGTTGGCAAGCTGGGGACCCCAGGAAGCTGATGGTGTCGTTCCAGTCTGAAGGCTGGCAGGCTCGAGGCCCAGAAGGGGCCAATGTTTCCATTGGAGTCTGAAGGTGGCAAAAAAAACCCCGTGTCCCAGCTTGAAGATAGCCAGGCGGAAGGAATTCTCTCTTACTCAGCACTTTTGTTCTGTTCAGACTTTTAACTGATGGGATGAGGCCCACCCATATTAGGAAAGACAAGTGCTTTACTAAGTCTATCAGGTTCAAAACCTTAGAGACTAGAAACACCGTCAAACATATCCCTACGGGGGTGCCTGAGTGGCTCAATCGGTTAAGCATCCGACTTTGGCTCAGGTCATGATCTCGCATTCCGTGAGTTCGAGCCCCGCGTCGGGCTCTGTGCTGACAGCTCAGAGCCTGGAGCCTGCTTTGGATTCTGTGTCTCCTTCTCTCTCTGGCCCTCCCTTGTTCATGCTCTGTCTCTTTCTGTCTCAAAAATAAATAAAGGTTAAAAAAAGTTAAAACAAAAACAAAAAACAAAAAAAACATACCCCTACTTGTGTTTCACCAGAGAACTGGAAACACTTCACGGAGGAGAGGGTTAAAGCTAAATAAGATTTTGCAGGCCAAGTAGGAATGGCTAATAAAAGGAGGGTCTGGAATGTTTCTTTAGAACCCTTACCAAGGCCAAGGAGAACGTGAAGTTAATTCTCATTCATACGACGATGAAACTGAAGTTGGTGACTTTGAAGATACTTCTGGGTCTAAAAGGTCCATTCTCTCCTCAATTTGAGGTTTCAAGTCTGAGTGAGTGGGACCATTAAGAGAAATGAGTAATGTAAAAAAGGTTTTGGAGGGGAACGGTATTTTTTTATTTATTAATTGCATGGGAAACTACTTATTCACAAGATTATTTAATTCTCCAGGAAATGTTATTGGTGTTCTACAAGACTCAGCCTTCTGAAACTACTCGTTTTATTTGTTTTAATTGTATTGCTGGGGTCATGATTTATTAGTAGGTCTTTTGGAGAAAATTCTTTCCTTCAATCAGAAGTACCTGCAAAGGATACAAAGAGGAGGTGGTCAGACTACTAGGGAAAAAAAAAAAATTCTGGAGTAGATGGTGCTATGGACACCAAAGGAAGAAATAAATCAAGAAGGGATTGATGGCAAGATCGTTTTCTCCAGAGAGGTTAAGATTGATGAGGTTTGGGGAAAAGCTATCAAATTTGGTGATTAAGATATTCAGTCCAGTTTTTTTTTTTTTTACATGTTTGTTTACTTTTGAGAGAGAGAGAGTGAGTGGGGAGACGCAGAGAGAGAGAGAGAGAGAGGAAGACAGAAACCCAATCAGGCTTCACATCGCCTTCAGTGTAGAGCCCAACGTGGGGCTCAAGCTCACAAACTGAACTGTGAGCTCATGACCTGATCTCTCTGATCAAGAGTTGAATCTTAACTGACCGAGCTACCCAGGTGCCCCTTCAGCACAGTTTTAGTTAAGACTGAAAGTGATGGAAAGCTGAGCAAACAGACCTCTGTTGTTGCCTGATATGATGACATTGAGGCAGATTCAGTGATCTGGGTATTTAAATTTTTCTGTCAATGTTTAGCAACTTCAGCACTGAGGGGAGAAGGGAGAGGGTAGGGAGGGATGGAGGTGTGTGTCTGGCACTTGGGTTTGAAGGTTTAAATGGTGGCCATGGGTTGAAGGATTATAGTTTGTTAGAAAACACAGCATTGAACTATCTGACGATGGGATATTGTTTCAGAAAGGAGACAAATGAGGTCAGAAGGCCAGAAGAGAATTCAGAACAGGATTTTCAAGCAGTGATCCCTGTTTTAACTTGGAACAGTGTGTCAGAGATAAGGCCAATCTGTGCTGATCTTAATACCTTCCCCTACTAAACATCACAGATGCTTTGCTTTGATCAGTTGCGGATATTAGGGCTCTATGCTAGGTATCTTCTATTTGCCCCTCAGGCCCACTTTCCATCTGTGACCCGGGAGATGGTCTGTAAGGACCACATCAATGAGTTATCTTGTCCTCCGGCTTCTGTTTGGATTTGGCCATTAGAGAGCACATTCATGAGATAGGAGGGAAAATGTAAGGAGGATATTCACTGCCCCGGGTCCCTTCCTCTAGAGTCATCTTGTTCTCACTCCTTCAGGTCTAGAGGTGGTAATAACACCCAACTTTCTGAGCCCTTTGTGATTTCTATATACCCTGCCGCACCTTTGAAATTGCCTATATAAGTTATTCTGCATATACTTTACTTCCTCAAATTATCCGCATTGAATGTTCTGCATCTGGAGCTTGTCTGACACAAGTTTTACCTAAGATTTCATTATAAAAAGTTGTCATCACTAAAAAGATGTTAGGTACCAGTAGACTAGAACAGGAGTTGACAACCTTTTTTTCTCTAAAGAACCAGGTAGTAAATATTTTTGGTTATACAGGTAATATAATACCACACAATGTCACCCCTCCTAGACCTTGCTGCTTTAGTGAGAAAGCAACCATAGATGATAAGTAAATAAATGAGTGTGACTGTGGTTCAATAAAACTTTATTTACAAAGACCAGGCCTACGTAGGTTATAGTTTTACTGACCCCTGAGCTAGGACAAGCAGTCTTCTGTTTAATCGATGAGAGTAGTTCTCCCTCTGGGAAGATTTTGTCTCCTTGGGATGTTTGGCCAATGTCAGGGGACATTTTTGATGATCACAACAGGAGGAAGGGGGATACTGGCGTCTAGTGGGCGGAGGCCAGGGAGACCACTAACTCTTCTAGAATGCACAGAGCAGCTCCCCACGACAAAAAATTATCCTGCCGAAAATACCAATATTGCTGAGGTTGAGAAATGTTGTTCTTGAAGAGTTTAAGTAGCTTGTCAATTGACTCACTGTGTCAATGTGACTTGGTGAAAAAAGTCACAGATTTAATTCTATAGCTATTAGGACTGTTAGAGATGGTCTTTTCCTGGCTCCAATTTTAACATTATTTTACAGTACTTCTTAGAAAACTGGGGTACGATCCATTTATAGGAAAAGTGATGGTTTCCTCATGAATTTTTTCATCCCTCAAATCATTAGGCATATTAATCCACCTTAACCTTCTCTTATGAGTAAAAATACTCTTAAGTATTTTTTGGATAGATAGTGAACGTGTTCATGCCTCTTTTAGCAAAATTATATCTGTCTAGCCTCCTGAAGCTGTATGTTGGATTTCCTTGACTTGCTAGTGAAAATTAAGGACTACCTGGTAAAAGAATTACATTTGCCCAAAAGAATAAATATGAACATGGTATAGATAGATAGACAGACAGATAGATAGAGAGATAGATAGATACACCACATCTTCTTTATCCATTCATCCATCGAGGGGCATTTGGGTTCTTTCCATACTTAGGCTATTGTCAATAGTGCTACTATAAACATAGGGGTACATGTGTCCCTTCTAAACAGCACACCTGTATCCCATGGATAAATGCCTAGTAGTGCAATTGCTGGGTCATAGGGTAGTTGTATTTTTAGTTTTTTGAGGAACCTCCATATTGTTTTCCAGAGTGGTTGCACCAGCTTGCATTCCCACCAACAATGCAAAAGAGATCCTCTTTCTCGGCATCCTTGCCAACATCTGTTTTTGCCTGAGTTGTTAAGGTTAGTCATGCTGACAGGTGTGAGGTGGTATCTCATGGTGGTTTTGATTTGTATTTCCCTGATAATGAGTGGTGTTGAGAATTTTTTCATGTGTCGGTTGGCCATCTGGATGTCTTCTTTGGAGAAGTGTCTATTCATGTCTTTTGCCCATTTCTTCCCTGGGTTATTTGTTTTTCGGGTGTTAAATTTGGTAAGTTCTTTATCGATTTTGGATACTAACCCTTTATCTGATACGTCATTTGCAAATATCTTCCCCATTCTCTCAGTTGCCTTTTAGTTTTGCTGATTGTTTCCTTCACTGTGCAGAAGCTTTTTATTTTGATGAGGTCCCAGTAGTTCATTTTTGCTTTTGTTTCCCTTGCCTCTGGAGACGTGTTGAGTAAGAAGTTGCTGCAACCAAGATCAAAGAAGTTTTGGCCTGCTTTCTCCTCGAGGATTTTGATGGCTTCCTGTCTTACATTGAGGTCTTTCATCCATTTTGAGTTTATTTTTGTGTATGGTGTAAGAAAGTGGTCCAGGTTCATTTTTCTGCATGTCGCTGTCCAGTTTTCCCAACACCACTTGCTAAAGAGACTGTCTTTATTCCATTGGATATTCTTTCCTGCTTTGTCAAAGATTAGTTGGCCATACATTTGTGGGTCCATTTCTGGGTTCTCTATTCTGTTCGATTGATCTGAGGGTCTGTTCTTGTGCCAGTACCATACGGTCTTGATGACTACAGCTTTGTAGTATAGCTTGAAGTCTGGGATTGTGATGCCTCCTACTTTGTTTTTCTTTTTCGAGATTGCTTTGGCTATTCGGGGTCTTTTCTAGTTCCATACAAATTTTAGGATTATTTGTTCTAGCTCTGTGAAGAATGCTGGTGTTACTTTGATAGGGATTGCGTTGAATATGTAGATTGCTTTGGGTAGTATCGACATTTTAACAATATTTGTTCTTCCTATCCAGAAGCATGGAATCTGTTTCCAATTTCTTTGTGTCTTCTTCAATTTCTTTCATAAGCTTTGTATAGTTTTCAGTGTATAGACTTTTCACCTCTTTGGTTAGATTTATGCCTAGGTATTTTATGGTTTTTGGTGCAACTGTAAATGGGATCGATTTCTTGATTTCTCTTTCTGTTGCTTCATTGTTGGTGTATAGGAATGCAACTGATTTCTGTGCATTGGTTTTATATCCTGCCACTTTGCTGAATTCATGGATCAGTTCTAGCAGTTATTTGGTGGAATCTTTCCATATAGAGTATCATGCCGTCTGTGAACAGTGAAAGTTTGACCTCCTCCTGGCTGATTTAGATGCCTTTTATTTCTTTGTGTTGTCTGATTGCAGAGGCTAAGACTTCCAATACTATGTTGAATAACAGTGGTGAGAGTGGACATCCCGGTTTGTTCCTGACCTTAGGGGGAAAGCTCTCAGTTTTTCCCCATTGAGGATGATATTAGTGTTGGGTCATTCATATATGGCTTTTATGATCTTGAGGTATGATCCTTCTATCCCTACTTTCTTGAGGGTTTTTATCAAGAAAGGATGCTGTATTTTGTCAAATGCTTTCTCTGCATCTATTGAGAGGATCATATGGTTCTTGTTCTTTCTTTTATTGATGTGATGGATCATGTTAATTGTTTTGCAGATATTGAACCAGCCCTACATTTCAGGTATAAATTCCACTTGGTCGTGGTGAATAATTTTTTTAATGTATTGTTGGATCTGGGTGGCTAATGTCTTGTGGAAGATTTTTGCATGCATGTTCATCAGGGAAATTGGTCTATAGTTTTCCTTTTTAGTGGGGTCTTTGTCTGGTTTGGGAATCAAGGTAATGCTGGCTTCATAGAATGAGTTTGGAAGTTTTCCTTCCATTTCTATTTTTTGGAACAGCTTCAAGAGAATAGGTGTTAACTGTTCCTTAAATGTTTGGTAGAATTCCCCTGGAAAGACATCTGGCCCTGGACTCTTGTTTTTTGGCAGATTTTTGATTACTAATTCAATTTCCTTACTGGTTATGGGTCTGTTCAAGTTTTCTATTTCTTCCTGTTTCTGTTTTGGTAGTGTATATGTTTCTAGGAATTTGTCCATTTCTTCCAGATTACCCATTTTACTGTCATATAATTGTTCATAATAGTATCTTATTATTGTTTTTGTTTCTGCACTTGATCTTAGCCAAAAGGCCGAGAAGCGATTGTTTTTGTTTCTGTTGTGTTGGTTATGATGTCTTCTCTTTCATTCTTGATTTTATTTATTTGGGTCCTTTCCTTTTTCTTTTTGATCAAACTGGCTAGTGGTTTATCAATTTTGTTAATTCTTTCGAAGAACCAGCTTCTGGTTTCATTGATCTGTTCTACTGTTTTTTTGGTTTTGATAGCATTAATTTCTGCTCCAATCTTTATTATTTCCTGTCTTCTGCTGGTTTTGGGTTTTATTTGCTGTTCTTTTTCCAGCTCTTTAAGGCAAAAGGTTAGGTTGTGTATCTGAGATCTTTCTTCCTTCTTTAGGAAGGCCTGGATTTCTATATACTTTCTTTTTATGACTGCCTTTGCTGCATCCCAGAAGTTTTGGGTTGTGGTGTTATCATTTTCATTGGCTTCCATATACTTTTTAATTTCCTCTTTAACTTCTTGGTTAGCCCATTCATTCTTTAGTAGGGTGTTCTTCAGTCTCCAAGTATTTGTTACCTTTCTGATCTTTTCTCTTGTGGTTGGTTTCGAGTTTCATAGCGTTGTGATCTGAAAATATGCACAGTATGATCTCGATCTTTTTGTACTTGCTGAGGGCTGATTTGTGTCCCAGTATATGGTCTATTCTGGAGAATGTTCCATGTGCACTGGAGAAGAATGTATATTCTGCTGCTTTAGGATGAAATGTTCTGAATACACCTGTTCAGTCCATCTGGCCTACTGTGTCATCAAAGCCATTGTTTCCTTGTTGATTTTTTGATTAGATGATCTGTCCATTGCTGTGAGTGGTGTGTTGAAGTCTCTTACTATTATAGTATTACTATCAATGAGTTTCTTTATGTTTATGATTAATTGATTTATATATTTGGGTGCTACCACATTTGGCGCATAAATGTTTACAATTGTTAGGTCTTCTTGGTGGATAGACCCCTTGATTATTATATAATGCCCTTCCTCATCTTTGATACAGTTTTTATTTTAAACTTTAGATTGTCCTTATATAAGTATGGCTACTCTGGCTTTCTTTTGTTGACGATTAGCATGATATATGTTTCTCCATCCCCTTACTTTCAACCTGAAGGTGTCTTTAGGTCTAAAGTGGGTCTCTTGTAAACAACATATAGATGGATCTGGTTTTCTTTTCCATTCTGTTACCATATGTCTTTTTATTGGAACATTGAGTCCATTGACATTTAGAGTGAGTACTAAAAGATAGGAATTTATTGCCATTATGTTGTTTGTAGTGTTGGAGTTTCTGGTGGTGGTCTCTGGTCTTTTCTAATCTTTGTTGCTTTTGGTATTTATTTATTAGTTTACTTATTTACTTATTTATTTATATTTTCATCTTTTCTCCCTTCAGAGAGTCCCCCTTAAAATTTCTTGCAGGGCTGGTTTAGTGGTCACAAACTCCTTTAATTTTTGCTTGTCTGGGAGACTTTTTATCTCTCCTTCTATTTTGAATGATAGCCTTGCTGGATAAAGAATTCTTGGCTGCATATTTTTCTGATTCAGCACATTGAATATATCCTGCCACTCCCTTCTGGCCTGCCAAGTTTCTGTGGATAGGTCTGCTGCAAACCTGATCTGTCTTCCATTGTAGGTTAAGGAATTTTTTTTCCCTTGTTGCTTTCATGATTCTCTCCTTGACTGAGTATTTTGTGAATTTGACTATGATATGCCTTGTTGATGGTTGGTTTTTGTTGAAACTAATGGGAGTCCTCTGTGCTTCCTGGATTTTGATGTCTGTGTCTTTCCCCAGGTTAGGAAAGTTTTCCACTATGATTTCCTCACATAACCCTTCTACCCTTATTTCTCTTTCTTCCTTTCCTGGGACCCCTATGATTCTGATGTTGTTCCTTTTTAATGAGTCACTGATTTCTCTAATTCTTAAATCATGACCTTTGCCTTAATCTCCCTCTTTTTCTGTTTCGTTATTCTCCATTAGTTTGTCCTCTAGATTGCTGATTCTTTGTTCTGCCTCATCCATCCTTGCCACCGCGGCATCCATTTGTGACTGCAGCTCAGTTACAACATTTTTTATTTCATCCTGACTAGTTTTTACTTCTTTTATCTCCACAGAAAGGGGTTCTTATCTATTTTTTGACTCCAGTTAGTATTCTTATTATTGTGCTGGTTCAGACATCTTGCTTGTATCTTTGTTGGTTAAGTCCCTGGCTGTCGTTTCTTTCTGCTCTTTCTTTTGAGGTGAATTCCTTCATTTCGTCATTTTGAAGGAAGAAAAGGAATTGATGAGGTAGAAAAAATTAAAATTAAAAAAATTAAATTAAAAAAATTAAAAACACACACACACACAAAATCGAATAAATGATGCTAGATCCTAGGTGTGTATTGGTTTGGGTGTTGAAAGTGCCTTGATAGATTAGAGGGAAAAAAAGGGGAAAGAAGAAAAAAAAAGGAAATCGTTGGAAAATTTGAAAAAATGAATACACTGAAGTAGACTAAAATGAAATGATGGAAGTAAACTAGAATCTGAAAAAATTTACACAAAAGTATAAAACATAGTAGAAAAAAGTTAAAGAAAAATATTTTTAATAAGAATTAAAAATAAAAATGAATTTTTTCTTTCTATATTCAATAAAAAGAAAAGAAACAGAAAAGAGAAAAAAGAAAATAAAAGGAAATTGTTTGAAAATTTAAAATAATGAATACACTGAAGTCGACTAAAATAAAATGATGGGAGTAAAATAGAATTTGAAAAAAATTTATACAAAAGTAAAAAATATTTTTAATAAAAATTGAAAATAAAAATGAATTTTTCTTTTTCTGCATTTAAGAAAGAAATAAAGAGAAAAAAAGAAAAAAGAAGAAAAAAAAGAAAGAAAATTGAATAGATGGACCTGCTAACAGACTGTAATACAACGGAAATCACTTCGTTTTCCCCTAGAAGTCAGACTATGAAGCACTTTATAGTCCATAAACTAAGTAGGCAATGAGACTTCTGTTCTTGAAGAGTGAGATTGACCCAGTTGGGCAGGGCTTAGTGTAACGGCTCCGTTCTCCACTAGATGGGGCTGCTAACCTTCTGGGGTGGGTTGTTGTGGCGCTTGTAGGTGCATATACACATACACGGAAGTGGTGAAAATGGCGTCACCCAGCTACCCAGTCTCTAGTATCAGAATTCTGTTCTCCCCGATCAGCAATCGTGCACCTGTCCTTTGTCTTCAGCTTTTGTTCACTCCCCACTTTTACACAGTCTATGACCAAAGCCCTCCCGAGTTTTGTCTCCCGTGAGGCTGTTTTCCTCGGCCCCTTACTTCTGAGGTACTGTGGCTTTGACCTGTTCCACCACTCTGTGGGAGGGTCTCACTGAGCGATGGCTGGGTGCCAGCCACACCCAGGAATGATTGGGAGACCGTGCTGCTTCTGGTGCCCAGAGACTGCAGCCAGGTGCCAGTCCGCCCCAGAAAAAGTTCTCGAGACAGTGTATCAGCAGCATTTCAGGGATTATGGAAAATCACAACACACATCTGGCACCAGCCTCCACCCTTAACAACCTTGTTCCAGCACCAGCGAATGTGGCCATTTTCTGGGGTCTGCTGGGACCAGGTGGCTTCAACAGTCTCTACCAAATGTCCTTCCAGAAGTGGAACCGCTTCTCCCTGTGTGGCCAGAGAACCTCCCGGACCCCACTCTGCTCCTGGGGATTCACCCTTCCCACCAGAGCACCACCAGGTATCGAGCTGCGGAGATGCAGACTCTGCTCTCCTCCTGTTTACAGTCTTAATGGAATTTAAACCCTCTCCTTTCTCCTTTCTTCCTTTTTAGTTCAGTCCCTGTGGCTGTTTCCAATTTTCCACTTTCTCTCCAGCTGCTCTTGGGGAGGGGGGCTTTTCCCGTATTCTCCCCACTGTCTCAGTCCTCTCTCCGCACACAAAAGCTCCTCCCTGCCCTCTACAGCTTCTCTCTCCCCAGGTTCAGCTCTCCACGCCATGTACCTGCTGAATTCTGTGGTTCAGGTTGTGCAGATTGTTGTGGTAATCCTCAGATCAGTTTTCTAGGTGTGCGGAATGGTTTAGTTTTGGTCTGGCTGTATTTCATGGACGCAAGACACACAAGAAACTTCCATGCTGTTCCGCCATCTTGGCTCCCTCCTAGGTCTTTTGATTATAATCTTCCGGCGCTCTATTTCAGACTGGCCACCTTAACATTTCAGAAGTGGAAGGAGAGGAATGAATAATTCTAATATGGCTTATTGTACTATGAGGTTTGTTTTTTTTTTTTTAATTTTTTTAATGCTTGTTTATTTTTGAGAGAGAGAGAGAGAGAGGAGAGTATGAGTGGGGGAGGGGCAGAGAAAGAAGGGTTTCAGAATTTGAAACAAGCTCTAGGTCTGAGCTGTCAGCACAGAGCCCGATGTGGGGCTCGAACTAGGGAGTGGCAAGATCAAGACCTGGTCGAAGTCAGATGCTTAACCAACTGAGCCACCCAGGCACCCCTGTACTGTCAGTTTATTTTTTTAATTTTATTTTTCATTTTTAAAAATTTACATCCAAATTAGTTAGCATATAGTGCAACGATGATTTCAGGAGTAGATTCCTTAGTGCCCCTTACACATTTAGCCCATCCCCCCTCTCACAACCCCTCCACTAACCCTCTGTTTGTTCTCCATATTTACGAGTCTCTTCTGTTTTGTCCCCCTCCCTGTTTTTATATATTTTTTGTTTCCCTTCCCTTATGTTCATCTGTTTTGTCTCTTAAAGTCCTCATATGAGTGAAGTCATATTTTATTTGTCTTTCTCTGACTGACTAATTTTAGCATAATACCCTCCAGTTCCATCCACGTAGTTGCAAATGGCAAGATTTCATTCTTTTTGCTTGCCAAGTAATACTCCATTGTGTATATATATATATATATATATATATATATACCACACCTTCTAATCCATTCATCCATCGATGGGCATTTGGGCTCTTTCTATACTTTGGCTATTGTTGATAGTGCTGCTATAAACATGGGGGTGCATGTGTCCCTTCAAAACAGCACACCTGTATCCTGTGGATAAATGCCTAGTAGTGCAATTGCTGAGTTGTAGGATAGTTCTATTTTTAGTTTTTCGAAAAACCTCCATACTGTTTTCCAGAGTGGCTGCACCGGCTTGCATTCCCATGTACTGTCAGTTTTAAATAAGCCTATATACTATCCTAAAACTACTAAACCAGAGAAAAATTGCAACATTTGTATTCCCTGAACTGAGCTGATATTTCTTTTGACTAATGTCCTTGTTTAATGACAGGAGAAAACATATTCTGCCTCCTTCCCCCACCCCCACACACATATTGTTAATTAGTGGACAATTTGGAGACAAGGACACATGGAGTTCTGTGTCTGGGTGACATCATAATTTTGATCAGCTGAACAGCCTGGCTGTGGCCTTGAAGAGATGCTTAACTTTTGGAAATCACTTCTTTATTGTAACCAAAGCTATTAAGTTTAAAGGTCCATAAAGATGAGATAAATAGTCATAAAGGCCTTTGAAATTCATACACAGTGTGTTAAATGATTTAATCACTGTCCCCTAAATATGGTGATGTTAAAGCAATGTCCATACACTGGCAAAAATCAAATCATCGACTGCTCGATGGGGGACAAAACTCTGGAGAACAGTGGATGAGATGTTACTTATGTGTGATTTTAGAGGTTTTCTTTTTTGCAAGGTTTGCAAGGGAACAATTTGACCTTAGTGTACCACAGTGGGAAACAGCTCTATATCAGGGGCCATCCTTCTTAAAATTAATTTTAAAGCTCCTTTTTTTCTAGTGGGCATTTTTATCATAGTCTAACTTGTAGATTGACAATTCTTGTAAGGCCATTTTTTACTAATTCTGACCCTGAATACTAGTAAAAGAAATGCAATGGAGACACTAAACCAAATTGAGCCACTGTATTAAATGTACAATTTAATCTAAATCCTGGCTGATATTGGTTATTTCCTATGTGCCAGACAATATATTAAGCAGTTCATATGGATTACTATTTTAATTCTGATTAAGCAGGGGTATGTACAGGTGTTGTCACCCTTATTTTATAGTTGGAGAAAACTGAGGCATGAAGACATTACCTAATTGTCTCAACATCGCGCAGTAAGTGTTGCTGTTGGAATTTGCAAGCAGGCAATTTTATTTCACAGCCTGTACTTAATCACTTTTTTTATACTGCTTTCCTTTTTGTATATTTTTGGTGGTGAATATGAGAAGATAATTTTAAGGGCATTATGGTATGTTAGTTATTAATAACCCAGGTAATTAGTCATCTGTCTATAATACAAACAAGCTATTTGGTCTTGGGGAAATCACACAAACTTTCATCAGTAAAATGAGGGTGTGTACTGAGTGATTTCTAAAGTGTCTTCTCTACTTTTAGCAAGATAGAGTATAGATGTTTTTAACCATAACTTTCAATCAAATGGCCGTCGTTTTTTAAAAAATGTTTATTTATTTACTTTGAGAGAGAGAGAGAGCAAGTGCACAATCAGGGGAGGGCAGAAAGAGAGAGAGAGAGAGAGAGAGAGAGAGAGAGAATCCCAAGCAGGATCTGAGGTGTCAGTGCAGAGCCTGATGTGGGGCTCGATCCCACGAACCCTGAGATCATGACCTGAGCCAAAATCAAGAGTCTGCTGCTTGAATGACTGGGCCACCCAGGTGCCTGGGTCAGCTTTTTAGTATTAAGTCATTTGGAATAAACACTTCCCAAATTTGCAGAATAATTTCTCGGTTCTTCTCTGACCTCATTGGTTGATGCTTAGATGGAGAATACTGCATAAGCCATTCCTCTTCATAAAAGTGATGTTTTGCTAGTGGAGAAAACTTACAGAAATTCAGAACCGAAAAGGGTCAGGATCTAGCCCATTCACACCACAGATGAGGACGCTGATATCCAGAGAGGTTCAGGGGCATGTCCAAATTCACAAGGCTAGTTTGTGGTAGAGCTGGGCTACAATGATCGGGATCCAGATCCCAGGGCTCTCCCAGTACAACACAACCCCCTCTGGCTTTATTTTCCCAAGTCATGAAAAACCACTGGCCTATTTTAGCCTGGGCAGTTTAGTGGAACAGAAAGATCTGAATTTGCATCTCAGCTCTACTCCTTACTAGATGTGAAACACTGGGGAAAGTTAAAATGAAAACCTGTGTGTGTGTGTGTGTGTGTGTGTGTGTGTGTGTTAGTATATGTATTTATACATAATGCCCAGGATTTATATGTAATGTTCAGGATCATCAGACTGAACCTCAGAGCCTGGTACCGACATACAATGGGGACCGTGTTAGTTCTGAGCAATAAATCTGCAATTGTTCAGTAAGAACATATGGGAACAGAGGTCAACCTAATTTGTGATTGAGGCCAATGATGGAATGAAGCTGGTCTGTTGTGGTTTTCAGTCAGTTGAATAGAGTTAAGTGGTGAGAATCAAACCTGCAGGAGGACACAGGAGGATGGGTGGACCAAATTCTAAAGAACCTGCTCCCTTTCTCCCGAATCAGTATAATGGTCACACAATGAAGGCAATAGCTCCACTTTATGGAAGCCATTATTATCTGTCAAGTTAAATGAGTGCTGTTGAATTCAAAGTGATTAGCATTGTAGGCCTGTTTGCTTTGAGTTTGCCAAGTTTTTTGGTCTTATTATTTAAGAACTACAGGGGCGACTGGGTGGCTCCGTTGGTTAAGCTCTGACTTCGGCTCAGGTCATGATCTCACTGTTCGTTGAGTTCAAGCCCCACATCGGGCTCTGTGCTGACAGCTCAGAGCCTGGAACCTGCTTCTGATCCTGTGTCTCCCTCTCTCTCTGCCCCTCCCCTGCTTGTACTCTGTGTCTCTGTCTTTCTAAAAAATAAAATAAACATAAAAAAATTTAAGAACTATAATCATAAGTGGCTTATATCTCATTTGGTATTACATATTTAAATAACATTACTATCATATATAAAATTAAATAAAAATGAGAGAGATAGAGGGTATTTTTCTTTTTTTTTTTTTTCAACGTTTATTTATTTTTGGGACAGAGAGAGACAGAGCATGAACGGGGGAGGGGCAGAGAGAGAGGCAGACACAGAATTGGAAACAGGCTCCAAGCTCTGAGCCATCAGCCCAGAGCCTGACGCGGGGCTCGAACTCAAGGACCGCGAGATCGTGACCTGGCTGAAGTCGGACGCTTAACCGACTGCGCCACCCAGGCGCCCCAAGAGGGTATTTTTCAAGAATGATTCATGCATTCCTCCCCACCCGCCACCCTGCCCTGGCATGCAAAGTGCTTGATTGTCCAGTATGAGTAAGGAAAAAGAGATAAAAATGTAAAATTTAAAAAATAAGTAATAACTTTATTATAAAAAATCAGTAATAACTATCATAAGTCGGGATTTGAAACATCGCTGTAAACTTATGCTTTTCCTTTTAAAAAATTATTTTCTAGTTCAAGTCCTTGAAAAGACCTAGCAACAGTTACCAAGCCAGTAGCAGGAGCAGCAAGCTTCCTTGCTCCCAGTGCCCAGCTGGTGCTCTCTAAATACTATTTCCACTACAAGGAATGAGGGTTCCTTGGAAAACCGACTCTCAATACAGGGAAGACTACATATAAGAGGTGCCTTGGACACTGATCACACTAGAAAACAGGGAAGTTTTGAAAGACTCTAAGGATGTATCAAAAGAACTCAGGAGCCATCAAAAAGGGGCACCGATCATCCTGAGCTGCAATAATTTGAACATGAATAAAAATAACCATTCTTTATTCACAGTCATATGAATGTAATCACATCATAAATGTTCATAGTGGTATTGTTAAAAGTAATCAGATATTGGAAACAATCTAAATATGAAACAGTAACCATACGGTGCACCTGGGTGGCTCAGTCAGTAGAGTGTCTGTCTTTGGCTCAGACCATGATCTCACGGTTCTTGAGTCTGAGCCCCACATCGGGCTCGCTGCTGTCAGCACAGAGCCCACATCAGGCCTTCCATCCTCCTCTCACTGCTCCCTCTACCTCTCTATCTCTCTCAAAAGTAAACATTAAAAAAAAAATAGCAGTATATACTTATATATAGGAATGTCATTTATTTATTTTTTATTTTTTTATTTTTTTCCCTGTGTGTGTGTGTGTGTGTGTGTGTGTGTAATTTACATCCTAGTTAGTTAGCATATAGTGCAACAAAGATTTCAGGAGTAGATTCCAGTGGTTCATCCCCTATGGATAACACCCAGTGCTCATCCCAGCAAGTGTCCTCCTTAGTGCCCCTTGCCCACTTAGCCCATCCTCCCCCCAAACGCCTCAGCAACCTCTCTGTTTGTTCTCCATATTTAAGAATCTCTCTTATGTTTTTTCTCCCTCCCTGTTTTTATATTATTTTTGCTTCCCTTCCCTTATGTTCATCTGTTTTGTATCTTAAATTCCTCACATGAGTGAAGTCCTATGATATTTGTCTTTCTCTGACTGATTTTGCTTAGCATAAATACCTTCCAGTTCCATCTGCGTAGTTGCAACTGGCAAGATTTCATTCTTTTTGATTGCTGAGTAATACTCCATTGTATATATATATATATATATATATATATATATATATATCACATTTTCTTTATCCATTCATCCATCGATGGACATTTGGGGCTCTTTCCATACTTTGGCTATTGTCGATAGTGCTGCTATAAACATGGGGTGCATGTGCCCCTTTGAAACAGCACACCTGTATCCCTTGGATAAATACCTAGTAGTGCAATTGCTGGGTCGTAGGGTAGTTCTATTTTTAAATTTTTGAAAAACCTCCATACTGTTTTCCAGAGTGGCTGCACCAGTTTGCATTACCACCAGCAGTGTCAAAGAGATCCTCTTTCTCCGTGTAGGAATGTCATTTAAACCTTGCAGAAAAATAGTTCACAATTTAGGAAAATATTTAAGATATATTATTAAGTAAAGTCACAAATTATAAAATATTATGCCTGTAGTATATTTCAGTTTGGTAAAAATAATATATGTATAAATATGCACAGAAAGAAAAACTGGATGAACACCCAGTGAAATGTGAATAGTCACTATCGTTGTGTGACGGGATTGCAGGTGATTTTATTTTCTCTTCCCTTTATTTTCAATTTTCTATAGTTAGCATGCATAATTTTGTGTTTCTTGAACTAAAAGCTGCAGTTGAGCAAAACATCCAAATATTGTTTCAAATGACAGCATATGAATGGAAAGATATATTATTTTTCAGAGTATAGATGATAACACTTATGTTCAGATTTTGATGCTTGGAGTAAGAAACTACTGATCTAGTTAATTTTTTTAATTTTACAAATGAATAAAGGAGAAAGAAGACCTCCCAAAACTGAGATGACTTGTCCAAGAACATTTTTACCAAAAAAAGAAAAGAATAAAAAAAAAAAAAGAAAAGAAAAGAATCAAAATTAGAAAATGTAGTTGTAGTTTTAAAATTACATTTGCATTACTTCGAAGTTAACCTGTAGTCTCTATTTGTGTGCACAAAGCCTTGTAATTTTCTCCTAAAGCTAGAGGAAAATGGCCAGACTTGGTACAAGTGAATTTTCCATGGTCTGACGAATAAGTGACTGAAGGTTGACCTTCAGGAATCTCAAGGTCTGGTCTAGAGAGATTGTGTTGCATCTCAAGAGGCATTTTCAATGCATTGGTGCAACTAGCTGGCAATTCACCATCTTAGAAAAATTCAGCCTTGCAGGGAAATCTTTCTCGAAATGCCCCAAGTGATTTCCAAGGAGCCTGACACCATCAGTCAACAATCCTGTGTCAGCCAAGGAAAGTGCTTTGGCACAGGATGGAATGTGTATTTACACCAGGCATTTTGAACTCATTTCCAGCTGACTCAAAACATACACCAAAAGTATTGTAGTTAGCCTTAATTTAAGGCACAAAGAAGAGAATCACCCAATGGAGAACAGAAAAGAATCCTCAACAGGGAAATTATCGCATGAGGCTTACCTAACTTTGCATCCAGAGGGCTTTATTCTGCCCTAACTCTGTATTTGTTTTCTCACCTTATCAGACCTGAATTCGACTCTGATTTTCTTTGGATGTTGGCTGAACTGAGAATGCAAGGGAAAACAAAAATAAAGGTCTCACAAAAATCCAGCTAACCATTGCCAGGGGCTGGGAAAAGGAGGGTGAGGAGTGACTGCTTAATGGATAGGGTCTCCTTTTGGGGTGATGACAATGTTCTGGAGCTAGACAGTGGTTATGGTTGCAAAACATTGTGAATGTACCAGTGGCCAGTGGATTTTACACTTTAAAATGTGAAAAAGATGTATTTTATGTTATGTGAGTTCTACCATAAAAAAAAATACAAACCTTAAATGTAGTGCACTGGGGAGAATGATGTGTGTTGGGGGGGTGGTGCTGGCATCATGGGTGCTGAAGGGAGATGGATGGAGACTGAGGGTAATAGAGACCCGGCTGGAATCAGTGGGACTTCTGGCTCAGACCCGAGTCCCGAGTGTCTTTGGTTAATCCATTTTCAGTTCTTTCTTAGCACTACTTCGGCTTCTAATTCAATTCACCCAAGATTTATACAGAAGTCATAAGTGGGCTGCCTTACAGTCTAATGTGGCATATTGTTTTTTTCCCTAGCAGTATGTTTTATTCTATTTTATTCTATTCTATTTTATTTTATTTTATTCTATTTTAATTACTTCATTTTATATAAATGCTTTTAGGTGGGTATTCTCTCTCCAATTTCATATATACCCATGGATCCCTATTATTTTATATTATTCCTGGTTCATTAATTTATTAAAAAATTTTTTTTAATGTTTATTTTTGAAAGAGAGAGAGAGAGAGAGTGCCAGCAGAGGAGGGGCAGAGAGAGAGGGAGGCACAGAATTCGAAGCAGGCTTCAGGTTCTGAGCTGTCAGCACAGAGCCCGACACGGGGCTCGAACCCACGAACCGTGAGATCATGACCTGAGTTGAAGTCGGATGCCTAACCGACTGAGCCACTCAGGTGCCCCTGGTTCATTAATTTATGATACATGCCTGGCACGTGAAAATGTTTGTGTTTGCAACACATGATTTTTTAAGGAAATCGTACATGCAAAGCACCATGTTAGCTACAGTTCACTAAAATGAGCTCTTGTTTCATGGAGTATCAGGATGAAGTCACAATGCAAATGGCTTACTACGCCGTGGGGAGAATAAGTGCCCAAATGGTAATGCAAGTTAAGGATATTGGGAACAAAGATAAACACAAAGATCTTGTCATATCTGATTTCCTTCCACTTCTGCCCATTACATGGAGATTTCTACTTCAGCAAAAGTGGTTAAAGAAGACAAATGGTGTTTGTTAAGAAGCTAGGAAGAAATACTATCAAATCTGTAACTAATCGTCATTGGGGTTTAACATTTTATCATAACACACTTTTAGCTTGGGCACAAGGAACGTATTTCATCCTTAATGAAAACAACTTGGGCAGAATGAAAAATATGTACACTTGGATTTTTAGCACTAGAACAGCAATACTCTCAGGAAATAAAGCTACTATTTATTGAGTCCTCCCGTGTGCTTTACATATGTTATTACCTAGCAAGCTAGTGTATCAGAGGAGAGCGTTGACATTAGGGAGGACACCTTCAATATCTCCCGTTTTCAATTCCAAAATGCAGACATGCCTTTTTGACTTTTTTGAATCACATTTATTTTAAGAATCAGATAAGACATGCGGATATTCTCATGTTCCATTTAAAACACACGTCTTTCCCCTATTAGAATTTTAGCTTTACCCCTGCTTTGATAGCCATTTTAATAAACAAACAAATCAAAATTTCCTTAGTGAAAGATTCCAAAGAACATGAGTAGAGAACAGGAGCTGGTTAAGCTGGACAGATAACTAAGATCATTCACTGTGTAAGCACACGTTCCGGTATATCAGCCTTCTAGAACTGTCCAGAGTGTGAGTATTCTTTACATATTCATATTCTCCTGGAGTGAATGCAGATTTACGCAGCATCATAAGGAAGTTTTATTATTCAATATCCAAAGTTTTTAAAAGTTTGGATCTTTGGACTCGGTGATTCTCCTTCTCAGAATCTATCCTGAGGAATGTGATCGTCAGGTATCCACAAAAAACATGTGAAGGCTGATAATAGTTTTAGTTATAACAATAGGTTAGTTGTAACAATAGTTTTAGTTAAAACTTGCGAAGGCCCGTTATCAGTGTATTGTCGTTGAGCTCCAAATTCATCCTTCCTTGTCTGGCGAAGCCCTGGAAACATTTCTTTTACCTGGATATGGAGCTGCATCAAGAGAGGGCGCTGCAGCGAGGTAGTGGCAAGAAGATGACTCCAGGTTTCCGTCCTCCATATAGACGGTCCTCCATATAGACGCGATAAGAGCCCCGCAGGATTAAGGAGGAACTTGACCTGCACCCTCAGGCCATCGCTTCCTGTAAGCAACCTCTTCAGAGCATTTCCGGCCCTCTGTACCCACCAGCAACAGTTGGGTGGCTTCTCCAGAGCAATTGTGGCCCACCCACACAGAGCAGCAAAGGCCGACCAGCTCCTACTCAACCACGCTCACCAGCAGCTTTTACAGACAAGTGCCAGCCTGTCCCTCTGCCACAGCAGGCTGCCTGTCATACCCATTCCCTTTTTTTTTTTTTTTTTTTTTATTCAACGTTTATTTATTTTTGGGACAGAGAGAGACAGAGCATGAACGGGGGAGGGGCAGAGAGAGAGGGAGGCACAGAATTGGAAACAGGCTCCAGGCTCTGAGCCATCAGCCTGAGCCATCAGCCCAGGGCCCGACGGGGGGCTCGAACTCCCGGACCACGAGATCGTGACCTGGCTGAAGTCGGACGCTTAACCGACTGCGCCACCCAGGCGCCCCACCCATTCCCTTTTTGAAGAGATTTGAATCTCAGATGTGGAGTGGGGCCAGGAGGGCTTCTACCCTTAGTTCCTTTATTGTCCCTCTTCCTCAGCCTCCGGGTACCTGCTCTTTGAATTTGTGATTCTGGATCTCTTAGAGTCCATTTTTGCCTCTTTCAGTAGTTCATTTTTGGGTGTCCAATTTGCCCTGTTCAAATAAATGCCATAGTTTCTGTTTCCCAACTGGACCTTGACTGATACATAAGTTAGAAATGCAACAATATGGGACTAGTTAAATAAATGAGCATGTATCTATAGGATGGACTAATACTGTTTTGATTATCAGTTGGTTGCTTGATGAGGTGACCCAGAGCCTGGTTTGAAAGGGTCTTTTCTGCCTTCGTTGGCCTACACTTGCTGTGATTGCCCATGTCCTAGTATCACTGGTCGGAGAAGTACCAAGAGGAGCCTCAGTGAATCCCCTGGGTTTTAGACATATTCTTCCTTGTCCCTTTGTACATCAATCCCGGCTCCACAAGGAGATCGTGATCTATGACCTTTTCCAATGCATCAATTCTTGTCTTTGCTGGTCCACTGGCTCGTGGAACCCAAAGTAACCAGTTGATCGTGGCAGCTTCAAGTTCAGTGGGAACATGAATGTGTTCCTTGGTAGAAATATCACCCCGTATGGGGAGTCCATCCTGTATCTACCTCTTAGATATGCATCCTGAACGCATGCATTCTAGCTACTGGAGAGAAAACCATGTATCAGCTATTGGCTTTGTGCATATAGCAAATCCTGGAAGACAATGCCCAACCCCACGAGGTCTTGTCCCTGAGCTAGTGCCTTAACTGAGCCTTTAACAGACTAGCCCACCATTCTAGAAGCTTCTGGGCTACAAGGTAAATGGTTAAGATTAGTGACTTCCATCACTTGCTATCTGCTCTGAGGTCATTGGCTCCGAGATGATTAATATTCTATCAGGGGGCTTAGCTAGTTTCCCTGGAGAATGGTGCTCTATCAAGGGCTTGGTGTCAGACTCTGCAGCTGACGGGCTGGTAATTCAGCAGTGGATGGTGAAGTCAGTGGTGCATGGCTTCTACTGCCACACTATGAGCGCTATTTACGGGCTTCTGGCGTAGGCATCGGGAAGTCTGAAGGGGGGACTACCTAAGAGTCACAGGACAGATCATCCTGTGCATGTGGTCATTGAGAATCTTCTCTGTAGAGGACACTCTTTGGCGGGTGTTAATGTGAGATCTGCTTTGTGCTCGTCCCCATAGTCTCATCCGCATCCCTCTTTTCCAGGCTTCCTTCTCTCTGATCTATGATATCTTTTCTCCTTAGAATGTGCAGAGATGAGGCCTCGTGAGGTACAAGTCTAGTTTAGAAAAGGCTCTGCTGGTTTCTCTGGAGACAAGTTCCGGGAACTGTGAGTACTCTTCGATCAAAGTTCATCAGGAACTGTGGGGTGTTTCAGTAAGAAGGTGTTAGAAAGAACCTATCATACGATTTGGGATTTGGTTTGGTGATTGGGAGAAGGCTTAAGAAAGCGTAGATTAGGTCCAGATTGGATGCTGTCACAAAGTGGGGTTACTTCTACAGATATTTTATGGGTGTCATAGTGACATTTTATCTGTGCGTGCACAAAATTATGAAGTGGTCTTGCTTTATTTTATCTGGTCACGGCTCCAGAGTACCCTTGTCTGAGTCCAGTATTCTATGAGATTGTCCGTGTCCAACAGGAGAATAACATGTCCAACATGTGAATGTCAGATCAGTTCTGAACATGAGAACATCACGTCTGAACGTGAGTTCTTTTTCAGAGATTTCAACCGTCATGTAAGAAGTCTGGCCACCTGGAGGCCACCACACGGAGCAACCACATACATACACATAGAGAGAAATGGCCCAGAGTTGATGTTTCCAACTATTCAAGTCTTCAAACCTGGGTGACAGACATTTGAATCAAGATTTTGAGATGATCTCAACCCCAGCCATTGACCTCTAGATTCATGACGAAGATAATTGTCATGGATTTGAGCCACTCTTCTGGGGGGGGGGGGGGGGGGGTTGTTGTGCAGTAATAGATAACTGATCCAGTTGTCTTGCAAGCAGTTAGCTCTATAGGCGTGGGGCTCTGGAGAGGGACTTGGCCTTTAGCAAGGAGAAAGCACTTGAAGTCATTGGAATGGATGAAATCACCAGGGAGATAAAGTATACGAGAAAGGGAAAAAAGACCTTATCCTGAAGGGATCAAAAAGAAAGAAGCAATTACCAGGAGACTGAGAAGAGTGGGTAAGGTGATCAGATGACATCCAAAGAGATGAAGTCAAGGAAGTCACGGTCCAGGGCGCACAGAAAGAAGGGCATTTGCCACAGAGTCGAATGCCTTGGAGGGAGATCAAGTAAGACAAGGATGAAAAGTGTCTTTGAATTTAGCAACAACGAGTTTACATTGTTGGCAAAAGTAGTTTCAGGGAAGTCGCGGTGGGGGAGTGGCAGGATGAGGCAGTGATGGGGACAGAGTGCGGAGTTTGGTTGGGATTCTCTTTTATATCTCTCTCTGCCCCTCCCCTACTCACAGTGTTTTCGTCTCTCAAAATAAATAAACAAACTTAAAAAAAATAGTTATAATCTCCTGAGGTATCTCTGCGGGAAGAATAGCTTACTTTTGCCAGAGAAGCCTGGGGAAACTTACTGTAGTCCTAGCCTGCTAATTCATGGCCTGATTGTCACGGCTCCTGTTCCAGTTCACCCACCTTGGGACCCTGCTTATCCAAGTGGGGGTCAAGGCCCCCTCGGTGACAGTGTGTGAGTTGCCAGGGGGTTTTGGAGAGAAATTCTTCTCAGTTCAACTTGTAAGTTGATGTTGCCGCAATGGCTTCTTTTGGCTTCTCTAAGCTTCTTTCCCCACCTTTTCAGGGGGAATCTTACCCCATCTTTTTTTATTATTTGCTTGTTTATTTATTTTATTATTTTTTTTTTTTAAAGAGTGTGCATTTTAAATTCCTATTGCAGGGGCGCCTGGGTGGCTCAGTCGGTTGAGCGACTGACTTCGGCTCAGGTTGTGATCTCACGGTTTGTGAGTTCAAGCCCCGCGTCCGGCTCTGTGCTGACAGCTCAGAGCCTGGAGCCTGCTTCTGATTCTGTGTCTTCCTCTCTCTCTGCCCCTCCCCCACTCATGCTCTGTCTCTCTCTGTCTCAGAAATAAACATTAAAAAAAATAAATTTCTGTTGCATTCTCGAGCTACCCTTGCTGTAGTCTTTTTATAAATCCTATGGTAACCTTGTAAATGCCATCATAGAGTATACTGTTGTACTTAAAAACATTCTTTTGTTAGATGTAAAGTTTAAAGTATACTATTGTTTTTGAAAGCCATTTTCCCCCCAAATGTTTATTTACTTATTTTGAGAGAGAGAGAGAGAGAGAGAGAGAGAGAGAGAGAATGAGTGGAGGAGGGGCAGAGAGAGAGAGAGAATCCCAAACGAGGCTTCGTGCTGTCAGCACAGAGCCCAATGAGGGGCTCGATCTCACGAACCATGAAATCATGACCTGAGCCAAAATCACGAGTCAGACACTTAACTCACTGAGCCACCCAGGCGCCCCTGAAAGTCCCCCTTTTGGCATTTCTTCATATTTTAGAACTCCAGAAGCCTCTACAATGGGAAATTCCTGGACATTTCTCAGCATCTGAGAAAGCCTGCTTGGGGCAATAACTTTGACTCTCTGCGGGAGGAATTCTGGGGTGTGGAGGATGATCTCGTGAATGCTCAGAGGGATTTGAAAAGGTAGAAAGAAAACACTCATGTACTGAGCGTGTTTTTATGCTTAGCACTGTACCGGGGGCTTCGCATTCTACATTTAATCATGTGTAGAATGAGGCGGGAGAGCACAAGGTCCTGGGAGGGACGGTGTGAGCTGTCATCAGAAGGGAGACTGTAACATGTGGGACACAAAACCAGCTTGTGATGGGGTTGGGCTGAGGGTGGAGGAAAAAGATCTTGGCACATTTATCCTGCACAAATACTTGTGTTATCCTCATTGATGTGGTCTTTGTGACTTTTTCTCTGGGTTCATCTGGTTGGCAGATGGATGCAAATGTCTTTCAGCCCTAAGGAAGCCACCCCGAAGGCACGTATGAATATGGCTTTTCGAGAAATTAAAAAAAAAAAGAGAGCTTCAGAGGATTTCTAGTGTGTGTGTGCACACGCTCGCGCTGAACCTACCACCAGTGGAAGGCAGGTTTTCAACTGGGAAGATTTCACGTGCTCCTTTAGTGTGGCCCAAGTGAATATATTTTTAGAAATGAAAAGTAGAGCATGTTCCAAAAGTTCTTTTCTTCTGCCATCAGGGATAACAAGTCTTTATTTATAGTGATTTGAGGTCCCCAAATACCTTCAGTAATATTAACGGGGCAAATCGAAAAAAAATTAAGCAGTAGATGATTCGATCACGTGTTATTTCACGGAGAACTTTATTTCTCTTGCCTTTGGAAAATATAGACCTACTTTTCTCGACTGTGGTTAGAACTAATTCTTTTCTAAGATTTACTTAAATGGAATATTCTTGCAGGGGCAGCAAGAAGATGGTCAGTACAATTGACCTTGTGTCTTGGCCTTTGTGGTTCTAAGAAAAATACATACATAGGTATCAGATGCTATGAATTAGGTAATATTTATTGTACAGGAAGTATATATAGAATGGAAATACACACATACTGGAATATACACCAATACCTAGAAAAATGTTTACCATTGAGCCACTTGTACATGCCAGATTCTTTACATATATTCAATACCTCATTTATATTCAATTAATCCTTTAAAGTACGTTTTTGATTGCTATCTGTTCCAATGGAGTGTCAAAGATACCAAGTAACTTTCTAAGGACACTGCACTGGTTACTGGCAGAACGGGAAGTTTGAATCTAGGTTTGGCTGACGCTGAAGCTGGTACTCTTTCCTCTCAATCAGTCTATCCCTCAAAATCAAAGCAATTACTGGGAATGACAGGATTTGTATTATGAGGAAGGCAGCTATGTTTATTATTCAATAATGTCCAGGGGCGCCTGGGTGGCTCAGTCGGTTGAGCGTCCGACTTCGGCTCAGGTCACGATCTTGCAGTCCGTGAGTTCGAGCCCCGTGTCGGGCTCTGGGCTGATGGCTCAGAGCCTGGAGCCTGCTTCCGATTCTGTGTCTCCCTCTCTCTCTGCCCCTCCCCCATTCATGCTCTGTCTCTCTCTGTCTCAAAAATAAATAAAAACCTTAAAAAAAAAATTAAAAAAAAATAATGTCCACATTCAAAGAACCATTTACTAAGTTTTTACTTTCTTCTGGGAATGATGATAGATGATGTGGAATCTAGAGATCAAAGATGAGGGGTCCCTGCCTTTGTGGAACCCATGGGCCTGAGGGAAAGTTTGAAAAGAGTGTTAATGATTGGGTTGCAGGATGTTAGGGGCTATGAGAAAGGTAACAACAAGCTCTGATTGGGGCCTGGGAAAGGTCACAGGCTCTGTGTGCACGTGTAGTATGTGTGTTTGGGGTAAGTCAAAGGACATTCCAGACAAGGGAACAGCATGTGCAAAGTCAAGGAGTGGAGAGCACATAGAGAGTGCAATGTCAACTTATATGAGCTTATGTGAGAAGCGGCAATTCGTTTGCTTTAACTGGAAAATAGTACTTATGGGTGGTAGGATGATGAGAAATGAGAACAAAAGGACTTGAGAATGGTGAAATCAGGAATTCTACTTTTTATAATGACCATAAACTTTTCCACATTGTCTTGGTAACATAGCTATTTTCCTTCCGCTTTTGATTTCTCTCTTTTGAAGACACACGGTGATAGTCATAGTATCTTCCCAAAGAGGAAATACAATTAGTACACAAATGTCTGGGGAAAACAGTGTCGCTGGCTATGAAAGCAAAGAAAAAAATTAGTCCAACCAAAGAATAAAACTAATAAAAATATCGATATTGGCCAGGACAAGATGAGGTAGGCATATTTGTGTTTTGCTGATTGGTCTATAAATTGATTCAAATTTTTATAAAGCTACACACAATACATATTAAGATGTTTGTAATGTTTATGCCCTGTGATTCAATAGCATTAGCTTTGGAACTCTATAATAACAAAATTATTACAAATATTTATTCCAAGATTCTTTAATGGTGCATCATTAGAATCAGCCTAAGTAGCCATGGTACATCATTTTGATGCAACTTAATGTACCATTAAAAATTATGTTTATGAATAACACTTAAGTGCATTTAATATAATTCCAGCTTAAAAAGTAGGGTACTGAATATATATACATATATATTTATGTATGTATATTTCTATCTCCTCTTCCCTACTGTTCTACACTCTCTAAAACTGTACGTTAAAAAAAGAAACTGGAAAGAAATCCACAGAACGTTAGTGATGGTATTTGGGTTTGGATAGCAGTACTATGGATAATTTTTTTCTTTGTACTTTGATGCATTTTCCACATTTTTAAATGGCTTTTTGTAACTTTTATGAAAGAAGTATTACTTTATATTCTTTGTTGATGAACAAGAAAAATGTATTATACAGTCCAATTTTACTTTATGTTTCCTAATGTCTGATAAACTTCTTATATCTATAGCTGGCCAGAAGGTGGATAATTATTTTTTAAAATTCCCCGTATTGGCACCTGGGTGGCTCAGTCAGGGAAGCGTCCAGCTCCTGGTTTCGGCTCAGGTCACGATCTCACAGTTTGTGGGTTCAAGCCCCGCTTCGGGCTCTGGACTGGCAGCATAGAGTCTGATTGGGATTCTCTCTCCTTCTCCTTCTGTCTCTCCTGGGCTCTCCCTCTCTCAAAATAAATAAATAAGCAAATAAATAAATAAATAAATAAATAAATAAATAAAATTCCCAGTATTGGCAAACTTTCTCTAGGCATAACTCTGGTGGGCTTGAATGAGCTCTTCTCCCCCAAGCCACTTGCCTTTTAGACTTTCTAGAAACAGAATTCATGAAAAATTACAATCTACCATCTATAAATTACTATGTGATGCAGGATCTATTAAACAGTATGACTCTTTATTTTGGGAACTATACCTCCCAGGATACAATGCCTCACAGCTCGTCTCCACCAAATACACCCTTCTTGAACTGTTGTTTTGTCTAAGATGCTGTCTCTGTAGACATTAAGGTGTTCAGGGAAGCAGAGACGGCAATCCGGTGACTCAGAAAAAGTCAGCCTTCCACACACCCCGCCTATTTTAGAACATCAAATCTGAACACATCGCATCTCCTCGTCAGGGACGAATAAAAACAAAAGACATCAGTGAAGCCTGTACAGATGAACACGGGTCGCGAGAAAACATAAGCCTCGTGAAACGGGGGCACAAAGTCACTAAGGGAGAATGAGCCAAGATGAGAAGACACGAGGTTTGTGGGTTGGTGCCCTTGTATCTTTTTGCCCCAGATCTTTCCTGTGCTTTTAATTCTGTCGCTAATAAAGAGTCCAGCGATGTGCGGCTCTTTGATTCTGTGGTATACAGTAATGCGTTCCCCCAGAGCCGTGTTTCTCCACCAGGGATGATCTTGTCCCCTAGGGGAAATTCGACAATGTCTGGAGACAATTCTGGTTGTCACAACTAGGGGGCTGTTGCAACTGGCATCTGGTGTGCAGAGGCCAGAGGTGTTGCTAAATATCCTACAGGACAGAGGCCCAGCCACCCGCAAAAAGAATTATTTGGTCCAATATGTCAACAGGGACAAGATTGAGAAAGCTACCCTAGATTTTCTCCAGCCTACAACTTCTATCGATTTTTTTTGTTTAATCCAGGAATGAGAAAACTTATGGGGAAAATAAGCAAAAGTATTAGCAGTCCTCCACGGTGTCCAGGACCCCTCAGGTCTGGATCGCTTCAGACATTTGCTGTTCATCAGTGTCAGCAGTTTGCTTTTACTTTGTGAAGTTTAGAGATTTCACCGAAACCTATTATTTACATCCTTGTTATCTTCTTTGTTCTTTTAGATTTTTTTATGTTTGTTTGTTTATTTATTTATTTTTTCAATTTTTAATGTTTATTTTTGAGAGAGAAAGAGCAGGTGAGGGAGGGGCAGAGAGAGAGGGAGACACAGAATTCAAAGCAGGCTCCAGGCTCTGAGCTGTCAGCACCGAGCCCGATGTGGGGCTTGAACTCACAAACCATGAGATCGTGACCTGAGCAAAGTCGACGCTTAACCAACTGAGCCACCCAGGCGCCCCTCTTTTTTTTTTTTTAAAGTTTATTTATTTGTTTTGAGAGAGAGAGAGTAAGCATGAGTTGGGGAGGGGCAGAGAGAGAAGAATAGAATCCCAAGCAGGCGCCACACAGGCAGTGCAGAGCCTGATGTGGGGCTCGAACCCACAAACTGTGTGAGGTCATGACTGAGCCAGTTAGATGCTTAACCCACTGAGCCACCCAGGCGCCCCATTTTCTCTTTTCAAAAGCCTATTTTAATCGCCTAGGGTGGAGATGTCTAAGATAGAGATCCCTTTTAATCTGAGAGCTGAACCCTTTTCACTTAAGACGTTCCTAGTTAATCCATCCTTCACGCCGATAATCCAAGAAGTCTGAATCCTCCCCATAGTTCTGTCTGCTTCCATCCCCAGTTGGCAGGTTTTCTACAAGCTCTTCCATGTACTTGGGGTATAGCAGCTCCTAACAGTTTCATAATTAGAACACCCCACTCTTCGGAGCTGTTTACTTCTTAACACTAATCCTTCTGTGGTAAATCCTAAGTATTCAACTCTGAGTCATTCTTGTAGACTCAGTATAGAGGACTGAATTATTACAATATTAGAAGACTTATTTCCCAAAGAGCACCAAGAGAGCCTCATGGGTATCTGACTGTAATAATCAGAGTATGTTTTCTATCCAATACGCAGTAGGGTCGGATACATCGCTTGAAAATTGTCCTGAAAACCAAGTTGACAAGCAGTTTTACTAGAGAATCCTGGGAAGTCACTGGCAAAATCCCTTGATTCTAAGTAGTCCAGACCATGTTCTTGGATGTAAAGGGAATTGTATAAATATCTTTATAACTGGAAATTATAAGAGAATGAGTATTACAATAATATGGAATCCCTGAATTTTTATTTATTTCTTTACTTCATTAGTTTTTTGATTTTTTTTTTTTTTTTTTAATAAAGATAGTCTAGTGCGGGAATAGCCACCATGTACATTTTGATGTAGAATCAGAAAGAAATTTTTTGAAATTCTGTAATTTTCAGGGTTTGGTTCTGAAGTAGTGTAGATGCTCATGTCCCCCCTTCTAGAGCCTTCATTTAGGTCTCAGCTTAAATGCAACTTCTCAGGAAGTCCATTCCTGGTATCCTGATTAAAGCATACCTTCTCAGGGCACCTGGGTGGCTCAGTTGGTTAAGTGTCCGACTCTCAATTTTGGCTCAGGCCATGATCTCACAGTTTGTGGGATCGAGCCTCACATCAGGCTCTGCACTGACCAATGGGACCTGCTTGGAATTCTCTATCTCCCTCGTTCTATGCCCCTCCCCCAACTCGCCCTCTCTCTGAAAACTAAATAAACAAAAGAAATTAAAAACAAAACAAAACATACCTTCTCTCCTCCCCCATCACCCTTCTGTCCTATCTTAATCCCTTTCTACCCATGACTCTGATTTTCTATCTAAAAGACTCTTATTTACTTGCTTAAACATTAATCATCCACCATTCCTTATATGCTACAATGGTTGCTCTCATTCTGTAAGTAACTGAAGACCAGGAACCTGGGAGTTCTTTTTTTTTTTTTTTTTTTTATTTATTTTTTTAAGTGTATTTATTTATTTGGAGAGAGAGAGAGAAAGAGAGAGCATGAGCAGAGGAGGGGCAGAGAAAGAGGGAGAGAATCCCAAGCAGGCTCTACGCTGTCAGTGAGCAGCCCCACCACGTGGGGTTCGAACTCACAAACCATGAGATCGTGACCTGAGCTGAAGTCAAGAGTCGGTCAATTAACCGACTGAGCCACTCAGGCACCCCAAGACTGGGAGTTATTTTTAAGTCCTTCTTTTCTTCATTCTTTCCTACAATTCTTCTGTTTCATTGGCTAGTCACGACTGCTCTAATTTCAAACGTGTCTTGAACTTGTCTGCCTCTCTCAGTCTCCACTGACTTCGCCCTAGTCCAAGGCCATCAGCACGGGGTGCGCACAAGCCTCTGCCTGCTGCCCCACTTCACCATACCCCTTTATAACCCATCAGCCCCGAGGAACTGGAAAGGGTTAATAAAAATACCGACTGCGTGTTCGCTGTCTTGCTAGAACAGAGCCTGTCATAGATGGGATCTCAATAGTATTGGCCGCATGAATGAATAGACAGGAATAGATAAGCAGAGAGAATGGATTGACAGACAGCCTTCCTCTGGCTTACCTTACACCACTTGGTTAAGGTCACAGAACTAGCACGTGTCAGATTTAGGACTAAAACCCAATTTTTCTAAGAATGGTCAAGGGCTTATTTATAGAGAACACGTTGCCATATCTCCTCATTATTTCTGATTCTCCACAAATATGAAGCATTTTATTTTACTTTCATGCACATTGTTCATCTTGATTGGAAAATTGATACTGTTTTGCTGTAAAAATTATTACATTGCTGGAGAACAGGAAGGAATTAAGGAGCAATTCATAAACCTCCCGTGCATGTAACTTTTACTTTCATCTGTACACTTTTCTCCCTAATTATTATTCTTTCCCATATGTAAGCCTTTATGTTTATAATCAGGAAACATAGAGAGTTATATGACTGTGTAAAGAATTTCATTCTTGGGAAATAATGGCTGGTGATATTTTAATGGAATTTATTCTAATATTTAGTGTATTTGCTTACAATTTGTGTGATATGAATTTCCATAATGTGTGGAAAGACATTTTAGAGGATGCTAACTGTAAGTTTAGGAAAGTAGACTTCATAATTTTAAACACGGTCCATTACAATTAATAAATGCAAGAAATTTGCATACGACTCCCAATCCCCTGAATTTTTATAACAATTGGTTATAAGAACTGCAAAATGTTCACTGCTGTAGAAACCTAATTATTTCTTAGAAAAATCCTTTGAGAAAGGGGAAAAAAACTTTACAGCTTTTTTTTATTAGGTAATGTAGCAATAACATAACTCTACCTATGCATCTATATCTATCTTTAGAAGCCACATTAATGTATATAAAATAGTTGCATTTTCCCAAAGACTTTCTTTGCAGGTTGTTTTTGGATATATGTATAAAGTACTGAAGTTATTTATAAATTTCATCATTGGTCTCCACATATAGGCAGTCACTCATATGAAATATATGCTTGAAATGTGTATAGTTGCTATTACATTTGTTATTAAAATAAGCACTTACCTAATATGTAGAGGAATAAATTAAAGAAATTTTAATATCAAAGTTATCCTTTCTTAATTAAATAAGAAAGATGATATTTATTTTACTTTTTACTTAATTAAAAAAGATATTTATGTATGTATGTATGTATTTTTATTTGAGAGAGAGAGAGTATAAACAGTGAGGGCTGAGGAGAGTGGCAGAGGGAGAGAGAGAATCTTAAGTAGGCTCCAAGTCAGCATGAAACCCCATGGGGCTCAATCCCAGGATCCTGGGTTCATGACCAGAGCTAAAACTAAGAGCCAGGCACTCAACCAACTGAGCCACCCAGAAACCCATAGATTTGATTTTTAAAGGGATCTCTATACCCAACGTGGGGCTTGAACTCACAACCCTGAGATCAAGAGTCGCATGCTTCACCAACTGAGCCAATCAGGTGCCCCAAAAGACGATTTACTTTAAAATTACATATCATACTCAAACTGCCTTTGAATGTAATTTCATCTTCCATTATCTACATTTCAAAATGGCTATTGTCTTCTCATTGTTCATCTCTCAGTTCTTTAGGTTATCCACCCCCCCCACTCTAACAACCCAAATGAACCCCAATTTGCACCAGAATAATTTGTAACAGGCCAAAGAACTAATTTCATAGCCCATTTTCTTAAAAAATTCTTTTTTCAAATGTTTATTTATTGTTGAGAGACAGAGAGAGCATGACCGGGAGAGGGGCAGAGTGAGTGGAGACAGCAAATCCAAAGCAGGCTCCACCCTGTCAGGGCAGAGCCTGACATGGGGCTCAAACCCGCAAGCAGTGAGATCATGACCAGGGCTGAAGTCGAGCACCCAAAGGACTGAGCCATCCAGGTGCCCCTTATAGCCCATTTTTCAAAAGCATTATGCACCTGTTTCCAAAAAAGGCGTTTCTGACATTTTTAATATAAAATTTAAAAAAGTGTTTAGCATAGCGCTTGGTATAGTAAAAGCACTTGATAATATCTATGACAATGTCTCTTGCAGCCATGTTTACTGATGACATATATTGGTATTACTAAAGGTTAATGGGATGCCTGTGTCATGCATGATAATGTTATCCTTAGGGTCACTACATGTCAGAGCTGGCCTGGGGGAATCACGGTTTATGTTCATTGTCCCCGTGTCTCCTCCAGCCTTACATTTTAGCACTCTCAAAAGGGTCCTAACTTGGGTGGTCCCTTATCTGGTCACCATGAAAGTGCAGAAGGAACTGTGATAAGAAGGCCTGAGACACCATCACCCATCTCTTGATTTGGCCTCCACACTTTCCAGGCCGAGGGAGAGGGTGAGCCGCCTGAATGGCAGTAAACTTCCCACGTGTGGGAAAGGGTATTTCAAATTCACATACGCACCCCAGCGCCTCTACGCTTTGTAGATGAAGAATCAGACAACAGTTGAGAAACGAAGACCACAGCATTTGTCTCTCTCTTTACCTTTCTGGTCAGGGTATTTAAAAAAGTTTTTTAATGTTTGTTTATTTTTGAGAGCCAGAGTTCTAGCTGGGGAAGAGAAATCACTGTAGACAAAGAAAACTTGAGGAATGCAGTGAACAATCTTGATCTAAGGAATAAAGATATAACTCTGTACTTAATAATTGGAGAATATACCTCCTTTCAAGAGCACCCAGATCATTAAAAAAAAATTTAAATGTTTATTCATTTTTTTGAGAAAGTGAGGGGGGGTGGGCAGAGAGAAAGGGAGACACAGAATCTGAAGCAGGCTCTGGGCTCTGAAACTGTCGGCACAGAGCCCAACGTGGGGCTCGAACTCACCAACTGTGAGATCATGACCCGAGCTGAAGTGGGATGCATAACCAACTGAGCCACCCAGGTGCCCCAGGTCAGGGTATTTTTTAGCTGGGTTTTGGTTTTGAACAAAAATTTATCTTTTTTGTCTGCCTTCTCATTTGGCAGACAAGATGGACAAGAATTGTGATCACAGTTGTTTCCAGATATGGCCCAAACTAGTGGCACCTGAATGACAATCTTTTCCATACCTGCTATTTGTGATTTATGTTGAGGTTGTAGGCACTATTTCCATTCTTGCCTTTTTCTTTTCTTTTCTTTTTTCTTTTCTTTTCTTTTCTTTTCTTTTCTTTTCTTTTCTTTTCTTTTCTTTTCTTTTCTTTTCTTTTCTTTTCTTTTCTTTTCCTTTCCCCTCCCCTCCCTTCCCCTTTCCCCTCCCTTCCCCTCCCCTCCCCTTTCCCCTCCCCTCCCCTACTCTCTCTCTCTTCCTTCCTTCCTTCCTTCCTTCCTTCCTTCCTTCCTTCCTTCCTTCTTTCTGCTTCAGGGACTGTCAACTCCAAACTGTCCATGTAGTGTGATTACCCTCCAGTCTGGCCTGTGTGTTGTTGCTGTGGTTTGTCAGCACACCTCGATGAAGTCTTATAACTTGAAATTGTGTTTCACTCTGTCTCTTGGGTCTTTATGACAATGTCAAATGGATGCACCATGTCAAAAACAGTCCTCTTTGCTGTCCTGTCTTACAGAAAGCTCGGTGTGGCTCCAAAATTCTTGGATTTAGTACTGGCTATATAATTTTGGGGGCTTAGTGAATGGACAGTGTAGGGCCTCTTTTTGTTCAAAAATTCCTAAGAATTTCAAGATGGCAAGATTAGAACATTAAATCAAGCACCTGTGCAGTTGGCCCTGCTTGGGTCTTCCATTTATTAGCCTCTTTCATTTCCCTTCCGACTAACAGTTACGAGCCACTTATAACGTATGAGGCACTATGCTTACTTTGGAAAATAAAAATATGCTTACTTTTAGATTCCAAGATCCCTACTTTTAGATTCTGGTGGTTAACATCCCCTCAAGGTAGATGAAATAACACACACATTTTGGTTATATATTGTTTTCCGTTAGATCAAATGCTCAGCTATGATTTTCTAGACATCAGTCTTAAGTTGCAAATCCTCTCCTCCATGTTCTTATGATCTATGTATTAACTGTAGGAACCCAGCAGTCTCAGTCTCCCTGGATCTCTTACCAACCATGCTTTGCCTGTTCCATTTCTACAGCGAAGTTTATTCATGGCTGGGTGACAGACCATGTTAATAAAGTGGTTGTTGAAATGAGTTTAAGGCAGGGGTTCTAACTCAGCTGGCTTCAGGGATTGGGCAGATCATATACCATAAGGAGTAAAACCACCAGAAAGGAATTGACTCGTGACTGCAGAGGAAAAAGATGCCTACTCACTACAGAGGGTTATTGCCATGTGAGGTGTGGTCACAGTGTGGTCAGATCTTTTCAAAGAAAAGTTAGAAATCTAAAAAAATGATACGAAATGCTCTTTTTCTGTTGTCAATTAATTTCTTCTTTAAAAAATCTCAACATGGGCAGAAAAAAATAACTGCAGCCAAAAGTTAACCCAAGAGATGTCAGTTTCTAATTTTTCGTTTTAGTCAGATCTATTGAGATATAATTCATCTGTAATTAAATTCACTCTTTTATGTGTATAGTTCTGAGTTTTGACAAACACCTACATTTGTGTAACAACTACCACAAGCCAGATATAGGACAAATCCATCATCCCCAAAAGTTCCCTGTGTTTCTTGTGGTCAGTTTCTCCAGCTCCTATGGTATGTATTCTGTCTTTATAGTTTTGCCTCTTCTAGAATGCCATATAAATGAAATCATTCAGTATGTAGACTTTGGAGACAGGCTTCTTCACTTAGCAGAAAGCATTTGAGATTTAGCCATGTCGTTCTATGTATTTGGGTGATTTTTATCTAATTTTCAAAGGCATTTTTCCTTCCTTCCTCCCTCCCTTCCTTCCTCCTGTCCTTCCTCCCTCCTTTCCTTCTTTTCTTTCCTTCCTTCTTCCCTTCTTTCTTTCCTTCCTTCCCTTCTTCCTTCCTTCTATTCTCCTTTCTCTCTTCTTCCTTTCTCTCTCCTTTTGGATAACAATTATACAAAAGTAGATTAATCTTGATACCTGTTTCATAATACACCATTATTGACCTACACATGCCTTTTAGTTTAAGAGCTTTATTAAGATGAAATCGATACACAATAAACTGCATATACTTGTACAACTTGAAAACTTAGGTGGATGAACACTATCCCTACCACTGTCACTGCATTTTCCAGAATTTCATGTAAACGAAATAGTACAGCAGGTGCACTTTTTCTGTCTAGCTTCTTTCGCTCAGCGTGATCATTTTGAGATTCATACATGTTGTGTGTGTCAACAGTCGATTCTTTATCATTGTCTAGTAGCTTTCCGTCATAAGGATCCATTGCAATTTCTCTATTCACTTGTTGATGGACATTTGAGTCATTTCCAGTTTGGGTTGCTGTAAACCTTCATGTAAAAGCCTTTCTAAGGACATAGGCTTTCATTTCTCTTGGGTAAATATCTTAGAGTGGAATAGCTATGAGTTAAGACATTGCCAGACTGTTTTCCAAAGTATGTACCATTTCACACTCCCACCAGCTGTGTATGAGCATCCTGTTTCTTCCTTCCCCAACCCTTGGTATAACCAGGTTTAAAAATTGTAACCATTTTAATAATTGCATAATGGTATCTCACTGGTTTTAATAGCGTTTCTCTAATGACTAATGATGTGGAGTGTCTCTTCTGGTCCTTATTTGGCATCATTATTTTTTTTTGATGAAATATCCATTTAAGTCTTTTGCAAGTTTTTTTATTGGGTTGTTTTCTTATTATTAACTTTTGAGAGTTGTTATAAATATTCTGCTATGTATTCTGATTATGAGTCCTTTTTCAGAGATGTAATTTGCAAATTTTTCTCCCAGTCTGTGATTATCTTTTCATGGTCTTAACAGGGTCTTTTGAAGAGCAGACACTTATAATTTTAGTAAAGTCCCATTTATAAGTCTCTTCCTTTATGGATTGGACATTTGGTGTTATGTCAAAAAAAACTCTGCTTAATCCACAGCCTTCTGTGTTTTCCTCTGGACTTTTTATATTTTCAGGTTTTACCCTAGGTCTATCGTCTGCTTTGAGTTAGTTTTTGTATATGGTGTAAGATGCAGATTGAAATTCTTTTTTTAATGTACACATATCTAATTGTTCCAGCATAATTTATTGAAAAGATTATTGTTTCTCCACGAAATTGTCTTTGCACCTTTGTTGAAAATCCTTTGCCCATAGATGTATGGGTCTATTTCTCATTTCTCTCTTCTGTTCCAGCTGACTGGGATAAGCTGTTGGCTTCTCAAGTTCCCTCTCTGTCTCGGTCTTTCCCACAGCCTCTCCCCATTCCCGATATTTGTCGGTTCCCCCAGATCAGCAATGGACTTCCGACATCATAAATGTCTTGTCTTATGACTGGGGTCAGCACAGGTATCAGTGTCCCGTGCCAGGTACTGGGGGTGGAGTGCGGCATCTTGGCTTTCACTCCTGCAGTGAGCGTGGCCTAATCAGGGCCTTCAAAATCAGGGTAAAAAGTTATGGTCAGGAAGGTCCCTATGGCGCTGCAAGTTGAGTTTTCTCCCCCATGAGAATATAAGGTTTTTGTCTCTCCAATACCGGAGAACATATCGGGCATTGACATACTACAAGATCATACTCTGCGAACTTCTATCAGTGATCTCTGCTTCTGGGTAAGAGTAATCAAACCAGTACTGAAGGGGAAAACCAACTGGGAGCCCCAGCGGAGAGCGTTAACTGTCAAGCAATATGAACTGGGGGCATAAAGGAATAGGAGAAAGTATCTGAGAACTGCACTGAATAGGCATTGTACGCCCTGTCCACAGTGTTTTCAATAGTCCAGTATGGCCGGTAAAAAAAAAAAAGCCAATTGACTGCGGACTACCCAGAATTGAACAAGGTGATGACCCCGTCAATACAGCTGTGTCCAACATTGTATTTGTGACCACAGAAGGCACTGTGACGGAGACAACAGAAGGAGAGAATGCCCCTGGGATTTCGGTCCCAACTTTGGAAGGGGCAGAAACCTCTCATGGAGCACAGCACCTAGCCGTGTACAAGCGCTCCTCCAGCTAAAGCCTCTCACAGAGCAACAGCAGGTCACGGGAAGAACTTTCTTCCTGTTAAGGGATGGGTTGGGACTATGTTCCATTGACTCCTGCTGTTGCTCAAACTCCTACTTTGATTAAGCAGCCTACCTATTTGCAGCAGAGGGCCACCCTCTCTATCAGCCCACTGTCTCTAGAAATCGGGGCACCACTGGGCCCTGTTGAGAGCGTAGATCCTCCAAATGCTCCTGCCTCTGTTCCTGTGGCCCCTGCAGAGAGGCAACGAGGAGATTCCCGCTGGTGCCAGTTACACAGATGGGTCTAGGGGGGCGAACCACCCACGTGCACTGCAGTTGCTATTCAGCCCAACACTGACACCATCTGGATGGAAACAGGAATGAATCACGCATGGCTGCCAATAGGCTGGACCGTGAGCAGTTTGGCAGGTGATTGATTACGCATGCACTCTGACCCTTAACCCTTTTCATTTGGAGTTGGGCTATTTAAAAGAAGATTAACCCTATGCGTTGAACAATGGGAAGCCAAGGGGCGTATGATCATAAACAAGCCCTTGTTAGGGGCAAGATATGTGGAAAGACATTTGGGTTTGTCTGCAAGAGCCTGAGGCAGTCCTGACTGTTTTCCATATTCAGGCTCTTAAGGCACTGACATACTCTGGCAATGGGGCAGTTGATGCCTTAGCCTAGGCAAAGTCCTAACATATAACCCTTCAGGAGATACACCAGATTGGGTACATAGAAGGAGCAGCCACTGTAGTGCCCAGGTGGGATGGCGTATTGCCAAGGATGCTTGATTGCCCTTGAAGCACAGTGATTCGGTCAATGCAGTAACAGCGCGTCCTGTGTGTTCTGAACGATGCCCAAGGCAACTACCAAAGGAGTCTGGGGGTCATCCTCTGGAGTTCTCAACCAGTGAGGGATTGGTAAATTGATGATTTTATTTTGGTCCCCTGCCTCCCACTGAGGCCTTCGTTTGTGAGGATACCTTATTTCCCTAACCCAAGCTTTCCCCATTGCCATGCAAACCAGACCACCACCATTAGGAGATGAGAGAAACTGAATACCATGTTTGGATACCCTCGCTGAATAAACAGCGATCAGGGGTTAGATACTAAGGGTCACGATGTGTGAGACTGGGCAAAAGAACAGGACATTGAACAAAGATCCCATTGCCCCTATACTTGCAGGTAGCAGGTTTGGTAGAAAGGAAAAGTAATGGTAAAGCAGCAGATTAAATTTCCAATAGGTAAAACTGCCTGGGCTAGGCAAACTAAAGTACTATCCCAGGATTTGCTACATTTGAATGATCAATAGGTCCTATTGTTCTGTATACCACACTGGGGACACCTGCTGAAACACCGAACAATTTTATTTATTTATTTATTTATTTATTTATTTATTTATTTATTTTTAAGCAGCCAATATTTGAAATGTATGGCAGCCAATATTTGAAATGTATGGAAGTTGCAGGAGACAGCCGTTGCCCCGACTCTCACTGTGAATCAACATGCCGTGCTGCTGAAAACACCAAGCCCCCCCATGCCAGGGAGAGACGTTACCTGATGGAATCTTCAGTAGGACATCCCACCTGGAGAGGTGAGTTCCTCTGTACCTCTGGGTGAGGAACAATTACTCAGTCTCTACTGGGATCCCTTTGTCGTGCTGCAAGCTGGACTTATTGAAACACACGTTACCTGGAATGCAACTTGCAGCATTGAAGGAGGGGAAAAGGAGGGGACCCTAGTCTGGCATATCCCACCCCCAGCCCATCTCCTGATACCTGACAGTGCTGCCTTCTGTGGCCAACACATATGGTATGTACAACCAGGTGAAGTTCCTAAAGCTGCAAGCCACATTGACTTCTGCTGATCAGGCCTCAAGTGTAATTCTTTTTTTTTTTTTAATGTGTATTTATTTATTTTGAGAGAGACAGAGAGAGTTGGAGAATGAGAGAGAGCCCATGTGCAAGCCAAGAAGGATCAGAGAGAGGGAGAGAAAGAGAATTCCAAGCAGGCTCCGCACTGTCAGTGCGGAGCTTGATGGGGGGCTCAAACTCATGAACCATGAGATCATGACCTGCGCCGAAATCGGGAGTCAGACGTTTGAACAACTGAGCCACCCTGATGCTCCCCACAAGTGTTAATTCTTATAGAAGGGAAAGACTGTCCCATGCAAGTTTGTACTAATTATCTTTTTGATCTTAAACTTCTGCTGCTCCTGTGGTATCCAGTCATGGGCACCTGATGGAAATATGTTTCTATAGTGGGTCCACTTGTGTGCCCCACAAAGGAATCAATCTAACTGCTGGGTATGTGGTCAGGTGTCCCTCTCTGGGTCTTCAGGACTGCTATGGTGGATACCCCCCCCCCCCTCGGGGCTCAGAATTGGAAGGCACTAACACAATATATTAAGGGAGAACAAGCTAGGGTAGGCACACTTAATTCATAATATTATCCACAATGACCCCAAAACCTGGCTTGTGGCACACACTATTAACAGCTTTGGGCATGGGTATTCTTTTTCTGTCAATCAGACTGTGCAGGGAGCCTATCCAACTGCTCATCAGAGGATTGCTAAAAGTACCACCATCAGAGCCATGGTGGCCACACTCAAATTTGGGATGGGTTCGTGTGGCTTACCCTCGGTATTGAACATTTGAGCACGCCCGCACTCTTATGCTGAGAATGGAAAAACCACTCTCAACAGAGCCAACACATACAGGATATAGGATGAATATCACCAGAACCATGCAGTCATTCTGTAACATTAAAGGATATTGGCCGGTTTGGTACTGATTGGTCACGCTGCTCAGGGATTTACCGGGTAGCTCCAGATCAGTCCCAGTCGTTGTGTGGCAAAATCTTCGACCATGACACTCAACTGGGTGGTTGGGCTGCTGCACCCTGCATTTTCCCTGGACAGAAGGGACAATCCATCTGACAATAACAAAAGTTGCCAACTTCCCTCTCCTCAAGGTCAGGTGGAGATATTCAGTTTCCCACTGGTATAGTCATCTGGCCACCATCTTTATTCCCTACATTGACCTGAAAGACATGGTAAACACATAGAAGCCCTTAATAAATTCACCCAGCAAGCCTTAAATGATAGCTGGCTGAACTCTGAAATGTCTGTAATGAGAAAAGCTGTCCTCCGAAATAGGACAGCCTTGGACATTAATACTGCCTTACAAGGAGACCCCGGGCCATTATCCAAGAAAAATGTTGTGTGGTCTTAGCTGATGAGTCTGCTAATGTATCACCCTTTTTTGTTTTTATTTTTTTTATTAAAAAAATTTTTTTTTAATGTTTATTTATTTTTGAGACAGAGAGAGACACAGCATGAGCAGGGAAGGGGCAGAGAGAGAGAGAGGGAGACACAGAATGTGAAGCAGGCTCCAGGCTCTGAGCTGTCCGCACAGAGCCCGACGCATGGCTCGAACTCACGAATCGTGAGATCATGACCTGTGCCGAAGTCGGACGCTTAACCGACTGAGCCACCCAGGCGCCCCTCTTTTTTTTGTTTTTAAAGTTTATTTATTTTGAAAAGAAGAGAGAGAGAGAGAGCGTGCAAACACGTGGAGGGGAGGGGCGAGAAGGAGGGAGAGAGAGAGAATCCCAAGCAGGCTCTGAGCTGTCCAAAGAACCATGAGATCATGACCAGAGCTGAAATCAAGAGTCAGACTCAAGTAACTGAGCGAGCCAGGAGCCCTGTATTATCTTTATTAAAACACATGAGGATACAAACGAACATTCTGAATGATTTGACTGTCAGCCCAGGGGACTTAATAAATCAGTGGTTTGAATCATGGGGCTCTTGATGAAAAAAAATTGGGAATTGTTGTCTTAATCTATGTTTTCTCTTGCATGTGCCTATATTAAAAAAAAATAATGTTGATTTATTTTTGACAGAGACAAAGTACGAGTGGGGGTTGGGCAGAGAGAGAGGGAGACACCGAATCCAAAGCAGGCTCCAGGATCCACGCTGTCAGCACAGAGCCTAATGCAGGGTTCAAAACCACGAGCTGTGAGATCATGCCCTAAGCCAATGTTGGACAGAGCCACCCGGGTGTCTATATTGTGCCCTGCATGTGTCTATATTGTGGCTGTGGTATCTGCCTCCAGTATTGTCAGCCATCAGCTGAGTCACCTCCAAGCTAATGAAACCCTGGCTAATTGTTCAGGGCACATTATGAAAGAGGGGAAGTATGTAAGATTGCAAGAGCCAGTCACCAGCAGTGGAGGGCTGGAGGAGGTCATGCAGAGGACATGACTGCCAGTTGACCCTCCAGCTGGCCCTGAGGAAGTCAGAGCCCCCCCACCCCACCTCATCTTTGCAAACTATACTCTGCCTGCCATCCTCATAGGTGGAGCCGTTTTCAAGGACGCAGCCTTGAGAGAGCAATGTATTGTTGAGACCATTTGAACTGCATTCAGGCCTCTGTATGAACTCTGAAGATTCCAGCGGGTAAGTGCAGAGATCCACTTGTCTGGAGGTTGCTGAAGACAAACCTGATAAGTAAGTATGTTCCCTTGTTTGTTAAAACCGCCACCTGGGGTGCTTGGGTGGCTGAGTCGATTGAGTGTCTGATTCTTGATTTCGGCTCAGGTCATGATCTCAGGGTTCCTGAGTTCGGGCCCTGTGTGGGGCTCTTTGCTTCTGGCAGAGCCTGTTTGGGATTCTCAATCTCTCTCTGTCTCTCAAAATTAATAAATTTAAAAAAAAAAAATCTTAAAAAATACTCAAAACCTGCCACCTACCAAACTGCAGTGGCCTGCCTCTTTCTTCCATGCTTCCCGCCCTTGTGTGGTTGGAGGCCAGTTTCAAGTTCACCCCAGGGGAACTCTGAGGTGTTGGAACAACATGCCCATACCGTTAGTGGTCCTGATTTGTGTTTCCCACGATGAGATTGGGTCTTTCTTCATATGTCAATTGGCTATGTTTCCTTCTTTTGTGAAATGACTGTTCACGTTTTTGTTCATTTTTCTCTTGGGTTATAGCCCATTTTATATCTTTATGTATGAAATATTTGTTCAAATCTTTTGTCTTTTTTTCTTTTTTCTTTTGTTGGGGTATGTGCCTTTTGTTGAAAGGTAGAAGTTCTTTGTTTTTTATACTCTTATAAAGTCTTGTGTGAAATGAAAATCTAGTTTCTTTGAAACATCTTTTGATGAATAGAATTTTTGTTTATTTATTTATTAAAAATTTTTTTTAAATATGAAATGTATTGTCAAATTGGTTTCCATACAACACCCAGTGCTCACCCCAAAAGGTGCCCTCCTCAATACCCATCACCCAGCCTCCCTTCCTTCCCACCCCCCATCAACCCTCAGTTTGTCTTCAGTTTTTAAGAGTCTCTTATGCTTTGGCTCTCTCTCTCTCTAATCTCTTTTTATTTTTCTTCCTCTCCCCCATAGACTTCTGTTAAGTTTCTCAGGATCCACCTAAGAGTGAAAACATATGGTATCTGTCTTTCTCTGTATGACTTATTTCACTTAACATAACACTCTCCAGTTCCATCCACGTTGCTACAAGGGGCCATATTTCATTCTTTCTCATTGCCATGTAGTATTCAATTGTGTATATAAACCACAATTTCTTTATCCATTTGTCAGTTGATGGACATTTAGGCTCTTTCCATAATTTGGCTATTGTTGAGAGTACCGCTATAAACATTGGGGTACAAGTGCCCCTATGCATCAGCACTCCTGTATCCCTTGGGTAAATTCCTAGCAGTGCTATTGATGGGTCATAGGGTAGGTCTATTTTTAATTTTTTAAGGAGCTCCACACTGTTTTCCAGAGCGGCTGAACCAGTTTGCTTTCCCACCAACAGTGCAAGAGGGTTCCCATTTCTCCACATCTTCTCCAGCATCTATAGTCTCCTGATTTGTTCATTTCAGCCACTCTGACTGGCGTGAGGTGATATTTGAGTGTGGTTTTGATTTGTATTTCCCTGATGAGGAGTGATGTTGAGCATCTTTTCATGTGCCTGTTGGCCATCTGGAGGTCTTCTTTAGAGAAGTGTCTATTCATGTTTCTGCCCATCTCTTCACTGGATTATTTGTTTTTTTGGGTGTGGAGTTTGGTGAGCTTGTTATAGATTTTGGGTACTAGCCCTTTGCCTGATATGTCATTTGCAAATATCTTTTCCCATTCCGTTGGTTGCCTTTTAGTTTTGTTGATTGTTTCCTTTGCAGTGCAGAAGTTTTTATCTTGATGAGGTCCCAATAGTTCATTTTTGCTTTTAATTCCCTTGCCCTTGGGGATGTGTCAAGTAAGAAATTGCCGTGGCTGAGGTCAAGAGAGGTTTTTTTCCTGCTTTCTCCTCTAGGGTTTTGATGCTTTCCTGTCTCACATTCAGATCCTTCATCCATTTTGAGTTTATTTTTGTGTATGGTGTAAGAAAGTGGTTTAATTTCATTCTTCTGCATGTTGCTGTCCAGTTCTCTCAGCACCATTTGTTAAAGAGACTGTCTTTTTTCCATTGGATATTCTTTCCTGCTTTGTCAAAGATGAGTTGGCCATACATTTGTGGGTCCAATTCTGGAGTCGTTATTCTATTCCATTGGTTTATGTGTCTGTTTTTGTGCAATACCATGCTGTCTTGATGATAACAGCTTTGTAGTAGAGGCTAAAGTCTGGGATTGTGATGCTTCCCGCTTTGGTCTTCTTCTTCAATATTACTTTGGCTATTCGGGTCTTTTGTGGTTCCATACGAATTTTAGAATTGCTTGTTCTAGCTTCGAGAAGAATGCTGGTGCAATTTTGGTTGGGAATGCATTGAATGTGTACATTGCTTTGGGTAGTATTGACATTTTAACAATATTTATTCTTCCAATCCATGAACATGGATTTTTTTTTCCATTTCTTTATATCTTCTTCAATTTCCTTCATAAGGTTTCTATAGTTTTCAGACTACAGATCTTTTACATCTTCGGTTAGGTTTATTCCTAGGTATTTTACGATTTTTGGTGCAGTTATGAATGGGATCAGTTTCTTTTTTTGTCTTTCTGTTGCTTCATTGTTAGTGTATAAGAATGCAACTGATTTCTGTACATTGATTTTGTATCCTGCGACTTTGCTGAATTCATGTATCAGTTCTAGCAGACTTTTGGTGGAGTCTATCGGATTTTCCATGTATAATATCATGTCATCTGCAAAAAGTGAAAGCTTAACTTCATCTTTGCCAATTTTGATGCCTTTGATTTACTTTTGTTGTCTGATTGCTGATGCTAGAACTTCCAACACTATGTTAAACAACAGCGGTGAGGGGGAACATCCCTGTCATGTTCCTGATCTCAGGGAGAAAGCTCTCAGTTTTTCCCCATTGAAGATGATATTAGGTGTGGGCTTTTCATAAATGGATTTTATGATGTTTAAGTATGTTCCTTCTGTCCCGACTTTCTTGAGGGTTTTTATTAAGAAAGGATGATGAATTTTATCAAATGCTTTTTCTGCATCGATTGACAGGATCATATGGTTCTTATCTTTTCTTTTATTAATGTGATGTATCACATTGATTGATTTGTGAATGTTGAACCAGCCCTGAAGCCCAGGAATGAATCCCACTTGATCATGGTGAATAATTCTTTTTATATGCTGTTGAATTCGATTTGGTAGTATCTTACTGAGAATTTTTGCATCCATATTCATCAGGGATATTGGCCTGTAGTTCTCTTTTTTTACTGGATCTCTGTCTGGTTTAGGAATGAAAGTAATACTGGCTTCATAGAATGAGTATGGAAGTTTTCCTTCCCTTTCTATTTTTTGGAATAGCTTGAGAAGGATAGGTATTATTTCTGCTTTAAATGTTTGGTAGAATTCCCCTGGGAAGCCATCTGGTCCTGGACTCTTATTGTTGGGAGATTTTTGATAATGGATTCAATTTCTTTGCTGGTTATGGGTCTGTTCAAGCTTTCTATTTCTTCCTGTTTGAGTTTTGGGAGTGTGTGGGTATTTAGGAATCTGTCCATTTCTTTCAGGTTGTCCAGTTTGTTAGCATATAATTTTTCATAGTATTCCCTGATAATTGCTTGCATTTCTGAGGGATTGGTTGTAATAATTCCATTTTCATTCATGATTTTATCTATTTGGGTCATCTCCCTTTTCTTTTTGAGAAGCATGGCTAAAGGTTTATCAATTTTGTTTATTTTTTCAAAAAAACAACTCTTGGTTTCATTGATCTGCTCTACAGTTTTTTTAGATTCTATATTTTTATTTCTACTCTGATCTTTATTATTTCTCTTCTTCTGCTGGGTTTGGGGTGTCTTTGCTGTTCTGCTTCCATTTCCTTTAGGTGTTAGATTTTGTATTTGGGATTTTTCTTGTTTCTTGAGATAGGCCTGGATTGCAATGTATTTTCCTCTCAGGACTGCCTTCGCTGCATCCCAAAGAATTTGGATTGTTGTATTTTCATTTTCATTTGTTTCCATATATTTCTTAATTTCTTCTGTAATTGCCTGGTTGTCCCATTCATTCTTTTTTTTAAATTTTTTTTTTTCAACGCTTATTTATTTTTGGGACAGAGAGAAACAGAGCATGAACGGGGGAGGGGCAGAGAGAGAGGGAGACACAGAATCGGAAACAGGCTCCAGGCTCCGAGCCATCAGCCCAGAGCCTGACGCGGGGCTCGAACTCACGGACCGCGAGATCGTGACCTGGCTGAAGTCGGACGCTTAACCGACTGCGCCACCCAGGCGCCCCGACCCATTCATTCTTTAGTAGGGTGTTCTTTAACCTCTAGGCTTTTGGAGGTTTTCCAGACTTTTTCCTGTGGTTGATTTCAAGCTTCATAGCATTGTGGTCTGAAAGTGTGCATGGCATGATCTCAATTCTTGTATACTTATGAAGGGCTGTTTTGTGTCCCAGTATGTGATCTATCTTGGAGAATGTTCCATGTGCACTCGAGAAGAGAGTATATTCTGTTGCTTTGGGATGCAGAGTTCTAAATATATCTGTCCAGTCCATCTGATCCAATGTATCATTCAGGGCCCTTGTTTCTTTATTGATCCTGTGTCTAGATGATCTCTCCATTGTTGTAAGTGGAGTATTAAAGTCCCCTGCAATTACCACATTCTTATCAATAAGGTTGCTTATGTTTGTGATTAATTGTTTTATATATTTGGGGGCTCCTGTATTCGGCGCATAGACATTTATAATTGTTAGCTCTTCCTGATGGATAGACCCTGTAATTATTACATAATGCCCTTCTTCATCTCTTGTGACAGCCTTTAATTTAAAGTCAGTTTGTCTGATATAAGTATGGCTACTTCAGCTTTCTTTTGACTTCCAGTAGCAAGATAGATAGTTCTCCATCCCCTCACTTTCAATCTGAAGGTGTCCTCAGGTCTAAAATGAGTCTCTTGTAGACAGCAAATAGATAGGTCTTGTTTTTTTATCCATTCTGATACCCTATGTCTTTTGGTTTGAACATTTAGTCCATTTACACTCAGTGTTATTATAGAAAGATATGGGTTTAGAGTCATTGTGATGTCTGTAGGTTTCATGCTTCTAGTGATGTCTCTGGTACCTTGTCTTACAGGATCCCCCTTAGGATCTCTTGTGGGGCTGGTTTAGTGGTGATGAATTCCTTCAGTTTTTGTTTGTTTGGGAAGACCTTTATCTCTCCTTCTATTCTGAATGACAGACTTGCTGGATAAAGGATTCTCGGCTGCGTATTTTTTCTGTCCATCACATTGAAGATCTCCTGCCATTCCTTTCTGGCCTGCCAAGTTTCAGTAGATAAATCATCACAAGTCTTATCGGTCTCCCTTTATATGTTAGAGCATGTTTATCCCTAGCTGCTTTCAGAATTTTCTCTTTATCCTTGTATTTTGCCAATTTCACTATGATATGTAGTGCAGAAGATCGATTCAAGTTACGTCTGAAGAGAGTTCTCTGTGCCTCTTGGATTTCAATGCCTTTTTCCTTCCCCAGATCAGGGAAGTTCTCAGCTATGATTTGTTCAAGTACACCTTCAGCCCCTTTCTCTCTCTCTTCCTCTTCTGGAATTCCTATTATATAGATACTGCTCTGTTTGATTGCATCACTTAGTTCTCGAATTCTCCCCTCACACTCTTAGATTTTTTAATCTCTCTTTTTCTCAGCTTCCTCTTTTTCCATAATTTTATTTTCTAATTCACCTATTCTCTCCTCTGCCTCTTCAATCTGAGCTGTGGTCGCCTGCATTTTATTTTGCATTTTTTAGCTCCTCATGACTATTTCTTAGTCCCTTGATCTCTGTAGCAATAGAGTCTCTGCTGTTTTCTATACTTTTTTCAAGCCCAGTGATTAATTTTATGACTATTATTTTAAATCCATTTTCTGCTATATTGCTTAAATCGTTTTTGATCAATTTGTTAGGTGTCACTACTTCCTGGAGTTTCTTTTGAGAATTCTTCCGATTCGTCATTTTGGATAGTCCCTGGGGTGGCACAGAACTTCAGGGCCCTTCCCCTGTGCTGTCTGGAGTAAGTTGTGCTGGTGGGCGGGGCCACAGTCAGACCTGATGTCTGCCCCCAGGCCGCCGCTGGGGCCACGGTCAGACCGTGTGTACCTTATCTTCCCTTCTCCCAAGGGCGGGACTCACTGTGGAGTGGTGTGGCCCCTGTCTGGGCTACTTGCACACTGCCAGGCTTGGACTGGATCTGGCGTATTAGCTAGGGTGGATCCGCAAGGTGCACAGGGGCGGAAGGGGCAGGCTTAGGTCTTTGGTCCCCTGTGGGAGGGGCCCTGCGGCACCGGGAGGGAGGCAGACCCGTCGGAGGGATGGATCCGCAGAAGCACAGCGCTGGGTATTTGTGCGGTGCCAGCAAGTTCCATGCTGGGAACCGGTTCCCTTTGGGATTTCGGCTGGGGGATGGGCTAGGGAGACAGCGCTGGCGAGCGCCTCTGTTCCCCGCCAAGCTGAGCTCTGCCTTCCGGGGCTCAACAACTCTCCCTCCCGCTCTCCAGCAGAGCTGTCGACTTGTAACCTTCCAGATGTTAAGACCCGCTGGCTGTCAGAACTCACGGAGTCGGGCCCCTCCGCTTTCAGACTCGGCGGCTCTGCTTTGCCGGGCGGGCAGCCCTTCCGCCGACCCGGCTCCCTCCCGCCAGTCCCTGTCGCGCGCACCGCCTCTCCGCCCTTCCTGCCTCTTCCGGGGGCCTCTTGTCTACACTCGGCGCCGGAGAGTCTGCTCTGCTAGTCTTCTGGCGGTTTTCTGCGTTATTTAGGCAGATGCGGGTGGAATCGAAGTGATCAGCAGGACCAGGTGAGCCCAGCGTCCTCCTACGCCGCCATCTTCCTCCTCTAAAAAAATTTTTTTTAATGTGTATTTATTTTTGAGTGAGAAAGACAGACAGGGCATGAGCGGGGGAGGGGCAGAGAGACAGGGAGACACAGAATCCGAAGCGGGATCCAGGCTCCGAGCTGTCAGCCCAGGGCCCGACTCAGGGCTCGAACTCACAAACTCTGAGATCATGACCTGAGCTGAAGTCGGTTGCCCAACTGACTGAGCCCTCCAGGTGCCCCTACAATAAAATTTCTTAATGTCTTTAGACATTCGCAAGTTAAAGAACCCCTCAGGGCATCTTTAAATACAAGTGCTTGTATCAGCTCTATCCTGTCTGACTGTTGCAGTGACGATACAGTGTCTGCATAGGGAAAAACTAGGTGAGTATCATCCTTACAGAGCTTTGTTTTAAGCCATAGTTTTGAGTGTGCTACATGCAACTTTGGCTGGAGCCTTTGTACTACTCCTTAGATTCTCAGTGGGTCAGATCTGTGCACAAATCCACTTGCGAAGCCACAAGCTACTCTGGTGTAAATGGGCCACTGGGATCCGTTACAGAACAGCGCTTTCTTTTGCCAAGGTCAGCGGCTATCGCCAAAGTAACCAGAGAATGCCAGTGTCTTCCCTCTCAAAAAGGCAGCCTGTTGTGCAACGTTCAATTACAGCACTCTTTGTCCCTTTCCTTCTTTTCAATGATGGAAATCTTCTTTGTTTATCATTCTAAATCAGAGATGACCACCCTTCGATGAGAAGTTTTGATAAAGAGAAAAGTTTGAAAATTGTGCCCAGAAAGTAGCCACTTCTTCTTTCAGTCAGTTTTATTCGGGAAAAGTTGAGAAAATAAATGCAATGTCTCCAGGTTTCCTCACACTGGAGATTGGTTGCTAACTTGAATGCTCTATAGCTTTGCACTTAAACCTGAACTCCTGATGTAGGCGTATCTTGTTTATTTACTCATTTAATTTCACAAGTACAGCTGGTGGTCAGTATTTCTCACCTTTCTAAGAGTACGCTCACACTGGCCTCTGTATTTGCAATTCCAATAAAGCCCTGGAACCGAAGGCTTTCCAGACGAGGCAGGCAAGCGGATACATACTGGGATAAAGCCAGATTTGCTTTGAATACAACTTACACGATTAGTTTCGTTTTATTTCAAACATGAGTCCCAAATACAGCCCTTTTGACCTGAGTCCTCCATCCTTAAATGGCAAACTAGCATTCATGAAAATTTAATGGCGAGGAAATTAGTACCTTCTTATGTTTCAGACTGTGAAATGGCACCAGAGAGCGCCTTCAGCGACAGGCAGAAGTGTGTGGATATGCTGGACCAAACCTGAATCATTTGTCCCTTCAACCTGTCATCCTTCTTCAAGTCACCTGGCAGCTGAGACATTCTGACAGGACGCCGCCAGGATGCCACCCAAGAAAGGTATTTCAAAAGAAAGACCTGGTTCTAGAATATTCTACTTTTCTTAGACATTGGAAACTTTAGTTGCTTTCCCACCCCCCACGTCCCATAATTTTTGTTCCCTCTTTGGGGCTTTCCCTTTCTGTATTTTTGTGGTTAGAGTCCTCTTGTGTCTTAAGAAATTGGAAAGGGCTCATTATTTCTTTAATGGACAAATGCTTTACCAACTAGTAAGTGCTTGAACTTATTTCATTCAGAGAGACAATAAGGGAAAGCAAAATACAGTGACAACCAGAGCAATAACTGAAACTGGGGGTTCTGTTCCCCAGCAGTGACCTCTTGTCAGACGGGGTAGGGGGCAGCTTGGTGAAGGAGACCATTTCTGCTGCGGTTTGTGAATTAAATATAGTTCCAAATTAAGTCAAAAAGGAGAGGAAGGAGAATTAAGGCAGAGGAAATGCAGAAAAGAGACATAAACCCTTCCTAGGGGGTATGCATGTGAAAGGGTCAGCCATGCGATGAAACATGTTTTTGGTTGCCGTGACTGGTCACAAGGGTGCATTTTCAGTACCCTGGAGATAATGTGTGGCATGTTTACATGGGATCTGTTTTCAGCCTCATTTCAGTCCCCCAAAGACAAGCTGGTAGAATTTTCAAATAAGGAAAAACCTAGAAATACATGTTTGCTTTTCGGCGTAGAACTTCTAATCCAGATGACCTTGGTCTTGGTCATTTCTTCAGCTGACTTAATGAATCTTAGAATGGAAAGTGGAGACAGAGACCTCGCTTAGAGATAATCTGTTAAAAGTCACCAGGCTTCAGGCTTGTGTCTTGATAATGTGAGCAAGATCCTATTTAATAGGCTTAGTTGTTGTATTGACCTCAAACATCTGGACGGTCTTAGGAATATCATTATCAAAGTAGGTCAATGTTTTCAGAAAACAAAAACAAAAACATCCACTTCTTTTGAGGATCTGCATGAATTTCTTAAAGAAACTGTTGGAAATGGCCCAGAGCTGGATATTCACTTTTATCAGGTGGGGTTGGTTTTCCATTAATAAGGACAGGGCTTCAATTTTATCAAGATGTTTAATTTCAGCCTCTTTAGTACCTTCCGTCCTTGAGTTCCTCAGGTGAGTTTAGTAGTTAGGATGTTTGCAGGCTCACTTTAGATCTAACGATTCTTCTTACATAAGGTTGCCCAAGCTCTCCTAAATGCCAGCCATTTCATTGAACAAGATTGGATTGATGATCCCTGCTGTTTATTCAGGCCATTATTTATTCTGTGTTCATCTTATTGCTTTCATAACAACACATGTTTTAAAGTTTAATCATCTTATCTTGATTATGAATGGAATATATGTTGTTGCAGGAAATATATACATTTTAGAAAAATGTAATATATTAAAAAAACAACAAAAACAAAGAATCCCACCACAAATAAATGGCTGTAGACATTTGGTTTTCTTCTTCTATGAAAGAAGTTTTTCTGCAAAAAAACTTTTTCTATGAAAAACTTTTTCTATGAAAAACTTTCTCAGAAAAACTTTTCTTCTATGAAAAAATTTTCTCTGAAAAACTTTTCTTCTGTGAAAAACTTTTTCTATGAAAAACTTTCTTTTCTTTTTTTTTAATTTTTTTTTATGTTTATTTATTTTTGACGGAGAGAGAGACAGAGCATGAGTGGGAGAGGGGCAGAGAGAGAGAGGGAGACACAGAATCCCAAGCAGGCTCCAGGTTCTGAGCCGTCAGCACAGAGCCCGATGTGGGGCTCAAACTCACAGACCGTGAGATCATGACCTGAGCCGAAGTCGGACACTCAACTGACTAAGCCCCGAAAAACTTTCTTTTCTACGAAAAACTTTTTCTATGAAAAACGTTTTTTTCTACGAAAAGCTTTTTCTGTGAAAAACGGTTTTTCTATGAAAAACATTTTTTATGTGAAAAGCTTTTTTTCTATGAGAAACTTTGCCTATGAAAAACTTTTTTCTATGAAAAACGTTTTCTATGAGAAAAACTTTTGTTCTATGAAAAACTTTTTCTATGAAAACCTTTTCTTCTATGAAAATTTTTTTCTATGAAAACCTTTTTTTCTCTGAAAAACGTTTTCTCTGAAAAATGTTTCCTCTGAAAAACTTTTTTTCTGAAAAACTTTTTCTCTGGAAAAGTTCTTTTTCTCTGAAAAACTTTTGTTTTATGAAAAACTTTTTCTCTGAAAGCCTTTATTGCTATGGAAAACATTTTCTCTGAAAAACTTTTTTCTATGAAAAACTTTTTCTCTGAAAAGCTTTTTTTCTATGAAAAATTGTTTCTTTGAAAAGTTTTTTTTTCTGTGAAAAACTTTTTCTCTGAAAAACTTTTCTTCTGTGAAAAACTTTTTCTATGAAAGTTATATTTGGTTTATATTTAATAAAATAGGTACAAATTAATTAACACAATGAATGTAGTTTTTAAGACAATGTTCTGGCTTCATAAGAAATGAAAAGAACAATAGCATTGCCTATTTTGGTTGCATAATGGTAGCATACTAATTGCTTCCATTTTTGAGTGCATATTACATGTCAGACTCTATACAATATGTAGTGATGAATTACCGTGATGGTTAGATGTGAAGGGTTGACAAGTGATAACTTAACGTGATGGCTACCACTTTCAATAAGCTATGAAGGGACAAAGTAGGTCAGTTGGCAGGTGCATTGCTCAGTATGTTAAACTTCTCCAGACAGCACACAAGGCAAAACTGTGCCAAGGGGTAACCCATGAAGAGATGAAGGAAAGCAAATTTATTGGCCTGGATCCCTCCTGTCCTGTTCTCACCCCATGGATAGTTAGCACAACACATTGCTGAGTTGGGTTACCTAGCCCCCTTCAACAAGGCATCACTGTAAGATGTCAGATCCCACCCTCCGTGGTGTGGTGTTCTATCCAGGCCTGGAAGTGGCAGAGATCCTAACACTCTGGGCTTGCGTGTCATTGACTCTGTTGTGTGTTTGGCACTCCAAGGTCAAGTGATTGGTTGGGGCTGGGATGCTGTTGGAGCTGTAGGGAGGAAGGAAGCATTTGAAGGAATTTTATGAGGTCTGTGAGGTTTGCATCTGGCATAGAAAGGAAGGATTCCTAAAGCATTCGGAATATAGAAATACTAGTACTTGGTGAGATTGAGTGTGGGAAGATGAGGGAGAGGAGGGTATCAAAAATAACTCTTGTGTTTCCGGCTTGGTCAACTGAGTAGAAGGAAATTCCAACAAATAAAAGACTGAGGGGAAAAAGGTTTGGTTGGGAGAATGACTTGCTTATCTGCAAAGCATTTTCTGGAGCTCAGGAAGAGGGTGGGTGTTGGTGATAGAGTTTCTGGCAACATCTGAGAGATGAAGTTTCTAGAATCACATGACTTCCCAGGAAGAGTGTATAAAATATCAAGACAATCAGAGACCCAGTAATGGAACCCTGGACAGATTCCTCATTTAGTGGTGAGTCGAGGAGGATAAGCCCATGGAAGAAACAGAAAGGATGGGCCAGAGGGGTGAGAGAAGAAAGTAACAGAAGCTAAGGGAATGGAGAGTTTCCAGGAGGAAGGCTGATAGTTAAGAACATCAGTATATTGCAAAGAAATACCTTGCAATGCAGACTAGCCATCTGTAAAAACGATGATAATTCTGAATTGTAATTTAAAATGTAATCATGTTGATCTTTCTCCCTGTGTGTCATTGTTTCAAACAGATTAACAAAGTATTAACTAGAAAAGCCCTTAGAAATTCTTGTTCTGTGCGTAATAGATTCTGTTATTTACGGGTAGAAATTGCCTATTGCTAACATAGCGCTCTTAAATGAATTAATGCTTGTGAAGGACACTTGTAAACCCCGAAATGACATGCACAGTGCGGATGGCAATCATCGCCATGTTGCTATACTATTGTTTGGCCCTGTGCTTTTTACCCCCAACAATGCAAAGTTAACCCCAGCTCTGCTTGTCCAGATTCTTCAAGATTCTAAATCTGTGATGCTCATACGGATGATGTTTTAAAGATGAATAGATAGCATTTCCTATAAGAGATAAATAATATATAGGGATGTGTTAGAATTATAGATTATCATAGAAATTCATTGTATTCATTTATTTATTTGGTCACTTCAACAAACAATTCGTTTGATTCTTTTTATGTACTCTAGGAAGAATTTGACTTGACAGAGTTGTCCTTCTTCTCAAAGAGTTTATAGATTAATATAATTCGTGGAAGTACTGAATAGTTATTGAAACAAAACCAGAATCAAAACATTGCTTTACATTAGGGTGTCTGGGTGGCTCAGTTGGTTAAGCATCCGACTTCAGCTTAGATGGTTTGTGGGTTCAAGCCCCGCGTCAGGCTCTGTGCTGACAGTGAGGAGCCTGCTTGAGATTCTCTCCCTCTCTTTCAGCCTCTCCCCCACTCACACTTGCTCTCTCTCAAAATAAATAAATAAATAACTTAAAAAATTTAAAAATAAAAAAACCTGATGTTTTTGTTTCTCATGGGGTCTGTGCCTTCAGAATTTCTGTGCAATAGACAGCATTTGTTGGGTTTGAAATGCCCATCAGCGATGACTAAGGGATGACATTCATCTGAACAATAAACTATTAACACTATGTTATTTCCATTTCTTTAATTCCGCTTTAAAAACCAGCTTTGTTGAGATACAATTTCTGCCCAATAAACTGTACACATTTAAAATGTCCAACTTGGGGCACCTGAGTGGCTCAGTTGGTTGAGCATCCAACTCTTTGTTTCAGCTCAGGTCATGATCTCATGCTTTGTGGGTTCAAGCCCCACGTGGGGCTCTGTGCTGACAGCTCAGAACCTAGAGCCTGCTTCAGATTCTATGTCTTCTCTCTCTGCCCTTTCCCCGCTTGCCCTCTCTCTCTCTCTCTCTCTCTCTCTCTCTCTCTCCCAGGAATAAATAAACATTAAAAATAAAGAAACAAATAAATAAAATGTCCAGTTTAAGAAGATTTGACAAATATTTACATAGTACTATAATGACCAACACAATCAAGACTTCTGCCCCTCTCAAATGTTCCTTAGGCCTCTTTGGCATAAATCTATACATTCTATCCCCACCCCCCATACCCCATACCCCATACCCCATGCCCCATACCCCCCATACCACTGGAGCCAAGCAATCACTATGTTGCTTTTTGCCATGGATTAGTCTGGATTTTCTAGAATTTCATGTAGATGGAAACATACAGCAAGTACTCTTGTATCTAGCTTCTTTGGTTTAACTTAATGCTTTTGAGATTTACCCACATAATTAGATATACCAAGAGTTTGTTACTTTTTGTTGTTGAGTAGTATTCCATTGTATGGGTGTACCACAGTTCGTTTATCCATTTACCTATTGATGAACATTGTAATTGTTTCCAATTTGGGGCTATTGTGATTAAAACTCATACGAACCTTTGAATACAAGTCTTTGTGTGAATGTATGGATTTAAATTGCTTGGTTGTATGGTGAGTGATTGGTTAATTCTATAAGAATCTGCCCAATTCCTTTCCAAAGTGGCTATAAAATTTTGTATTTTCACCAGCAATATATGAGAGTTCTAGTGATCTGAATCTTCACAAAAAGTTGATATTGCAAGTAAACCTTTTTAATTTTAGCCTTTTGAGAAAGCGTGTTGTAGTATGTACATCATTATGATTTCATTTGCATTTCCCTAATTACTAACAATGTTCAGTATGTTTTATGCTATTTGCTTTATTTTGTCTTATCGCTTCTTTGTTCTTTATTCTCTTTTCTTACCTTATTTTGGATTTAGTATTTTTTTCCAACTACTCTATCTCCATTATGGGTATATTAGCTTTATCTTTTTTTTGTTATTCTGTTTTAGTAAGTTTACAACATGCATCTTTAACTTAACACATTGCACTTTCAAATAATGGTATATCACTCTACAAATATTTTCATAAATTTGCTGTAGTATAATTTCATTTTCTCCTCCTGTACCTTGTGTTATTGTTTTTGTACATTTTATTTCCGTATATATTATAATCCCCACAGTTTATCGTTATTATTTTTGTTTTAAACATTCAATTATCTTTACGAAGACGTTTGGAAAAAGAAGAAAAAAAAGTCGTTTTTATATTTACCCCACACATTTACCGTATTCAGGGCGTTTTTCTTCCATATTTCAGAAGCAAATTTTTTTCTTTCTGGTATCATTCTTCTTCTGTCTGAGGAATTGCCTTTACTGTGTCTTGTAGGACAGGTCTGTGGGCAATTAATTCTCAAGATTTATATGTTTGAAAGTATCTTTATTTTGAAAGATGTTTTTTTGGTGAGAAGACAATTTTGGGCTGAAAAACTTTGTTTTCCTTTTCTTCGTTTGTTTTTCCTTTCAGTGCTTTAAAATTTTTCTCTTTCTTAGTTTCTGATGAGATGTCTGTGATTATTTTTATCTTGTGTCACTTTTGTCTGCCTGCTTTTAAAGTGCTCATTATTGGGGCGCCTGGGTGGCGCAGTCGGTTAAGCGTCCAACTTCAGCCAGGTCACGATCTCGCGGCCCGTGAGTTCGAGCCCCGCGTCAGGCTCTGGGCTGATGGCTCAGAGCCTGGAGCCTGTTTCCGATTCTGTGTCTCCCTCTCTCTCTGCCCCTCCCCCGTTCATGCTCTGTCTCTCTCTGTCCCAAAAATAAATAAACGTTGAAAAAAAAAATTAAAAAAATAATAAAGTGCTCATTATTACTGTTCATTCTGGCAATTTGTTTATGCCTTGGTATAATTTTGTTTATCTCTTTTTCTGTTTGGAGTTCCCTTAGCTGTCAAATTTTTGAAACATTTTTGGCCATTATTTCCTCACTTTTTTTCTGACTCCCCCTTCTGGGACTTCAATGACATGTATTTTAGATGGTTTAATATCGTCCCACAGGTCAGAGATAGTCTTCCATTTTTTAAAGTCTTCTATGTTGCTTCCTTCATTTTGGATAAAGTCTCCATCTTCAAGTTTGGTGCGCTTTTCTTCATCATTGTCAAGTTTACTGTTTATCACATCCAGTGTGTTTCTCACTTCAGATATTCTATTTTTCATCTCTAGAATTTGATTTGTGTTTTTAAGGTATATATTTTTGTAATTTTTCACATTATGTTCTTAAGCACATGGTGTATATTTATGCTGGTTTACTATTAATGTCTACTTCTACCATGTATGACATTTCTGGACCTGATTTACGTGATTGGTCTTCTGTTGGGAGGGAGGTATTAATTTTCCAACTTCTTTGTCTGCCTGGTAATTACTTCACTTGCTGTTGGAAATGTTGAATTTTACATGTTTGGGTCCAGGATTTTTTGCTATTCCTTTAAATATTTTTGGACTATATTCTAGGATGCAGTTAAATCTGTTCAAATTAGCTGGATATTTTGGAGTCTTGATCTTAAGCTCTGTTAGGGTAAGTTCACAGCAGAATAACTTGGTCTAGGCAATAACTCTCTGAGGGTTGTTAACCAATGCTCCACAAATTAGGAGGTCTCCCTATGGCTGGTGGAAAACTCAAACTATTCCTGACTCTTGCGAGCTCCAGAAATTATTCTGCCTGCTCCTTCCTATCTGGTATTTCACCTCACAAATTCTTAGCTGCTTTGGAAAACTCCCTAAAAACATAACTATGTCTCCTTAACTCAGTGAGACCACAAACCTCCCTATCTTGCCCCCCCCCCCCATTTGCAGCCTAGAAACTTCTTAGGCAAAGTGATCAGGCAATGTCAGGGCTCATTTCATTTACTCCCCTTTTTTCATGGATTACTGTCTTGGGCTATCTGTTGAGCAATGTCTGAAAATGTTTCATGCATATTGTCTGGATTTCTAGTTGCTTAAGGTAAGAGAATTAATTCATTCCTAGGTATTTCATTGTAGCTGAAAGCAAAATGCCAAAACTGAGTTTACAATATGTTTTGACTTCATTACTCAAGGATTCCTTTTGTTATCAAAACTTTCACATGATGCAAGCAGAAAATTGGGAACATCTTCAAAACATATCTTTCTCCTTTCTTTCACAGGTCTGGTCTTTACTAAAGATATTAACTTTTAGTATCTGAGTTTCATATGCCAACATTCATAAATATTAGGTATATCCATATGGTGTGTTCTAAAAGGGGGAAAAAGGATAAAACTCCACTCCTCTCTGATGCCTTTATAGGTCTTGGAGAGACTTGAAGAGTCATAAAGTCCATAACTCTTTATGAAGCGAGAAGTTAAAAAGATCCAAGCCCAAATGGCCTGAGACAATGACAAATATCCCTATGAAGAAGCTGAATATCTAAGGCTTTTCCTTCTGTGACACATCCCACAATGATTGCTCCAATCTGGACATATGTCCCTAAACTAACTAAATATCTCATGTTAGTATGTGAGATTTCTTCCTCTTATTCTGGTTGTGGTATTGAGAAAAGTCAGTTCCCATCAATGTAGACATTCATATCAAATTATTAAATTGTTTTCTCAGTTCCCTGTGTTTGAACAAGCTGTATACCTTTAGTTTTAGATCATTTAACACAATATTTATTATTTATTGAATGCAACAAAAATATAATAGCTATTCCTTGACATCAAGAAGATCATAGCCTTTTTGGGGAGGTGAGACAAAGCAATATAAAATGTTAAAAACACACACACACACACACAAAAAAAAAACAGTATAAGACCGTAATGAGAAAGATGTTTGGATGCAGGATATGAAGTGTCAATAGACTTGTAGAGGCAAATGCATGCTATGTACTTTTTCTCATTTCCAACTCTTTAATCTTCTTTTATGGCTCTCTAGTGAACATTCTTCAATTTACCCAGACCATTCCTTTGCTGTGGAGCTGAAGTATTCAGAATATAAGAATATGATCACTTCTGAGTATGTTTGAATGATTATATCAGTGTTCTGACTGCTACAGCTCTGTTTATGCATCCCAGAACTGTACTTGTTCTTATCACTGCATAATATTATTATCTCTTGGCAATGTGGGTAGCAGAACAAATGTTGGAATCATGCAGACCTGGGTTTGAATCTTTGCTAGACTTTTTGCAACCTGTAGATCTTGAGGGTGTATATTAGTTAAGGGCAATTTGGTTGAAGACCATATACTGCAGCTTAGCTGGCTTAAGCTAAAAGATCGTAGGGGGTGACTCCCAGAACCTAAAGGCAAGAATAAAATTGATTCTCAGGGTCAGATAGAACCTGAGACTGAAGCACGATAGCAAATATGCTTCATTCTATCTGGCTGCAGACAGACACCCCCTTCTATAGTAGACATGACAGGTATGGCCAAGGCTAAGAGTGACCAAAGCTGTGTGGGTGGCTGCATATATGTATATTCATGTCAGAGTACAGTTCACAGAAAATGTTGGGGAGGTGGTAGAAAAGTTCCCATAAAATCAGAGTAACTGGGATAATCAAGTGATGATTGTTCACTATAACTAATCATTTCAATGAGTGATGGGCATTGAGGAGGGCCCTTGTTGGGATGAGCACTGGGTGTTGTGTATAAGTGATGGACCACGGGAATCTACCCCCAAAACCAAGAGCACACTGTACACGTTGTCTGTTAGCCAATTTGACAATAAATTATATTAAAAAAATAAAATAAGGGTGCCTGGGTGGCTCAGTATGTTAAGCGTCTGACTTCGGCTCAGGTCATGATCTCACAGTTCATCAGTTCAAGCCTCGCGTCAGGCTCTGTGCTGACAGCTCAGAACCTGGAGCTTACTTTGGATTCTGTGTCTCCCCCTCTCTCTGTCCCTCTTCCGCTGGTGCGTGCTCTCTCTCTCTCTCTCAAAAATAAATAAACATTACTAAAAATAAAAATAAAATAAAATAAAATGAAAACTTAAAAAAAAAAACTAATCATTTCACCTCTTTCAGTTTACCTTACTTATATACAGGAGGCCCTCCATAAATATTAACTCTCTTCTCCCTTAATTCATTTCCAGTCAATTTTCATTCTGTCCTAAACAATTTTCTGTTAAGAGTACATGATATGTACTACCCACCAATAGGAATATGTTTCTATAAAACAACTTATATTTCCATAATTTATCAAGGTAGGGATTCATATATTCTTCCTGGGCCAAGTCGATGCTGTAGTAAGTAACAGAGATTGAGTGATTTTGAAGATTCTTCACCCAAGAAGGTTATTTGCTGGGGTGAGGATCGTATACATACAGAAGCTGCCTGTGGGGTAAACTACTCGGGTGTCATTCGGGAGTGTTGGAAAAGACCCTCAGGAAAATGTATTAACCAAGTCAAGAAACCATAGTGTAGGGGTTCCCTTAGGGCAGAGGGATGGTTTTTGAAAAACTCGCAAACCTTCTCATGCAATGGCCATGGATGGTCACAACAAGACATGGTGGCCACCATGTGAGCAAAGATACTTAACTTTTTGCCCTTCTAATCCTCATTCTACTATTCCAGGCAAGAAACAGAAGGTACATAGTGAGTAGGAGAAATGGTCAGGATATATTTCGAAGATATGCTTCCATTTCCTTCCCTACCTAGGACTCCAGGCCTTAATTGTTGGCATGAGTAAGGAGAAGGGAGAAGCTTTGAATAGGCTGTGGGATTTCAGTTTTAATTTGAACTGGATTGGGTACTTGAATACCTTGCTACCAGAAAATGCGTATGAATTATCAAAGTGAGGTGGTACCTACAACTGGAAAAGACCAGAACACTACAGAATCTGCCTGAAATGTTATCCAGGGCTGGGAAGATGAAATCCAATGGAGCCTGAATTAAGGTGGCATTTATTTACCCTTTAAGTAAATGATCCACACTTCTTGACATGAGTATAGTTATAGTTAGTAGGGCACGTAGTAGATTTTGATAGAATACTCAGTTCTTTGTCTTAAGGGAACTAACAACTTACCTTTAAGGAACACAGGTAAGGAATTGCTTAGGGGGTGGTATGGCTCATCCAGCATTCTCTGGTTTCATTCTGCTCCTGGCCTGATCTTAGCTGAGATCACTAGTTGTGACTCCTGCTCGTTAATAACCTATGGCCAAGAGTTCACAATCTTTGCTTTCTAACTCTGAGAATGACTTCATGATGCTACAAGTCCCTTTCTACTCCTATGGGCTAATGTTCTGTCTTATTCCTCATGTCTGTCCTTTCTTCTTGAAGGGGAGGGTTGTCTACACACTATGTAGATTGAAGAGGCCTTTCTCCCTCTTTGATGTTAATGCTATTTTCTGCTTAAAGTCTAAACTGGAAATGGGTCCCTCATTTATGCAACACCATGACACTTCCTGAGTAATAAAGAATTAAACAGCCTTCCCAACAATAGTTGCTGTTTTGGTTTTTTTTTTTTTTCACTCCATAGTCAATATTGTGTGCAAATTAACGTTACAAAGCTCAAGCCTTCACATATGGTGATTGTGTGAAATGGAATTCTCGACTTCAAATATACTTCCTTTTCACTGAATTTACTGAGTTGCATTCAGGTCAGTTCTCAAGTACTTAAACATCTGGTTTTTGAGAAGCAGCGACCAATACAATAACCTCTCTTTCCCCAATTCTATCTGACTTAAAAAATGTTTTTGTCTCAAGAAAAGTTTTCCTGCCTTTCTCCTTTTGCTCCAACTCCCAAATACACGGTTTTTCAGAGTTCCAGATTTTCTGACTCCACATAAAAGATTTTGCGTATACATACATGGTGGCAATACTAACCTTCTGCTGAATACTTACAGAATAAATGTATTCTAGTTTTTAATATCTTTATGGCAAGGTTCTTCTTGCAAAACCATCTCCTGGACCCTGCAGGTGAAAGCTTGCAAGTTTCAGTCAAAATTATGAAGTAAGCCTGGATTCATGTCCTCCCATGGCTTCCCCATATTACTATAATACCACTGTAATCTAGGATCCAGTACACTAAAGCCTTGGTCTTCCATTTTTCATTTTAGCTTGTTTTCTTGCAGGTACCTGGGTAGAAAAAAATCAATGCAATATTTTTACACTACAACGTAAATTATTGGTAGCTAAAAGAGTGCTTTTTCAGTTTTCAGCGCTGGCTCATTTTTCAGCCTTGCCTAATTCCCATGGTATCATTCCATCATGTCCTTTTCCTTCATTAGAAAGCTTAGATGGTTTTACCTCGTTGTCATGTAATGTTTAGATGCCCCAATCTGGTATGTCATGGTCTTTTGCCATTTGAACTTAATCTTTTAAATTTTTTAAAAAATGTTTATTCATTTTTGAGAGACAGAGAAAGACAGAGAGTGAGCGGGGTCAGGGCGAGCAGGGAGAGAGGGAGACACAGAATCCGAAGCAGGCTCCAGACTCTGAGCTGTCAACACAGAGCCTGATGTAGGGCTCGAATCCACGACCCGTGAGATCATGACCTGAGCCAAAGTCAGACGCTTAACCGACTGAGCCACCCAGGTGCCCCGAACTTAGTCTTATTTTAAGTTCATATCAAACTTATTTGATTTACTCTCCACTTCCTGCAGATGTTTTTCAACCTCTGTGTTTTATTTTATTGGAGTAATCACCTTAACCTCTCTCAATTTTTGCTCATCATTATCCTATCTATCATTCAAGGTTTAGTTGATTACCATTTCCTCTGTGATGTTTTCCTGGGTTTCCTCAGCAAAATATCATTTCTTTGTCTTCATATTTCCTATGGCATTAAGTATTCATCTCTTACCTATTACTCTCCTCCAAGTGCTTTGGAGTGGAGATGTTGTTTGTCCTTTATACAGCTAGTGACCACTTTTTCCAAACCAAATATTGACATACTTAGCCAGACCTTTTTTTTTTTTTTTTCCAGTTTGTGGGTTTCTCTGTATAACTTCTTTACATACTTATAAAATTAAATTCTGTTTTGTTAGGTGGTGAACTTGAAAATTTTCAAGATGAAAGGAGCTTGTTGTGGCCAATTGGCTAATTGCTCAACTCACTGGTGGTTTGTGTTTGCTGGCCAACACAATATTGCCTAGAGAAAAGTTACATGGGGAACCACACTGTAATGCACATGTTGCTGGAAGGACCCACGAATAGACTTGAGGGATATTTCAGCCGGGTCTGATGGAACATTCCAATTTCGCCAGCAGGAAAACAAACAAACAAACAAACGAACAAACAAACACATTGGAATGGCTTGCCTTCTCCTGGACATTTAGATCTCTTTAACGGGATAATGTTTAGTAAGCACTTTTCTTCTTTGGGTTCCCATTTTCTGTGCCTCTTTATCTGATCACTTTCTCTCTTTCGACTCCTTTGCTTTTCATGTGTATCAATATTGTCATTTTGGCTACTTGTTCTGCTCTAGGAACCATTGTCTCTTTAGGAAGGTTTTGCATATGACAGAACTCATCCATTATGTTCTGGTGTTTAATAACACGTAAAAGTTTTGGATTTTTTCTTTTTTTTAATTAAATTTTTAAAAAAAATTTATTTATTTATTTTTAATTTTTTGTAGTGTTTATTTATTTTTGACACACACACACACACACACACACACACAGAGTGGGGGAGGGGCAGAAAGAGAGGGAGACACAGAATCTGAAGCAGGCTCCAGGCTTTGAGCTGTCAGCACAGAGCGCCATGCGGGGCTCAAACCCACAAACCGTGAGATCATGACCTGAGCTAAAGTCTGGCGCTTAACCGTCTGAGCCACCCAGGTGCCCCAAATGTTTATTTATTTTTGAGAGAGAAAGAGACAGAATGCAAGCAGGGGAGGGGCAGAGAGAAAGAGGGAGACACAGAATCTGAAGTGGGCTCCAGACTCTGAGCTGTCAGCACAGAGCCAGACACAGGACTTGAACCCACGATCCATGAGCTGAAGTTGGACGCTTAAGCAACTGAGCCACCCAGGCGTCCCTTTGTTTGTGTTTTTTAAATGAGATTAGAGAAAGTGTGCTCACTTAAGAAGCTGTATATGCAACACTTTATTGCCTTTTTAATAAAGACAAATAGAAAATTCTGCAGCAATATATCATAGCTTGCAAAACATTTGTAATCAGGACTTTTCTGGAAATTTAGGATGTATCATCCTATCACGAATTGCCCTAGAAAACCTGTGGACAGTGGAGACATGGCAAGCCTTTCATACCATATATCCCTTACTGCAACAAGAATAGTTAAGACTTCGCACATTTTTATTGAGTGACTAGCCCACTATAAGAGTAGGTATAGGCATAATGAGTGAGTGAAACTAGGTTTTATAAGACATCTCCTGAGACCAGCCTTCAGGTGGGTATAAGAGGACGTAATTCTAGGTTGGGGTCCCACTGCCTATTCTTAGCTCATGCTTGTAGGAGGTCTTTGAAAACGAGGGTGACCTCTGGTACCATTTTCTTCTGTAGGTTCCATGGAATCAAAGGCAGAACTGAAGGAAGTAGGTCTGTTTTTAGACTCAGTGACGTAGTTAAATAGGTTGCAATAGAAAGTGGTGCAAAGATAATTCACAGGTCGAACATCACATCCAGGGTGCTTTAACACTGCATTCAAGTGACCTGTGATGGGACGGGTGGAAGCCTCTGTCAACTGAAATAAGCCAATGCAAGCTACTCTTTGGAGCCCGCCGGTCTGGCAGCTGGTGACTCAGGCTGTGGGTCAGGAGACCTGGGTGTGAGGTCTGGCACCGTGACGTCACTTCAGTGTGCAGACTTGGAGGTTAATCTGGCAACCCTTCGGTAGTTTACTTCATTAAAACAAATCTGTGTGGATTTTTGTCCCCCTCTAAATCTCTCTTGGTCTATGTTCAAATGTAGGCGAGGACGCTAGATCCTCATGGGCTCTCGGCACCCGTTGCGAGGAGGGAAAATTATCTCATTCACGAGTGACAGACGTTTGCTTTCTCTGTGAAGAGAAAGGATCTGTATAACGATGTTTAGAAATGGGGAACACAGCCCGAGTTCCCTGCCATGACCTTGATCCCCTGCAGTTGTGTCTCCTCTGAATGGCCGAGGCTTGGGTTGTGTGAGGGACGGAGCTGGTGGCCAGCACGAATGCGGTAGGGAGAAGATGGCAAATTAAAAAAATCAGAAATTTCAAGGGAATGATTTATAATGGCTACATTAAAACATCCTTTGATATGGAGAGCCACGAGAGATACAGTTAAGGAAAGAGAGGATCTTTTTTCAGACAATGATGAAAGGGGCACCTGGGTGACTCAGTCGGTTAAGTGTTGGACTTGAGCTCGGGTCATGATCTCGTGGTTCCTGAGTTTGAGCCCCACATCAGGCTGTATGCTGACAGCTCAGAGCCTGGAGGCTGCTTTGGATTCTGTGTCTCCCTCTCTCTCTGCCCCTCCTCTGTTTGCACTCTGTCTCTCTCTGTCTCTCAAAAATGAATAAATGTTAAAAAAAAAACGAAAAAAAAAAAGAAAAGAAAATTATGAAAGAGCCCTGCAGAAGCTGTCCCGACCTAGTCTGGCAAATCTCTCTCCCCTCCATGGCCTGTGCCTCCTTCTTCCAGGTGACTTTGCTCCACATCTTCCCTCCTCTTAGAACATTTTCCGATACTAATCCAAAGACCCCAAGACTCAGGAGGAAATGTGGTAAGCCTGAGGCTAGAAGGAAGTCGTTGTGTAATATCCCTTTTGTTCATTGATGGATTGGTTCATTCATTCATTCACTCACCCGTGTCATAAATATTGGCCGAGTGCTTACTATTTGCCAGGCACTAAGGACAAAGAGTTGAAGATCAACCAAGGTCCTGTCTTCCTGGCGCTTACTTGCTTGTGGGGAAAATAAATAGTGGATCAATGAACAAATACCTAGATAACAGAATGTTGGGTGGGTGATGGTGTTACGTAGAAAATCAAAGAAGGGCAGGAGAACTAGTGATCGTGTAGTTTTTGGTGTCTCCATCTGTCTGGATGCTCTTGCCGCCTCAGTGAGTCAGATTGGCAAGGGAAACTTGCAGTGTTGACTTTTAGGTTGGGGCAGTTTTCCACTCCGCGTCTCATCCCTACCCTCTCCTTCCAGTCTCTAAGATCTGCAGTGGAAGATAGCTCCCTTTCTCTTTCCTGCTGCCTCACTACCCTGTTTGGCCTGGATAAACCAGAAACCTCTCCTCTTTTTCTCATATTCACAGTGTTATAGAAGTCCCTCATCTACAGGCGTTCCTTCTTTTCTTTTGTGTGATGGGTCTATACCTTTTAAACTCCCTTTACTACTCTGTGTGGTTGGATCTTGAGAAGTGGTAAAGACCAGCACATGTATACAATCTATCACATCCAAATGGATCCACCCACTTAATCTGTTTAAAACTGAGATGATAACTCAGCCATCACTCAGTGGGCTGTCCTTCCTCTTTGCCAATCCTACTTCTTTAAAAAAAATTTTTTTTAACGTTTATTTATTTTTGAGACAGAGAGAGACAGAGCATGAACGGGGGAGGGTCAGAGAGAGGGAGACACAGAATCTGAAACAGGCTCCAGGCTCTGAGCTGTCAGTACAGAGCCCGACGCGGGGCTCGAACTCACGGACCGCGAGATCATGACCTGAGCCGAAGTCGGACGCTTAACCGACTGAGCCACCCAGGGGCCCCACTACTTCTTTTTTAGAGGTTCATTTTAACTCTCAGAGTTGTCCATGTAGAACCTCCAGTAGTTTGTCAATTACGGTTGAAGTTTTCCTACCCTGGCAACGGTTCCCACAGAGGTTTCTGCTTGTGCGTTTCTGCTCCGTTAAACTGGGGTTCTTGGCATCTGCCTATCTGTCTCTCCAGTTTGAGGGGCAACGATTTTCCCTGTGAAGTTCCATTCTTTGACAGATCTAAGAAGAGTTGATTTTTTACGCTGCTCAGCTTTTCTCTTATAGGATGAGAGTGATGACTTACGCGGATGAAAAATTGCATTGTTACAGTGCTAGAAAAATTTTATGTATGAAAACGACAATAGCCTTACGCTGAGTCCAAATAATACTTAAAAGCATGTGAAGATGTGATTATTTGTGATGTTACTTGTACAAAAAAAGTGTACATGTCTTTTGAAGTGTTGAAAGGAAAATAGTACTTTATATGCTTGATCGTATCATTTTTTGTAAGTATTGAATATATTCCTGTTTGTGTTTCTATGTTCTGTTTGTAGCCTTAAGAGCTATTTTGAACATATCTGAATATAAACAAGAAAAGTAAATGTCTTACATGACGTGATGCTGCATTATATATATAAAATTGTGTACATATATTCAAAAACATTTTCTTGCATCTAGAGACTCAATTTAAGTCTACATGCTCTGACCATTTCAGCTCCCTGGGATGTCTTCCCATTCTCAGCTTCTATCCTTGATAGTAAATATCAGGATGCTCAATTATATTTCACCTACAACAACTCTTTTTGTTGTGCATATCTTGTCTTCTAGCTAGGTGGGGACCTCCTGGAATGAAAAGAAAATATCTTATTCACTTTATGGCTGCCCAGATTTTGTTAGATTAATACAGATTTGAGTGCCTTTCCTATGCTAGAAACTGCCACATATCATTCACTTCCTGATCACCTCACTCCCGTGAGATTACTTGTTTTCATGATTTGTTGAGATGAGATCTGATACTCAGAGGGGTTAAAATTTTGTCTGTGGTTACACTTTCTGAAGTGTCAGTGCTAGGGTCTGAATTTAGGTCCGTCTAATCCTAAGAACGAGATAGTGCTCCTTCAGCTATAAAGAGCTGTACAGCCCTCCGTAGGTGCCTGTCTCCAGAGACACTAAGTATATTTTTGGTGGCTGAGTGAATTAGTGGATGAATTCTCTGGACCTCTTTTCACTACTTACTGTTCTCTGTAAAATGATCACGGTAGGAACCTGACCTAAGAATCAAATAGTCCACTGAGGTCTCTTAATTTGGCAACCAAGAGAAAGTAGAGTTCATTAACTAAAGCTCACTCCCATCAATGTTCTTTAATCTTCCAGAATGTTTCAGAAGCATTTTCCAGAGCTCCATTACAAGGTGGAACATTTTAGCCATTACTGAAGAAAGCACTATTAACATTTTATGAGTTGGCTCCTTCCTGACACCAGGAGAATAAAACATTGTTTGCTAAATTCTGGCTGCTCGATTCCTATTTTTTTCATGATGTTTTGTAATCCAGGCTTTCATTAGAGGGACGTAGGGGTATGTTTATAACTGCAAGGCCACGCAAAAAACAGTGCATGAGATCCTAGGAGACGGCGAAGCAATAATCTTTGACTTTCTGTAGTTTTTACCGAAATTGTCTCTCATTTTTTTGTCTCCCTAAATTTCATTCTAAAAAATAAAAAAAAAACCCTCAAGTTTGCCTTTTTAAACCTAATACGCATCTATTATAATAATTTGGAAAAGATGGAAAAAAATCTAAAGTAGAAGAAAATCTGACAATGTCACCATCCAGACGTGGCTGCTAACATTTCGGCGTATTTCATCTCAGCCCCTACCCATCCCCCCTTTTTTGCATAAAGCATTTATTTCAGATATACAGATAAATAGAATTTTAATAATATTTTTGCACCGTATAGATTGTAAACATTTCTGCATGTTATTAAAATCTTTATGAGCATTACTTCTATTTAGTGGATGCACAGTTAGTTGATGTAATTATTCCCTCAAAATTGGTAATTACCTGTGGAATTACCTGCAGATGATTGGGTATGAGACAAAAAGAGAGGAATAGGAAGCAACCAGAGGGAATGGAAATAGAGACTAGTGAGCTGTCAGTGCTGAGGAGCTACGGCTGAGAGTGGGGATATTAAAGCAGCTGGAATTCCCAGGGGAGTGTCCCAGAGAAGAGAAAGCTGAACGGAGAGAGTGTTCTGGAGATCTGCAGAGCATTCTGAGTCTTCAGCTGAATAATGGTCAGTGTATACATGTAGCTAGAAAAGAACCACCCAGTAGGAGTAAAGGGAGCAATCCCTAGAGCTCACACAGGTTTGGGTGGCTTCTCTTCCCACCAACGAGAGTTTAGCACCTTTTCATTCATGAGACACCAGGTAAAGTACTCAGAAGGGTTTGCTTCAGCAGTAGGAAAACATTAGTCCTGGAGTAAACATAGCTCTAGTCATACCAGCAGCTTTAAAGTGAGACCCTGAAGGGTAAAACTGATTCCAGATAACGTAAATGCATACCAGAACAAAGCTAAAGAATATTTCTGGGAATATAAAAATACCCAGCACCCAAGAAAGGAAAAATTAATAGTGTCTATCATGCAATCAAATATTACCATGAATACAAAGAAACATGAAAATACCCGTAATTAGAAAAATCAATTAAACATAATCATCCCATAAATTACACAATTGGTATAATTGGTTGACAGTTATGAAACTGCGTTGTACATATTCAAAAGGCTAATGGAAAAAAAATAGGGACACATATGAAAATAAAAAGACAAAATTCAACTACTACAGGTGAGAAATACAATATGTGAGATGGAGCAAATGCTTTATGGGCTTAATGTAAGATTAGACATTGCTGAAGAAAAGATTACTGAACTTGAAAAAATGTATGACGACAACACCAAGTCTGGAAAAAAAGAAATGAAAACATTCTGGTGTAAGGTTTTATACTATAAATGAAATGGCATAATATCACTTGCTATTTATATAAATTTCTCTGGTACTGTATTAAGTATCTGGTTTAGAGCAAAGCGGTATTTAACTAGTTATAGATAATAGGCCATAAAAGGCAATAAAAGAGAATCACTGGAAAAGTTAATTCATCCAAAAGAAGGCTGCAAAAGAGCAAAGCAGAAGCTAGAGACAAGACAAATAAAAATTGAATAGCAAGAGGAGAGCTTTCATCATTCGACCATGTGGGTATGAATGTTAAATATTAATGGTCTAAATACCCAAATTAAAAGTTAGAAATAATCAGATTAGATAAAAATTTCAATATCCAACTAAATGTCATCTATAGCAAGCCCACTTTCAGTATAAAGATACAAATAAGTTAAAGGTAAAAGGATGGCAAAAGACATACTATATTAAAATAGTAAAAAGAGGGGCACCTAGACAGCTCAGTCGGTGAAGCGTCTGACTTTGGCAAGGGTCATGATCTCGCGGTTCCTGAGTTCAAGCCCCACATCGGGTTCTGTGCTGACAGCTCAGAACCTAGAGCCTGCTTTGGATTCTGTGTCTCTCCCTCTCTCTCTCTCAGCCCCTCCCTTACTCATACTCTGTGTCTCAAAAATAAATAAACCATAAAAAATAGTAAAAAGAAAGCTAAAGTGGCCATGTTCATGTTGGATGAGTTTTATTATAGAAAAAAGAATATTGTCAGGAATAAATAATGTTATTTCATAATGATAGAGGTAAATTGATCAACAGGAAATAACAAATGTAAACATTTATACACCTAATAACAGAACTCCAAAATACATAAAACAAATACTGATAGAGCTGCAAGGAAAAAATAGACAAATCCTCTGTTACAGTTGGATTTCACACCTTTTTCACAATAATTGATAGAAAAAGCAAAAAGAAATCAGTAAACATATGGAAGGCCTCTACAACACTATCAACCATTTTGAACTAATTGACATTTATATAACTCCACCTAAGAACAGCAGAATACACACTCTTCAAGGGCATACAGAAAATTTAGCAAGATATATCATATTGTTAGGTGTAAATCTCAACACATTTAAAAGGATTCAAGTTATACAAATTCTATTCTCTAACTACAATGGAATTAAATTGGAAATCAAAAGATATTTGAAAAATCCCAAAATATTTGGAAACTAAATATCACCCTTCTAAATGACCCATGGGCCAAATAAAAAATCAACAGAGAAATTAGAAAGTGTTTTGAACTGAATTTAAATAAACACACAAGCTTCAAAATTTTGAGATGCAGCTAAAGTAGTATTTAGAGTAAAATTTATAGTATGATATACCTATTTTAGAAAAAAATGATCTCAGTTTCTGCCTTAAGAAGCAAAAGAAAAAGAATAAATAAATTCCAAAATAAACAGAAGCAAGTAGGTGACAAAGACCAGAACTGAAATAAATAGAAAACAGGAAAACAATATAGAAAATGATACCAAAATATGTTCTTTGAGATCAGTAAAACTAGTAAACCACTGGTCAGACTGATTAGAAATTTATTAAGAGGAAGTAACAATTTTAAGATAGAAACGAAAAATGTGGCATCACTACAAATTCTACAGATACTTAAAGGATAATAAGGCAATGTTAGAAACAACTCAGGCCAATAAATTTGATAACTTAGATACATCGTACAAATTACTTGTATGACAAGCTACTAAAGCTCACTCAAGAAAAGAATCAATGAACTTAATAGCCTTACGTGTATTAAGGAAATTGAAATTATAGTTAAAAATTGTCTTACAGGGGCACCTGGGTGGCTCAGTTGGTTAAGAATCTGACTCTTGATTTCGGATCAGGTCATGATCTCACAATCATGAGATCCAACCCCACATTGGACTCTGGGATGAGCGTGGAGCTCTCTCTCCCTCACTCTCTGCCCCTTCCCTGCTCGTTCTGTCTCTCTCTCAAAATAAATAAACATTAAAAAAATTGTCTTACAAATAATATAGCAAGCTTTGATTACTTTCATGGATAATGCTTTTCTTTCTTCCTTTATTTTATTTTTTGAGAGAGAGAGAGACAACATGAGTGGGGGAAGTGCAGAGAGAAAGGGAGACAGAGGATCCAAAGTGGGCTGCAAACTGAAAGCCTGATGCAGGGCTCAAACTCATGAACCTAACCACCAGATCAAGACCTGAGCCGAAGCTGGACACTCAACCGACTGAGCCACCCAGGTGCCCCTCTGTGGATAATTCTACCAAATATTCAAGGATGAAGTAATTCTGATTCTGCACATTTTTTTTTTTAGAAGAACAAAGAGGAGAGAATATTCTCCAACTTTCTCAGACACTAGCATTACTTTGATACCAAAATCAAACAAAAACATTCCAAGAAAACAAAACTACAGGCCAATGTATAAAAACAACAATCAGAGATTACTTCTAAAACTATCATTTCAATATCAGAATAAAAAATTACAAAGCACTTAGAAACAAATCTGACCAAAGCACTCTAAGATCTAAGCACTGAAAACTACAAAACACTGCTAAAAGAAATTAGAGAAGGTCTTAATAAACCAAAGTAATTTCATCTTATGGAAAGGAAAGGAAGGAATAGTGTGTAATTATAAATATAAAAGCACCTTCTACCTGGATGTCATAGAACTAGATCTAGATCTTAGGTTGGTTATTTTTTTTTAATGTTTATTTATTTATTTTTTTAATGTTTATTTATTTATTAGAGGAAGGGAGGGGCAGAGAGAGGGGGGAAAGAGAGAATTCCAAGCAGGCTCCACACTGTCAGCACAGAGCCTGAAATGGGGCTTGAACCCATGAATTATGAGATCATGACCTGAGCCAAAATCAAGAGTCAGATGCTTAACTGACTGGGCCACCCAGTCACCCCTAGATCTTAGTTTTTAACCGTTGCCCTTCCCTGTGGCATACAATAGTTAAAATTACAGTCCCAACCTCTTGGTATTTAATCAAGATAAAATTGATAACTTTAAAATTTTGTTATTTTAGACAGAGAGAGAGAGCACACACGAGCAGGGGAGAGGGACAGAGGGAGAGGTAGAGATTCTTAAGCAGGCTCATGACCGGAGCTGAAATCAAGAGCCCGATGCTCAACTGACTGAGACACTCAGGTGCCCACTAAGTGATGTCTTATTTTCAGTTAAAAGTTATCAATTTTAGGGGACGGATAGTTTAGGGAAATATTTTATTCCTTGTCTTCATCTTTTGGTTAAATTGCCTTTAATGTGATCACAGACTGAAATTATGGCAATTTTCTACTTGCAGAGTCTAAGATATTAAGGTGAAGGTCAGAGTAGATGTGTCTTCCTTGTCTTCCTAGAATTTTAGGTGAAATTTTGGCTGCAGGTGTGTGGTAAAGCATTTGAACAGCTCTTGTAGGTTATTGTAACGTTTGCTATATGCCAGGTACTCTATATTATATACATCACATGCATTTATTATTACATTTAGTTTCACAGCACCTGTGTATAGTGGTTAGTGCTCCTTCCTGTAACTACAACGTAGAGAATTTAAATAAACTATCCGAAGTTGTAAGATAGCATAAAATTGCAACAGAGCCAAAACACAGATATTCATCCATCTAACTCAAAAACTCAGGATCTTTCTACTAAATCGGTTGCTTACTTGAAAGCTCTGAGTTGTCTTTTCTAGTTCTACAGTATGAGTGCAATAGTTTTGGGGAGCCAGATGAACAAAACTTCTTTCTTGTTCATATTTCTCAGTATTTGGCTAGTCATGGAAATAAACTTTCCTCTTCATGGCCATGGTCCTGAAGGAATTGGGATTCATCCAGAGGAAATCAGGTAGTGAAACATACATTTATTTATCCTGATGAGTCTTTTGCCTGTTCCCAGAAAAATTTGAAGAAATGTAACAAAAAGCAATATCCTGAAATTCCCTAGTGAACATGATTTCCCCCTCTCTCTTATGAACTCTAACAGACCTTCTGCTTGTATTTTCTGGTGAAACGTGTCAAGTTATATCTTGTGTTATTGCTTTTAGTTTCTAGTATTCGTCTGATTCCATCATGGTCATCTTAAAGAGAAGACTTTGGATTAGGGTCTCCAGAGAAACAGACCAGTAGGTTATCTACCACTCTCTTTCTATCATTTGTCATCTATCAAGAGATTTATTATAAAGAATTTAGTTTATTTATTATTTTAGAGTTGCTTTATATATTTTCTATTTATCATTTTAAAAACTACTTTTTTTTTTTTAAGTATTTTTTAATGTTTATTTGTTTATTTTGAGAGTATGTGTGTGTGAGCAGGAGAGGGGCAGAGACAGAGGGAGAGAGAATCCCAAGCAGGGTCCACCCTCAGTGCAGAGCCTGACACATGGCTTAATCCCAGGAACCTTGAGATCATCACCTGAGCCGAAATCAAGAGTCAGACGCTTAACTGACTGAGCCAACCAGGTGCCCCAAAAGTATTTTCTTATTTATTATAAGAAATTATACATAGTATATATGCATATAATATGTATTGTAATGATTCAGCTGCCTTTAGGGTATAAATGAATACATTCTTTTTTTTTTTTAATTTTTTTTTCAACGTTTTATTTTTATTTTTGGGACAGAGAGAGACAGAGCATGAATGGGGGAGGGGCAGAGAGAGAGGGAGACACAGAATCGGAAACAGGCTCCAGGCTCTGAGCCATCAGCCCAGAGCCTGACGCGGGGCTCGAACTCACGGACCACGAGATCGTGACCTGGCTGAAGTCGGACGCTTAACCGACTGCGCCACCCAGGCGCCCCTAAATGAATACATTCTATGTGAACTATTTTGATAAAATTATATACCACATGCAAATTACTTGCAAGTTTTGTTTTGTTGAATATCATAAATTGAGCCTGTAGGGCAAAAGACTGGAATGGATAGGTGGGTGGTCACAATTTTTATAAACTCATGAGGACACCTAGAATTCAGAGTTCCTTTCCCTTAATGGGTGATGATGCTAATTAATATCCCTAATTAAAAGTTGGGTAGCAAATCCTACAAAGTATGATTTCCCCCCAACAGCTAAAGAATAGAAAGAAAGAGTGATTCATTCTAGTCAATGACTTGCTTTTTCTTTTCTTTTTCTTCCCCTTCTCCTTCTGTTAAATTTTCTTTAGAAAAAAAATGAACAAAATCCTTTCCTCCATTTTGGTGCTATTACTATTTTGTTAGGAAGCCAGTTGTTCCAAATTTTCGGGAACTACCAATTCCAATCCCGAAGCCACTCTCCTTTTCTTTTTCTCCGTCTGTCTTCTGTTGCAGCCCTTAACTTACAGCTCAGCCATCCTCCAGCCTCAGTGCTTCCCCACACTGCCTTTGTTCTGTAGAAGACACTCATTAACATTTGCTAATGTATGCTAATGAGAAGTAATTAGCATCTTCTGTGTGTTGCTGGGAAGGAAAGATGAAGGCCCACCGAGTTCAGTCAGCCTTGCTTCCTGCTTTGCGCTGGAGGAATTGTCTGCTTTCAGTTGTGACGCAATTATTTACTGCCTTTTGTTTGTTTGTTTCGCTTTGTTTAACCATGAGTCTTGACAAGCATTCTCCTTCATGACTTGGAATATTGCAGAAATGCTTTGGGGGACAGACACGTTCCTTTTTTGTTCTAGGCTATCCAAGGATATAAGGATGCCAAGGGCTTACAACACATTATTTTCATCTGGTTGTTATTTTGGTATCCTATTACTAGAAAAGATCTGAGCCACAAAAACTCACACAAGAGAATATATTTTCATTTCAGCACACTTATTTACACGGGTTGCTCTTTATGGTGGTAACTGAAATGTGAGAGCACACACTCTGAATATATATTGTGACAGCATGGTTAAATAAGAAATGTGCCCTCCTCCAGAATATTCTAAATGCAAAGAAAAAGCCAAGACTCACCACTTAGTTTTTCGTAACCACGGGGAGCTCCAAATGCCTTTCTTAATAACTATTTGTTTATTGAATATGTAACCTTAAAAAAAGAAATAAGCCAACCCCCCCAAACCAGTTGAGAATAAGAACTGTTTTTGTTTTTCTGTAGACCGATGGTGTCGTAAACTATCTAATTACAGCTTCTCCCAAATACTCTAGCATATAATTCACTATTTGAAGAACTATGCTTTAGCATTTCATATTTGCTCTTCGAGCTTAAGGGTGGTAGAATTTGGAAATGTATCAGCTACCCACTTCACTCAGCCTGTGTTTCATTTTAATTTCGTGTACCATAAAAACAGAAGGAAAAAGTGCAAAAAAAAAAAAATTGGTGTGCATCTCCTGCCCCTCCTTCTTATGTCTATAAAAAAAGATTATTATCATTGTGAAAAGATAGAAGGGGGATTTTTCTTTTGAGTGGATCTTCTTTTTTTTTTTTTTTCCTCTCTGTTCTTCCTGGGGTTAGCTATTGTCTCTCCAGGACCTCATCGTACAACACGTTTCTCTCCAGAATCCATCCTGTTCGATTTGGCAACTGCAGTATCTTATATTGTGTTTTTAATAAAGTAGACATCAGCGGCTATTTATTCTCTGCTTCTTAAGGGTTTCAGAGACTCAAAAAATAAATATAATCTAGAAGGAAAAATATTGGAGAGTGACAGCTACTATAGCAGCTGAATCTCTCGCCCACTCGCTTCTTCTGGTCGGCTGCGTCTTACCCAAAGTCAACATCAACATTATTATTGTTGTAGTTTTATAAGCACAGCAATTTAAAGTGCTTAGCATCTCCAAGATATTATAATGATTGAAAATGTGAGCAGCCTTTTGGCATTGTTTTGAAAGTTTTCATTAGGGTGTTTTTGAACGCATGTGCTCCGTGTTTCATTTTCTCTATGGTCTAGGGCAGATAAGAAGGATGCTAGCACCTGCAGAAAGAATAGCAGCCCCAACCTGTCAAATTAAACCTTTTCCCCAGATACCTTCATGATATTCAAATGTAATGATCTCGTTTTGTTTTTTCCCACCCCAAGGATTTTGTAAATGTCTTATAGTTTGCGGGTTTATTAAGGCATTTGAATGATATAAGAACTAAGTAAGTTTCCTCTTTACTCAATGGCTTCCAAATATTATGCTTAATTCCACCATTTGAAGGACTTGGGATTGTTATACACAAATGTCACGGGCATCTTTTTGTCCTTCCCTAGAAGTAATAAAAGTAAAGGGAGCTGCTGATTTAAACTGAATCAGATTTCATGTCTTGGGCACATACTACTCTTGAGGAAGAAGAATCACATTTCATCATTGTTTTTAATGTTTATTTATTTATTCTGAGAGAGAGAGAAGGCAGAGAGAGAGGGACAGAGAATCCCAAGCAGGCTCCGTGCAACAGCACAGAGCCCAGCGCGATGTGGGGCTCAATCCCAGGAACTGCGAGATCATGACCTGTGCCAAAATCAAGGGCCGAACGCTCAACTGACTGAGCCACCCAGGTGCCCCACATCCCAACATTTTAATTCCGTTTTGCAGACAGTGCCTCCTGTTCCCTACTTAGCGCCCATCAATAATTGAATGAAAGCAGGATGCTGGGGCATTCTTTGCAGAAGAGATGATACCTCATTATGGTTTGGTGACTTGATCTAGCACCCAAGTGTCCCACTGACGGGAAATTCTTCTTTATGGTTAATGTTACTCATTCCTTTTGAGATTTTGGTTGGTTTACCTTCTGTTTGGTTTTTGGAAAACAAAATATCTGAATGCTATCCTCGGCCATAATTTATATACAGCTTATAAATACACACATACATATGCATACATATAATTTTGTCCATATCATAATTGAATCACCACCATCATCATCATTACTATAATCAAATATAGTGGGGCACTTGGGTGGCTCAGTCAGTTAAGCGACTGACTTTTGATTTCGGCTCAGGTCATGATCTCACAGTCTTGAGATCAAGTCTTGCATTGGGCTCTGTGCTGCCCATGGAGCCTTAAATAAGATTCTTTCTCTCCCTCTTCCTTTGCCCCTCTCCCCTGCTTGCACTTTCCCTCTCTCTCTCTCTCTCAACAATAAATAAATAAATAAATAAATAAATAATCATCCACTTGAGCAGCTACTGGAAGGCATCAGACCTAGAAATTTCAGAACATAAAATTTACATTGTCTACTCATAAAGAGGCTACATTTAAAAGAGATTTTTTAAAATCATAGCTTATTTTTCATAGTTTCACTGGTCAGTTTTCTCTCTTCTTTTTTTTCCCTTGGAAAAAAAAAGAGATTTCATGTTTTGGGTAAGGGAATCCTAACTTGTCTTCCTTAAAGAACAAGGCAACCTTTACTTTGGAATATATTCTCTTTTAAGAAAAAAAGATATTTTTATTTTGTTCACGTTGTCTAGCCTTTTCACCTTCCAATTCTTGTCAGGAAAAAGTATTGATAGGAGAACCAGTTGAAGATGGTCTAGACTTTGTTAACCCAAGGTGTTTCTAAAAAATGAAATAATATTAAGTATGTAAATTTAGAACTGATAACATTTTCTGTTTAGAATACTTATTTACATGAGTATAAGTACAGGTATGTTTATTTATAATGTTTTGTTTACATGTATACTTTTATAATGTTTTGTTTTACATGTATACTTTTTCACCTCTCATTTACTGCAATGTCATCTCATTTTTGCCCTTTTAACTGCCTTTCTTTGCTATCTTCTTCCCCTCTTCCCCTTCCCCATTTCTCTTTTTCTTTCTCTCTTCTTCCCTCACCATACTTTAGTCCCATACTTTTGAATTGCTAAACAGTCAGCACTATATACGTAAGCAAGGGCTATATTAGTAAGTTGCCAGTCTCTTTTTAAAATTTTTTTTTAACGTTTATTTATTTTTGAGACAGAGAGAGACAGAGCATGAACGGGGAGGGGCAGAGAGAGGGAGACACAGAATCCGAAACAGGCTCCAGGCTCCGAGCGGTCAGCACAGAGCCCGACACAGGGCTTGAACCCACAGACTGTGAGATCATGACCTGAGCCGAAGCCGGCCGCTCAACCGACTGAGTCACCCAGGCGCCCCAGCAAGTTGCCAGTCTCTCAACAAAGTCTCAGTCAGAGACACACAGCCCAGTAACAAAAACCACAAAAAACATCAATGAAATAAAAGAATTCAGAATCTAATATGTGTCGTTTGAGTAACATTATCTTTTCATAACCTACATCGAAAGCTCATTCTTACCGGATCTTTGCCATCAACATGTAAGAACAGTTTGGCCAACATAACTAGCTGTCCTCTATTCCTCACTGCCTATTTTCTTGTAAAGCCACTAAAATTCAGGCTTTTCCTTATACCATTTCACTAAATCTATTCTTGTCAAAATCATCATCGACATCTATATGGCAAAATCCAAAGGTCGATCTTTAGTCCTCATTATACTTGAGTTACAAGCCTACGACACGTTTCTTATTTTCCTTCTACGTCACTGATTGTTCATTTTCAGTGTCTTTGGTTGATTTTTCTTCTTCTCCCTGTCCTCTCAACTTTGGAGCCCTCTTTTTCTGTTTCGTTTATATTCATTTACCTGGTGATCTCACTTGGTCCTGTGGCTCCTAATAGTATCAATATGCTAATAATTCCTAAATGTCTATTTCCAGCCCAGACTTTTCTTCTGAACTCTAGACTCAAATACCCAACTGCCTACTCAACTCGTGTATGGGTGTCTTACAGGCATCCCGACACCAACATGTCATATTAAACTTCTGATCTTCAACTCCTCCCACCTAAGCTACTCTTCCTATGGCCTTTTCATTTCCTTTTCTTCTGAATCTATCTTTCTGCCAAGGACAAAAGCCTTCTGGCTGTCCTTGATTCTTCTCTTCCTTTCACATTCCACATCACACCTCATACTGATGGTATGGGTTCTTCCGCTAAGATTTGGCAAAATACTTATTACAGCATAGGCGAATATCCCTTCCAATGCTGTTTAGTCTGAGGTGAGACATGTACCGCACTTATACAGGAATGGCCAATGTTGACATTTCCTCACACACACAAAAAGAACCCTGAAAAGTAACACACACAAAAAGCCTAAGAAACATAACAAATACATTGCATGCAAGTAAGCTGGATAAGATGCTGGTACCTAATCTTGGATCTCCTTTAGAAAGTCATTCTTTTGCATAAAATAGCAAGACTCCTTAAAGGCAGTGGTATTTTCTTCTGCGCTCTACAGACTCCCTCCCTGAGCATTTTGCTCTGTACTCCCTTGTGAGTGGACGATAACTGCTAATTGGACAAACAAGCTTTCAGTTTCCGGAGTAATAACCTAGTGCTACAAACATCCCTTCAAGAGCCAAATGTGGCGTTGAGCAAGAGGTAATACCACTTAACTTTTCTGGCCCCTTGGTTACTGTGAACCATAAACTACTTTCAGGGCTATAGATTAAAAAAGAAAGTCTGGAACAGCATCCACTTCTCTGAACGATTCCAATGCCTCTAAAATGTGACATTTTGCTGTTGTTTCCTTTTACTGTTTTTAATTACTGGGTCTATTTGCATGAAATGAAGATCTGGGTTGCCTAGGCATTCATCTGCTCCGAATGCATATTCCTCTCTTAAATAGCATACTTCAGGGAAATTTTCCTTGCTGGCCTTCAACATTTTGACAGGACCCCCCCCCCCTCCTTTCACTGCCCTCCCGTCACTCCCCAGGAGACAGGTTATTTTTAAAGTACATAATCAATAGGCTTTGGGAAGCAGCCAAAGCCTGAGGGGGGTCATATGATTGGGAATAAGCTACTGGGGATTGCTGAGAGAAGGGATGGCAACAGGCCATGCCAAAAATTGCCTGAGGAGAGAAAGACATTCTGTAGCTCCCATTTAAGTGTTCTGAGTAATTCTTTTGCACAGGCTTTTTGTCTTGGAGGGGTTTCTTGTCTTGCTTCTTCAGCCTTGGTTGGAGTTGCAGGAGATGCAGACCACCATTGACAGTTGTTTTTCAGACCAAATAATGTCCCATTAAAATCAAGCTCGGTCTGAGGCCCTGGAAGGAGTCTTAAATTTGGTCACGGTGCTGTTGTTTAGTTCTTGATGCTGATGATGCTTTTGCTGTTGGTTCAAGTCCAGAACCCATCAATTATTGTCAGAACAACTATACAAACAACTGTTTCATTGTCCCGGACTCAACTGCCAAAGAAACGCTGTTGAGCAAAGAAGGCACCTGATGAGAAGGTGCAGATGATTACACACAGATGATGTTACTGTTGGAGAGTCACCTCATGAGGAGGGACAGGGCTATTTCTGCAGTACTCTCCATTACGTCACTTAGAAACCATAGCTCTTTTTTAGTTCTTTACTTGAAACCACAGGGATGTCTCCTCTGATGGATTCTTAGGTTTTATTTAATAGCCATTTGTTACTATCCTTCCTGTACTTGAGAAGATGATCCGTGACTCCAGCCCTGTTTTTTCCCTTCCCCTGGTTATCAGAGGAGATTGATTCATTGCTCATCTCCTTGGCGTGGGACATTTCATTCTGCTGTTTTTATTTAATATATGATCCTTCCTAAAGATTTGCTTATATTTTTGTCCATTTGGTGTTTCTTCTGTTTCATTTAATCACGGCTAGTGAGTTGATTATTACAAATCAGTGTAATATTTTGTGTGAATTTCGCTTTGGCTATAAGGTTGCAGAACAGGCTGTATATCCGTCTTTGCTATTTATCCTTAGCAGTTTTTATATACACACGGAGCTGACTTTGCTCCAAAGCTAAGCTTATATCATTCAAATTCCTTCCTGGGGAATTCTTCCTTGACCGGAGAAGCTTGATGGCAGCATTAATTACAAACAAAAGACCAAGACCGATTGTTAAACGTAAAATATCTTCTTAGAAGTGTCTGCCTTCACTATTGGTGGACTCTCAGTGGTGACATAAAGATCTTTGTTCCGTGAAGATCCAGTTACAGCCAGTAACAGAAGGCATATGTCCACTCTGAACAAAAGCAGACTTATTTTCACATTCCGCGGCTGACATTGAGTGATAACGTTTTTGCATATCCTAAAAATTTTTATGCAGATGCTGTTTAAAGGCAAAATGGGCTTTCACAATAATCTTCTTTGTGAATGGGATTGAAACTCTTGGCAACTGTTCCGTTTTCAGTATGCCTGTCAAGTTCTGAAAAATAACCTTTGACGGTGTGCGAGCAGAAACAAAACGAAGGTTGTTTCCTCTGTTCACAGCAACGTCGTTTTGTCATCTTTGCTTTTTCAGACTGATGCTCATCCAACTTAAATGAAAATATGATACAATTAATATTTTATAAGCAAGTTACGCGGCTACGGCTTTAAAAAAAATAGTCAACCCTAATTTTTACCTGGGCAAGTTGCAGAGCTTTGCGTCTGCTGAAATCTGTGATGAATGGACCGTAGATGACAAGTGGAAAAACATCTGCCAATGAATATATTTTCACATGTTATTGGTCAATTAAAATTCTTGTGAAAGCTGTATATGTCTTTACAAAAATAGAGCAAAACTGAAAGCAAAGTGCTTTCTGAGTATAAGGTGAGGAATACACAGAAGAGATGTTCTTTGTCTTGGAAAGAACTGGAAAATTACCTGTCCCCACACTGTCAAGGTAAATCATACATTGGAAAATTTAGGCTGTGTCCGTATACAACCTACAGAAATAATTGAAATAGGAAATATCAGCCTTGTGACATTTTTTGAAAGGCTCTTGGACACTGGTAGCTGCTCAGAATGAACTGTTCTCGGTTTTAATAAATTCCTTTGGTTCTAATAACCAAAGTGTTTGTGCATGCGGATATAGCTTTATTAACAAGTCAATTTATCATAGAATGAAATAATCCACCAAACCCCAAGACTACTCACCGCAGTGCAGAATTTATTTTGGTAGCAGTTATTTTCAATGGAGCTGACAGGCTTATAATTGATGTGTTTTGCAAATCTTCGAAGACAGTGAAGCAGAGAAGTCTTTGCACAACACTGTATAAGATACGGTAGCGGTATATCTTTAATGAACAATGCTCTTTTTGACAAGCTCATTGAAAAATGCTTTTATTAACTGCACAGAAAACCTTATGATGAAAATAATCATAAAAGCCCATTACTAACGGTTGTACTGTCATTTAAAGAATTGCCGTATTTTTCGTTTCTTCAACAGTACAAATTCAAGTGGAGGAAAAAGAAGATGACACCGAGGAAAGCTCAAGTAAGTGAGAATGGACCCGCATGGAATGTGTTTCCTGGGAAATGGCAGTGAACTCAGAGGACTTGTCGTCTTATCTTGTGGGATCATGCTGCCGCATGTGAGCACAGGCTACCACCTATGTGGGTGATTTTTGATGGTCTCACAAAAGAGGTCAAGTCCAGCAAATAGATCTCCACTCTAGATTCCATTTAATTGGCCCACACACATTTTACCAGATGTGTAAGTTACTCATGATCCAATAGATGATAGTCCACAAAAATTTGCTTTTTTATCCCCACCCCCCCTTTTTTTTTTTTTTAATTTTGGAGACAAAGCACAAAGGAGGGAGAGGGGCAGAGGGACAAAGAGAGAGAGAGAGAGAGAGAGAGAAAATCCCAAGCAGGATCCACACTCATCCTTGAGCCAGACGGGGGGCTTGATCCCACGACCCTGGCTGGGATCATGACTTGAGCTGAAATCAAGAATCAGATGCCCAACCGACTAAGCCACCCAGGTGCTCCCAAAATTTGCTTTTTAAAATTTCTCTACTGTTTTCTCTATTAAGGCATTTGTCCTAAAAGCTCTTCTCTAGGGCTGAGTCTATTATAATAGAATAGATTGGCCATTTTGACTGAATTGATCAGGTGGTTCAATTAAAACGAATAAGCACATTATTTTGTACTGAATTCATGGGTATTTCATGAGAATTGCTCCGTTTTTGACCTGTGTAGGTTCAGCTCAAGAGTTTGGGTTGTGATCCCTTGCAGGCAGACCCCTCATGGACTGGAGCATGAGAAAGATCATTATATAAGCAAAAGCTTTGAATGTACTCAAACTGAAAGAAAGAGCCATAGCTCAAGAAAAGTTGAGTTAGGGGATACATCAATACAATCAAGTTAATAACCTGAATGCAATATGGCAGCCAGGGCATGTTCACGATCCAGGTGTTTTGATTCAGTCAGTGCATTCTACATGCAAACAGCTCAGTCTCATACAGATCCTGAAAGTCATGGCGTTTGTACTGTAGTGGAGGAAAAAGAATTTTCCCTCTAGCCTTCTGAGTTCTTAGCTGAGACCCCTAGAAGACAGTTTAACAAGAGAAAAAACATACAGAAATTCATTAGCATGTATGCCTCATGTGTACATGAGAGATACTCAGGTAATATGTAACATTCTGAGGTGGCTTAGAATTTAGACTCAAATACCATCCTAATAAGGAAAAAAAAAAAAGATAGAGATATAAGCCTTTCAGGAGAGAATAATTTGAAAGAAAGATGAGTGGGCCTTTAGAAAAAGATGGGAAGTTTGATAGTTTGTGACCAAGTTTGTCTGGGTGTGGTATTGACTTCTAGCATCTTCCTTTGTGGGAAGAGTCAATCTTCCCTAAGCGTGAAATTCTTGGTGAGGGGATTTATGACAATGAGTTCCTTTTGAAGTGTCTGTGTTTGGGCAGATGAGGGGAGTTCAGAAAAACAAACAAACAAACAAACCACAAAACAAAAAAACCTCTCACTGAATTTGCTGTTTTTCAAGTGTCTACAGCCCAAAACAATCAATATACCAAAGTGGCATAGTTTGGAGTGGCGTATCCTTAACTCCTACAGTCATATTTTGAGGTAGTAGGTAGTATATTCTGCTATGCTTCCGTCCTGAGTGGAGCCCATTTCAAATGCTAAGATTGTAGGCAAATCTACAGTTAGGAGGCAACTGTAAAATATTGATTTTTTTTTCTTAGAATTGGAATATTTGGAAGCAAGTTAAGGCACCAGAGGCAGTCTTTCTGTTCCGACATGGTACAAGAGAATTCCAGTAAAACACTTTCTGTCCATGGTAAAACTGCGAGTTTAATATGGTAGTCTTAATACAAAATATACTCTCATGCAGAGTACTAAGTGGCTGCTTGACTTCTTGAGTTATTTGTGGGAAAATTGTTTCTCAATCCCTATCAAGGTCTTGTCCTTTCTATAATTAGTGACTAATGTGACTAATAAAGACTGGGCAGATTTTCAGAATGTCAGAATGGGATTCAAGTAACATACAACATCTGCCTCATATTTAACAAATGGAAAAACCATTCTTGGTTTTGATGACAGTGTATAGTTCTCAAAGCTTAGTTTGAACAGCTAACCTCCTGTTTTTCTCTGCTAGCCAAACTTTAGTAATAAAGGTAATATTTAGGCCTCGTATTTGAAATATCAATAAAAAAAGTTTTGGCAAGTAATGTTAAAAGATAATTGGCATAATGAACGTATTTCATTAACGAATCAGAACTCTAGTGAGCTGTTATGACCAGTTCAAAGGAAAATTTAAAGAGCAGATACATTTATAGGTCAGGTTTATTGAAATGATTTGCATACGGAGGCATCACTGTTTTGTGGGAGTTTTTTCTTTTTTTTTCTGGTGAGGAAGGATTGTGTCTCCACTGAACAGAGTTCATGTACATGTTTATGGACAAGGATTATTTTGCTATATATCACTATGCTATTATTTTGCTATATATCACATATTTATATCACTATGCAGTGATCTAGAACTTTCAAAAGTACAAAATCGCTCCCATGGAATCAGAATCAAATAACACAAAAGGATACACTGCAGACAATTTATAGTTTTCCATTGAAGACAACTTTTTCTTTATAGTACTTATATTTAAGAGGATGGTGATAAAGGGGCACCTGGGTGGCTCCGTCGGTTAAGCGTCCGACTCCGGCTCAGGTCATGATCTCACGGTTTGTGAGTTTGAGCCCCACATCGGGCTCTGTGCTGACAGCTCAGAGCCTGGAGCCTGCTTCCGATGCTGTGTCTCCCCCCTCTCTCTGCCCCTCCCATGCTCATGCTCTGTCTCTCTTTGTCTCTCAATAATAAATAAACATTAAAAAAATTTAAAGAGGATGGTGATAACTATGAGTAATATTTGACTTTTTTGATGGTTGAATCTAAATATCAGAAGTTAAGAAGTGACAAAAATGAAAGAGAAGTAAGATTGTGTGTTATAAACTGTGAAGGAAGGAACTGAATTCTTTACTCTTTACCTGGAAGATTCCAGTGAAGCTATGGACATAGGAAGCATTGTTAGTTGATGAATAAAGTAAAATAATAAAATAAAATAAAATAAAATAAAATAAAATAAAATAAAGTCACTTCTCTCAGTTTTACATTAAAATTATAAGTTATTTCTATTCATAAAGATGCTATGGTCAAGCAACTATTTATGTAAATAAATATATTTAGTATCAATTTCATTTAAGAAAGGGAAAAATATTTAGGAAAAAGAAGAAAAAATTTGGAATCAGGAATAAAGAGAATTTGAGTTAGGAGACATCTCAGGGACCGAATTAGTTTCTTCAAAATTATTCTAGTTTATTGCATTTCCTTGTTCTTCCGGTCCTTTGTTCCAAAACAGAAGTAGTAGTAAACATACAGTGGTTAATCACTTAACCCTTATGTGTTATATCAGTAACCTCTATATTTGTCTGAGAGGTCATGGTATGACATTTATGACATTAAATGAAGATTGGAATTCTAAGGATTATTAGAATTTGGGGATCCACATTCACATATGTGAGTAGATGAACCACAAAAGGAATGAAAATCTAGATGAGTGTATTTGAAAGACAAGTTATGGAATACATAAATGGCACAGTGCATCTTATGGTGCGGAGACTTGCTGAATTATGATCTCACGTGTGACAATGGTAAGCATACATTTGGTAGTGGGAGAGAGCGCTTTTTGATATTGTTCACTGAAGCATTCATGGCTATGTTTAGGCGAAGAGGAAGAGGAGGAGGAAGATAAATTACCTCGAAGAGAGAGCTTGAGACCAAAGAGGAAACGAAAAAGAGATGTTATCCATGAGGATGACCCAGAACCTGAACCAGAGGATGAAGAAACAAGGAAGGCCAGAGAGAAGGAGAGAAGGAGGAGGCTGAAGAGGGGGGCGTAAGTTCGCTCTGATCTGTAACTGAAACTGTGACTCCATCAAAAGTACTTGACTCTGAAAGAGGACCCCCCCCCCAACTCCCCCACCCTTTAGGCTCTCTGTGGCCTTAAAACTGGTAATTAAAAACTACTTTTAGAAAGACAGCTTGGCGGCCCCTACGTGGCTCAGTCCCTCAAGTGACTGACTCTTGGTTTTGGCTCAGGTCATGATCTTGTGGTTTTATAAGTTCGAACCCCACGTCTGGCTCTGCACTGGCAGCACGGAGCCCTCCCTCTCTATCTGCCCCTCTCCCACTCGCACTGCCTCTGTCTCTCTCAAAAATAAATAAACTTAAAAACAATAAACACAGGCTTAATCCAATGCTGCCAGTTTTTACTCCACTTAGTTAAATGTATTTTACAATTTAAATAGAATTTAAAAACGAATATATGTATTAAGAATGGGCTAAGAGAAATTTCCTAATGAGACATCTAAATTGTCATGGTTATTAATATAGTTCATTAATTAATATTGATATTGCTATTAATATTAATAGTTCATTTAGGTATTTTGAAGTTATCCCATTAATGACATATATTGTTATCAAAGTGAAGTGGAAAATTCCTAAACAGTGAGCCCAAATCACTTTAGCTTAGGGAGCCGGGGTTGAAAAATATGGCTAATTCCAGCCCAAGAGCTAAGAGTGGTTCTTAGAGTTTTAAAGGGTTGTTGATAAACAAACAAACAAAACCAAAGATGAATATGGGACAGAACTGTATGTAACCCTCAAAGCTTAAAATATTAAGCATCTCTTCTTTTACAGAAGAGCATTGGGGCTGTCATTTCCTTTTTAACACAACCCTGCACCTACCATTTCCACCAGGCGAACATTTCACTGAGCACTGACTTTATATAGAATAGTTTGTTAAATGCTAGTTAGGAAAAATCTAATGAAATGGTTTTCGAGTCTTTGCCTTCTAGAAATTTGCAGATGGCGGGCTGGTAGGAAAAACGTGCGTGTAATACACATCTAATAATAGAAAACCTTGACCCTTTGGAAAGGCTTTAAGAGAGCAGCTGCTCTGCCCCTCTCAGGTAGTAGGGTCATGGGAACCACTACAAGGTGATACGATTTCCTCCAAAACACTCGTAGGACTTTAGATGGAGAGGAATTTTCTAAGATGTCCTCCCCAAATGATACATTCCAGTGTTCAACAACTAGCTATTACTTTCCTTTTCGTAAATAATTGTAATTAAATACAATTGTATGGCAATTTTGGCAGGTAAAGAAGCTTAGCACTGATAGCTGATGGTTCCTTTTAAAACGAAAGACTAACCCCACCTACTTCTTCATCATATTTTTGTTGATTTCAGTTTTGAAATCTCCCTCCCCTTCTTTCTTTTTCTCCTCCTCCCCAAACTCCTTTCTTCCATCTTTGAATATCAAGACATCACCTTTTTAAAAATTTTGCCTCTGGTATTCTTTTTTCTATTTTCTTTTTTATGCTTTTTATGCTTTTTACTTTTGAAAACAAAATATCTCATGGTTTTTTTAATTAAAATTTTTGTAAAGTTTATTTATTTATTTTGAGAGAGAGAGAGAGAGAGAGAGAGAGAACACTTACAAGCATGTGAAGGGCAAAGAGAGAGAATCCCAAGCAGGTTCCATGTTGTTAGCGTGTGATCATGACCTGAGCCCAAATCAAGACTTGGTCACTTAACCAAATGAGCCACCTCATCTCATACATTTAAGCTCTATGTCCTTATTGTCATCACTATTATGATGCAGTAATATTTCCTATTAGCAAAGCTTGCGTTTTCTGATAGTGAGATTTCAACAATAGATGCCTGCATGATATAGGCTGTGTTCCAGAATTTGCTATTCTTCTCCACTTGTGCCTCAGAGAGGTCCTTTCAAAAAGGTGAATTGGGGGCTGGAGGTTGCGCCTTGGTGGCTCAGTCAGTTAAGTGTCTGACTTCGGCTCAGGTCATGCTCTTGTGGTTTGTGAGTTTGAGCCCCACGTTGGGCTCTGTGCTGACAGTTCAGAGCTTGCTTGGGATTCTCTCTCTCTCCTTCTGTCTCTCGCTCTGTGCCCCTCCCCTGAACACACACACACACACACACACACACACACACTCTCTCTCTCTCTCTCTCTCTCTCAAAAATAAATAAACATTAACAAAATAAAAAATAAAAAATAAAAAGAAAAGTTCTGTGCTCTCTCGGTCTGCTTAAGGCCCACATGTTAACTGCTCAACTCCTAGAAATCGGACCATATAAATCACTGGGTCTTGGCCCCTATTGCCTGAAGGAAAGTTGTCCCTGTGACAGTGTCTGTCCTTAGCTGGTACCAGTCTCACCCTGATTCTCAGAGGCCCAAGGGTAGCCCTGCTCCCCTTTCTCCTCACTCCTCCAAACAGCCAAACCTGGCTACAATGAGCTTTGTCTCCAAAGGTTTTTCAAATTACATGATTACTTCCATAATTTGGGCAACTCGTCTAAATAGTATCATAAATTATTTCTGGTGATTGATGGTTTCAATCCCAATATGAAGGTTCATTTTCTGTTGTTCATTTTGAAGACATTAAAAAAAATTTTCTTTTTAATGTTTATTTATTTTTGACAGAGAGAGAGAGAGAAAGTGAGCATGAGCGAGGGAGGGGCAGAGAGAGAGGGAGACACAGAATCCGAAGCAGGCTCCAGGCTCTGAGCTGTCAGCACAGAGTCTGATGCAGGGCTCGAGCTCACAAACTGCAAGATCATGACCTGAGCCTAAGTCAGATGCTCAACCGACTGAGCCATCTAGGCTTCCCACCAAGCATTTGTTTTTTTTCTAAAGAAAATATATTAGCAAATATATTGTGAGAAAGATTTGTAGGCAAATATATTGCGAGAAAGATTTGTAGGCAAATCAGGGCATGTTTATTTAGATTAACAGATTTATGGTCTTTTAAAATTTAAATGTTCAAGTGAAACACCTTAGGGAATTTCCCCTGCACTAACAAAACATTTGAAGCCAACTAAAACCAAGGTTGCAATGCTAACTATCTTTGGAGACAGTGAAAAAATACTGCCTCGTTAGACATTTTGGAGGATTTCTAATAATATGACAGGCTTTTCCTGACCCAGTTTTAAGTGTAAGAAATATGTTCATAGCAGTGAGAAATTCAGCACATTATGCCTTTTTTCCCCCTAACAACTGTTGTTTAAATAAATCAAACTGAAGATAGAAAGTCATTCTTGCACAGATTAGCCCTACAGTTTAGAAGATGAAGCAAACCTCTGCGATATTCTTTTAATATGATTAGCACTTTCTTTGAGTGATTCTTAGGAAAACAGTTCCCTTATATGCTGGTGAAAGTAATATTATAATTACCTGCCTGTTTGAAGATAACTTATTGAAGAACCATTCCTGGTAGCACAACACAATCCGTCTGGAGCAATCAACAATTAACAAAAAAGACTTTAAAAATATACCGGTCTGGGGTTATTTAGTGTAAGAATTTATTCTTATCTTTCCATACCATACTAATCTTGGAGGACATTGTTCAATTTTAGTGGACTTTGAGCAGTGGATTTATGATGATAACTCTGTCATCCAGAAAATGTCTGTACATAAACGTTTATTTAATTAATATTTATCCAGCTCCACTGCTGTGGAGGCTAATTTGCTAATTTCTTTGGAAGACATGGATATGAATATGCAATTGACTGTATTCTCCCGAAGTTCATAATAGCGTAAGGGAGGGGTTACTTGGACCCAAATCATTGTGAAGTAAGACAGTATAAATGTGTCAGAGAAGAACAAGGTTGTTTGGAGTTTGGGAAAGGACAAATCTATTTATTATATGGGATAATATATATGGATAATCAGAAAAGGGTTGAAGAGATTTGACATAAGTTTTTAAGGAATCATAGAATTTAAATGCATAAAGAACTAGATTTAAGATAGCAGGAAAGGATAGAATTCGTGTTAGGAAGATTTCCATTAAGTGGTTTCTAAAAATTGGCATGTAAAGAAATAAACTTTAGTTACATGGTAAATCCACATCCTAATAGATCTCTTTTTTTTAAATTCTTTGATGATACTACATTAAGCAAGATACTGTTTCAGATATGATTCCTAGTGGGAATCCATTAATGTAAAGCTTTAAGGTACTTACATGTAGATACCGTTGACCCTTGAACAACATGGTTTTGAATTGCATGGATTTTTTTTTCCTTTTTTTTAAAAAGATTTTAATTCCAGTTTCATTAACATACAGTGTTACATTAGTTTCAGGCATGCAATCTAGTGATTCAACACTCGGTGCTCATCATGATAAGTTTACTCTTAACTCCCATCACCTATTTCACCCATCCCCTAGACTGGTAACCATCAGTTTGTTCTCTGTAGTTAAGAGTCTGGGTTTTTTTGTTTGTTTGTTTTGTTTCTTAAATCCACATATGAATGCAATCCTATGGTATTTGTCTGTCTCTGACTGACATTTCACTGAGCATAATACTCTTTAGATCCATCCATGTTGTTGTGAATGGCAAGATTTCATTCTTTTTTATGGCTGAGTAATATTCCATTGTGTTGCATCTTCTTTATCCATTCATCTATCCATAGACACTTGGGCTGCTTCCATAATTCGGCTATTGTAAATGGTGCTGCGATAAACATGGGGGTGCATACATCTTTTCAAATTGGTATTTTTATATTCCTTGGATAAATATCCAGTAGTGGGATTACTGGGCCATATGGTAATTCTATTTTTAATTTTTTGAGGAACCTCCATACTGTTTCCCACAGTGGCTGCACTAGTTTGCAATCCTACCAACAGTGCATGACGGTTCTTTTTTCTCCACATCCTCACCAACACTTGTTGTTTCTTGTGCTGTTGATTTTAGCCATTCTGACAGGTGTGAGGTGATATCTCATTGTGGTTGTGATTTGCATTTCCATGATGATAGTGATGTTGAGCATCTTTTCACATGTCTGTTGGCCATCTGTATATCTGTCTTCTTTGGAGAAACGTCTTTTCCGTGTCTTCTGCCCATTTTTAAATTGGATTATTTGTTTTTTTGGTGTTGAGTTGTGTAAGTTCTTTAAATATTTTGGATACTCACCCTTTATCAGATTCTGTCATTTGCAAGTATCTTCTCCCATTGGGTAGGTTGTCTTTTAGTTTTGTTGATTGTTTCCTTTGCTGTACAGACACTTTTTATTTTGATGTAGTCTCAATAGTTGATTTCTGCTTTTTTTTCCCTTGCCTCAGAGACATATATAGAAAATGTTGCTACAGCTGATGTCAGAGAAATTACTACCTGTGCTCTCTTTTAGGTTTTTATGCTTTTAGGTCTCATATTCAAGTCCTTAATCTATTTTGAGTTTATTTTTGTGTATGAAATAAGAAAATCATCCATTTTCATTCTTTTGCATGAAGCTGTCCGGTTTTCCCAACATCATTTGTTGAAGAGATTATCTTTTTCCCATTGCACATTCTTGCCTTACATGGATTTTGAATATTTATTAAATTTGGATTTGGTCTATGTCTACATGGAAACAAGTTTTTGAGTACTATTCAGTAAAACAGTCTCTTTTTTTTTTTCAATTGAAGTATAATTGACAGCCAATGTCACATTAGTTTCAGGTGTTCAACATAGTGATGTGACAAGCAAAACAATCAGTTTTACTAAAACATGCATTTTCTTCCTGTGACAAATCAACACACATATTGTTATTCTGATTGGCAAATTAAGCAAACAAAAACTGTGAATATAGATGCAGTAAAAATGTCAGAGTTGCAACCGCCATGAAATTTTATATAATAATCAAACAAATAATTAAAACGAAAACAACCTACTGGCAATCAGAGTTGTATTTTAGAGTGTACTCTTACTGGTCTCTTACTATTCTTTTTAAAGTTAAAAAAAATATATTTTAGAGAGAGAGAGCGCGGGAGAGGGGCAGAGGGAGAGAGAGGGAACCTCCAGCAGACTCTATGCTCAGCACGGAGCCTGACACAGAGCTTGATCCCATGACTCCAGGATCATGACCAGAGTCATCAAGAGTCAGACACTCAACTGACTGACAATCAAGAGTCAGACACTCAACTGACTGAACCACCCGGGCACCCCAAATTACTATTCTAAGCAAAACATTTGAATTGGTCAAGAAACCCAACTGCCAACAGGAAGTGTTATTTAGAAAGTTAATATGACTTTTTATTTCAGTAATCATGACATGATTAAAAACTGGGTTGGTGGGAAAGAAAGGAGGGTGCACAGTCATTTTGTACGGTGGCCTGTAACGCTATGGCTGTGTCCCTCTCTCCCTCAGCTGGAACTTTCAAAAGCAGCTCTGCCATGGTCTTACTGTGTGTAGTCATGATGAGTATAGTCAACAGAAAAGTATGTTTCTCTTTACAATTTTTTTTAATGTTTATTTATTTATTTAATTATTTATTTATTTTTTAATTTTTTTTTCAACGTTTTTATTTATTTTTGGGACAGAGAGAGACAGAGCATGAACGGGGGAGGGGCAGAGAGAGAGAGGGAGACACAGAATCGGAAACAGGCTCCAGGCTCCGAGCCATCAGCCCAGAGCCTGACGTGGGGCTCGAACTCATGGGCCGTGAGATTGTGACCTGGCTGAAGTCAGATGCTTAACCGACTGCGCCACCCAGGCGCCCCTTGAGAGAGAGAAAGAGAGAGACAGCGCACGAGCGGGGGAGGGGCAGAGAGCGAGGGAGACACAGAACCCCAAGCAGGCTCCAGGCTCTCAGCTGTCTGCACAGAGCCCGATGGGGGCTCAAACTCACAAACCTCAAGATCATGACCTGAGCTGAAGTTGGATGCCTAACCGACTAAGCCACACAGGCGCCCCTGTTACTTTTTTTTTTTTAATGTTTATTTATTTATTTATTTATTTTTTGAGAGAGAGAGAGAGAGAGAAAGAGAATGCAAGCAGGGGAGGAGCAAAGAGAGAGGGTGACAGAGGATCCCAAGTAGGCTCTGTGCCGACAGCAGACAGCCCGATGCGGGGCTCAAACCCACAAACCATGAGATCATGACTTGAGTCGAAGCTGGATGCCTAACCCACTGAGCCACCCAGGTACCCCACAGCAAAGTATGTTTCTGACTAACACTGAGTCAGATTGCAATTTCTCTGTCAGGGTTTAGTTTGGAGAAAGAAACTTCTGCAGTTAATTGAACAGAAAGTATTTGATAAGAGAACTGTTGAGTAGGGATAAATAATTGTTGTCTAGGTTACTGGGAAGGTGAAAAGACAACACTCAGGTATCATGGTGACGACAAGTATATGAAGCAGCTACCTCTCCAAGGGCTATAGGAACAGAGGAGAGAGGTTGAAATTTAAACTTAAAAGCATAGAGGAGAGGGGTGGCCAAGTGGCTCGGTTGGCTAAGCGACTGACTTTTGATTCTGGCTCAGGCCATGATCCCAGGGTTGTGGGATCGAGCCCCGAGTTGGGCTCTGTGCTGAGCGAGGAGCCTGCTTGGGATTCTCTCTCTCTGCCCCTCCTCCCCCTCTCTCCCAAAATAAAGAAACCCAAGAAGCATAGAGGAAAGACGTATGGGGCTGAAACCATTGCAAAGGGGGTGATCCACCAGCGGTGCTGGTTTCTACCGGGGTGGTGAGGAAGCTGGTTCTTTTAGTGTTGGGGAAATTGGCAAGCTGGATTCACCTGTAGCTGTGGGAGGACCCTTCAGCTAGTGGGGTGAAGAAGCATTACCAGGGAGGAAGTACCACCCCAGGAAGCGAACAGGAATCCCAAGTCCCTTCTGGGTATCTCTTATTGACAGCCTACTATTGAGGCAGCTGACAAAGCAGAAATGTGCCCTACAGAGCCCCAGCCCCAGCATCCCAATATTCAGTATAGAAGGGGAGTCTGGAGCTGAAGGACAATAGCTCAATCAACGAAGCTATCTATAAAAAAAGTTGATCTTTACAAAATGGGGCATTACATTCCTCACCTTAAAATCCTGCTGCTCATGTTTAGATTGTTTTGATTTGTTTCGTTAGTTCTGGACCCTATGGCATGTTTGCAATCCGAGAAACACAGAAGAGAAAAGAAACATCTCATTTGCTCAGTGAGAAGCCAAGTTCCTTTGAAGGTCCCTTCAAAGGTTTCGTTTCTACCAAATAAACTTCAAGTTGAATTTTATCAACTGAAGTTTTGAATTTAATTAACAGATTAAGTTACCTTCGAGAAATAGATTTTTTTAATTTTTTCCTATTTCAGTGTTTCTCTTTCTCTTGAGACATGGCTAACAAATTTGTAAGGGCACTTCAAAGACATCTTCCCCTCTCATTTACCATCCTTATCAAAAAGTAATGTTTCTCAATGAAATGTAGAATTGGTTGGGGAAAGCATACAAGGGAACAAAGTAGAGAGGAAAATATCTTGATAGATCTGCAACTAATATTCCACAGGTCTTCTAGTCCTGAGAGTTATGTCCTGAGGCTATGGATGTAAAACTGTTTCAGGACTTCAGAAGGTAAACGCTATTATTTTAAAGTTGCAATAATTCCAGAAATCCCGCATCAGTGTTCAGATATCTGCAAGCTCTAAGGCTTATAAATCTCAGCCTCCTCTATGTACAACCGAGTTGATATCCATTGACTGAGTATCCGAGAGCGTTCTTCTTTAAGTCTGGTAGTCAGGCAAAGCTTAACTCTATTAAGGTTTCTTTCTTTTCTATCTTTTAAAGGGAAGAAGAAGAAGAAATTGATGAGGAGGAATTGGAAAGACTGAAGGCAGAGTTAGATGAGAAAAGACAAATGATTGCTACTGTCAAATGCAAGCCTTGGAAAATGGAGAAGAAAATTGAAGTTCTCAAGTACGATGCCTCTTTTCATAATTAGAAACACTGTCCTTGATTATTGATCTCCCAACTCCTCTATTACCTATGTTTTGTACATAGTGCTATATATAATATATCATATATATAAAATACTCATTATTATATATAACGTTCATGGTCATATACACATATACAACATATATACGTTACATGTCATGTATGTGAACATATCATATATCATAAATGTGTGCATATATGCATATATATGTATATATATATATATCATCATTAGAGAGGCTGGGCTAATGATTATAAATTTTATTTTATTTTTTATTTAAAAAAATTTTTTTAACGTTTATTTATTTTTGAGACAGAGAGAGACAGAGCATGAACGGGGGAGGGTCAGAGAGAGAGGGAGACACAGAATCTGAAACAGGCTCCAGGCTCTGAGCTGTCAGCACCGAGCCCGACGCGGGGCTCGAACTCACGGACCGTGAGATCATGACCTGAGCCAAAGTCGGATGCCCAACCGACTGAGCCACCCAGGCGCCCCTATAAATTTTAAAAAATTATGAGCAAATTCATTGTTTGGAGTCTTATAACCTCTGGTCACTTTTAGCCATTTGTTAATGAGAATTTCTCTAATGTAATGCATTCATTACTTTCTCTCTGAAAGAGATAATATATTTGAATTTTACAAGTCTGTGTGACTGGCAGGTTCTTGTTTCTCTGCAGGGTCCCAGCCTCAGGTGACATAATCATGTGACAGCTCTCTTTAAAGCACAGGGAAGATATTAAGCCAACAGAAGAGTAAATAGGATTCCAATTAAGGATTATGCTAATAGCTATTCCATGGCGACATGTCAGTGACCCAATTTCACTCCTACGTTGAATGTTGACGGGGGTAACAAACACACTCGGGGCACCCGGATTTACAAACTTCCTATATGAAAAGGCAAATGATTATCTCTTTCTGGGGGATGGAAGCATCTTCGCTTCTGATCACATCTGAGGATCACGCTATATTTCCTTGCCACGGTTGTTGGGGAGACGAGGCATGAATAAAAGGGAATGTGTCGGTGATAACAGCCATGTTTATATCTTTCAGTGGTGCTACCGATTGCATTTTTCCATAGAACCATTTTTGTAAGTAGTGGTAAATTTCCAAAGCTGTCTCTCCACCAGGATATTTAACTAATAATGTTAAATATTATAGAGGAGAATATTATTGTCTCTGGTGATGAGAGAAAGAATTGAAATAGCTACCAGGATAATTCTCTTCTAATCTTAGCTTTGTAAACGAGCATGTGTTATTTGAGGACACTGCTTAGACTTCTGGGGCCTCATATCCAAAATAAAACAAGAAATTCTCCATCTATTCTGTGAAGTGGGAACCTAGCCATCGTTTGTAATGGCATTGTTTTGTTTGCGGATAAAGTTTTCCAAGTTCCAAACAGTGGTTTTCCCAGCAAACTTCTATAACACTGCACAGTCGTAGGCTGGGAACTCTATATGCATGTGCTTGTACCCACCAGCCCTGAATGAAAGCAAAGGCAAGCAGGGTTCCTGGTTCCCTGGAGCTAGTAACACGTGTGCGTGCGCGTACACATTCGACGTGGTGATAATGACGCTAAATGATAGATTTAAAAATATCCTTGCTTGGCAAAACAGGAGTTTGGCAACCACTTTACGTTGCTTCCAAAATATCGTTTGAAATACGATTGGCCATAAAATGCCCAAAACTGGAAACCACAAGTAACTGTATGTAGAAAGTTGTAAAATTGGAAAGCAGTGATATTGTGAACTTTCAAAGCGTGGTGTGAAATTGGGTAAGAATGCCGAAGAGCGTATCTTCCCTTTCCACCTGCAGAAAGTGTAGAAATACCCCCACCCTCCCTGGTCTGTCTGTCCCATGCCGGGCAATGGAGTAGGAATGGGCTTCTGATTGGAGTTTGAATCTCAGACCTTCACTTCATAGCTGTGCAAGTTTGAATGAATTGTTCAGCTCTCCGACATTCAGGTTCCTTATGAAATTATGCTAATTTACCGGGTTAGTGGAATCATAAAGTGGGATAATTTACATAAAACACTTAGCACGCTGCCAGAACATAGCACGTAGCTGGGAAGCACAAGTTGTAATTATTATTTCACCTCAGGACAGAGTCAATGTTGCCTGGTCCCCTGCAGCATGTCAGGAGAGACAGAGTGAGTGTGAGACACGGCAGGGCTAGGTGGAGGCACACCTGGTCAGGGATAACCTTAGCCACCTTGGGGGATGGTGACATATTGGTAGCAGTCTAGATGGGTAACTGATTTTGACGTTCCAGCGAAGAATAGAGCCTCTTGACAATTTGGCAGAATCCAGGGCCAGGCCACTTTCAGATCTTCCAAATGGACCCAGGGTAATCCTGTGGCAGATTTTAGGACCTGGGGCCTTGAACTGAGTCCAGGAATTAACCCATTTTGCGAAGTGGAGAGATGGGGCTTGGGATGGCCCTAATGCTAGGGCCGAGGTTGAAAATGAGTCTGCAGCTCAGTCTAGATCTTAGGTTTTTATTTGGCCCACATGCTTTTTTTTTCTTTTTATTCTTTTTTTTTTGTTCTTTTTATTCATAACATAAAATTGACCATTTTAACCATTTTGGGGTGTATTTTGTTTTAAATTATTTTTTAAATGTTTATTTATTTTTGAGAGAGACAGAGCGTGAGCAGGGGAGGGGCAGAGAGAGGGAGACACAGAATCCTAAGCAGGCTCCAGGCTCTGAGCTGTCAGCACAGAGCATGACGTGGTGCTCGAACTCACGAACCGTGAGATCATGACCTGAGCTGAAGTCGGACGCTCAACCGACTGAGCCACCCAGGCGCCCCTGGGGTGTATTTTTTAACAACATTTTTCTTTGTTGTCAAATGTTAAAAAGTAGGAGATTTCACACTAAAAAAATCCACATGTCCAGCTCCTGCTGGACAAGTGGAGCATCTGGTCCCACATTCTTACATGAAAATAGCAGCTGGGGCTCAGTGATAGTTGCACTTAGGAACAGGGAATTCAGTCTTCAGCGCGCACAATTCTCGATCCACATCAGTTGGTCACGCTATTTGGTTAAACCCTCTACGCATTCCAGTCTGCTGCCTCCTACCCGTGCAGCCAGGGAGCGAGTTAGGCATGTTACCAAGGCAGTGATTCAGAACATCAAGTTCAAAGCCAGCTTGCAGAATGGAAGCACAGATTTAGGCCCAGAGAAGAAACAACTATGGCTTCTCACCTGTCAGTAACGCTCACTGTCTTCCAACGATTCTCCATGGCCAGAAGTCAGTCCTGCTTTGTAGCTTGGCAGTTCTCTGCACAGCTGGTACCAGTGGTCATGGTCAGCCTGATCCTCTTGGCTTCAGCCTCTGGGATGAAGCTGTTGGCACTACTGTGGCCAGCCTGTCTCCCTTTGTGGGTTTTTGAATGTTGCATTGAGCTTCTCCCCCATGGATCTCAATCGCATTATTAGAGCAAGCAGTGAATACTTGATAGTGTGGAGAGATAAAGGTTTCTCTGCCCCAATGCCACTGAAACATGGCGGTCAGGGAGCTTTTCTCGCACCCTTTATTTCTTTCAGGGACTTCTGACTCTGAGAATGCATTTCTGAGGACCGTGTTATTCCCAGAATTTGCCTCCAGTCATCAATCCTTGCTAACTACATGGAGACCAAGATACTAGTCTCAGTATAACTGGAGCAGATATTTTGATCACAGGTTTGGATTTATGTCGGGATTCCAAGGCTTTCCATCTGGCTCTGGACTCTGATGAGCTTGTGAAACTTCTAAAACAGATTCTATGGAGGATCAGGCTTTCAAGATGTGTTTTAGAGTAAACTTCAGGAACGGTAACTTATTGTTCTGAGGATGCCTTGGGAGGTGGCGCTCGGGGAGTCCCACATTCTGAAAGAATATCTATCGCTAGCAAGGTAAGCATCCTCAGAGCTGAGGGCCCAACGACAGTTAAAAGAAGCAGATAAAGCTTCTAAAAGCTCTAAAGAATGGGTTGTTAATTCTAGAAGCTCTAAAAATGGGTTGTTAATCCCTAATGACTCTCAAACATGGCTCAGGAATTGGAGCTCAGCATTTTGAAGGCAGCAGTATTGGCTTTTTAGGACTGAAGAGAGGTCACATCCTTTCCACCGTCACTGTGGAACAGTGTTTTGCAATGTGGTTTCAATGTGTTTCACACAGTCAGGTAGCCTTAAACCTATCAAATAATAATCTCTAGGTGGAGGGGACAGGTGTGTCTGGCCCAGACCAGGCTATGTGTATTTTAATTTTCTACTCTGAAAGTCAAGGATTGAGGGCCACCGTCTTTCAATTCTGAGAAACAGAAAACCTCAGAAGCAGAACATCTTACCTTACTCTAAACTATTTATTGAATGGGTGAGAATATGTTGGCAGACAGGGAAGGGGAAATAGTGGTATGTTTTCCAACTATTTGAAAGTCAGTTCCTATTATTTTTTTTTAATTAATTTATTTTTTTTAGAATTTACATCCAAATTAGTTAGCATATAGTGCAACAGTAATTTCAGGAGTAGATTCCTTAGTGCCTCTTACCCGTTTAGCCCATCCCCCCTCCCACAATCGTTCCAGTAACCCTCCGTTTGTTCTCCATATTTATGAGTCTCTTCTGTTTTGTCCCCCTCAATGTTTTTATATTATTTTTGCTTCCTTTCCCTTATGTTCATCTGGTTTGTCTCTTAAAGTCCTCATATGAGTAAAGTCCTATGATATTTGTCTTTCTCTGTCTTTCTCTTCACTTAGCATAATACCCTCCAGTTCCATCCACATAGTTGCAAATGGCGAGATTTCATTCTTTTTGATTGCCAAGTAATACTCCACTGTGTATATATATATATATATATATATATATATATATATATATATACACCACATCTTCTTTATCCATTCATCCATCGATGGACATGTGGGCTCTTTCCCTACTTTGGCTATTGTGGATAGTGTTGCAATCAACATTGGGGTGCATGTCTCCCTTCGAAACAGCACACCTGTATCCCGTGGATAAATGCCTAGTAGTGCAATTGCTGGGTCGTAGGGTAGTTCTATTTTTAGTGTTTTTAGAAACCTCCATACTATTTTCCAGAGTGGCTGCACCAGCTTGCATTCCCATCAGTTCGTATTCTTATTAATGAACTAAAAACATAGGATTTTAGGCATATCTATTTTGAAGTTATTAATGGGTTTCACTTAGAAGTTGGTTAACTAGGGGCACCTGGGTGGCTCGGTCGGTTGAGCATCCGACTTTGGCTCAAGTCATGATCTCACGGTTCGTGGGTTTGAGCCCCGTGTCAGGCTCTGTGCTGACATCTCAGGCCTGGAGCCTGCTTCGGAGTCTGTGTCTCCCTCTCTCTCTGCTCCTCCCCTGTGTACACTCTGTCTCTCTCTCAAAAATAAATAAAGATTAAAAAAAATAAAAAATAAAAAAAAAAGAAGTGGGGTAACTAGATCTTTCCTCCTTGTTATAGGTGGCTACACTGATCTGAGACCAACCATCACAGGTGAAATAAAACACCTGGGTGGAAAATAACCATCTACTTATTACTCATCCTGAAACCTAAAACCTAACTGTACCACAACTTTCTACATGGTAGATTTAAAGCTTGCATGACTAATCCTGATGAAGCAATCACTTTATTTTGTTATAGTAGGGTAGTTTTGGGATTGAAAAGTAAGAGACACGGACTCCGAGCTGAGCTCTACCTCTGACTTCATCTCTCTGAGTCTCCTGTATTTATTTGTAAAATGAAGGGATTGGATTGTGGCCCGTGGTTTGCAAATTAATGTCTCCAAGTTAAGGCAGCTTGATGAAATCCCTTCAGGGCAAGGGAGGCAGAGGTAAGAAGGGCGGCTGCTTGGCCAACAGCACCAGCTTCGAGCAGAGACCTATGACTTCTTTCTTCTTCAGAATGTACTTGTGTCTAAAGCACCCATTTGAAGAAGAAATGCTTCTGTGCCTATTAACATAAGAAATCATTAAAAACCCTCACTTAGCTGGATATTTAAAGGAGCTTATTTTGGGGACGGAGCAGTTCTAACATTTCATGAGTCTACCAAGTAAGATATGGGAGTACTCCAATATACTTTTGCAAGGAAATGGTTCTTGGGTAGAAGCCATTTCAAATGCACTTATTTTGATAACAAGCATGTTTATTTAGCTCTTATACTGACTGTTCTAATTTCTTAGCTGTGTGGCACCCTGATCCAGTGTTTCTGGGAGTTGTCCATCGGCCGACTTGGCCTAGTGATTTATTAATGAAACATTCAATAAAGCCGAAAGGAATCCTTACTATTTCATTTGCATTTAAACATGTGCTCGAAACTGGCAGATTGTCATTAAGGTAACATTCTTCCTTACTCAATCTTCCTTCACAATCCTGTATTCTTTTTTGTTTGTATCGTTTTTTATTTTATTGAATTTTCTTGGTTGAGGGAACGAATATATTTCTAGGGCAGTAAGAATAGACTGGGGTTGATTTTCTCTGCTGGAACTATCTGGGAAAATAGCCCCCTGGCTTTCATCCCTTTCTCTCAAGTTTCCTTGGAGTTTGAGATTTTTATAGGTAAGAACCATGATTTCTCCTTCAGTTCACAAAGGCCTTTCCTTCATCTGTCATTGAGAAGGAATGAGGGATTCCACACAAGAGGACCTTTAATCACATGTACACACCTACTAACACACCCTTCAGCCATTTGGGATTCTTTTTAGTCAATAGCTCAACCAAAGCATCAACTTTCAGTTCTTGTACGTTACAGGTATCTGAAGTATATTGATTTTCTCATCCAAAGAATAGAGACTACTGGAAGTCAGTATGGCTGAATTTTGTTGATCAAAATGTAACATTGACATTCAATTTTTCTATTATTTAATCAGGGCCTAGTAGGTATCAAGCGTTATGCTGTGACTTTGGGCAATTTTCTTAACTTCTGGAACTTAGTGTTTTCTCACTTATAAATGGGGATAAAAAGTAATACTACTTCATAGAATTATTAGGAGGATTAAATCAGTTAAGATCTAAAGCACTTAGAGTGGTGCCTGGCATGTAGGAATTGTTTTATATGTGTTAGCTATTATTATTTTACTGTCATAATTCCATTTATCTCTCTCAACCATGTATCATTACTTTGGTTTTGTGTATAAGGAAACCAGCACTCTGAGAGATAAGTAACTGTTTATGTTCAGACAACTGTTAAGTGGTAGAACTATGATTCGGACTTGTGTAGAACTTACTTTGACGAGATGGAGGTCTTTAACTATACTACTACGCAAGCTTGACCACTGGCCATAGGACTGAAAGACCAAACTAACATGCTCAGCTCACATGGTCTATTAAGTCAAGTTAAAGTATAGTGATAAGCAAGAGCAAAGAGGTGGCATAAATGGACATGCCAAGCAAGGAATGGCAATAGAGTGGTGGAGGCCACAGGATCACATTTCTTGAATCTTGGGGTTCACGATGCTCACATGCCCTACTGATATTCACCATCCTGCTGGAAGTGTCATTAAGAAGGCTGAGGTCCCAAAGGCCCCCACAGAATGAAGATGACTCGGGCCAGTGATAGGCATTTGCTCTATCAGAATGACACAGAGCAAGTACACTCAACGATAGTAGTACCTTGTCAATTAGCCTGTTGAAATGCCACAAGTGGTAGCTGCTTTTCTTGAGCGGAACACCCGCGAGGAGAACGGAAACATATTGGACGACACCAATGGGTGGTCGATTTAGTGGTGACAGATATCAGTCCCAAAGCGACAGGATCATAACTTGGTCTTTCCATCCACTTCTAACTTTAATATTCTTATTTGTTCAGCTGTTTTGTCTTTCCTTGTCAGGTATTACACGTTCCTAACTTACTTGCTATCTGTTTTGGAACACATCGTATAAATTATGCCTGTGTGTCACATGCTACAAGTTTATTTAAAGTGTACTTATTAGCTACACTTACCACCTCTTATGTGCCAAGCCAGGTGCGTCATTTGCAGGATCTGGTGCAAAATGAAAATGTAAGGCCTTTTGTTAAAAAAATAATTAAGAACGTCAGTTATTAAGAATTTCAAGGGGCAACTGGGCGGCTCCGGTTAAGCATCCGACTCTCGGTTTCGGCATCTGACTTTTGGTTTCAGCTCAGGTCATGACGTCATGGTTTGTGGAATCGAGCCCCACGTCAGGCTCTGTGCTGACAGAGCAGAGCCTACTTAGGATTCTCTCTCTCCTTCCATCTCTGCTCTTCCCCTGCTTACTCTCTCTCTCTCTCAAAATAAATAAACATGAAAAAAAAAAGAATTTCTTTTTTTTTTTTTTTTTTTTTTCAACGTTTATTTTTGGGACAGAGAGAGACAGAGCATGAACGGGGGAGGGGCAGAGAGAGAGGGAGACACAGAATCGGAAACAGGCTCCAGGCTCTGAGCCATCAGCCCAGAGCCCGATGCGGGGCTCGAACTCACGGACCACGAGATCGTGACCTGGCTGAAGCCGGACGCTCAACCGACTGCGCCACCCAGGCGCCCCGAAAAAAAAAAGAATTTCAAGACACCTATGGCAGAGCATTAAAGTAGGCACTGGGCTCATCTATGGTTCTGCATCAGGACAGTCACAGGTACACCAAATTTACTCTGCCCATGAGTTTCACCTGAATATTATGAGCCAAGAGCTTTCTTGTGATCTATGCGTAATATTTGTGATGAGTTCCATTCATTATAATAGCATAATTCAATGCTCTCAAAAAACACAGCAAACTCACGTAACAGAACCCAAGTCTATATTAATCCAAAGACAGTGTTCACACATTATTGCCAGGGTGTTCTTTCTAAATTTTGTTTTTTAACATGTATTTATTTTTGAGAGACAGAGAGAGACAGAGCATGAACAGGGGAGGGGGAGAGAGAGAGAGAGAGAGAGGAAGACACAGAATCCGAAGCAGGCTCCAGGCTCTGAGCTGTTTGTTAGCACAGAGCCCGACGTGGGGCTCGAGCTCACGAACCGTGAGACCATGACCTGAACTGGAGTCGGACGTTCAACCGACTGAGCCACCCAGGCGCCCCTGGGGTGTTCTTTTGAAACACCACTTGGAACATGTTATCCCCACGTTCAAGGCCTTCTGTATCTCCCTAGTAATTAACAGTTTACAAGCTTTCGCTTAGCAAATCAGTGAGCTCTACAATCTGGATTCACACTCTGAAGTCCGGCTTCTCTTCCAAATCATTAGGTACTGATGACAATGACCATGAGGGTTTGAAGGTGGACAATACTATCTTTAATTTTTTTTTTTTTTTTTTTTTTTTGTCTACTACATATCAGGTTCTGTGCTAGGAGATGCTGCACACATTAATTCTTTTAATCCTCATGAGCACTTTGAAAACAGAATGTTATACCCATTTTACAGACAGGCAAGCTAAGATTGACAAAGGTAAAGTAGCCTCACACAGCTAGTAACTGTCAAGGTGAAGATTAAATCCAGATTTCTCCATCCCCAAAACCTCATGCGTTCTCTATTGTGCCACATCACTTCTCATTTGAACCATGTTTTCCAGGAAGATGACTTTAATTTTCTGTAGACATTCTGGGCACATTTTCCCACTGTACTCGAGTCTCCTGTCCACTTCTCTGCTATTCTTCTTCCTATGCTTCTTCCAGTTATACCTCCTTTGTGAATTATCATCTCTCCTCTGAGGTCCTTTCTCTGTCCACTCCTACAGAAGTAGAACTCAGGAAGACTCTATTATTCATTTGACTCTGCTGTTAGGCTGTGTTGCATTACAGTTTAAAAATTGTACAAAAATCTCCTTCTCTTCAAAACAGACTGTGAGCTCTTTAGTTCTGCAGAGTCTAGCATAACGCTCTGTACGTCAGAAACATTGAATTACTGTCTCCTGTGTGGGTGACGGTATTAACGGTCATTTCTTTAGTTGTTGGACACTCATTCTCAAGGCAAGAGAATCATTAACATGATGGAACCTTTTAAGGTCTGTATGAATGTGTGAATAAAAGGCAAGAATGTGCTGGTAAAAAGCCTTGATTTGTACCTTTTGCCAATTTCCATGGTATAAACACTCCCATTACGATCCATTTCAACGAACAGTTTAAGAACCAGTTTACAGAATCCCTGAAAATGTAACAATCAGTAGCCAAGTCAGTTCCAGCACCTCATAGGGGGATCTAAGAATGCCCTTTGATTAAGTTTGTGTTAGAGGAATCTCAACCTGGAACAACAGAAAGCAGAGGCTAAAGAAAGAACTGTTTGTTATGATATAACATATTTCCTTTATTTAATTGGTAACCAACAATGAAATGCTAGAATTAGAGCTGCCTGTGAGAAAAGCAGGCATTAAGGACTTAACTTCAGAATTCCAGATAAAGGTCCAAAGTGCACTGATAACCTCTTATTCTAGTTTCTATTTCAACACCCTGCTAAATGTCTTTCATTTTGTATTCTAGAATTTCTTCCCAAATCTGTGAGCATGACCAAGAGTTTCAATCTTTCTCCCTTTACCTTCTCCTATTCTGCTCTTCTCTCACTCTCTCTGTTATTGAAGTATAGTTAACATACAGCGTTACATTAGTTTCAGGTGTACAATATGATTCAACACTTCGTATATGTCTCAGTGCTCAACATGTTTAACTGTGCTCTTAATCCCCATCACCTATTTCACCCATGCCCCACCCACTGTCCCTCTGGCAACCACTAGTTTGTTCTCTGTATGTAAGAGTCTGATTTTATCTCTTTTTTTCTTTTCTCTCCTTTTAAAATTCATCTTAAAGAGAATTTTTTTTAAGAATAAACAAGTCTTGATTAGGATAAGACATCTCTTCTGACTTATTCACATTTTTTTAATTTAATTTAATTTTTTTTTTTAATTTACATCCAAGTTAGTTAGCATATAGTGCAACAATGATTTCAGGAGTAGATTCCTTAGTGCCCTTACCCATTTAGCCCATCTCCCCTCCCACAACCCCTCCAGCAACCCTCTGTTTGTTCTCCATATTTATGAGTCTCTTCTGTTTTACCCCCCTCCCCTGTTTTTATATTATTTTTGCTTCCCTTCCCTTATGTTCATCTGTTTTGTCTCTTAAAGTCCTCATATGAGTAAAGTCATATGATATTTGTCTTTCTCTGACTGACTAATTTCACTTAGCATAATACCCTCCAGTTCCATGCACATAGTTGCAAATGGCAAGATTTCATTCTTTTTGATTGCCGAGTAATACTCCATTGTAGAGATATACCACCTCTTCTTTATTCATTCATCCATCGATGGACATTTGGGCTCTTTCCATACTTTGGCTATTGTTGATAGTGCTATCAACATGGGGGTGCGTGGGTCCCTTTGAAACAGCATACCTGTATCCCGTGGACAAATGCCTCGTAGTGCAATTACTGGGTCGTAGGGTAGTACTATCTTTAGTTTTTTGAGGAACTTCCATACTGTTTTCCAGAGTGGCCGCACCAGTTTGCATTCCCATTATCATTCACATTTGCGTTCACTTGTCCTAACTATCTTATCATTGTCACTGAATTAAAGGTGATCTTTCTTTATTAAATAAAAGCACAATGTTCTTTATAATTCTTTCTCTTTCAGATTTAGCCTGTTAATATTTTCTGTGCTATTGTAAGTGCTTAGAAAATCACTATGGGTAATTTTAATAATGCTTAGAAAATCACTGGGTAATTTTAATAATGCTTTTCACATAATATTTTGAAATTCTCCCTGAAAGGATGCTGGTAGAAACCACATGACAAAATCATATTTCTTTTTTTTTCTTGAGACTTGAAAAAGGAAGTCAGCTCTGAAGCATTGGGGATAAATATACTTTTGCCTACCAAAAATTCTATTCTTCTTCTTTTCCTGATTTATTTCATCTTTCCTATCTATACTGCATCATTTTACCAGAGATACTTGGAGATGTCCTATTCTTCACCTTGGTTTGGCATGGTTTTTAGATGGCCCATGGGCCACAGGTCCTATCTCTTTTGGACAGTTGTAAAGGCATTTATAGCTCTTGTACCTATGTCAAGATCTCAAGCTCCCAGCCTCATTAAATCAGCCTGAGATTCTGCCCAGATGGTTGATAGAAGGGTAACGGTCATTGGAAAATGGGTCTAATATATGCTAATATTCATCTTGTCAATCAATATTATTCACTACCTTCCGGAAATATCTGCTTATCCAGAATTCAGATAACCTCAAATATCAAATAGGGATTTTTAGAGTGCATTATCAGATAATAATACTTACAACAAAAAGTAAATATGAGACAAAAGAAAGTTCTAAAGTTTTCTTCTAGGTAGGTAAAGTGTAGTTACTATCTTCTTAATTGCATTTCATTGTCTATGACTCCCCAAGAGTGTTATCAGTCAATATATTAGGTGTGGTAAAGCAAACTGAATTGGTTTCCCAGGCTGCCAGGGTGTCCTACTCTCCAACCATTTCACCTAACTCGCATTCTTTAGGATGTCAGCTGCTGGTGACAGCTAATTTTCACAACTTGCCATTAGACTCTCCATAAATATATTATCTTTGAAAGGTGATTAAGAAGAGAAATGCATTAATTACCACTTGCAATTATCTAGAAATGCTTTTAAGTGTGTTTGACATAATACATTAACAGTAAAAGGAAAGCAAATGTGTAGATGATAAGCACAGAATACCATTAATTTGAGGAATGTGGTTTTTTTGGTTTGGGGGAGTGTCATCCAGATCTTCGGTAAGGTATGAATTTTGAAGATAACCCTTTACTTTATCAGGATTATAATAAGAGAGTGGCCAAGGCATTTTTGAGGATGTTTTTATGTATAGGACAAAAGAATGGCAAATGGAATACTACTTTGGGGGATTTAGGTAAGCCTGTTGTTGTAGAATAAAAGTGGCTATTAAAATGCCTTATTAAAATGCATATACTAAAGTAAACGTTTGGAAAACATTGTATTAGAATATGATGACAAATTAGACGGGAAGAAGAGAGGGGAGTAGTTTCATATATTTAGTATGTGTCTAAAATTTCTTTCTACAGTCCTGAAAATTAGAAATTTTTAAATATTCTAAACCACTTATTTCAAATAGTTGCTAATTATGTGTTTATGGTATACATGCATGAATTTGCATATCTATGTATATATATGTCTATGTTCTTGCATATAGACATATACATACATACTGGGATATCTACATAAAGACACATGACTCTGGACGAATTAATTGTTTATTTTATGTATATAGTGTTCTTGACCAGTGCTTGGACAGAAGGATCAGGGAAGCTTAGAAGGGAGGCTATGCAAAAGAACAGTGAAATTGTAAGAGATATGTCAACTCAGTAGAAAGTCTAGTTCACAGAGGAGTGTAGAATTCTCTGTGGGTGACCTCACCTAAGTTGTGTTGCCAAGTGCTTAGGACAGACCTCGAGAGCTAAGTTTGCCATGTGGCAAGCAGTCAAGTTTACTAGGTGGTCTGAATTATTTTCAGAGCTCACTGAACTGCCATCATTTGAAATGTCTTGCCCACTCAAGGAAGGATCAAAAGGCAGAGCACACTGCTCCACCAGAAAACTAAGACTTTTTTGCACTCCTAATTATCACAACACAACATTTTGGAAAAATATTCCATAGTACTTAGAAATGTTTAGCAGAGGGTAGAAACAGGAACACACAGATATGGTACAGAATCATTCTACTCAACCTTCCAAAGCAGAACGCCTGTCTCACTCTGAGTTAACACCTTGTAAATCCGTCTGTTTACAGCAGTGAGAACGTATCACATGCATTTGATTCAAATGCACCCGAACTGAGCAAAATCAGTTCAGTGTGCCTACCAAGCCCTGTAAATGGCCTCGTGAAAGGCTGTTAGTCTATATGAGACTATGAGTTTGTATATGTGATCCATGGTGGAAATATCTCCTTTGTTAGAAAAATTCCTGCAAACCAATGCCTAGAATGCCTTTCTCTGCCTACTTGAATTCTATCAGCGCTTTGATGTCCAGTGTAATTCTTCCCTTATCTACATCTTCAACATGTTCTCAGGCCTCCCTTTTCCTCTCCCTTTTCACTTAAAGCTGTCTAGCACTGTTATATAACAATTTTATGGGTCTGTATCTCATTTTTCTTAACAGAGTTTGAACTTCAGAAAAGAATCAATGTTTCTTTTATTTCTTTCAAAGCACTGAACGCACTGCTAAGAACAAACACACTCAACACATGCTTAGAAAAAATGGCTAAGTGTACCAACCAGTGCTTTGCTTATGTCGTCTCATATGTGTCCATATACCAGTCGCACGAGGTAGATGATGCTGTTATCAGGGGAAAACTGGCGTGGGGCGGGGGGCACTGAGCTCAAATCCCAGCCAAGCTGGGACGCTTACTCTTTGGGTAAGCTTGGACCTTTATTCCATTAATCCAACCCTCAGTTTCTCATCTCTGAGATAGTTCCCGCCTTGCTGGATTTTGTGGGGGAGAAAATGAGTCGATGGGCATCCATCATGCCTGGTACGCGGCAAGCACTCAGTGTTTGTTAGCTGACACTGCCATTGCTGTTGCTGATCCCATTTTATAGGTGAGAACGCTCGGGATCCATAAAGTCTAGTAATCTTCTCCCAAGAGCACACAACTAGTCTATGGCGGAGCCACGATCCAAACCCGTGTCTCGCGGATAAGACACAGATCACAGAATTGAACGGCATATAGTCCTATTCAAGAGAGAGAGAGATCTCTTTTTGCCCCTGAGCACAGAGACTCCCCGGCTGACCTGAGCTCTCAGAGGCAGCACAGCCCCGGGGGAGCAGGACTCAGGCTGGAATTCACTGCTGCCTCCTCTCAGGCTGAGTCATAAGCGGGGTTTCGGAAGCCCGACACCAGGGCCCTTAAATGCGGGGCTGGTTCCTCTCTTGCTCATTTAGTGGCAAGAACTATTCCCGCTCTTCCCACGTCTCATCATGTGAAGGGAAACGGGCTGGCTTTCTGAGGGTTTTTTGCCTGGAAATATCGAGTCGTTTCTCAACTTTGTAATTTGGAGACTCAGGCACAAAAATCGAAGTCAGCACCACCAGTACTAGGGCTATGAATAATAGTTCCTGTTTATAGAGCTCTTATGATTTGCCATGGTCCCATTACATGTGCTATTGCTAAACATGTTGTATGCATTATCTCCTGTAAAACACAGGACAGCCCCATGACGGAGCTATTATGATCTTACTTCATAGCTGTAGCAACTCAGCCTCAAACCATTGCACCCACTTCCACCAGTGTCTCCTTTATAAAAAACAAAACAAAACAAAACACAGGTGTTGGAATCATCGCTTCCAGGATTAGGATGATTTTAAATCATGCTGCCAGTCTCCTTATGGAATTACATTACCCAGTAGTCTAGTAGCCTATAGTCTTTATTTCCAATCTCTGTGCTTAGAATAGCTTCCAACCTCTGCTCCTTTTCTTCAATTTACTCAGTACTATTTTAGGAAAAGTCAGAGTTCTGACTTTGAGTCAATTTACATTGGTCTTTTTTTTTTTTTTTTTTAACAACTGTGTTTACTAAGAAAAGGCTTCTCATCCCCGGATCCCTTTACTGGGAAGTGTTCCTGAGTACAAGTTTTGATCACAGTTGTCTTGAAGACTAGTTTTGAAATGTCTTTTTTCATTTACTTGAGCAAGAAGTTGGTTGCCCAATCGTACTATCAAACTGAAAACAAGAGGGAAGAAAAGTCAACTTAACCTAACCCAAATAGAGAACATGTTTCCTGGGATGAGAATGTGTCAAAGGCAACCTTGCATGTCCTGACTCCCCTGGGCGATCAGGGTTGTATCATGTGTTATGGGTAAATTATCTATTTTGTAAGTTGGACCAAAGTGTCTTCCTCCAACTAACTGTGAAAGCATTCTCGAAAGCCCATGAAACCTTATTATTCTAATTACCAACACAAGGGGTTTATAAATGAATGATGAGGCCAGGTATCATTGTCATTAAATAGATCTCACTTAATTATTTATCCCTGGGTCTGGGGTTACAGCTCATGGACCTGTGCATATTGTACCAGGGCCGGCTGGAGCTCCGAGACCTGGGGACCGGATTACGGTCTTGGCAGGCAGCTTTTTTTGAATGCAGTTCAAGGGAATGACACACATTTTTCAGTCAGACATTTGGATGGTTCGAAGCCAATAGATATTCCAAGTTTATCCACACAATCTTATTCATGTTATCCGTGTCAAAAAAAAATCCCTTTAAATTATCCAGATGAATACAAATGGGTAGGAAAATGGATTACCTGTAAGAAAACCATGAAGAAGTTGTCTTGCTTTACAGTTTTCGAAGGCTCTGCTCTTTATTTACTTGGATTCTGCTATCCGTAATGGGCACTTGAGTGTGATAAGTATCAGTCAGTGCTCCTCTTCATATTGGATATTTTCTTTTTGTATCTTGTTTCTAATAGCACAATGAAAGATGCTGTCTTCTGGGTAAGAAATCTGTTGTTGGAGACGATGGGATTGGGCCGTACTACTTTTTTTTGTTTGTTTTTCATCCCGAGGTCATGCAGCTCACTACAAAGTTTAGCCTTGAAAATAGTGTGAAAGGATGTTCTCTCAGAGTCGCCTACGTCTTCCCATCTGATGTCCCTTCTTCTAGACCAGCAAGCTGCAAGAGTTTTTCCTTATATCCGAAGAGCATCCTATTAGGAATTTCAAGAATCTGTACTCGCTAAAAAAAATTATTCTCTGGCTACTCCATTACCCCTGGCTTTGTCTTAACATCACCCCACACCCCCACAAGACTTCTGATGTGTTGAGTCTAGTATTTATTTTGGCGAGGGTGGGCAGTGGGGAGCAGAAGGAGCTAGAATGGCTCTTCAGGGATCCTTCAGGAATGAAACTAGAGACAGGCCTTTTGGAGAATGGAGGAGGGGGTAAGGCATTAGGGAAGAGAAGAAATGTATACCCGAGATTACATGGAGTTGAGTGCGGTCCAGGCTGGTATCTGAAAACCAGCATCAGAATATGCATGTTGAGGGGCACCTGAGTGGCTCAGTCGGTTGAACACCCGACTTTGGCTCAGGTCATGATCTTGCACTCTGTGAGTTCAAGCCCCATGTCGGGCTCTGTGCTGACAACTCAGAGCCTGGAGCCTGCTTCAGATTCTGTGTCTCCCTCTCTCTCTGTCCCTCCCCCACTCACACTCTGTCTCTGTCTCTCACAAAAATAAATAAACATTAAAAAAAAAAAAGAATACATATGTTGAGGGTGGGGGACGGTAGTGCTTTGGAGGGAAGTATGAAACTGTGCCTAGCATCAGGAAAAACTTGGCAATTGAGGAGGCAAACGATAAAACCTTGCTTAGATGGCTCCAGGGAAAATTATATTTATAATAACTGACAAAAAAAACCCTACGCATGCCATGGAAATAGGTTCCATTAATTTTGTGATGATTTTAATTTGTTTATAACCCTGACTTCTCTCTCTCTCTCTTAAACCTTGCCAGTTTAATGATCCTATTACATAATCATCAGTTTACAAAATTAAAAATCTTGTCAGAAATATGAAGTAGAATAATGGCTGTTTAGAGCAGTCATGTTCTCTAATTGGCCACTCATCTAGAAAGTGATGTAACTCTATAGACCAAACTAAGTATCTAGAGTAGCAAATGCCCATATAAAGTAGGCACTTTACATTTGAAAAACAAATTTTGATTTTACTACCAGGAAGAATTTTTGACTCTCTATTTATATGTTTTACTATAATAGAGTGATGTGATGATTCCTATGTAGACCTGATTTTACGAATTTCAAAGTTCTTGATACCAAATAGTTGAATTGTAGTCAGTTTGGCTGTCATACATTGTATGGGTACCTAAAATCCACCACACTATGCAAAATAGGGCAATGAAAACCACAGGGCTGATAGGAAACCTCGGAATAAGGGAACAATACTCAGGAATATCATCAGTGACACATTAAAAAAGATAGGTATAAAACGGCAGCAACATTTTGCACACGCTAAGTGGTTAAGAAATACAGAAAAGCTACAATAAATGATGGCAGTTTCCTTTGCAAAAGACCTGAAGCTTGCTCGTGGAAGTGGCCTTCAACAGGTTTGCAATTTGGGATGTGGCGTTTGGAGGAAGTTCTTTAAGACCAGCTGTGAATGGCTGCGGCCATAAGGCAGGGGGCGCAGTGAGGTAGCCGGGTGAGGTGTGCACGTTTCGCGAATACGCTAAGTTTAGCTGGATGCAGTTTTTCTGCATTCCCCTCGAGTTTCTTGCAGATACAATCTCATGTCAGCAAACGCAAAATTTGTGTTATGCTTAAATTCTTCTGTAATGAATCAATCATGTTAGAGCAATTTTCGGTTTTGAAACAAGTATTAATAGGAGAATCAGGGGCGCCTCAGTGGCTCCGTTGGTTAAGCCTGCGACTACGGTCCGGGTCACGATCTCATGGCTGCTGGGGTCCAGCCTTGCGTCCGTCTCTGTGCTGGCAGCTCCGAGCCTGGAGCCTGCTTCGGATTCTGTGTCTCCCTCTCTCTCTGCCCCTCCCCTGCTCACAGAGACAAATCAGAGGCTGGTTGAGAACTCAAGTCAGAGTCCAGTTTAGTTTAGGTCACTTCAACATTTTATAAATGTCAGCGAGGTGCCATACTCACTCCTGCCCTGTCTTCTCTAGAACACATAGTTAAGGCTTAAATGTGATGCGCTTTCTGATTGCGTGGATATAGAAACCCAGCCATGAGAGCTCAGTTTATACTTTGTGATGTGGCTGCATTAAACATTTTAGGATCTGTAGAGTGTTTTAGAAACCATTATCAAATTAATCTTCATAGCTCTGAGGTCATGTCAAATGGTCAGGCCATTTGACAAGGCCAGTCTAGTAACCCTTGTCATTTCCAGGAGACTGTCAGAGTTTCTGAGTAGACTCCTGAAGAAGGGTACAATCCCAGCATTTGGGAATGACCTTGTATTTGAGCATTAATTAATATGGAAAATACAATTACCAGATTCTCCCCAATCTGGTAACTATTCCAAGTTATGCCTCTCATCTCCACTTCCAGAAGGTCTAGTTTTATTAAGCATCCTCTTCTGGTCAAAGTAGTGGTCGGTGCTGTGGGAGATACACAAGGACAGGATTTCATCTCTGCCATCAAGGAACTAATTTGGGAGCTCTCTTTGATGCCTACAGTGAATCTTCTCCGTTGCACTTGTGTTTTTATGGCAGAATATGGGTGGGTTCACATGCCCAGGCAATTCAGCAGGCACCACTGTGTAGTTATTGGGTAAGTCAGCAGGTGCATGTTGTGTTTCGATCCCTGGGTATTATAAAATCTTGAGTTTAGAACTGTTACTCAGGAACACCTTACCAAAAAAAAAATCCTTCACTGACTTTTCATTTTTTTTTTAATTTGCTTTTTTGTGTTAATAATATTCTGTAAAATCTCACGGTCCAGCGGCCTTCCAACCGAAGGACGATGTTGCAGCTATTGAACCATAGTTCAGGTTTGGGTTCTCCTGGGTTATGCCCTCTGCTGTCCCGAAAAGTCAAGACAAACCTGGGCCACCTCTATTTTTAAAAGTTTTTCGTATATCAAACAAACAGCAATAGCAAAATTGGCCAACCAAGTTTATAAAATTATAGTATATTTAACATTCTCCATTTTCGTGAACTGATGCTTTTCTACACACACACACACACACACACACACACACACACAGACCTGAGTGTGACTACTGAAAGGTATAACTATTTGGGAATAATATTAAAGTTTATCTTTGAGGCCCTTTCTGAATGCGAGGCCAAAAGTACTCCTTCCCTTTCTCTTCTTCCCTCAACCCAATTTGCTGTACATAACATTTTTGTTTCAACTCATAATTGGTTTTATGAGATTAAATACCAGGTCAGTAACTGTGCTCCATGTCAGTTTGTCCTAAACTCTTTGCCTTATTTTACAAAAGGAACCCTTAAAAAAGAAGAAGAGAAAATATTTTAAAATAAACATTCTGACTGCCAGAAACTGAAGTCAACTTTGGATTCAATTTTATATGTGGTGGAAATGAAAAGAGCTAGAGTTCTCGATTTTGACACTTAGCATAAATTCCTCGCTTTTTTGATGACTCCAGCTGATTAATAAGTGAGACTAAAATATCTTATTCTTCCTGGCCGGAATTAAAAAGCTTAAACATCTATTACGAGTCCGGAGCTTGAAATAGAGCTTAAATTCATGTGCTAAGTGTCTGGAAGAACTAAGGCTACAAACCTGATAAAATGAAATGTCCACTACCTCTATTCTATGCATCTCAACCTATACCCCATTCCCTCTTACCCCTTATTTTGTTTTATTTTCTCAGGGAAGCAAAAAAATTTGTGAGTGAAAATGAAGGAGCCCTTGGGAAAGGAAAAGGAAAGCGGTGGTTTGCGTTTAAGATGATGATGGCTAAGGTAAGCATTTTCACAACTCAGTTTGGTCGATGTTGTATATTCTCGATGGCGGTCTCTCAAATGAAATGGTGATTTATGGCAAGAAGACTTACTTGTGTGATTTTATCACTCTGAAATGGCAAAGATTGTGCCCCTTTCACTTCCATTCCCTGGTAGTTAGGGGGTTCTGGGTCAAAGTTTGTTGCTCTACAAGTTGTTATCTACAAGTTTCAGGGCCATACAGCTACCAGGAACATTAACTATACATTGAATAGAATATGAAAAAAGCCCCAAATGATACAGTAATATAAACATAGATCCTTGGAAAAGATAGAAGAGAAACTAACATTTCATTAGTATTTACTTATGCCAAGCACTGAATCGAATCCCTCTATGAAGGTACCATATTTAATTCTCAAAGCAAAATAGGTATGATAATAATACCTATTATTATCCCCTCTTTATAATTGTTATACCACTTGTAAGCTAAATTCATTTCCATAAAGATGGGGTTTTGTGAATAAAATTCACACCTTAAATATGAAATATAGATTTATGATATATATCAGGGAGTAATAAGTCTGTCTTTATAATTTATTTATTTATTTATTTTATTTTTATTTTTTTCTAAATTTTTTTTTCAACATTTATTTATTTTTGGGACAGAGAGAGACAGAGCATGAACGGGGGAGGGGCAGAGAGAGAGGGAGACACAGAATCGGAAACAGGCTCCAGGCTCTGAGCCATCAGCCCAGAGCCCGAGGCGGGGCTCGAACTCACGGACCGCGAGATCGTGACCTGGCTGAAGTCGGACGCTTAACCGACTGCACCACCCAGGCGCCCCTGTCTTTATAATTTAAATGAATGGAATCATAATATTTATGCTTTTGTTTCTGGCTTCTTTGACGCAATATTATATTCATGAGACACATCTGTGTTGTGGTAGTTGTTCGTTTTTATCAATGTGTTGTATTCCATTGTATGAAGGTACCACTATTTACTCATCCATTCTATTGTAGATGGATATTTGGGCTCTTTCTAGGTTGGGTAACCTTTTGAACTTCAGACTTGTCTCATACTGTTATTTGGGCTCTATTGCACCTGTCCATCTCACACATTATCCCAGCGTTGTGTGCACATATGCAAAGTTAGCTTCCCTGTTCCCCTTCTTCCTTGTGGTCCTCTTGAACATGGATGGCCCAACATTGTGGAGTAAAATGGAAGGAAGGTCTTTTATAAAACTAATGTAGGGGGGCCCTGGGTGGCTCAGTCGGTTAAGCATCTGACTCTTGATTTCGGCTCACGTCATGATCTCATGGTTCGTGGAACCCAGCCCCACATTGGGCTCTGCATTGACAGTGTGGAGCCTGCTTGGGATTCTCTCTCTTCCTCTCTCTCTCCCTCTCCCCTGCACTCTCTCTCTTTCTCTCTCAAAACAAATAAGCTTTTAAAAAAGCTAATGTATGATTCTTTTTCTTCCTCCCTTTCCTATGATACCATGACTTTCCATTTGGTTAGTTGCTCTACTTCTCCCAGAATAAAAAGTGTCCCATGTCATAACACTTCCCATCCTGTATCGAAATTACTTGTTTAGGTACAGCTTACTCTAATAGTCCCAGAAGCCCTTCAAGGCAGGAACGATGTCTTATTCATAGTTCATTAATTTCTTCATGCAACAAGTATTTTATTAAACATATACAATTTGCCAGTCAACTTAGTAGGTGCTACCCCAGTCCCTGCTCCCTTATTGTCTGGAAGAATAAACAGATCTTTCTCAGCATATTTTTTATAAAATAGGGGGTCCATAAAAGTTTTTTTAATTGAATTGGTGTGAAGGTGGGTGGGGAACAGAGAAGCAAGTGAATCCTACTGGTTTTTATTTCTTTTTACAAAAAGCGTTATGTGGCACCAGAGAGATCTTTCCAAGTTCATTGTCTTGTGATATTTGGGGATGGGGTGGAGGATAAAACATCTTGACAAACAAGAGGCTGGGTTTTATTGTTCTATTTGGCTTTCTTTTCAGAAATGGGCGAAATTTCTTCGTGATTTTGAAAACTTCAAAGCTGCTTGTGTCCCGTGGGAAAACAAAATCAAAGCAATTGAAAGTAAGTGCTCATGAGATCTCATTAGATGGGAAGGTTGTTTCATAAGCTTATCAGATGTATTTCTCGGTTTCTGTACTATTGGAAAGATTAAAAAAAAGAAAACGAACAAACAAAAGTTATCATTTTTAACATTCTTTTTGTTTACTGTGAAAATTTGTTAGTACTCACCAGTCACAGCCCTGGAGACTCCACTCTCCCTTCGTATATTAGACCAAAATATTCTCATTCTGACCTTGTGTTCTCTCCTATACAGGGAAGTCAATATTGTGCACAATGACACTGAGTCATATATATCATTGGGAAGGCAGTGATTTTATTTTGGCAATGAACATGACATCGAAAATATATACTCTTATGAGATTTAAACAATAATCAAATTGAACAATGTCTACAAAGACTGAAGAAATCTTAAAGCCTCATTTTCACATCTGAAGTAGAATAAGTTAATCACATCACCATCCAGGAATTTGTTATGTGAATACCATTACGTTATTGTGCCTTCATTTTATACAGTATTCACAGGGTACAGAGAAGTCAGGAGAATATACTTGATCAAAAGCCTATTTAGAACAGTGCTCTAGACTTGAAATAAAGCCAATAAAAATTTAAAATATTGTAAATGTAATAAATAACGTTTTTAAATAAGAAAGAATATAATACAGAATATAAAGAAAAAGGGTCATATTTAAAATGAGGGTGAGCATAATCTTGCCATGTTTTGGTTTCTAAGAGTTTCGAGTAGGATCTGAATTTCCTCCCTGAGTTTTCAGACTGAGAAGCAGATTTTCCTGCTGGTTAAACTTGGCCTTGCATAATTAAAATGGAGGCTCCACAGGGAGATAACACAGTTGATGGATAGTTCATGGACATGATTGGGCATGTTTTAGGAGTGCCTGTCCTCAGTCCTCTGTCTCTCATTATCAAGTGGCAATGAATTAAAAACACATCAGCTAATTAATCACACTTCCTCCCACATATTCCTGTATGATCACATTATTACTTTATTTTCTTCCTTAACACTTACTATCTAAAATACTGTATTTTAGGGGCACCTGGGTGGCTCAGTCGGTTGAGCATCTGACTTTGGCTCAGGTCATGATCTCACAGTTTGTGGGTTCGAGCCCCACATCAAGCTCTGTGCTGATGGCTCAGGCCTTGGAGCCTGCTTTGGATTCTGTGTCTCCCTCTCTCTCTGCCCCTGCCCTGCTCACACTCTGTCTCTCTCCATCTCAAAAATAAATAAACATTTAAAAAAAGGCTCTAAAAAACTATGAATGTGATTTCTTTTTAAATACATCTTAACAGGGGCACCTGGGTGACTCAGTCGGTTGAACCTCCGACTTCAGCTCAGGTCATGATCTCACAGTTCATGGGATCGAGCCCCACATCAGGCTCTGTGCTGACAGCTCGGAGCCCAGAGCCTGCTTCGGATTCTGTGTCTCCCTCTCTCTGCCCCTCCCCGGCTCATGCTTCGTCTCAATCTGTTTCTCAAAAATAAATAAATGCTAAAAATTTTTTTTAAATACTGTATTTTAATTTTAATTTTTTTTAATGTTTATTGTTGATAGAGAGAGAGAGACAGAGACAGAGTGTGAGTGGGGGAGGGGCGGAGAGAGAGGGAGACACAGAAGCTGAAGCAGGTTCCAGGCTCCGAGCTGTCAGCACAGAGCCCGTTGGGGGACTGGAACTCATGTACAGTAAAATCATGACCTGAGCCGAAGTGAGACGCTCAACTGACTGAGCTACCCAGGCACGCCTTAAATTTAATTTTTAATTGTCATTTCATTTCATTTCATTTTGTGCTTATTTCTTCGAATAGACATGAGAGAAGAGGTTTGGTTCTCTTCCTCCTGGATTGCCAGACCTAGAATTTGACTGTAATAAATACGTGTTGAATAAAATGAAAGAGTAGACATTCCTCACATGTCTACCATTCTAGGAAGTGGAAAAAGGAATTTAGACATGTCAGAAAAGAACAGACATCACGGAATCCTTAGGTTTCAAGTGTGCAGCTGAAATACGCTCCCCGGAGAGGTATGGAGGAACAGAAAGACATTTGGAACATTAAGATCTTGATACAATTGGTGTGGAAAGAACTCTGGGTTCTGCCCTTGCTTTGCTACAGATTAGCTGTTCTGCTCCTGGGTGGTCATGTAATCTCTCTGGGCCTCAGTCCCATTCACCTGTGAGATGATAGGGTTGAATCTTGACCAGTTTTGAGATGTATCCCCATACATTTGTAAGAATGATCATTAAAATATGTACATTTGCACATTTTTTATTTCGAAGGTACACTAGAGCAGTTCTAACTTGTCTCAATAACAATGTCATGCCCGCTTGCATTGCAGTAGCCTATCTTGAGGAGGCCAGAAACAGATGGGATTATTTTTATTGCCAGAATTTCACACAAGAATGAGTTACATATATGGCCACCATCTATCATGTGTGTTACTGTAGGGAAGACAGATGGAGGGCCACTCAGTTATACTCTTAGTTATTTTCCTTCCTCTCTTCTTCCTCCAGAAAATTTGGAACAGTCAGCTGGATGATGTCAAGCACATTACTTTCTCTTCCTTATGCAATTTATGATTTGATTAGGGTGCCCTGATTTCTTCACCTTTCATGATGCTATGCCTCCCTGTGAAGAACTGACCCTCATTTTCTAGTCTATCAACAATCGCCACAACCACTGCCCTTTGAGCATCACTCAGATACTCCGCAGACATTTCATATACTCTTTACCATGCATGCAATGTGCACACCTAACTGTACCAGAATTAGTCACTAGAGGAGCTGAAATGCAAGGTGAAGTCTGTCTGGGTCCAAAGCTTGTGGTTTCCTCAATGTGGCTTGCTCATTTATCACTTTACAGAACATTTTATAAACTTTTTCTTTGGCAACAGTTCCCAGAGTGGATTCTACCAGGGCAATGGCAGGATGGGTAGTTATAGAATTTCTTGATCATTATCCTACTTGGGGAATTATTTTCCATTTTCTGATGCATTTAGTTTTGAATGAGCTATTTATTTAATTATATACTTCATCTTCTATAAGATGCTTAATGCATTATGATCATAATGATAATCATAAATACACCATAGACTCTGGGGCTATTATGTTAGTTGAAAAGTATGAAACCTCTCTAAGACTGTACTAGCAAAGTCCTTGGGTCATAGTAACCATCCCATAGAAAGTACCCTACCAAAGATGGGGAAGCATATATCTGCGATGGTCTTTGAAACTTAACTAAATGGAAATTGGAAAAGAGATGGGAAAGGCAATCATGTTCCAACCTTTTCTAAAGGTTGAGGTCCTTTTGCCCCTTACTGGCTCCAGATAATGCAAATCAAATTTGCCACACTTAATTTTCCTAGACCAATTTGAAAGAAACTATGCTTTTTGTCCTAGCCCAACAAGATGATATGTATATTGTACTCATGCAGCAGGTGATTTAATTGGTCTTTTCCCATTTAGAAATGCTCATATTTGTCTGCCTGTCTTATTACCCAACTGTTCAAGAGGAAATTATCCATGATGACAGACTACAAATTGCTTTGCCTTAATAATAAATAACCAGAGGGAGAGGTGAAACTTTAACCTGAATTTAAAAGAAATGCAAGAAAATTCAGCAACCAGAATATTGCATAAGCTTAAAAGGTCTCACTTGAATACATACCAAGGACTCTGTTTTAATACATGAATAATTCATTATGGAAACAGGATTTATTAGTTAGATTAAAGAAAAAAAGAACAGGTCATTTCTGGGCACAATCCAAATTTATGAATGTGCATGGCCTTGGCTGATTCATGGATATTGCCTATATTCTTTCAGACATACATGCACATGGCATAATTATTCCATATATTATAGTTTTAAAAAGATAATTTGATTATGATTCTACCTGATGAGCAATATAGCACTGTGGTTAAAAGAGATCTAGATTTAGAGTCAAACACCTAGGAATCAAGGCTGCCTGGTTTAGAACTCTGGCTCCATCATTTACTACCTACAGAACTACCCACATGACCCCGGTTTCATCATTTCCTAGCTGTGTAACCCACGGGCTTAAGTCTCTGTAAGGTGAGAGTACAGTATTTCTCCTCTTGCAGGAATTCGATGACTAAATGAATTAATACACAAGATCAAGACAGATGTCTGAAACAAACATTCATTACATATCAGCTGTTACTATTATTAGTCAAGTTTTGGTTCAGTCCAATGCTTATGTTTAATTTTGGGGTTCTCCATCCACACAGTGGGCCTAATAACACTTAACCTTATTGGGTTCTAGAGGTAGTTAAACGAGTTGATGCCAAAGTTTTCAGTATGCATAACTGACCAGCGAGATATGCCAGCTGTTGTTATTGTTGTTGTTGTTGTTGTTGTTATCATTACCACTACTACTACCTATTCTTGTTCTTTACAATTTTATCTAAGAGACTAAACACACAGGAATGGATGTTCTTTCCAATTATCTTTTAGCTACACTATAGTCAGGTTTCTCTCTTTAGTAAATGCCAGATCTAGTCCCAATCAGGGGACCATTAGCTGTGGGTGCTAATGAGTACAGCAAAACTGTAAGAAGGGAGGTAGGAAAGGAAGAAGGGGAGGAAAGAAGGAAGGGAAGGAGGAAGGGAAGAAGGCCACGAGGGAGGGAGGGAGGGAGAGAAGGAGGAAAGCATGAGTCAGCATCCCGTGCTTGGGATTCTACACCAGAAGATCTCCTGTGTGTTTCAGGGAAAAGCTTACTCCGGGTACCTAGAGACAAAGTTTCTTCTCCAATTAATGAGTAACTATAATGACTAGCAAGCTGGAAGTCTACTGCCTTCAATAAAACATGACAAGTGAACCTGGCTGAGGCAGTCCTTGGGCAATTGTTACCAGAGAACATAGATAACAGCCATGAAATGATATGAAATCACTGGGAGCCAGGTGGATGATCAGATGTCCTGGGAGGGGCAGATCTGCTTAGCCTTTCTGCAGATGGACCAGCGCATCTGGTTACAGCACCTGCGGGCGTGTTTAGCAAAACCTCATGCTTTCAGAAATCCTGTAGAACTCTGTATCCCTCTACAAAGTGAAATGAATCCAAAGATTCAGATTTCAAAATCATTGTGTTTTTTTAAAAACGTCCATTTAACCATTGACTTTTTTAAAGTTTCTATAAAAATTGCCTCTGTGTTGTGGGAATAGGCAAGGTGGCACCTAAAGAATATTCTAAGTTCCAGAAATAGCAGCATGACTCTCATGTGATCTCAGCCTCATGTTACTAAGCAGAGGCTGGAATTTGCTTCAGAGCAGCCTCCTTCCTTCTGCAATAATGTTTCCCCACCAGTAATGTTGCAAAGCCAGAGGGCCAAGAAAAGCTTTGGTCACTGGAGGTATTTTGCTGAATGAGTCAGGAAAAAGGGCCCGATGCAGTGGGGGTGACTGCCAGTGTTCATTGTTTCTTCTTGGGCAACTGAAAATGGGAATTGGGAAGATTAAGGAAACTAGTAACTTAACGTTGAACCTTAAGTGGTAAAGAAAAGTCTGGCTTTTGTTAATTGGTGAAATCTCAACGTGAGACCTTAAATTCCTGTTCTTTCTTCCTCTTCCATTCTCTGTTGCAAGATCATGTTTTTTATTTTTTTCTCAGCAACTACGATTTGGACAGATCACTATCCACGGTGGCGCACAAGTGTCGATGGCACATTCTTGCCTGTCCCTTCCCAATTCATTTCCCAAAGTGGAGAAGACTTCTTAAAGGTCACGGTCCCCCCACCGCCACCCCACTTCAGCTGCTTAACACCTGTTGGTGACTTCTCATCACATTTAAAATAAAAGCCTCACTTTCTACCTTGCCTTAAGAGGTCCTACGCAGTGTGGGTTGGCTTGTCTCTCCATCCTCATCTGTCACCAATTTCCCTTGTTCATTGGGCTCCAACTACACAGTCCTCTGCTTTGTTCCTCATTTGTCCCGAGCTCTTGCCTGCCTCCAGATATTTGTTCTGGCTCTTTCCTCTGCTTGAGCTGCTGTTCCCCAGCCTGAGCATTGTGCCTCTTCCTCCAACTTCAGACCGAGGCTTGAATGCTACCCTCTTTGATATACCTTCCTCAATGAACTTATTGAAAGCAACCCTCTTGATATTGTATAATCAGGACCTATCTGGTTATAATTACATATATGTAATTGTTACAAAAATATAATCATATGTAATCTTATATATCATATATAATACATACATATCATATAAATGATACATGCATACATGCTATATCACACATAATATATATGCATTAATCAATGTATAAAGCGAATATACATATATGGGATATATAATATACATGCTATTCACACATGATATGATGTATAATATAACATATAACATATTATTATAAATACATATATTTAATGAATTTATTTAGTTTTTAAATTCCTGCATTTTTGTTGTTTCCATACCTCACTAAAATGTAAGTTGTATTAGGGCAGCAACCCTATCTGTGACATTGTGCTTCACATCTAAAGTAATTCCTGGCAGAAGATGCTTTATTTTATTTATTTTTCTAAAAGTCTATTTATTTATTTTGAGAAAGAGAGCACACGAGCAGGAAAGGGGCAGAGAGAGAGAGGGGAGAGAGAAAGTCCCGAGCCATCTCCATGTTGTGAGCACAGAGCCCAACGTGGGGTTCCATCTCAGGATCCGTGAGATCATGACCTGAGCTGCAACCAAGAGTCAGATGCTTAACCAACTGAGCCACCCCGGGCACCTCAGAAGATACTTTAAATATGTGAGGAGTGAGTGAATGAACTTCAGCTTCTGTGCTGTACCTAAAAAATGCCAGTTAAGTCAGACAAATAGCACGGGGCGGTCTGTTAGGACAGCTGTCCAGAAAGGATGTGGTAAACATTTTTGAGAAGAGCCTTGCTGGCTGACAGGACGGAGGCAGAAGGGCAGTAATGATCATGATAATGGCGGAAAACTGCTGGCCAGGTACTGCAGCAACCACCTTACAGGTATTTGCTCACGCAACTGTACTAACTCCAGGCATGAAATGGGCTCTTCAAGGAGCACTTCTAGCTGCTAAGCACAAGGCAGCTTTCCCTCGGATGGACTCTAAAGGCGTAGGTCACAGTCATTCTACACAACGGCAGCTACACAGTAGAGAGCACTTCCATGGCCATTAACTTTCCCTCTTCCAGGATAGAAACAGGAGGACGCCAGAGACTGTCGATATGATGTCCACGTGAAAAGAACCCAAGTGTCGCCAGGAGCAGATCTCTTATGGAAAGCACCAAGACAGTGGCTTTTGTTTCCTTTTGATTCTGACCTGTCTCTCAATCTTTTAACTTTTCTTTTTGGCAGGTCAGTTTGGCTCATCAGTGGCCTCATACTTCCTCTTCTTGAGATGGATGTATGGAGTAAATATGGTTCTCTTTATCTTGACATTCAGCCTCATCATGTTGCCAGAGGTAAGATTCTGACTTCCGGGTTGCAAAAAAATAGCTGGAACAAGTTTCTCCTGTCCTAGAAAATTTCTTTCCTCTTCTGAAAAATAGAATGATTAACTGGCCGTATCCACTCTGAGAGCCGTAGCCCAGGTAATAAGGTTAATCTTCAAAATGGTGCCCGTGGGCCGAAGATCCTACTCATTGCTCCAAAGGGTACATGAGCTTCCTGAAATCATATATAAAATGTGGTGTGTCTGTTTAAATGTACATTTTTATATGGAAGGGTTCATGGCTTCTATCAGATTCCCAAGGTGGCTCCTGTGTTCAAATGTTAATTGCTCAAAAGGAAAGCTTTGACACCTTGTGAATTGTATTTATTTATTTTGCCAAGTTTGCTTGGAAAGAAATACTCCTTAACGCATCTGTCTTTTCTATTTGAAGAAACACAACATGAGCAGGTTTTTTCCACATGTAAAGTAAGATAACCCAGGCACACACACGCACGCACACATACACAGTGGGGTGGGGTCTTTTAGGATCAAAGTCAGAGAGGAGAGTAAAGCAGATAGTGGGTCCAAAGTGAAGAAGGAGGCAAAGCCCTGAGCTGATGCAAGGAAAAGAGTCAATCAACTAAGGCCAACAAACAAAACTGAGGTTGGACTCTTTAGTCATAAGAGGTTAGATGGCTCTGATCTTTGGATGCTTACTTATCACACAGAAGTCAGTTTAGGCTTTATTCGGGCTACAGAGGGTCTCTTAGGTGCCATTATTTCAAAGCCAACTTGTTCAGAACAGTATTGCCGACAGCCAAAACTAAGCGTTTTGAGTGATTTTTTATTTCCATGTGTTTTTTTTTAATATGAAATTTATTGTCATATTGGTTTCCATACAACACCCAGTGCTCATCCCAACAGGTACCCTCCTCAATACCCATCATCCACCCTGCCCTCCCTCCCACCCCCAATCAACCCTCAGATTGTTAGGTTAGAGCACTGGTCTCGAATCCCCATGGTTTTAAATCAGGGCCAGCTTCTGCATTGAGCCTCCCCATGGGCATAACAATCCCAATAGTGCTTTACATGCATGAAGAATTTTGCTTTTAATAGTGCAAAACACTTTCATTTTTTTTACTTGCTGAGCCTCACAACAAATGTAAGAAGTAGACTACAGAAGCATTTTCTTTCCCCTTTAAAAATGTGGAAACAGAGTCACGGGTTGCTTATTGGGCTTAACCGATATCTGAGGGTGAGGGGTTTTTTTCAAGTGGTTCTGGGACTGGGATCATGATTCTATTTTTTGTCCCAAGATTTTGCCTCCCAATCCACTACTTTTATAATCCCTGAGATAATTCGGAGCATTCTACGGCTATGTGGCTCTTAGAAGTCAGTAGACATAGATCAGAAGTCTGGCGAGTCCATTTCTCAAGTGAAAACTTTCAGGCGATAGAGCAGAATGTATGTATTTCATCTATTTCAGATTAACCCCCAGCTTTATTTCTGCTCATGTCTCTAAGGAAACGTGAAACTCCATCACTGGCTATTATGACACTCCTTAGTGTCAGACTCGGGGCATACGTGGAGTTTTATCAACGGCACTTACTCTTTCCCCTACAGCACACAGCCTCCGTGGAAATGAAAGGTTGTGGCTGATTTGTTCCAACTATATGAAATTACAGAATGCCCAGTGTATAGTGGAGGGAGTTAATACGTGTTTGAATTTGGATGTATTCCTAGAACTAAGAAGCATATTGTCTTTGGATGCTTTCTTATAGGTTTGTGTTAGATGCTGTGAGGGGCATCCTGTTTTCTGGGCATTGGTTACCAGCTCCAGCAAAAGAACAAAAGAGGATAGAAACCTCATGTGCTAGCTTTACAGAACCGCCAGAGGCCAAGACTGGTCCCCTCCTGGCAATGAGGCTCCATTTTTCAGCAGCCTCCAGCCCACAGACTCGTTCAGCCTTCCTTTGATCCAAATGCCCTTTCGCCCAAAGGGCCAAGCCTGAGACCTTAATCTCCTTTGTTCTCTGTGGCCCTCAACTTTGGAGTGAGACAGGGTAGGACCCACCTTCTGCTCTGTTCAGTCCTAGGAAGCCAAGAAGCTTCCATGGAAGCTGTGCAGCCTATGTGGAGGGTAGGAGTAGGGGCTGACTTCCATAAAGCTGCACACTCAGGCGTCCAGTCACATTCATACTCCACCCCCAGCCCCAGGGAAGAAATTTTCATATCCTATAAGAAGCAGCATCTGCTTGGCAAGCCTTGTGCCTGCCCTAGCGGGGTGCTTTTACCAGTTCTCACCAAGAAATCTGCCAGGACCCTATTCTTGTCCCCTTGCTGGCTGGCTCGGCCCCTAAAAATTCCTTTCTGAATCTGGTAGCATAAGATCAGGGGAGCAAACCTGAATTAGTGATAAAGCAAATATAATCAGAGTATCCATCTCTCCTCCCATTTGACCCTCTCAAATTGTATAGGTGATTCCCTTGAGTCTTCTCTTTCTTAATATGAAGGAGAGAATCTCCCACCATCCCCAACCCTAAGAAGCAGCCCCACATGAAGATGTGGGTAGTATGGTTTGTTTGAACACTATAGTTCCCCCAAAGGCCTCTTTTCTCCTCTCCAGACCTCCCCTAAAAGAGACCAGTTTGGAGGTGGTGGTGGGTCGTAGGGCTTCCCAGCAAGCCTTCTGGGCATTGTGGTTGGCCCGACTGCTGGTGGTCCACTGAACTTAGAAGGAAGGGTTCCTAGCACTCCCTTTGTTCTTAACTCTGGATTTAGTAGTCAATTCCCAGAAAATGGGACCCCACGTGGAGACCCACAGAGTCTCCATGAAAAAGTTTCAGAAGTGCTTTTAAACAAAACCATTTGTGATCACATGTGTGGCTCAGACTTTGTTTCCAATTATTAACTGCTTTCTTTGCTTCTCTATACAGTACCTCTGGGGTTTGCCATATGGCAGTTTACCTAGGAAAACAGTTCCCAGAGCTGAAGAGGCATCTGCGGCAAACTTCGGTGTGTTGTACGACTTCAACGTAAGTGTCTCCACATAGCTGTGTTGGTAGGAGGATGGATTTGTCCTTACTCTCTGAAGCCCCATGGCCTCCTCTTCTGGGGTAGACGAAGGTCTTAAGAGATATGTCCCTGCCCCTTGTTACAAAAAATAAGAAAGGAAGGAAGGAAGGGAAGAGGGAAGGATGGAAGGAAGGAAGGGGGAAAAAGAGAAAGGAGGAAGGGGAGGGAGGGGGGTGGGAGGAATGAAAGGAAAGAAGGAAGGGAGAGAAAGAAAAAAAAGAATAGGTTTAATAATATGATAATATGATTAAATGGGAATATAGATGACTGAATGAAGGTGAGCTCAGAGTTCAAAGACTTGAAACAAATATCTTTATCTCTGGCTTTGGAAAAGAACAAAGGAAGAATTTGCAAATGTGCTTTTTGAAAAATCTCATAGGATTCTTAGGGAATTAGAGCTTTGCTTCCTAAACAAGTCTATTTAGTATTATTCAATAGTCAATTCCAGACACAGCTAAATATTAAATACTGAACAGTACTAAATATTAACTGATAAATAATACTAAAATGAGTACCACACGATTGTGGTACCTGTATGAGTATGACTCCACTATAGTATGGGAGTAAGTTTCACTCTTTCAGCTGCCCTGGGTGAGGATTATTGTTACGGCAGAGATTCATTTTTACCCATTGAAAAAATCATGTCAAGAGTTTGAGTCAAGTCTGTGGCAATTATTAAATTTCACACATTTCTTTTCTAAATAGTGACCAGATTGGAGATGGTTGGAAGTGTAGAAGACAAGAAAGTAGCAAGGTGGAGATTGGGGAATTGATTACTCAAGGAATTTTTGGACAGTGGCAAATGAGGACAAGCTTTTATGTAACCTGGGGAGTCAAAGAAGGAGAGAAAAACAATGAACACTCTTCATGTTCATAGTGCTGATAGGTATATTTCACAGATATTTTGAATTCTGTCCTCAAACTCCCTAAATTATGAGCTTCCTAAAGAGGGGATCCTATCTATTACACCTTCTTTGAAGCCCTTAATATGATACCCAACCAATAAAGTCTTCGTGAATCTTCTTGACTGACAACCCCAAGTAGAGGGATGATCTGTAGAGCCCTGGAACCATAGAAATTAATTACGTGAGCATTACCAGAAAATGTAAACTTTAAGAAAGGTTCCCAGTCTCTGAGTAAGCACCAGAAATAAGCGTAAGGCTTATAAGCATCGGGAGGCCCAACTTTGTGGCATTTGGAATCTCCGATCATCCTTGTCAGTTGGACTTTTCATTTTCAATTCAGCGCTCATTTCTGGAATATAAACATGCACTGGTTTTACAAAGATAAATGTGACGTGCTTCTCGGCCTCAGGGTACTCACGATAGTAGAAGATAATTGGTCAACTAGTATACCACATGTTGTGTGTTAAGTTAGCAAAATGGAAAAAAGAAAAAGACAACGGGGAGGCCCCAAGGAAGTGATTGCTAGTTTTGCTCGGGAAGGTCTAGGATTTATGAAGGATATGGCGTCTGAGTTAGATTTTACTTCTTCTTGTGTATTTCTCCTTTCTGTTACCCTCCGTCTCTCTTCCTCCCTCTCTCTAGATTTCAAATCGTTTCTTATTGTGTTCTCCTGAATCTAATTTCCTTCCCATTCTCATCTTCTGATTAGCAAGATAATAAACTTCCGGTCTGGTTAGTAAGAGCCCAAACTAATAATATCATTGGCATGTTCTGATGTTTTAATCAAACCAGAGAAAAGAAGAACTGAAAGTCTGAACAAAAGCATGTTTTGTTTGTGAACAAATATTCAATGAAGTTGAAGCACTTTTAAATTTGTCAACTAACTGAAACAAAAAAAGTTGGGGGAGAAAGTCCATTAGCGACGTGAAAGAGATTGATCAGCTGATTGGAAGACAAAGAGGAAGGTGGTTCTGAGGGTCAAACCAGAAGCTCTAACAGGTGAATACAGGAAAAGGCCAGGGGAGAGGGTTTGGGCAACACATAGGCTCGCCAAGATTTTCTTACTGCCCTTGACAGCTGTCTCATTTTCAGTTTGGTGAAATGCAATTTAGCAGCGGATAGAGGAAGACAGAAACCAGAGTATCCTATGATACTCATTTTCCTTTATAATCTAGGCCTGCCTGAAAACAGTTCTAAAGCAATAAGAGAATAGATTTAAAAAAGAGAGAGAGAATATAAACGGCCAAGAAAAAATATGAAAAGCCATTAAAGTGGCGTTATTCATTTGCAGCTTTTCTTAATTTTTCTGCGTATGGTAACCACTCAGTTATTTGGCATGTATCATAAAATAAGGGATTTAAAATTTTTCTTACTTTGTTTAACGTTTATTTTTGTTTGAGAGAGAGAGAGGGCAGGGGAGGGGCAGAGAGAGAGGGAGAGAGAGGAGCTGAAGTGGGCTCCATGATGACAGCAGAGAGCCCATGTGGGGCTTACACTCACGAACCGTGGGATCATGACCTGAACTGAAGTTGGACCCCCTTAACCGAATGAGCCGTCCAGGCACTCCCCACATAAGAGATTTTTAGAGATACAAGTGCTTTTAGACCTCTTCAGTCCCATGTTTCACATTATAAAGTTAGGGAAACTTTGAGTTATAGAAGCCTACTCAGGGTCTTATAGCTATTGAGTGGTTCCAAAAAACTAATTTTCCTGCATTGATTTCCAACAGCATTCTCACTTACTGTTTCTAGAACACAGATCGACTCCTTTCAGTGCCATAGCTATCTCGCTGGGGAGGAGTTGAAACAGTTGGATCCCATTTTCACTTTTCATAATAAATACATAATTCCCAAATTAGCTTCTTAAGTAGAATAGTAGGTTCAATATTTACTCTTGCCCGAATTCTTTACTTGGTCCTCTGAACAATAGAGGTGCCCTCTCTGTATTATAAGATGATCTTCCTGGACAGCACAGTATTCCATCTATCATGGCACCATGGAGGAAACCATCAACGAAATATCCTTGAGATTCCCTGAAAACTCAGAATTCTGCACTTCCAAAGAGCCCAGAGACGCAAGGAGGAAAAAAGACGTGTTTCAGGACTAAGGCAGAGTTAACAAATGCCCGAACGGTCTGATTAAGCCATGGGTTTGTCGCATCTAAGAAGCTTAGTGTGACCGCTTAGCTAAACAATTCCATATAGATGCAGGTGAAGAGAAACAGAAAAAGATTGATAGAATGCTGGGACAGAGATGCAAGCATGACCTCTTGTGGTAGAGGAGCGTATAGGATGGGAAGTGGGGTGGAGGTGGGGCAGTGGAGTTTCAGGTTGGAACCTTGGAACTTCCCTCCGGACCCTCCCCACCGAAGTATCTCCCTGGAGCTCAGTGCTCTGTCATTTGTAAACACATGTCATAACTCATCCACATTCACTTTAATAGGATACAAATGCCATTTGGTATTTGCAAAGGTCGGCCAGTCTGACAGCTTTTCAAAGCCGTGCTTTACAAAGCACCATATTTTCGAGCCTTGTATTGAGTACCTAGTGGCGGGTCTTACCAACCTAGAGGGAAATATATTTTCTCAAAATAGTAAGAAATAGGGAGATTGTCTAATATGCGTGTCATGGATCGAATCAGCAGAAATGATATGATTTGAAGCAACAGAATTGGAAGAATGAGTTTAGGTCAAGAAGAAGAGGACGTCTTTGTTGTCAAAATACTCGGAGACACAAGAATGATATCAGAGGGTGAGATCATCTGAGTTGTGGATAAAGGGAAAGGCACTCAGTTCTCCAGCTTGTGAACGTCTTGTACCTTGCGTGTGGATAAACGCGAGTCAACTTTGCGTCCCCCTTTTCAGCTGGTCGTCGTAGCTGTTGGTGGGGCAAGGCTCTAAAAGGGGCCCTAGAGAGGACATTTAGCACCTGTATGTGTTAAGCAGGCACCTACATTAAGTTTCATCTTCGTAACAACCCTTCAGGATGAAGATCAATAATCTTTTTATAGTTGAGGGAATTGGGACTCGGAGAGGTCGGTCAGTTTGCCAAAGACGACACAGGTAATTAGAGGAGGTGCTGAAATTCAAAGTAAAATGTGGCTGACTTTAATGTCAAAACGTCAGTTTACTTCTAACACACCCCAAGCCGACTCCTTCTGCCCTGCCCACCTGTGCCACATCTCACCCTTGAAGTCTGTCCTCAAAGGAAACTGTCACAGACATTCTGAATGTTCTCAAACAGCAGGTCCACTCCTTATTTTATGAGTATCAACAGGTTTTTTTTTTTAAATAATAATCTTCCAGAGCGACGGCATCTCCCCTCAGTTCTCTTAAGTTCCTTCATGTCTTATGGTACTGACCACATTTACAAGAGATATTTTTGCGATATACATATGGAATAACTCATCTTTTTTTAAGGGATGTTTTAGTAGTTCAAATACGTCTTTATTTTCAGAGAGTGCCCCCCTTTTTTATTGAGGTATAATTGACATACAACATTACCTTGGTTTCAGGTGTACAGCATAACGATTCAATATTTGGAGACATTGTGAAATGATCACCACAATAAGACTGGTTCACATCTGGCAACATACATAGCTACAGAATTATTTTTTATTTTTTGAGATGAGAACCTTTAAGATTCACTGTCTTAGCAACTTTCAAATATGAAATGCAGTACTACAAACTATGGTCTGTGAGTTGTACGTTACACCCCCCACGACTTGTTTGTTTTATAACTGGAAATCTGTACATTGTCACTTCCTTCGCCCATGGTTCCCATCCCCAACTCTTGCCGCGGGCAACCACTGGTTAATTCTCTGTGTCTATGAGCTTGTTTTTTTGTTTAAGATTCCACATACAAGTGAGATTCGATGTTCTTTGTCTTTTTCCATCTGATGTATTTCACTTAGCATAATGCCCAATGTCTATCCATGTTGTTGCAGATGGCAAGATTTCCTCATTTTTATGGCTGAATAATATATGCCAGCATGTACCACATCTTCTTTATCCATTCCTCCATTGACAGACACACAGGTTGTTTCCGTGTCTTGGCTATTGTAAATAATGTTGCAGTGACATGGGGGTGCAGGTGTCTTTTGTCTTTTCAAGTTAGCATTTTCATTTTCTTCAGATAAATCCCAAGCAGTGGATTACTGGATCATATGGCATTTCTATTTTTAATTTCTTGAGGAACCTCCATACTGGTTTCCATAGTGGCTGCACCAAGTTACATTCCCATGAACAGTGCACAAGGGTTTTTTTAGTGAGCCCTTTTGAAGGAGCAAGTCATTTTTGGCTTCCCAAGAAACACACACAAAAACAATATTAGATGCAGGAGATACCTGGAGGCAGGGTGGGAATACCTACAAACAAGAAAGGAGAGAGGAAGCATGAGTAGGTGGGGAAAGTGTCCAGATGGCAAAGCCAGCCTGACTCCTGAGAAGGGAGAGAGGAAGGGAACACTGAGTAGGAAGAATCTCAAGATTGCAGTACAGCTCTGGGAAAAAAGTCTTGACGAGGCTAATGGTGAATCTCCAAGCAAAGTCTGTCCATTGGAGGAACCCCATATCACTGGCTCTACTATTTCTCACTATTCTCGGTCATAGGCTGGGGGCCACCTGGGAGGATGTGGTCTCAGGACGAGCACGCGATGTTCCATTCTGGTTGATTCAAAGTGGTGGCATCTGGAGGCCATCTCCCAAAGGCTGTCTGAGTAGCACACCTGCATGGCTGCTGTCGGGGTCTGTGGGCTTGAACGTGTGACTTGGTTCCTCTACTTTAGGTCAGAAGTGTTGTTGTTGTTTCTTCTGCTGCTCTTAGTTGCAACAAGCTTCAAGTACACCAATATAACCTCTTTGCTTCAGCCCTTGTCTCAGCCTCACCCAGAGCTGGCTCAGCAAAGACCAGACCCCTAGATGATAAACATCTAGTGCCCTCACCGAGGGCAAAAGTAGGACCCCGAGGCAGACTGCTAAGCCTCTTGGGACAAAACTAGGTTTGTAGATTACCATGCTCATCAAGACAGAGGATAGTTCTTCCCTGCAATGGAAATCTTAAGAATGGAAGGGGCCAGGATCCTCTCCTCTGTACCCATAGTGAGACTCCTTAGAAGACTTCACTGAACAGGGTGGGTGCAGCTTAGCCAAGGGATGCCAGGGTTGGCAGCATCCAAAGGTTGTCCATCCCTGGCCGCCATATTTGCTTCATTTCCTCAGTGTCCAGCCCAGGTCCCTCTCAATAGGCTCATTAGGTTCCATTAACAGAAAAGCCATGTCAGATTCTGCTCTCACTCATAGTTCCTCTTGCTTCATAGGCCTCTTAATCTGCTACTCCTGGACTTCTTGATACACATTTATAGCTTGCAGTAGAAGAGATCCCAGGGTCTGCTTTTGGCTTTCTTGGGATCCATTTGTTCTGTAGACCTGGAAAACTGATTCTTTCGGGTCTTCACTTCTATCAGTGTTTTCTTTAATTCGACAACAACTTCCAGTTTTCAACATCTCAAGTTGCACCTGGCCAAACCAAAGCTGACCTTTCTTTTTGCAAAAATTTGGGATGCTTATGATCCTGATGTCATACTTACAACATGAAAACAGCATCTGTTCTTTGGATGTGGTCCCAGAACAAGTCTTCTTTTCATTAATTTAGTGAACATTTATTTAGTATTTGCCAGATGCCAGATAATGTGCCAGGTGCTAAGCAAAGGTGAGCAAAACCCAACAAGGTCTTTGCCCTTGGAAACTTAAAGTCTAGTCGAGTAGTGAGGTAATCACAAAAATAAATGTAATTGCAACTGTGCCAAGTAAGAAAGGTAAACAGTATTAAGCGAACATGCAGCAGGGATCCTGACCTAGTTCACAGCCTAAGAGAGGGAAGTAGAGGATGGCAGAATTTTTCTGAGAAAGAAACCCTTGAATTGGGCTCTGAAGAGTCAGTACGAGCTCCCAGTTTGAGAGAGCGGAGAGGCATTCTAGAAAATGAGGACAGCAAGTCAAAGGACCTATGGTGGGAGAAGATTGCCTCACTCAAGAGACTGACTGGAGGTTAGTGAAATTAGACTGTGAAAGGGCGTCGGGGGGGGGGGGGGGCTTGGCCTTACAGAGATAGAAGGGGTATCAAGATGTGTGGAACTCTTTAGAATCTAGGTCATGATACTGTGTTTTTCTCAGAGAAGTTGAAAGTAGTTTTAGGGAGTGGTGGATGAGTAGTGGCATTATCAAACTTGAAACGTAAAAAGGTGAACAGATCAGAGAGGAGGAAATTGAATGTGAGGAGACCAAGAAGAGTCTAACGATATGTGAGCATATCATATGTCGATAAATATCAGTAAGTGAGAGACTAAGATTGTTTGCAAGATCTCAGTTTGCCTGATAGGAATTTGTTGACCTCTGAATATTGGCTGTCAACCTAATAGATTAAAGGCTGAGCCATTGAGCCAGATTAGAACTTCACAATCCATTAAATTATATTCCATAACACAACCGAATGGCATCACATTTTGAGTCTGATAACGTCTGCTGTGAAAATAGATTACTTAAAGTCACATTTGAAAATAATTCAGTAAAAACTCCATCCTATGTTCCAGCATCATGTATCTCCAATAAATATTATTCGCTTATGAATTGTACTTGAAATTAATTACATTCATTGATTTTGTTTTGTTCAGTTTTTAAGTTTATTTAGTTTTGAGAGAGAGAGAGAGAGAGAGAGAGAGAGAGAGAGAGAGAGAGTTTGGAGGGGCAGAGAGAGAGAGAGAAAGAGAGAGAATCCCAAGCAGGCTCTGCACTGTCAGCAGAGAGCCCAATGTGGGCCTGAATTCACAAACCATGAGATCATGACCTGAGCCGAAATCAAGAGCTGGGCTGAGTCATCCAAGCGCCCCTACATCCATTGATCTTAAATGTTTGGAATAAAATATATGCTGCTCATATAAGATTGAAATTTTCTAAACTTCATTTTTTTTCAAGTAGTTTCTTATTTTCTCTACTTTTATTTTTGTATTTTCATTTGTTCATAACTTCTTTTAAAATAGATAATAGTGAGGTGTCTGGGTGGCTCAGTCAGTTAAGCATCAGACTCCTGATTTTGGCTCAGGTTATGATCTCATGGTTTGTGAGTTCAGGCCCTGCATCGGGCTCTGTGCTGATAGCACGCACCCTTCTTGGGATTCTCTCTCTCTCTCTCTCTCTCTCTCTCTCTCTCTCTCTCTCTCCCTCTCTCTCTTTCTCTCTCTCTCTTCCTCTCTTTCTGCCCTTCCCCTCCCCCAAAAATAAATAAATAAGCTTAAAAAATAGATAATAGTAAGGTAATTCCCACTATAGGCTGTGTCTATACAATCAGACATATCTCTCTTCATATATGAATTTATGATGCTTCATTTTTCATTACTTGAAAGAATTAGTAGGCAGATTTAGAAGATTGGAAGTCAACTGAACAACAAAACCCCATAATATAATGCTTTTAATCTCCATCTTGTGAAACAAAAGACCATTTTTCTCATTTGGGATGAAAATATATGTAGAAGCTCATTTTATAGCACTGAGAATTTCTTATTTTACAAGAGTTTTAGACAATTAGTAGAGAAAATTAAGGAGTTTTGCCAATGTGAGTGTCTCTCAGACACTTTCTTGGTGTTTTGATTCATTGTTATCATCATGCTACTGTCTTGAATGATTGACTCTATTTTATTAAAATGGGTAGTAGAGAGAAGAAAAATGGAAAAAGGTAGTTTAGATGATAATTTGAAACAGCTTCATCTCACTGAGGACTGTTAATGACCACCGGAAGCAATTTTTCTATTCAATCGGTCATTCCACAAACATAAGTTGAATGTGAGATGCTGGAAATACATAGATAACTAATATATTTTCCCTGCCCACGGGGATCTTTTGGTTTAATTGGATGTGCAAACAATTGTCATACACTGAGACAACCTCAAGCCAACAGACACATGTCCTAGGCACAGGGAGGCATAATGGAGGGAGGATTCTGTGTTACATTTCACTGGAGTTCAGTTTACTGGAGACTTGCGAAGCCCCAGAAAGCAATAACTCTATTTTTCCTCTGAGTTCTGAATGATTTGTCTGAGAGGGGAGGCAGATGGGCACCAAAATTTCACATTCATTACTAATAGGGACCAAGTTGGAGGGCTAATCTGGGACTCTTAGCCAAATGGTCTTGCTAATATGGGACTCCAAATCCATCTTACCCCAGGAAAACTTATTTCCTACTGGAATAAAGTTATATTTGGGCTAAGCAAGTACAGCTAATTCATGCCAAAAGTATCGATTGGGGAAGTGACAACACCTCCCCTGGGACAAAGTGAGTAGAGGGGGTGGGGCCCCTGGCAAGTATTTCATCTAGCAAAGCTCTGTGCACCTGGAGGAAATGACCATTTTCCCCATAACAAGTTGCTCTGGTCTAGAGGTCAGTAAAAGGTTTACAGAGGTAGTTTAAACAGGTTTTAAAGAAATAATAGGAACGAACTAGGCTCTGAAATGGGGAGGATAAGTGGGAACAGCATTCCAAGCGAGGAACCCACGTGCACAATGGCATGGAGGCAGTAAATAGTGCTCTGCACTCAATACCAAGGAGCGATTCAGCAAAGCTGGTATTCAGGGAGTAAGAGTAGCATACTTAAAGACGAGCACATCATACAAAAAAGGGATCTAATCAAGGAGGACAGTGTCATTAGGCGAAGGAGTCAGACTTGATTCTGTAGGTGGTGGAGAACACAAAGAATTTTGAAATAGGATGGAAATGTGGTCAGTTACCCTTTAGAAGATTCCTTGTGAGGGGCGCCTGGGTGGCTCAGTCGGTTGAGCGTCCGACTTCGGCTCAGGTCATGATCTCGCGGTGTGTGAGTTCGAGCCCCAAGTCGGGCTCTGTGCTGACAGCTCAGAGCCTGGAGCCTGCTTCCGATTCTGTGTCTCCCTCTCTCTCTGCCCCTCCCCTGCTCGTGCTCTGTCTTTCTCTGTCTCAAAAATAAATAAAAACATAAAAAAATTTTTTTAATAAAAGAAAGGTTCCTTGTGAATGTAGGATGGACTGGGTTGGACTTGGCGTAAGATGGAGGTGGAGAGGCCTGTGAATGGCAGTGACCTATGGAGACGGCATCCGTATCACATAGGGTCATGAAGCTGAAACTACAGGACTTTGCTAGTCACTGCATGTGACTTATGGGTAAAGTGGGAAGATTATGGAAACATCCAAGTTTCTGACTGAGGTAACAGATGGACTTGTGGTGTCATTACCTGGGATAGGAGGAAGACGCCAGTTTGGGGGAACTTTTGAGTCCAAGGTGTCTGTGGGATATCCAAGTGAAATAAGATGTGTATTGGGCACCGGGCACAATGTCTAGAATTCCCAATATTAGTGTCAGTTGTGGACAATGACACAGAAAAGACAAATGGGAATGCTCTTTATGGAAGCCAGCAAAGCTAAAAATGCAGGGGCACCTGGGTGGCTCAGTCGGTTAAGAGTCCGGCTTAACCAGGTCAGGTTATGATCTTGCAGTTCATGGGTTTGAGCCCCGTGTCAGGCTATGTGCAGACAGCTCGGAGCCTGGACCCTACTTTGAATTCTGTGTCTCCCTCTCTCTATCTTCCCTCTCTGCTCACGCTGTCTCTGTTTCTCCCTCAAAAATAAACATTAAAAAAAAATTTTTTTAATGCAGTGTAGAATCATGAAAAGAACTCCATCATGGGATTTTGACAGATTTGAGTTTGAATCCTGCTACTTACTACCGAAAGACATTAGACAACCTCTCTGAGCCTCTTAATTGTCGTATGTCAGAAAGTGGGATTAATGTCTAACTAGCAAGCTGATGTGAAAAAATAAATGAGGTTATGTGTGTAAAGTGCTAGCACAATGCCCGGCACGTGGTAGATGTTTAATAAGCGTGTCTTTCCTTAAATGCCTATTCAGGGTACTTAACTCATGAAAATGCCCATTTCTTAAAGGGACAATAAAAGAAGAAGAGGGAGCCCGGACAGGGACAGCACGGTATTCATAAGCCAGAAAGGGACTCGGGGTACCGGTAAAGTCAGCTGTCTGGGAAGGAGGCAGAGGCACAAGGCACTGATACATGAACGGGCACTAAAATCAACTGTCTGCTTCCTGGCCTTTTGAGGACCTGAGTTCATGGACTACAGTCCTGGGACAGGTAGTTAATTCCAAATACTGAAAACTAGAAGTTCTGCTAAGGCTCAGCCCAATTTCCTCTTCGTAATCTACATGCGCCCTAGCTAAGAGCGCTGGAGTGTCAATTTCGTCTCTCTACATCAGGGTTGTAGCAAAAAGAAAGGAAACTCAGTGGCAAGCAGAGCATGAGGCAGAAGCTTGGTGAGTCTGGGTAGAGAGAAAGAGCGAGGTCGTGGGCCGGATCTCACCTAGGTGCCGGGCTGGCCGCCATCCTTGTGAAATTAGTGTTTTGTTTTGTTTTGGGTGTTGTTAGCATTCTCCTTGCTTCTGTCCACTTTATCAGATAATCAAGTGATGCCATGCTTGCAACTTTTTGGAAAAATGTATTTATTTATTTATTTTTGAGAGAGAGCACGAGCATGGGAGGCACAGGAGGAGAGAGAGAGAGAGAGAGAGAGAAAGAGAGAGAGGGAATCCCAAGCCGGCTTGGCACTCTCAGCATGGAGCCCAACGTGGGGCTCGAACCCACGAAACCATGAGATCATGACCTGAGCTGAAACCAAGAGTCGGATGCTCAACCAACTGAGCCACACAGGCACCCCCATACTTGCAACTTGCTTTAACACGAAAGTATAGATGACTGGTAACAATACAGGGAATGGTAGAAATACCCCCCCCCCCCCCAACACACACACACCTGGTGCCACTCTCCCTTCACATGTCTTCAGCAAGCATGGTCAGAAATCATATCTTCCCTTCCACTAGTTTTGAATTTAAGAATTTTTTTTCTTTTTCTTTTCTTTTTTTTTCTTTCTGTTTTTTTTTTGTTTGTTTGTTTGTTTTTACAAAATAGTGGTCTGACGGTTACTACCAACTATAAAGAGTTGCTAAGGCCAATGAAATTCATTTCCCATCCCAGGGATGGAATGTCATGTTTCCCAGTGGGTATTTATTTGTAGTCATGAGAAACGCCAAAGGGGTGGAGCTCTAATGTAATTTCAGGTGACAGATCCTTACGAAGGGGATATTTTGCATGCAGAATGTTGTTGGGGGCATCCGCCATCCCCTTTAGGGATAGGTTACTCCATCAATGTATAGTATTGGGGAAATAGTAAATTCTCAGAGTTAGTTAGATAAACAAATACATGAGTTGATTCCTAGACCAGCTGCAGCATTCAAACAGAAATTAGAAGCTTAATAGACGATGTGCAAGCATAGAACCCAGAGTTGGACGGGAATGGTTCGTGCTCATTTGAAACTTGGCTCTGACTGTGGCTTCTCTGTCACAGATTTTGGGGTGGGAGAGTGCTCCCACAGGGAAAGCCATGCGCGCTGACATGGAAACTGAATAGAACTTTGGCTAGGCTAGGAGTCGTTGCTATTTTAGTCGCTTCCAGATGTCTGCCGTTGGAGTTTGAAGGGAAAAGGAAAGATGTGTGGAGTGTGGGGGGCCCACGGGGTGGAAGGGGAGGGTTGTTTAAAGTCACCCTTCAATATGCCACTAAGATGACTTGGAAAAAGCTTTTTAAAATTGTGTTCTTCAGTAGTGCCTCTTTCATTTACATGCTTGGCTGCTTAGGTAGTGATAGGCAAATGGAAGAAACCTTTGTGAAATAATCAGGATTCCAAAGAAGAAAAAAAAAAAAAAACTACAAACCTTATGCCTTTTGCTTGCCATCTAATATGTATGAAGTGCCAGCCATTGAATGGTACATACACCAGAGGAGCCAGCTGCCCCAGTAGCTATTGTGCTAACCTAACAGGCTCACCAGATGTTTGTTATGTATCCACTTTCTCCTTTCATGTTGTTTTGGAGGTGTTTTTTAATCCCAGTACTGTCATTATGAACTAGAAAAAGATGTCAGGTTGTGATGGTTAAGGACGTGAAGATGAGGCCCTTTGAAATCTTCAGAAGGGGTGTTCAGGTCCTTCTCCAGAGGTCCTGGCACCAACATGGATCCGTCCAAGGGTGTAGGTCAACAGGCCCGGCTAAGTTGGTAGGGTTTCTTGTTTCTTTGCATTGCTGGAAAGATATGGCCCTAGCGTGACACAAGGGGTGGAAAGCGAAGTGTGGGAGAAGCGGTACAGCACAGCAGTCATTAAGTATATGGATTTGAATCGGACCCAGTTCAAGTTCAGACGGTCACTTACTGGTTATGTAAGTGTGCACAAGCTACTTCACCTCTTTGTAGCTCAGTTTCTTGGGGCACCTGGGTAGCTCAGTCAGTTGAGTGTCCAACTTTGGCTCAAGTCAAGGTCTCATGGTTTCTGATTTCGAGACCCACATCAGGCTCGCTGCTACCAGTGCGGAGCCCGCTTCAGATCCTCCGTCCCTCCCCGCTTCTCTCTGCCCCTCCCCCACTCACACTCTGTCTCTCAAAAATAAATAAACATTAAAAAAAATAAAGCTCAGTTTCTTCGTCCCCAAAGTAGCAATAGGGCTATTGAGTCTTTCTATGACTTACCATGACTGGGTGGGAGAGTCATGGTAAATAACACCCCCTACCTTCTTTAACCAGGTTGTGAGATAACCAGAAATAAGACAAAGCCTTAGTTGGGTGGAGGTCAACATGTCAGCTTTATTATTACTAAGGCTGATTTTAAAGATGGTGGCATGTCTTTATGGGCAAGTGCACTTCATAGCCAGAACTTTCTGCCCAGCAGCTCCAGAGCACAATAGGACGCCCCCTCCCGGGGTAGAGCACCATGTGTGCTGTCTCTGGATGGGGAAGAGAGGTGGCCTGCATCATCCCCATTTCTTCATCTATGCTTTGTTATCAGACTGGTTTCTCCTCTCCCCGGGAGGAGAAGGAAGTAAGGGGGATCTGGGAGTGTTACATTTTACGGATCTTCCCCACATGGAAGGCAACACCAAGAGTGGAGGAAAACCATTAGCCCTAACCATAACAATGCCAGAGGGTTCTTTCGAGCATTCTGTGAGATGAGGAAATGTGTTTGGCAAATACTAAATGCTCAGCAAAAGTTATTGACTGGGAGTGCCCGGGGGACTCAGTCAGCTAAGCATCCAACTCTTGATTTTGGCTCAGGTCGTGATCTCACAATTCCTGATACTGAGCCCCACGTTGGGCTCTGTGCTGACAGCACAGAGCCTGCTTGGATTCTCTGTCTCCCTCTCTCTCTGCCCCTTCCCTGCTCATGCTCTCTCTCCCAAAATAAGTGAATAAACTTAAAAATCAAATAGTTGAGAGGAAGCAGAGCCCTGAACTAGATGGGTATGAAACAAAAAGATATCATTGAACTAGGTGCAGAGATCCTGCCAGTGATTATTTTCCTGGCCTTATTTCTGGGTCTTGGGCAGTTGATCAGTCCCTCTCTATGTGGTTTCTTATCTTGGGCAGAGATTAGCCCATTTGCTTCCTCAATTTGAGGTTTCTACTGGTTCTTTTTTTTTTTTTTTTTTATTCAAACAATTTTTTTTTAATGTTTATTTTTGAGAGAGAGAGACACAGCGCGAGCGGGGACAGAGCAGAGAGGGAGACACAGAATCCGAAGCAAGCTCCAGGTTCCGAGTGTCAACATAGAGCCCGATGCAGGGCTTGAACTCATGAACCATGAGATCACGACCTGAGCCACAGTTGGATGCTTAACCGACGGAGCCACCCAGGCTCCCCTAGGTTTCTACTAGTTGTTTAGTCCCAGATTTTCTTTTGGGTCAGATTTCTTTTTTCTTGAGCTGAAAAAATGCAGACAACAGGCAGGGGTGGTGCAGGGAAGTCCTTCAGTTTTTACCTACGTCTCTCTCATTCCATGCTGACCCTCTTGGAAACTCATGAGCTCCTCTGAGATTTTTTGGCTATTTTTTTCCTATTTTTATTTTTTCCTATTTTTTTTTCCTGCTAATTCTTACACAGTATTGGGACATAGACTTGCTGCAAATTTTGAAAGCAATCATTATTCCAGATCTTTTTTGGCCTCTGTTTTGAGCCAGGCACGATCTTCGTTTAAGGCAATTTTCTAAATGGCTTCTCTTCAATCTTCCTCTGGGAATTGGCATCCAGGGGATTTCCTCCTCCTCCTCTTCCACCCTTGTTCCCCACTTCTGTCTTCTTCAGTAATGGGCTTTCAAGTCCCTGGCTGCGGATAAATGATGTTAAAGGTAGCCAGTTGGACTTTCTGAGGTTCAAGGGTGACTCACTTGATCTCCAGAGGAAGCCTCTGGCAAGTGATTACTGTCTCACTTCACAAAACATAGTAATTTTAACTTCTTGCCACAGAAGTTAGAAGGAAGCTGGGGAAGTGTATATGCAGTGATACAGAAACACGCTTCAAAGCTGGGAGTGAAAAACACAGTGAATTCGAGGAGAGAAAGATGAACACCATGATAAAAGAAAGAGCATCAGAATATGCCAATGTTCTGAGTAGAAAGAGGGTCACTCAGGTAGCCTTGGGAGATGGCGATTCCAATTATCTGGCAGATAATCGTAAGGAGAGAGCATGGCTTGGCGTGACTGAACATGCTTGCTATGGAAGAATGCTCTCATGGTCTTGATGCGTACAAGGCTATGCAGATCGGTTCCCATGACATCTCACCTGCTCTACAGGTTTGCTCAGTGTGAGCTGAGCCACTCACTGCCTCTGTAGTTCAAGAAGAAGCAATCTAACTGTGGCTCAGGTGACTGGAAGTGGACACCTGCCACCACACTTTGAGGAAACACATCTCAGATCCTCCCCAGATGTGCAGCAGGCTCCTCACGTTGGAAATCTAATGACACCATGAAGTGTGTTTTGATGTTTCAATCAATGGGCATTTCACGGTAATGGCTCCACAGCTGAGCAAGCCTGTATTCGGTTAAAAATTTGGCCTATTTAGAAGTCCCTGAACCTCGAGTAAATCAAGAGCCTTGCCAATCAACGTGGCAGTGGAGACATTTGCTCTACGAGGCAAAAACAATAGGGCTCAACTCCCAAGTTGGAAAATTCATGCCATTTTGCTGTTTCTCTTAAAAGTCGATCTTTTTTTCTTTGAGTTGTTCTTCATAACATCTGCTAAGTGGCTTTGTTGTTGGATTTTAGGGCTTGGCGCAATATTCCATCCTCTTTTATGGCTATTATGACAATAAACGAACAATTGGATGGATGAATTTCAGGCTGCCGCTCTCCTATTTTCTGGTGGGGATCATGAGCATTGGATACAGCTTTCTGGTTGTCCTTAAAGCGTAAGTTTTATTGGTCTCTTGGGAAGCAAGCAATGATGTCTAGAATCAAAGGGAAGAATTAATTTCAGAATTGGATATAATTCTTATTCTGTTTTATACCTAGAGGATATTGAGTCGGTAAGAGATAAAATGTAGTTTTAATATCGACGCTACTGTTAGACTATGACATCCCCAGAACAAAAGGGGTGAACTCAAGTACAGGCCTTTGGATCACCTCACGGGGTTGCACACCTACCCTGCGTTTAAGCATCTTTTGAAGAGATTGCCTCTTTGGATTTCAAGGTATGGATCAATGTTGCAAGCAAGACAGGGAAACAGCTGCTGGCCCCTGTTTTTGTGTGCAGAGAAGTTTGCACGTTGCAGAATCAGCTCAATAGGCAGAAATCGTTCTCTGTTCATTAAACAAAACAAAACAAAACAAAACAAAACAAAAACAGAATAGTCATTCAACCAAAAAAAATCAGTTGTGTAAGACAGCAAAAACGAAGGGGCCCAATGCGACCATCATGATGAACTGCAGAATCATGGTTTATCTTGGAAGAACATTTATTAGAGCATGGAGAAGACTTTCATTGGAGAAGTGATAATGATGCCATTCATTTTCCCCCCTGCCTGCAATATATGTGTAACACCCTGTTCAAAGACATTGCAGAAACCGACTACAGCCATCTGGGGCTTTGAGTCATCTATGTAACCCTCTGACTAGTTCTCTGAGCTAGCTTAGAAGTCTCAAGACATCTCAATTAATGTCCCGGCCCTTTTATTTGACCAATGACAAGGTGAACTGGCCTTTTGTTTCATTGCGGGAAAGGACCCCTGCCTGAGGGTCCGTGTCACCCGGTGCAGGAGCTCTCTGGAACGGTCCGTGACACGCTTTGTGCCTTGTCTGTCAAACTTACTGGTTCCACTGGAGAACACTATTCCTATTTAGTTTTCAAGTCCTGAGAGGACTTGAAGAAAGCCTTAATGTAGACCTCACTTCCAGATATTGATCTACCTGTCCAAATGCAATCAGAGATCCTAAGTGTAAGGTGTCTGTCTACCTAATAAAGTATTACCACATTCCAAAATCTATGCTATTTCTGGTCTTTTAACCATTCTGATTTGGAAAAATTAAAATCAGGGGCGCCAGTTACATTCCAGAGATCTCAGGAGTATTGTTTCTATGTTGGTCCTTCAGTCAATTGCTAACTTGATTTCCCAAATCACAATTCATGTATTTATTCAGTTATTTAAAAATTGAGCAATTGTTACGGGCAATCTGGGTAGAGGGAGCTACTCAGTGCCTGAGGATTTAATGGTGAGCAAAATAAAGTTCTTGCTCTCGTAATGCTCAGTTGAAGTAACAGTCTGTAAACTAAGGAACAAACAGAGGTTGTGGCCAATATACAGTTAACATATATATTATATCTATGGATATAATATATATGTTATCCTTTGCAGTCAAATATTTGCCTCAATTTCTTCTTTCTCAAGAATGTAATCCATGCTATTTAGTATAGTATAGTGCTTACTATAATTCCCCCCCCCCCCCATCTGTAATGGGCTTATCCTGTGAGCTTCTAGAGAGTTGCTTCCTACCTGCCTTTCAATCCCCTTTCCCTTCCTGACTTTTCATTTTAGCAGAGGCTACATTGTAGTGACCCTGTTGGCTTAGGATTTAGGGAAGCATTTATTTGATTTATTAAAAACCTTTATATACATCCACAAAATGACCAAGTAACCTCAGCATGTAAACAGAGATATAAACTTGTCCAATGCAGGAAGTCCAGTATAAAACCCTGGACAAAGGCATTACAGCAACAGTTACTTACTACAACCTCTCACAAAGGGGGTGCCTCACAAAGGGTCACCTGGGGCGTTCAGTCATTAAACATTTGACTTTTGCTCAGGTCATGGTCTCATGGTTTGTGAGTTCAAGTCCCACATTGGATGAGCTTGAGCCCCACTGCAGGTGAACCCTGCTTCTCTCTCTGTCCTTCCTGGGTTTCTCTCTCTCTCTCTCTCTTTCTCTCTCTCTCTGCCCCTCACTCACTTGTGTTCCCTCCCTCTCTCTCAAAAAAAAAAAAAAAAAGATACAACCTCTCAGAAAAGCCAATGATAGGTTAAGGTTGCTTCTCATAGAAACAGTAGTTCAAAACTATAGCTTTCTTGAAAAGGGAAGAATTTTCATAGGTATGTACACTTTTTCCCTCTACGGGCAAGGGATAGAGCTGTCCATGGAACGTTTTATAGATATCTGGGTTGCCTCTCAACAAAAATATGCTATAAGCAGTTTGTCTTTGGGATCTTTCCTTACTCCTTTCAGCATCCCACTTGCCCTTTCTTGTCGATTCCCGCACACTAGGTGTTCCCGGTTTGTTGGTGCAGCTCACGCTCCCTTATCTGGAAGGCTGTCTCAGCTACACAATTTTGCCAGTGAAGCTCCATTCAAAACTTAGATGTTTACCTGAGGCCCTGCCCTTTCCTCAGCGACAGCACAGAAATGGATAGTGGCATATTAATCAAGCAAATAATTTTCTCTCTAGGTTAAACCATTGGGAATCTTTGATTTCAACACCTTTTGACCTTCAAAAAAGCATTTTATGTGATTCGACGGATCTCTTGGAGTCCTAGCTTGGGCACCAGAGGGACATCAGAGAACCTAAGCCTTTGACCTCCCTCTGTGGTTAACTGCTGAATAACGTCCAGCAAATCACTTCATAATGTAAACCCTTAGCTTCCCCATCTGTGAAAAAAGAATAATACTAACTACCTTGACCTTTTGCCCAGTTTTTGAGAATGGACAAATATGGTAATGTGCAAAACACAATTTCAAAGGATAAAGTGATAGACTGATGAAAAGGATAATTGTTTTCAGGTTTTTTTTTTTTCATAACACATTAACTCATTTAAAATATATAAACCTCTCTAAGAAGGGGAGCTGAGGGGCGCCTGGGTAGCTCAGTCAGTTGGGTGTTCAACTTCGGCTCAGATCATGATCCCATAGTTCATGGGTTCGAGCCCCAGGTCGGGCTCTGTACTGACAGCCTGGAGCCTGTTTTGGATTCTGTGTCTCCCTGTCTCTCTCTCTCTCTCTCTCTGCCCTCCCTGACTCTCACTGTCTCTCTCTCAAAAATAAATAAACATTAAAAAATTTTTTAAAAAGAAGGGGAGCTGAATGTGGGTGACCTCAGAGATGCCTGTCTTCCTATCATGTCAGCTTTATGTCATTGTGTTTCTTTCCTTTTTGGTTCTATATCACTATAACATTCACAAAACCAAACCTTCTGGGATCATTTTATAATATGTATCATATGAAATTTTAATTTTGCTATTTATAGTAATAAGGGGAAAAAAGGAAGTGGAGTGAGTGGAATATAGATCTCTAACCACTGAAATAAACTGTAAGTAAATGCATTTAAAGTTCTCCAAGAAAAAACAAAACAAAACACAACAAAACAAAAACCACACAAAGAAAATATATGTATATATTATATATATATATATAATATGTATATTATATATATATATATTCCAATCAGTGATTTATATATACTAGAATACATAGATTAGAATATACGTAACAAGTTGGCACTAAGGTTGTATAAGAATTGTGTGTGTGTGTGTGTGTATAAGAATTTTGATTTTTGTTCAAGAGTTGTATAGTATGGAGAAATTTCATGCATTCCATCTGTTCTTTGGGAAGAGATTCTGGGGGGGAATTGGATCCATGCAGGAGCTGCTGTGCCCTGGGTTAGCTCATCCCTAGCTTCAGGGGGATCTGGAAATAAGTTAAAACTGGGTAGAGCAGTTTGAGTCTACACATATTCCCACCTCCACCTGCCCCTTGCCCACCCCCCCACCCCGGGGGAGGGACCCATTGATTTTGATCAGATTTCTAAAGAGATCTTTATCCCACAGAGGATTAAGAACCAAGTATAAGATGCTATGAAAACAGTGGAGGAAAACAAGAGAAATATATATATTTTTATAAAACCTGCTTAATTGTTAAAATCACCAATGCTTCATAGTCTTTTGATCCTGAAAGTCCTGGAAAATGAACAGTTTTGAAAAGTAAAACAAAACCAAAATTTAAAAATAAACTGATTTTCTGGTGATATGAGCAAACTTCATTTGAAAATACATGCTTTTGGGATATTGCTTCTCCAGTTTCCCTATAACTAGTATTTTACCACTGCCCACCCTCTCCCTTTCTGTGTGTATTTTGGGGGCTGGATTAAACTCCCTGTTTTTACAGGATGACCAAAAATATCGGGGACGATGGGGGTGGTGATGACAACACCTTCAACTTCAGCTGGAAGGTATTCACCAGCTGGGACTACCTGATTGGCAATCCAGAAACAGCAGACAACAAATTCAATTCCATCACCATGAACTTTAAGGTAAACACATCAACTTCAAGAACCACTCCTCTGTATTTCTAAGAGTAAAACTGGAGCCACTCTGTATGGTTTATAAAGTGAACAAAATATCCTGACAATTAAAAGAAAGAGCAACTCATTATTTCAGCCTAGCAGGATCCGGGCATTGTTCTGATTGGGATTGGAAAATATCTGATGATCCACGATGGCACGATTTCTTCTCTAAATTTGGTAATAAAAATAATGCCATTGACTTGAAACAGGAGACCGTTAGTAATCAGAATCAGATAGTTTAAATAATAGACGATGCTCATAATTATTTACAGGAATAGGTTAGCTCGATATTTAAAACGACTCTGAAGTATTATTTTTGTAGCTTTAAAAACACGTTATTGGAAAATAATTTAGAAAGAAGGTTATTTCAGCATTAGAGCAATCAGAGTTTGTAAGAATTCGTCGTTCATTCTCTCACTTGTCCTCACTTGCTGGCGATATTCACCTGGTTTGTGGAATCCCAGGTAGAGAAAAGATTTTCATTTCTCATGTTTTGATGTTTGCAGAATATTTTCTGAGATTATGATACTTTTTTGTAACTCGGACACATCTTTCTTTTTCTGTTTTGCTTGGGTACAGGAAGCTATCATAGAGGAGAGAGCAGCCCAAGTAGAAGAAAACGTCCACTTGATCAGATTCCTGAGGTTTCTTGCTAACTTCTTCGTGTTTCTAACACTTGGAGGGAGTGGATACCTCATCTTTTGGGCTGTGAAGCGATCCCAGGAATTTGCACAGCAAGATCCTGACACCCTTGGGTGGTGGGAAAAGAATGAAGTTCGTCTCTGCATGCTTTTTATGTGCTTAGAACCTGACATTTGAGATTGTGTGGGTTATGTTTCTATGGTGGAACATTAAATAAGGCCATCATTTGCCTGTCTTCTCCACACTGCCCTGACAGTTAAATAGCCCTGTCACGCATTTTCACTCTATTCCAGCCTTATTTCCAAATCTGTCTACTGTCTGCTACCTGTTTTGCGTTTTGTGACTTTGTGGAAAGTTAGAGTTGGGAGGGATATTAGAACACATACATTCCCACCAGTACATTTTACAGATGCGGTTGATGAGTGTCAGGAGAGGAGGAGATGTGTTCAAGGTCACAGAACCATGGAGAAGAGTGACTTAAAACTTAGGAATCTTTATTTCAAGGCCAACGTCCTTCCATGACTCCATGTTTCTTTCTCTGTTGACTCTGCACCTGTCTCTGAAAGATCCAATTATTGCTTGAATTCTTTGAAGCAGCGATGATAGAGCCCGTGGTTCCTACGTTTAGCTCATTGGAAACATTCAGATTGCCTCCCGCACCTTGGGCAAGTCTGGAATTCTCTCTGGTTTTCCCCAGCAGCCTAACCTCACATTTACCACCTTCTCCTCCCCTTGCCTTATTTCCTCCCCCTTCAAAAGATATTCAAATAAGGAGGGCCAGCTCTTTGCCTGGAATTAAGTATGCCTGTGATTTATCTTCAGGATATCTACCCATTTAGCGGGCCACAGGAAGGAGGTCAGACATTTAGAATAAGGAAATTTAGATGTTGAGAATAAGGAAATCATTGGTTATGTGTTGCTGCTAAGGCCTGTTCCCTTTCATAAAATGTTCTGGAATATGATGCGGCATCATTTGAAACTTGGGCATTTTCAAAACATATATAGATTTAGGCTGTTGGAAGTGTAGACTTCCCACACCAAAACTTCTACAAAGCCTGGGAGACCAAAAAGATTAAGAAAGCCTTTATAAGCAGAGTATTTCCTAGAAAGAAATACTTGGACAAGATATAAGATAACCTATTTACAAAAAAAGGTTCCAAAACGTTCTAGGTATTTCAGAACTGGTAGCACTAGAGATTGGAGACCATACATTTAAGAGACTATAACTGTACAGACTTCTTTAGGTAGAGTGATTTTATTTATTTAAAACAGAGGAGAACCTCAAAGCATTTATTAAGCTTGCTGTCAAAGTTTCTTCTTACGGTTGTGATAGTTGCTATCACAGGCAAAATTATCATGCCACTTTGGTCCATGGTTCATATTTGATCATATTTTTGTATAAATGAACCACAGTAAAGGTCATAGCCAATGACCTTCATTAGAAGGGTCACTTTGTGTAAGAGTCTGTTTAACAGCCATTTTACCCCTAAAGTCCTCAGGGCCAGCCAAGGTAGTAATGGGGATTATAATTTGCTGAAACAGGATTTAAATTGACCTTGTAACAGGTAGCACGGGGTCTACCAAGTTTTTACTTTAGGCTGAAATGATATCATGCTCCTCATGGTCATGCTCCTATAATGTTCTTAATACAAATGGGAAAAACCACACTGACAATTATTTTCTAAATACAGTCTGGTAGTGGGGCATCTGGGTGGCTCAGTCAGTTAAGCGTCTGACTTCAGCCCAGGTCAGGATCGCATGGTTCATGAGTTCAAGCCCCCTGTCGGGCTCTGTGCTGACAGCTCAGAGCCTGGAGCCTGCTTCAGATTCTGTGTCTTCTTCTCTCTCTGCCCCTCCCTGCCTCAAAAATAAATAAATATTTTTTAAAAATACTATAAATACAGTCTGGTAGTTACAATCTTTCAAAACATAGAGTCAAGAAGTGGGAAATAGGAAATGTTTAGTGGTGACAGTCCTGAAGCAGGTATTTGGGAAAGACCATTGCCAAGGTTTACCAGAAATCTTTTTTTCATTTAAGGAGGCTTTTTCCCCATCAAAAAAGTGGTACATGCACTGGATTCTTTTCCCTGACTTAATTTAGCCTCATATGGCAATTGTAAGGGTGTCAGACATTTGCTACTTTTCATATATTTTCTCTCTCTCTTTCTCATACACTCCCCCCCCCCCCCCCCCCCCACACACTGGGATTATAAACCAGTTCTGCAACTTTCCTACCTTGGCTGTGATAACATCATGTTGTGTGTTCTCCTTTTGTTTCTCTGAATGTCCTGTTTTCTTAGATAAACCCATTATCTTTTTTTTTTTTTTTTTTTTTTTTTTTTTGCTCCTAATAGTATGTATTCCCCAGAATTCAGTATTTAGTCTTGAGCCCATCTCAGGGAGCTCATTTATTCTAACTGATTGAACTAGCCCATAAACTGGTAACTGTCAAATGAGTAGTTCCAGTTTGGACCTCATTCCTCAATCAGACCATTTTCCATTTCCTTTGGAAATCTTGTTGCAAAGTGTATGACCATGTCAGAATCAGTTCTCAGGCAGAACAATTTGTGTTCTTTGGATAGAGCGTGATGTCAATTACTTCCCTCATTATACCAGGAAACAGACTATTATTACTGGCACACACACAAGCTCATACACAAGTACATCTCGAGAATGGGGGCTGAATAATGTCTTTGTTGTTTTATGAAGATCAAAATTTAAAGATGCATAAGATAATCTTCTTTAATCTTATAAAAGATAAAGGAAACCTAGCTGAAATCTTGCAAAATTCTGGAGGAAAGCAATAATATTTTTAAAAATACCATTAACTTAGTTGATTCATTGTGTCTCATTGTAGATGAACATGGTCATGTCCCTCCTGGGGATGTTCTGTCCAACCCTGTTTGACTTATTTGCTGAACTGGAAGACTACCATCCTCTAATTGCTCTGAAATGGCTACTGGGACGCATTTTTGCTCTACTCTTAGGCAACTTGTACGTATTTATTCTTGCCTTGATGGATGAGATTAACAACAAGGTGAGTCTTGTATCTGGATTGTTCTTGGCATCAGAGTGTTATTACAATTGCCTGTCTCCGGATTGCTACAAATGCCTTTGAAATCTGTGTTGTCTCCATTTTTGTGTGCATCACTTTGCTCCCAAGATTGAAGAAGAGAAGCTGGTAAAGGCCAATATTACCCTCTGGGAAGCCAACATGATCAAGGCCTATAATGCATCACTCTCTGGAAATAGCACTGGACCACCTTTTTTCGTGCACCCTGCAGATGTACCTCGAGGACCCTGCTGGGAAACAATGGTGGGACAGGTAATGTCACAAACACAAGTGGATGAAAATTAATGGCTTAAAAAAGAGCAGAATCAATTATTCCTTTTCATAAGTGTGGCCTATCGTTTTCATTGCTTAATAAAAAAAAAAAATACCTAAGCTTTATCGAATGCTTACCACGTGCTGGTTGTGAGTTTCATATCTATTAGCTCATGCAGTCCTCACAGCCATTTTTGAGGTAAGTACTACTTTTACACCTTTTTTTACAGTTGTGTATAAAGAAAGGATATTTTTTTTTTAATTTTTTTTTTTCAACGTTTATTTATTTTTGGGAAAGAGAGAGATAGAGCATGAACGGGGGAGGGGCAGAGAGAGAAGGAGACACAGAATCGGAAACAGGCTCCAGGCTCTGAGCCATCAGCCCAGAGCCCGACGCGGGGCTCGAACTCACGGACCGAGAGATCCTGACCTGGCTGAAGTCGGACGCTTAACCGACTGCGCCACCCAGGCGCCCCAAGAAAGGATATTTTTAAGTGGTGTGAGGAGATGGTTATTTTCCATTTGTGTCATAATAAAGCACCTAGATTTGGATACAGGCTCAAGTGAATATTTAAATGGAACTCTACTTATCATTACCTGTTTTCCATGAAAAAAGACTCTTTTGGGAGCACACACTAATACTCATTTCAGGAATGTCCACTTTTGTCAGATACTTGTCCCTTAAGTATTAAAGGAAATGCTATTTTAGGCTAGTTGCTTTCATAATTATGTAAATGGCCCCAGTCCAACACTACTGTTATTTTACCAGAGAAAAGAAGTAAGGCATCACATGGCTTTCTGTCCAATAGAGGAAACCACACAAAGCAAAAGCAACAATGATAAACTGTTGCACATGTCTTACTTCTATACAGATCCATTTTTTACTTTGAAAAGCCTTTAATTTTAATGTGAATTTCATAAACCGATTTTGGGCTTTGGTTCATGGATGATGAAGAGGTATTTTTAAATATGTCATCATGAGTCTGCCTGCCTGTTGGACCAGAGTTCAGTTTCAGCAGTAACATGGTCTTGTGGAATTATTTGAGCCCTTTTTTGCTGTGTACTTATTTTTGGAAATATAAAAGGAAAAATTAAAAGTTAGTGTTAACCTTATAAAGCTAATATAATTTAAACATATGTGGGTAGGGGCTTCTGGGTGGCTCTTTCGGTTTAGCCTCTGATTTTGGCTCAGGTGGTGATCTCGTGGTTCGTGGGTTCGAGCCCCGCGTGGGGGTCTGCTGACAGCTCAGAGCCTGGAGCCTGCTTCGGATTCCGCGTCTCCCTTTCTTTCTGCCCCTCCGTCACTCGCACTCTGTCTCTGTCTCAAAAATAAATAAAACATTAAAAATAAATAAATAATTAATTAAAAAAATAAACAAAAGTGGATATCATTAGATACCCTCATGCTCAATTAGATGCTAATCAGACTTAAGCCAATCAACTGTGATTTCAATTGTGGGGGGAAAAAATTAAGAAAAATGTGTATGATGCTAGACACACATCCTCGAAGACTGTGTCCAAAAAGTATGGCATGATTAAGGATTTTATTTCATTTTATTTTTAAGGTTTCAGGGGGCCAGATAAACTCCCTTTCCAGTTACATTTTATTAAATACTCAATTCTTAGACATGCACATTCCATACATGTTTATAGCACGTATTATGTATGGAATGAAATGAAATGAAATGGAGTGAAGTGAAGTGAAGGTTGCCTTTACTTAGTAGAGAGGCGTGGTGATCCGAGGTGTGGGTAGATGGGATCATGGACCTTCAAAGACGTCTGTGTCTTAATCACTGGAGTCTTTATGACTATATTACCTTACGTGGTAAAGTGGACTTTGCTGATGTGATTAAGTGATGAGCTTTGAAATAAGAAAATTATCCTGGATTATGCGGACGGACCTGATGAAATTGCAAGCGGAGACAAAAGGGTCAAAGTCAGAAAAACCAGATGTGACCATGGAAGAGTTTGGAGAGATGTGCTTTGATGATGGAGAGAGGGGGCTCTGAGCCCAAGAATGCAGGCAGCCTCCAGAAGAAACGGACTCCTTCCTGCTGCCCACACCTTGATTTTAGGCCTCTGACCTCCAGAACTGTAAGAAAATAAATCTGCGTTCTCTTAGGCCACTAAGTTTGCGGTGAGTTTGTCATGGCAGCAATGGGAAATGAATACGCAGCAAGACACAGGTTTCTGGATTCCAAGGGTCTTGAGGCGAAGTCTGGTCACGGCGCTTAACACAAATCTTACCACATGGACACTGCTCCTTGACTCTGCAGCTAAAGTTGGAAGAAATGAAAAACTTGGGAAAATAAGTTTCTTGCACAAACTCAAAGAGCTGGAAATGTTTTCTTTTATATATCCCAGAACGCAGACTGGCCTGTGGACTAAGAAATTTACCCTTTAACAGTCTTGATAGAACAAACTGTAAAGAATAAAATTGAGGCGGGGCGCCTGCATAGCTCAGTTGGTTAAGCATCTGACTGTTGATTTCAGCTCAGGTCATGATCTCATGGTTCCCATGAGATGGAGTCCAGCATGGGCTCTGCACTGACAGCCTGGAGCCTATTCTGGATTCTCTCTCTCTCTCTCTCTCTCTCTCTCTCCCCCACCCCCCGCTTTTGCACCTCTTGTGCATGAACACACGCTCTCTCTCTCTCTCTTTCAAAATTAAGTAAATAAACATTAAAAAAAGAATACGATTGAGGCTTCTCACTTCTGGGGAAGAGAAAGTGATTAATTAGGTAGGAATGCCAATGCAATCTAGGAGGCTACTTATGTCTCAGATTATGCAGAAGATTCTGCAATAGTTCCTCACAGACTGACTTGAAATAAAGGAAAAGTCACTTGTCTCACTCTTCTGGGGACCATGCTACTTGTCTTGATCTTTTTTAAAAAAATCCCATCTTGGGGCGCCCGGGTGGCTCAGTCGGTTGAGCGACCGACTTCGGCTCAGGTCGTGATCTCACGGTTTGTGAGTTCAAGCCCCACGTCGGGCTCTGTGCTGACAGCTCAGAGCCTGGAGCCTGCTTCTGATTCTGTGTCTCCCTCTCTCTCTGTCCCTCCCTTGCTCATGCTCTGTCTCTGTCTCAGAAATAAATATAAAAAAAAAAAAATTAAAAAAAAATCCCATCTTCATGCTTCATTATATTGCCTTACTGTCCTCTTCTCGTTCACCTTCCTTTCTCTAAGAAGGACCTTCAGCATCTGAAGGAAAGTCTGCAGGAGCTGGCCCATGAGGTTGTGGTTCTGAATAGACTATTGATGAGGGAGGTAGAGTCCATGGGGACAAAGAGAACACAGGGAACATAAAAACCGTGAAAAGTCTGGAAAGTCTGGTCTTTACGAGATCAATGTCTCTATCCATGCACCTAGAAACATTTCTTTTAACTACTTAAAAATAGTGACTCCAGGGGAGATAGTAGAGGCATCTACTTTGCATGTAATGTTGGGGACACACCCCAAAGGCTCATTCTTTGTTCCGTCAGAACATTCCAGATGTTTCCTCTTCTCCTCCATGGATCCCCTCTGCTTTGTTTCCTTAAGGATGATGTAAGACTCAAACCTCTCTTTGAGTTTGGATATGAGATGATTTGGTGGCTCCTTTATCCCTCCAGGGAATCTCAAGATGTAGCCACTTAGTCCCATTTCCAATTGTATTTGATGGGTAGGCAGCAAAGCCCTCCTTGGGAGACTGCTCTTTGAAGCTATATACTGAGGTCTGCATTTTGGGGAAGGAGAAAGCAGCCAACAGCTAAACGTAACAACAGCAAGGTCTGGCATTTATTGAATGGCTCTGATGTGCTCAGCGCTGTCTCCTTGGATTTTGAAATTATCCTTTGAGATAAATCATATGATCTCTATTATCTCTATTTTATAGTTAAGGAGACTGGGCCCCCAAACGTAAAATAATTTGCTCAAGCTCTTAAACGACGTCAATGACGGGAGCCCACGTTTAACCCATATAGTCTGGGTAGAGTTTGCATCCTTACCCATGGTGCTGAATTGTCCCTAGGAACATAATTAACATCAACACATACTCTCCAAGGTCCTACTATGGGACGTCTAGAGTTCTAGAGTCTGTGGTCCTCTGTGATGCCCCTTGTCTATGGTGTTCCTGTTATCTACTCATGACTGTTAGGTTTACTAATCAAAGCTGCCTAGATATTTTAACTAACTGAGTGTTAAGTTGTGAGGTGTGAGGTGTGGTGCTCAACGGGGCCCCTGTGTGGAGAGTGTGCTCCTATCCTGACTAACACGCTAGAACTGGGATTGGACGTGCCCCTGAGGTGAGCTGAGCCACTGTTTGGGGGATTCTCTTATAAAGCATTGTTTGGGTTTTTTTTTTTAATGTTTATTCAGTTTTGAGAAACAGAGAGAGACAAATCGCAAGCAGGGGTGGGGCAGAGAGAGAGGGAGACACAGAATCTGAAGCAGGCTCCAGGCCCTGAGCTGTCAGCACAGAGCCCGACACGGGGCTCGAACTCACGGAACTCACGGACCGTGAGATCATGACCCGAACCGAAGTCAGACCCTTAACTGGCTGAGCTGCCCAGGCGCCCCAAGCATTGTTTTCTTCTAATGGTTGGTGAATAAATATTCTTATGTCTTGGTATAATGTTTGGATCTTCTTCTGGTACATTTTTTAATGTTTATTTATTTATTTTTGAGAGAGAAAGAGAGAGAGAAAAAGAAGGGGCAGAGAAAGGAAGAGAGAGAATCCCAAGCAGCCTCCACCCTGTCAGCGCAGAGCCCAATGCAGGGCTGAACCCACGAACTGTGAGATCATGACCTGAGCCAAAATCAAGAGTTGGACACTTAACCGACTGAGCCACCCGGGCACTTCCGGTATTTTAGGTGACAGAACGCTGCTCAGGAACAGTAGGATTTCCGTTATTGGGTGAGGATGTTTAGGAACATGTAGGAACTTCAAAACCGCTCTGAAATTTTCTCTTACCTGAGGAGGCCCTCCTGAGCTGGCAGTGCAAGCAAAAAAAATACCCCTCATCGCCTACCTCTGATTGATACTAGTCATTGGAGCCTGAACTCAAATTGGTTGGGGAATGAAAAGGAGAATCAGAACAGGGAAGGGAAAAGTTGTGGCCGGAAATAACTGCAGGAATTTACTATCACCCAATCATTCATTCTGTATTTATCGAGCAGCCGCTGAGAAGCAGGCATCGTGCTGGATACTAGGGGTACATTGGGCATAAAGGTGGGCTGGTTCCTCGCCCTTGTGAAAACTATGTTCTTGAATAATTTTGCCAAATTTGCGAATTTACAAGGGTGACGATGAAATGCAAGGAATCTGAGAACTTTGTACAGAGAGGCTTGCCCTTGTCACCGAGGGGAGTGAAACTCTCCCCACTCAGGGATGCTGTAGTGATGTGTATGAGTTGGTGTGTAAACTGAGTCAAGAAGGGAAGTGAGAATGACTGAGTGGAGTGAGGACCACATGCGAAGGCCCTGTGGTCTGAAGACGTATGGAGACTGAGGCTCTCAAGGAAAGCCAGTGAGGCTGGAGTGAAGAAGAGGCGAAAAGCAATACCAGAAGCATATGGGGAGCTACACAGCAGTCGGATTATACAGAAACTTCCAGAGCGTGCAGGAACCCCACGCTCCCTTGGTCCACTTTTTACTCTGGCTCTTGCTGCCCCAAACAGCTGCGCGTCCCCGTTACCTGGTAGCATTTCAACTCAGCCGTCTGCATCACCCTCCAAGTTTCCGTGCTGTCACGGGGTGGGGTGATCATTCCACGTGGGGCCACCCTTGACTAGCGGGGGGGGGGTGCCAGTTCAATATGTCTCCCTTCTGTCTCTGGCACGGACAGTTCGGAGGCTTATTCTACATGGCTTTCAAGGCTTTCAGGTGGGTGCCCACCAGGGTAAGACTCACGTGATTTTAACATGCTCTTGGGCCAAAGCTCTCCTTCCTTCTCTTTCATTCTTCCCAACCTCCACTCCTGTTCTCTCACACTTCCCAAAATATACTGCTGGCCTCCAGGCCCTTGTCACAGGCATTGCTGGTGGTGAAAACTAACGCTAAGTTTTAAAGTTCGTATTTTAAAGTGTTTAATATCATAGTTTTTGCTTGTGTTCCATCTGTATTGTAGTTAACTACTACTTATGGCAGATGATGTTTAAAAGAGTAGTAGTTATCTTTTAAGAACAAGGGATATTAAAGTTAAAAGAAATAGATAAATTCTATTCCGTATGGTACTTGGACATACCAAGAATCCTGGAGGTGGTACACAATTTTCGGGAAGCATAGCTCTGACGTGTGAGGCTGGAAATTCACCTAATGACTGCTATTCAAATGGTCCTTTGCCCCACAAGAAAATTCTTTCTCACTAATTATCTTATCTTATCTTATCTTATCTTATCTTATCTTATCTCACCTCACCTCACCTCACCTCATCTTATCTTTAAAATGTTTATTTATTTATGTTGAGAGAAAGAGAAAGCTAGCAGACAAGCGATGGGGGCGGGGGGCAGGGAGAGAGAGAATCCCAAGCAGGCTCCTCATTGTCAGTGCAGAGCCTGATGCGGGGTTCCATCCCACAGACTGTGAGATCATGACCTGAGCAGAGATCGAGAGACCGGGAGTTTGGATGCTTAACTCAGCCACCCAGGTGCCCCTGACTTATAAACATTTTTAACACATTAGACAAACTAATCCTGTATCACATTTGCTGCCAGTACTTTTTCCAGTGTGTCTTTTCAACTCGATAAATATTGCTGTTTGCTAGATTAAAGTCTTAAACTAACATGTGGTCAATATATTCCTGGTTTTATTTCTTATGTCATACCTATAAAAGTTTCGCAGTAAGAAGACTTTGGATACCGTGGCTTTGGAATGTTGAGACAATTATTTTTAGACTAAGAAAATAAGGGTGAAATAGTCTTCACTTGCTAGATAGACCTTTTTTTTTTTTTTTAACTATTCATTGTGGTTTCTAAGCTAATACTATGCAGAAGCAGAACAAACCTGATGTCGACACTAGGGCCATTTGAAAGGAGAAATGCTCGTTTTAATCTGGATAATATCCCAACAGGAATTTGTGCGGCTGACCGTTTCTGATGTTCTGACCACTTATGTCACAATCCTCGTTGGGGACTTTCTCAGGGCATGTTTTGTGAGGTTTTGCAATTACTGTTGGTGCTGGGATTTGGAATATGGATATGTAAGTATGATATTCACTTTTCTCTTATCAGATTATTACTTTGTGGATTATCATTTGCACGCACAATGCAAGAAAAAGACTTTAGAAGGTGGGGCCACCTGTAAGACATTAATAATGAAGACCAGGGAATACAGTTCTGATTCAGAAGGGTTTCAGACAGGAGTGTCACGATTTCGGACATTCTGGTAAAATTAGCCCGGGATGGCTAAAGCAGCGGAGCTCAACCTTTCCGTGAATGTGGTGAACTCAATCGATCTGGGACCCATAGGCAGCCCCCTCCCCTTGAAGCTTGCCGACATTTCTAGAAGCAGGGCAAGATGGGTGTATCAACTGCACATTCTGTTGATTCCTTTGTTTCTACAAAACAGAGTCCTGGACAGTTACTGTGCAGTGCATTGACGGATAAAAGAATTCAGCAAATATGGTGCTAATTTCATAAAGCTCGCGGGGTAATGAGAGCTCAGCAGAGACACGAGCAGGGAGATGTGGAAGTTTCAAGGAAGGCCCAGGGTGCTGATGGAGCTTTGGCGAGTGGTGAACCTGAGCTCTGAACTCTGGCAAGATGATTTCCTGCCCCACAACAACAGTGCAAGTTTCTCTGACTCCCTCCCCAGCTCACCCTCTACGCTAAACCCCAGGTGCCCCCCGCAAAGTTCAAGGGCAGCAGCAGGGCACACATCACTCTTGGTCTGGTGACAGTGGTCACTTGTCAGGTGACCGCTGTCCCTCTTTTGCAAGTGTAACAGTCATCTTGGGAACTATGACCTGAAGGGTTGACTGTAATCACTTGCTTTAGATCCTCCAATGGCTTATAAGTACTTAAAAAGGATTCCAAATCCTTTTCCAAGGCCTTCGATACCTTATGGGATCTGTTTCTTATTTCTCTCTGAGCTCGTCTTCTACCAATTTTGTTCTTGCTTTACAAAGTCCGTACACTTTGGAATTCTCTCTTATGCTCAAACACAAGATGATCCTTGCATTTGCTCTAGCTGTTTTTCCCTGTAGGGTGCAGATTCCTAGAATTTGGCGCGGTTGATGCCTTCTTGTCATTAAGGACTCAGCTACTATGTCACCTCCTTTGAGCTGTTCTCTGACCTTCCCATCTAACAGAGCTTACCAGGCACTCTGTCTCAACACCCTGCTTAATTTTCTTCATAGGATGTATAACTATCTGACATTTCCTTTTAAAAACAACCTTATAACCTATCTCTCACAGTTTGAATGAAAGCCCTGTAAAAACAGAAGCTTTGACCTCTCGGCTTAGAACTATGCTTGTCACATGGCAGGCATTATATGTTGACCGTCTGCTTCAGTGTCGAACCTCTGCTTTCTAACACCATCAAGGCAACGCCACCAATTGACAGAATTCTGCCTGCTTCCGGGGACGTGCCCATGGGGTCAGTTCTGGCTTCGTATTGCGGAGCCAATGCTGTTTCTCCCCTTGCTGGAGGAGGGGTCTCCTTTTCTGCCGCCCTCTCCTCAGTCCCATGCCCTCTAGTCTCCGGACAAATCCTATACTCAGAACGGTTTCCAAGACACCAGCCTGGATCCTCAGCGTGGCTCTCTGACTTTGAGATTGTACCTTTGATGATTAGGTCATCTCTGCCACCCTCACTGAAAGTGCCTCTGGGACGGGCCAGAAGTGGTTAGGTAATGCTCTTTGGTGAACTCCAGTGAGGTAATGCTATGGATCCAGGATGCTGTTGTATTGTTTTCCCATTCCCTGCTATGAGGTATTCAGCTGGCTTGGTTTCATTTCTATTTTCCCTGTCTGATTCAGCTCTTCTGAGGCCGACGTAAAAGTTGCCATTCTTTTCTTAGGCCATTGCTTGGCTTATGCTTGCCTTTTATCCCTTACTGCTTTCTTCTTAAGTGCTAGAAAATTTTGCTTCAAATATGAAGTCAATAAAACATGACCTGGATGCATAAAAGCTGTAATTAAATGACTGTAATTTATTATTTATGGAGTGCTGACGGTGCTCTTGGGTTAGTACAAAGTACAGGAAAAAAGACAAGTTCCTGTCTTGGGTCACAGAGACTTTGTTCCCATGTTACTTTTGGAAGGCTCTTTAGAAAGAAGCCCGATATCAAAACAAGTTTTAAACAGTAAAGTGTGGATGGTGGATCTTCGATGTGGATCCTACTATCATTGGCCCATCACGTAGAGAGGGTACACGGTTGAGTGCTTACCAGGTGCAAGTCGGTATGAGCAAACCTCTGTGCTGGGTGATGGGGTACAGAGATGTAGACGATGTAAGCCTAAGGAGAGGTTGCACACTTGGGCTAGATGCCTCGATTCAGCTTTCCGATGTATGTATTTTTCTCTTGTCTACAGAGTGTTTTTGTTTGTTGGTTTGGTTTTTATTTATTTATTTATTTATTTATTTTTTAATGAGCTCATATTTTACAACTGGAAGTTTTATATTTAAAAAAAATATGGATTTCTTGCTTTTCGTGACATATTGGGAGGGCTGGCAACATTAGATCCACATTCCCACACGGCAGAAATTGGCTGCAGTGAGAAGCCACTGCCTGGCGGCAGATGGAATTTGCATCCCCCGGCCCGCACACTCTTTACTGCCCTTTGATCCTGCAAGTTCTTGTTATGAGTACAGAGCAGAAAATATAAATGCCACAGAAGAAACCAATGGTTGCATGACTTTGGGGGGTGGATGGAGGGAGGGAGAAAGGGAGAGAGGGAGGGAAGGAAAGAGAGAAACAGAAAGAGAGGGAGAAAGAGAGAGAGAGGAAGAGGGACAGAGAGAGATCAGAAATGCAAAGGCGTGTTGTAGGAAGAGGGCCTTGAGCCGGTCTTGAGAAAGCCTCAGAATTTCAAAGGTCCAGTGGAAGCAAGGGTTCTCAGTGGAGGGACCAACGTAAGACAGGGCCCAGCATTGATTAAATTTTTATTGGGTGTCAGTTAAACTTTATCTAATTTTTAGTTATGGTAATAAATATTATGGTTACGTTTATTTATAGGCATGTAGATAAATATGCTCACAGATAAGTTATAATGGTAGGCACAGATTGTTTCCTTAAGAGAAATTTCTCTATGTTGAATTGCCCAGTCCTAGAGAATGTAGAATTTAAAAAATTCATTCACTTTTATTTATTCTATTTATTTTTTTTTTTAATTTTTTTTTCAACGTTTATTTATTTTTGGGACAGAGAGAAACAGAGCATGAACGGGGAAGGGACAGAGAGAGAGGGAGACACAGAATCGGAAACAGGCTCCAGGCTCTGAGCCATCAGCCCAGAGCCTGACGCGGGGCTTGAACTCACGGACCGCGAGATCGTGACCCGGCTGAAGTCGGACGCTTAACCGACTGTGCCACCCAGGCGCCCCTCTATTTATTCTATTTAAAAAAAAATTATCATTTTTTTTTTTTTTTTAGTTTGAGAGAGAGCGAGAGAGACAGCATCCGAGCTGGGGAGAGGGGCAGAGGGAGAGAAAGAGAATCTTAAACAGGCTCCATTCTCAGCACAAACTTTCGGTCACTTTTATTACAACAGCTTCTGTAACGACTAAACTCTGCGGACTCCAGCCTCAGCTCCAGAGAGCCACAGAATGTTAATGTCTGGTGGAATGTTGACACAATCAGTCATACATCCTTTATTTCACACCTGAAAATTGAGAGCTTATGAATCGAAGTGAGTTGCCTAGGCTTGTGTGGCCGCCAGGGAATAAACGAGGGCAAGACACAGCCATTATGTTAAATATGCTGAATGGTATATACTGGTCGTATCAGAGTAACTTGAATGAAAAGCGACCCCATATGGTTCTCCAGTTATAAATTTATGGCCGAAGTATTATCACAACAAACCTATAAAGATGAGCTGAGTTGCGAAAATGACTGGCTAATAGTAGGCTGTTAGAGCATGTAATGTAAGTTAATGTTTTCCAAGGCTTCTCCAAACAGAGCAGACAATTTTCAATGTTTCCGAAGTGTTCACTGACTCATAGGACGTGGAATGGTTTCTCCCAGGAGGGATTTTAGCCCCCCAGGTTCGGCACAACTGCCCTAAAGCCTCACGTAAACTCTTTGGGTTTCCTGCAACAGTTCAACACAGAATCCCTTTACTTTCAGTTTAGCTTGTGTTAACATTACCTTTGCTATTCATCAGTAAAAAAGGTAACAGGTATGCAAGAAGAAATAGAACTGAATACACAGCGTGGTATTAGAACATGGTCAATCAAATGAAACCTCAGCATCTTGTTTCAAGTTACATTTTTGAGGTGGTCCTTGTTAAATTTACATAAATGGAAAATATAAGAGGTTTCCCTGAGATCTGATGAAGGGGTTCAAGATTATTAATAAATGAGAGGCATATGTTTGACAGATCATAAAAGTGGACTCCATAGTATAGTATATCTTATGTAGTTCTTATTATATGTCAGAACTTCTAGAAAATACTTTACACATATTATTGCATGTATTCATACCAGCAATGCTATGAGGTAGCTCCTTTTTTCCCCGACTTTACAGTAAATAAGCCTTAGAGGATGTTTAATAATTTGCTCAAAGACATATCCCTAATCATTGGTGGAACTAGGACTCAAACTCAGTTGAATCAGCGTCAAAGCCATCAACCAGATTTCTGTCATGTTAAATTTTCACTGTAACGCTTAACCCTAGAAATTTCAAGGACTCTGTCAAGTCATGATGAATTCATGAGCCAATCTATGACATGGGTAACTCAAAGCACTCCCAAGATTAGACAGTTCACCTGCAATAGAACGGAGTTAACAAGAAAGCCTGTGATGTACAATTAGAAAGAGGGGCATCTGGGTGGCTCAGTTGGTTAAGCATCTAACTCTTGATTTCAGCTCAGGTCACGATTTCACTGTTGTGAGATCAAGCCCTGGGTCGAGCTCTGTGTCAGGCTCTGATTAGAAATAAACTGATGTTCTCCAGCTGGGAATGAGGTATTATTTAACAGTCCAGGAAGATGCCATGCTAAGGAGTCAGTAAGAAGTCTTGAGTATCCCATGAAGGGTTGACAACATGGGAAAAGGGACAGTACATTCTGGATGTGAAGTTCCACTTGAACATTGGACAGTATTTGTGCAGACAATGAGGGTTGAAGTACAAAGCCCCGAGTTTTCTGAGTCACCCTAGTAGACGAGGCTAGGATTTGTCCTACATCAGTGGTTCTTATATTTGAGGAGACACCAGAATCCCCCAAAGGCAGGTGAAAACACAGCATTTCTGATCTGGGACAGGTCCCGGAGAATTTAGTTTTCATTTTCTTTTTAAAAATTTATTTATTTATTTATTTATTTATTTATTTATTTATTTATTGAGAGAGCACTCACGCAAGTGGGGGAGGGGCAGAGAGAGGGAGCCTGAAACAAGCTTCAGGCTCTGAGCTGTCAGCAAAAAGCCCAACACGAGACTCGAACCCACAAACCGTGAGATCATGACCTGAGCCGAAGTTCGACGCTTAACTGACTGAACCACGCAGGCGCTCCCAAAATTTACTTTTCTAACAAACTCCCAGGTAATACTGCTGCTTCTGGTCTGGGGACCAGAATAGTCTTGAGAACCATTGACCCAGAGTGATTTCAGCTGTGGGCAAGTGAGATTTGTATGTCAGACAGGACATTGCAATGACAGAATTCTCTCTGAGATATTCCACAATATCCATAGGTTAATGATCTGTCTCAAATAACTAAGCTTGCAGACAGAGGATGAGTTTTCATGGCTCTTCAGTCCAGTGACAACCATCTGTCTTCGTTGTGGGCAGATGACGGACTCCCGCCTGCCACAAAGGTCCAGAAATAAAACAAGATAATTTCCAATCCCTTGACTGTTACAGACCTCAGCCTAAATCCAAATGGGATCTGCTTTTGCTGGCCCCTAAAAGTCTTATCAGGGATGAGCAGCCCTTAGTGATTTTGTTATATGCATCCCATTTGAATCAGTTCATTTCTCAGTTTTCAGGAAAACCTATTTTTTCCCAAGCATCATTTACCTTCAAGCTATTTATGTTTTAGAGGCGATTAAGCAAACGTATTGCAAACTGATTTATGCTTGTGTTATTAAAGTATTGCTTTTAAAACTTTAAAATACAATATCATCTCAGGTTTTCATTAAATCCATCTCTAAAAGAACGAGCATTGAATTTTATAGCGTGTGAGTGTGTGTGTGTGTGTGTGTGTGTGTGTGTGCACGCACATGTGTGTTTGCCTCCTTACTTTTGTTTTTGGTTTTTTTTTTTTGGAGTGAGATTTTCTGAGTTGAACTCATATAGTATTCAAGTGAATTTCTAACCTGTTTACAGAGAAGCAATTCTTTAATAACTGCATCTAATTTTTCAACCCATTACAGATTTTAGATTAGAAAAGGATCTTAGAAATGATCTAGTTCAGAAGTTGGCAGACTTTCCCTGTAAAGTAAAGGGCTGGATGGTAAGTGTTCTCACTTCTGCAGGTGTGATATTGTGATAAAATAAGAAATATATATTTTGGTCTCCAGCTCCAGCTCCCGGGCAGAGCTCCTAAAACCTTTGTAATTTCCTAAGCGGTACAGGTGCTAGGATCATCTTTTATTCCAATATTTGGTCTTTGACGCTGGTTCCTGATACAGAGCCCCCAAATTCTTTGGGATTACCTGGGTGACGGGAACATTGCTTGTTCCAATGAGACAATGCTTGGTGGCTCCTAGATAGCTTCAGGATGGGGACTGGTCAACAGACAGGCCGAACCACGATTAGAAGCTTGAAACTTTCAGCCCTATCTCCCCCATCCTCCAGGGAGGGGAGAGGGGCTGGAGAGTGAGTTAATGATTGATCATGCTTACTGATGAAGTCTCCATAAAACTCCCTGACCTGTGGGGTTCAGAGAGCTAGCAGGTCGCTGAACACGTTGAGGTGCTGGGAGGGTGGTGTGCTTGGAAAGGACATTCGTGCCCTTTTCCTCATACCTTGCCCTATGCATGTGCACCTCCTCCATCTGTCTATTCCTGCCATATTTAATAATAAACAGTAGCCAAGCAAATCAACTGTTTTCTGTAGTTCTGTGAGCCGTTCTAGCAAATTATCAAACTTGAGGAGGGAGATGTAGGATCCTTTGACTTAGAGCCAGTCACTTGGCATAGGCGACAATGTGAACTTGTGATTGGTGTCTGCAGTGGGGCATTCTTGTGGGACTGCGCCCTTAACCTGTGGGGTCTGCACTAGCTCGGGACAGTCAGTGTCAGAACTGAGTTAAATGCTAAAGCATCCGGCTTATGTCCGTAGAGAATCGGGGCACTGTTTAGCAAGTACTGTGCGTGGAGCGTAGAAAACACTTTTGCTTTCAGCAGGCGATATGGTCTCGGTGGGGACTGTTGAGCTCTCCTGTTTTCGTGTTCAGCAGCCACAGGCAATACATAAATGAACTAAGGCCGCTGTCTTCTAATAACTATCTGTTTACGAAAACAGACAGTGGTCCAGATTGGGCTTCTGGTCCACAGTGTGACAACCACTGACCTAGTTTTTCGCACCAGTTTATCTGTGAGGAAACTGAGGCCTGACGAGATACGCAACGGGCCCAGCTCACGCAACTAGGAAGTGGCAGGGCAAGGTCTAATACTCAGACAAGTGTGTGGACCCCAAACCCTTGGTACAGTAGGGACACCCTCTACCCATCTTTCGCATCAGGTCAATTTGTGCATCAAAGGTTGTATTCCTCCGGCTGACCCTGCTGCACACACAGTATGCGAACAAAGGCTCCCAATGTGTCCTTTATGTTTTTATAGTTACCTAGTTGTAAAAATATCTCAAATGGGCTTTAAGAGGCTTATGTATTTGTGAGAGTAAAGAAAATACACTTCTAAAGGGTTGAATTTTTTAAATTTTACATAGCTTGGTGGGCTAAATCATGGCACTATTCTAAAGAGGTCAAAGATGAAGGTTTGGTTCTTAAACTGACATGGAGAAGAGCCGTTCCAAGGCCACAGATGGCACAGGCCACCCAGCTGAGCATTTGTCAAATGTGTTCTGTGAGCTCACAAGGCTTCAGGCAAAGGGAAAGGTGGTCCAGAGCAAAGCGCTCCTGATGAAATTGGGGCCTGGATTCAAGAACTCTTGAGGCAAGGCATTCAAAAGCTGTGATCGTTCTGTTGGGGTTCCAGACCAGACAACTCTCCCATCTTCTTACAGATATTTTTAGGGGGGGTTCTTGGGTTTGAAAAAAAGAGTGACGCTTGCGTGTGCATGTGTGTGGGCGTGAGCATGCGTGTGTGTGGGCTGCGTGTGTATGTGTGTCGGCAGGGAGTTTTGATGAAGATACAGGGGGTCTGAAGCCACCTCTGCAGATGCCAGGATCTGGGACAGGATTAAGGACCCGCTTCCCGTTTGGTCTCTCTTTCATGGTCTTCTTGGTGCTCTCAGTTCACAATTTTGCTTTTCTTTCTCTTGTCACTGGTTAGTCAGTTTCCTGACTGATTGTTCTCTAGCCCAGCTCAAGTAGGAGCCAGTTTCATTGCTGTTGCTAATTAGCATTACTCCCATTGATAGACGCTTTCCTTCTAGGATGCCTGATGTGTTACCAGAAAGCCTTTCCACAGGCCACCCTGGGACAGATGCCCACCTCAGTTCCTATTGGTGGGCCTTCTGCACACACAAAAAAACAGCCTGATGCTGCACCCTAAGCAGGGTGGCATCTAGGAGACAAACACTGGATATTGAGTTGAACAGCTTCTTAAACTTTAATTGTCTCTCTCTATATTCATTTTATTGTAAAGGAAATCCACATTTTTTTGAAAAATACAGTGAAACATTGGATTGCGAGTAACTTATTCTGCAGGTGTCCCACAAGATGAGCAAGCATTTCTAATAAATCTTTACTTGATAGTCAAGGATGCCTTGCAATGCAAGTAGTAAGTGACGCTGAATGTCACATGATCACAAGTGAGCCAATGGTTCTTGAAACTCGCTTTGATGTATGAGTCCTTTGGATTACAAGCACGTTTCCAGAACTAATTATGCTCGCAAACCAAGGTTTTACAGTGTTTTAAAGTATGCAAACTTAAGAAAATGAAAGTCATGATACATCCCCCACCTATATAACACCTGGTGATTTGTTGGGCATTTTCAAGTCTTTTCCTTATGCATAATTTCATATTCAGTTGGTAAAAATAATGAATGTATAATTTTATATATTTGTTGCTTAACATCAAATCTTAGTTTTCTTTTGCGTAAGTAAGCATTCTTCAAACGGTGACCTTGATTATGTGCACTGTATATCATAGTATAGATATACTGTATTTACTTAACCAATACATATGAAGAAAAAGCTATAAAAAGGTTATCTTTTCCATTATGAGGTATGTTTAAAAATTTAATTCCTGCCCTCTCACTTTCTAAATTTTCCAAGTTCTGGCTCATGTGCCCAGAGAGTCATTATTGGATATTTAGATGGTGTCATCTCTGCTTGTTACACTTTGTCAGCATTTAAGCTCGATTTGTTAACCCACATTCCCAGAGGTAGACTCACAGGGCCAAAGAGACTGAGATTTTCTTAAGTTTTTAATACACATTGTCAAACTTTTCCCAGAAGGTTGCTCCGATTTTTACAATGGGCCATGCATGAGAGCCCAGTGGTCCACACTTTCACAACATTTTGAATGACTGCTTTAGAAAATGAGCCTTACTCTGTTAAAAAGGGTGCTGCATTATTTTATTTAGCACTACTCGTTTATTAGATTGATTATTCCGTGATTATTGCTGCATGGAAGCATACCGATGCAGAAACATGTAGCGCTCGGGTTTTTCAGTTTGCACCATTTGATATGTTAATCCAGCAAATGTCTGTGTCTTCTGTAGCCTTCATACACTGAATTTGACATCAGCGGCAATGTCCTCGCTCTGATCTTCAACCAAGGCATGATCTGGTAGGTCTGCTATTGGACTGTTTACAACTTACAGAAAAGCCGCAAAGAACATTATTGCATAATGCATTGTAGCCTGGTGTCAGAGAGGTCCCCAGTCTGGGTCTAACTCAACTGTTGCCTTTGCAAAGTGGATAGGAAAATCTTGTTTATATTTGTATTTATATTTATATTATATTTACATTATATTTATATTATATTATGTTTATTTTATATTATATTAATATTATATTTATATTTGTATTTATATTTGTATTATACTTACATTTACATTTATATTATACTTATATTTGTATTTATATTCATATTTATATTTATATTTATATTACATTTATATTATATTTCTATTTACTTCTATTTATATTTATATCTTAACTCTTCGTCCTCAAAGACATCTGCCTGTTTTGCAGAGCGTTCCTTTATCAAATACTGGGAGTGTATTTCCGCTTTGTAGCTTCTTTGAAAGCTTTTTTATACTTTTATATCCTGTGACACTAGGGTCTACCGGTGAAACATTAATGGTCCCATAGCCACATGTTAAGTATGAAATAAATTAATGTCAGGCCCTTCTGAAAAACTGATTTTATTCTGTCATTATCGAGTATGTTTAGAATACAACTTGTTGCTTTTGAAAAAAATATCTTACCAAATCCAGTAGTTTTAGGTAACTGGACTACTGGAGATGTAACTTATGTTTTAGGAAGTTCAAGCTAAAAATACGATCACTGTTTCGTAACTTGTTTCACAGGCCATTTACACATCAGAATTATGTCTTTTGATGTACAAAGGATTGTCATATCTTTTATTAAATGAAAGCATTCTCACTGTAAACCTTGACAGGTTAAGATGAGCCGATATAGTAGGAACTGTTTTTGAGTTTAAAAATTGGTTCATGGCATGCGATTCATCTAGGGACCATGTGTCTTGGAAATCTGTCACTTTTAACTAAGAACACCCAACCCACAAGCTACAATTGAGCATCTTTACCTTACTGACACTTGTTTAATATAACACCGTGCCACTGACCACGCCATTGTCCTATGTACTAGTCCTAGTAACTTGGCTCAAATTTTGCACAAGCTTTATATAGCACTTAAATCCTTCAACCATAGCTGCATTGAGCTGTTAAACCTTTGCAAGACTGCACCTCTCTGCAAATGTTAAAATTATCTTGCTTTAGTGATATAAAGACCATAATCAAGGACCCCATCATCCTGCCCTGGGGTCTGTCCAATTCCTGTGCCTCACTAGGTCAATACATATGAAGAAAAGGCTATAAAAAGATGATCTTTTCCATTATCAGGTACGTTTAAAAATCTAATTCCTGCCCTCTTGCTTTCTAAATTTTGCAAGTTATGGCTCATGTGCCCAGAGAGTCATTAAAGAGTGAAACGCATCTTTCATTCTCTAAGCAAGGAGGAAAGTCAAGTTGGTCCAACATATGACCACCAACAGGGAGAGTAAAGGGAAAAGCTTCTAGCAGTTCTGGATCTTTCATTTTCTGGAGGGGATTCTGCTGTCACAGCAGAAAATGGCTAACTTCGCTACTGGAACAATGAGAAACCATCACCTTGTATCAGTTTTAAAACTCCCTGGCTTCTACACAGAGTGCCACAAATCCCTCAGGCCTGGTGGATGCCATTTGTGCAGACACATGCTACATGTCTGTTTCTTGTTCTTTCGTAGCAAAGACAACAGACTGGCCTAGAAATTCATTTTCATGATCAGAAAAGCCATTGAAATGGCTGTCCTGATTCGTTTCGCTTATAATTTTGCAACTATTTAGTCCACTATGGTTCATGTTGAAATTCTTAAATATCCAAAACCCTTCCCCCTTTCTCTCATGGGCAGACCCATTACCAAAATCCCTCCACTATCCCTTTCTGTGTATTCCTCCTTTAGATAGTGGTCAAGCCTTGCTTCTTGTTGGTCTGAAGAGGACATTAGAATGTGATGGTGTTTTTTTTGAGCGTACAGAGATAATTACACCCCAGAGTTACAGAAGCAAAAGAACTATTGCTTACTTTCAGGTCAACCCTTTGGACAGATGGTCTTTTTCCTAACTCCCAGGAAGTTGGTAAAGGAGGGAGGATGTGGTTGGTGGGCAAGGTGTGAGGAGTGTGTATTCCAAGTGTGGTAGGCTCCCCCACACAAGGGGACTCACACACAGTAAGCTACTATCTTATGAGGCACAAGGAACTGATACTGGAGCTTGGTCACACAGAAACAAAAGACTATGGGACGTTTGCACTCACGTCCGTTGGTTTGTGACTGGAGACATTCAGGTACAGCTTTAGGGGTTTCTAATTAGTGGATGTTATTAAAGTCCAACTTTAAAGGTAAAATCAATTTTGGCATGTAATTGGCTGACATGATCAGTACACTTTTATGTCACGCACTTCATTTTAAAATGGATAGCACAGGGCTTCGTCATCGTATTTTAAAACGACAAACACACGTCATATCTCTATCAGAACAGGGTGTAGGGGCAGCAGAAAACAGTGAGACAGAAGATGGGTGTGGACATTGCTCCAACACTGTCTCTTTGTGTACCTCTTCTACCTTTGTCCCTGTCTGCTACCTCATTTTCTTGGTTGATCAGATGTGAATAATTTACCTGACATGTACCATGTCACTGGAGTAATAAGGAGAGCTCAATGAAAGAAGCTTTCATTGGCTTTGATCTTCTTGGAAGAAAAGCACTTTATAAGGCTAAGGTATTACAAGGATCTTGAACTGACAGATGACAGGATCAAGTGTGGGTAAGGGACTTAGTGAGCCGAGCTGATTAGTGAGTCACCGGCAAAGACAGTTTGAGCATTAGGGTTCAGCTATCACTGTGCCAGGATCTGTTTTTCTAGGTTATGGTTCTTGAACCTGTTTGTTCAGAGTGCCCATTTGATATTTATTTTGAAAATCTGAGGTTTATAGGTGCACGTACCTAGGTGTGTGCATATATACGTATACAGACGAATGATGCATATATATATATATATATATATATACAAATGTGTGTGGCTCTAGGTAAGTCTAGGTATTAAATTATATACAGAATTGTGTCTGAGGGTAAGCTAGGTTGTATAGCAGCTAAACACCACCCCCTCTCCCCCAAAGCTTAGTGGTTTACAAAGGGAAAAGTTTCCTTCTTATGTACTCTGCATGTTCAATGTGGGTTGGTAGAGGGATCTGCTCTTGTGAGTTACTCTCACTCTAGAGTCCTAGACCGGCCAAATTGAGTCCATCTGGAACAACACTGGATAGGGTAGCAGAGACATGAGAAAAAAATCCACACAGGGCTTTCAACGTTTCTATCCAGTAGTGAGACACCTCATTTTGATTTCCATTTCCTTGGGCAAAACAAATCGTATGGCCAAGCCCGGCTTTAGAAGGGAACACACATAATCATTCACAAGCGTCTAACATGACTAATATTGGCATTTGAGAATACAGCGCACTGCTATGTAATTGTCGCCCCTTACCTGAGACCGTCACTCACTCGCTCACATTTTTGAGGCTCCGGGTTCTCTCTGGCTATCCTGTAACAAAGATACCCCGTGTTGTTCCAAAGTCTATCTTCTTACTTTTTTTAATTCGTAAAATTTATATTTTAGAGAAGTTTTGGGTTCACAGAAAAACTGAGTGCAAAGTACAGAGCGTTCCCATACGCCCCCAGGCCCCCACAGGCGCACCCACTATTGACATCCCACACCGCAGTGGCACATGGGTTACGATTGATGAACCTGCATGGGTAGGTCTTCGCCTGAAGTCCGTACCATTAAAAAAAAAATTGTTTATCTTTCTTCAGAGTGTCTGGTCCACTCGTTATGTTCAAATGTCATTCAGATCTGTGGTATCAAATCCTATCAACAAGAAAATCCAGATTTGGGGAAGATTCCACTTTTAAATGAAATAGCTTAACGCTGGTTTGCAGCATTTCAATTATAGAAATAGCAGAAATGAATTTCTTCATCTAACTCACCCCTTGCCCCCCTCCAACATAATATACCAAATTCACATTGGATTGGTTGAAACAGCCTCTCTACATATGTAGGAAATCTAAACTGCTGGCCCTAACTAGAGCTACTGAGGGCTTTATCATAGCTGGGACAGTTGAAAAGATGTGACTCTGGTTATACTTCTAAAATAAGTGCACATGTATCCTCTTTTTGGCTTTGGACCAATACATTGCTATTAATACTGTTTGATGATGCTAATGGATTTTCTCATCAAAGAAAAGTGAAATTTATTTTGTTGAAAATAACCAACTAAGCCATCAAGTAAAAGTGACCTCACTTAACTACTTCCTTTTTAAAAGTGGCATTTAAAAATAGTTTTTAAAAGCCAGATATACAAAGTGGTGGATTTCCAGGACAAACAGAAGTGTAAGGAAGTAAACAGATTAAGTTAAATTAAATTAAATTAAATTAAATTAAATTAAATTAAATTAAATTCAATGGATGTGTTGCATTTTCATCTCAAACACATAAAGCTTCCTATAGATTATCAACAAAACACAGTCTATTACTGGGCATACATACATCAGCTCTAAAACACCATAGTAGCTACATAGCTAATAGGGAAAACCATCAGCAAAAGAAAAATTCATTTTATTTTTTCTCTTCCATTAAGCAAAAATTAATTAGCCCACAAGAAAAGTAATTAATCCAGATGTGTAGTTTATTCGACTAGAATGAGTGGTTTTAAGGGTAACAGTAGAAAGAGGTTAGATTTTTAGATTTATTAATTGATGATTTGAGTGTTAGGGGAAATCAAGTTTATTTTAGAAGTAGAAGAGAGAAGTAAATATATGTAACATATTCTCTGGTGTAGTTTAAATTGATTAATGCTAACAGATATAGTTAACGGACAGCATAATTGCCGTGAGAGAATCATGTATGCAATCCCTGTGGTAAAGGAAAAGATGGTAAAGTGTGCATCAAAGACGGAAATTGACTAGGCAAGTTTATTTATGAAAAGAGTTTGTGTGCTTGAAAGCGGCACTGCATTTTCTCCCTTTGGCAAATAAACATGACGTGAGATAAGCAAGGTGCCGTGTGACTTTGTTACGAAGAGACGACTTGAAGTGAGCAGAGCCATGTTTTTTCTTTCCAGGATGGGCTCCTTCTTCGCCCCCAGCCTCCCAGGCATCAATATCCTTCGACTCCACACATCCATGTACTTCCAGTGCTGGGCCGTGATGTGTTGCAACGTTCCCGAGGCCAGGGTCTTCAAAGCTTCCAGATCGAATAATTTCTACCTGGGCATGCTATTGCTCATTCTCTTCCTGTCCACCATGCCTGTCCTGTACATGATCGTATCCCTCCCGCCATCTTTTGATTGTGGCCCCTTCAGGTTCTTGCCTTTGAAATTCCATCCGGGTGTCGTTTTCTTCCAGGCGTGGAGATGGGAATGGTCACTCCTATAAGCTTTGTTTTGTTTTGTTTTTTTCTCCAAACAATGGCATTTTGGCCTGTAGAAATGAGATTCTTTGAGCGTCCAGGCTCATTAGGTAACATGGAGATTCTTAGGCAAGTGGCATTGGTTTCTTATTTGAGAATCATAAAAGGGAAAAGGATTTGAGGGCGCCAGGCTCTACCCGGGTAAATATGGATGATAAATCTGAGCTCAAAGGGGATGGCAAAGAGCGTGTTTAGGTTACGATAGTTGGGATGTGTCGGTTTTCTTGGTGCCGGGCCAGCGTGTCCAAAAGTCGGAAGGAATTTTGACGTGCTACGTCACGTCAAATAGATAATAATTAATTAATTAAAAATAGATTATTCCACAAGCTACCTAGGAAATGGGATCATCATTCGATAACTGTGACTATAAAGTGGGTCACACAATTCACAATCCAAAATGCTACCTGGTGGCAAAACAATTGAGGGTGACATTCGCTCCTATATATTCTCCCCGAACAAGGACAGATCGCTCAAGTCAGTAATAAAGAGTCAAGAGGTCTCTCTGATCCAAGCTGAAACGTCCTTTTCGCCAGTTCTCTATGACAGAGTTCTGACGGTGACACTTATCAAGAAAGCCAGTCGCTGGGATCAGGGGAATTGAGATTCCATTCCCTAAATAGGGCCCTAAAAATGAATCTACCACAAGTTCCTCTCTGCAACCGCAAGAATCTCTGCCTGTTGAGTCACTGCTCAGCATGCATTTGAGTTATTTCTCCTTTTCAAGTGAAAGAAATGTGAATGTGAAAAGCCACGTGAATGATGAGCGTGAGGCAATAATGGCCACATGTAATATCCCCGTCGTGCTGTCAGATGCAAGTTATTAAATTAAAGTCAAAAGTTTCCTTGCCCACAGACCTAAGTATAAAAGAGGCATTTCACTCTAATAATAGGCTGATTTATTATTATTGCTTTCCTGGGGGAAAAAAAATAACAAAACAAAAGAAAGAAAATGTTAAACCAGCTGATAGGGCAAAAACCACTGGAGTTCTGTCATACTCAGGAAGCTGATGCTGACAAATCCTAACCCCCAACCCCCCCCCCCCCCCACTCTGGGCTGAAATAAATAATGCAGACAGTGACATCTGGAGACTAAATATGAAATTGCAGTCTTGAAGAAGAGCTTGGTCTTCATAAATCCCTAATGAATCTCTGGGTACAAAGTTCAACAGATAAGCCATTCAAAGACTTTACTTAATTGCAAATTACCCACAGAACTAAATATCTGGGATGGGTTTTAGATGTGCTTTTGACTTTCTAACTGGAAGTCGATGCTTCTCAGAAAAATGTGTCAACGGGAGGGAAACCCAATGTCCACATGGAGCTGGATGGTGGTTACACAGGGGGCGTTGCTGTGAAAAATATCATTGAGCTAGACAGGCACAGTGGCCACACAATTTTAGCTTTTTGAGCCTAATTCTTCTGCCTCTCTTTATATCACATAGAGTTGCTATGATTTTAATTAAAAAAAAAAAAAAAAAAGAGCCTGTATCTAAGGCATAGTAGCTGATTTTAACCAAGTGTTCCCTGATTGGCAGACTTAGGCAAAATTACCGCACATATATCACTGTTTTGAGATCAAGAAAATTTAAATATTTTCAGTAGCATGTCAGGAAAGGGGTGTCTCTATCTTATTTAACTAGTCTGTTTCTCCTGTCAGTTTACTCATTTTAGAGCAAAAGAATGTATACTTCATTTATTTGTTTGGATTTAGAAGTTTGAAAGGGTTGCTCTGCCCTAAAAATGAGGTGAGAAAGCATGAATTAGGATCTTCATGGCTTGGCATTCTCAAGGATCCTGAGTTTGGGATGGTTTTGTCAGCCTGCCTCCGGAAGAGTGTCTGACTCTACTTGGCACCTGGGTGGGCAGCGAACTTGCATTTGCGGTAGGTTAATGGATGGCCACACCCACCCAATAGCACAGTGATGGTTAATCACTCCCAGGGACAGGTATGTTCGCAGGTAAAGTGGCTACAGTACCTTAGAAGACCCATTCTGTGGGGCGCGTGGATGGCTCAGTCCGTTGAGCGTCCAACTCCTGATTGGTCATCTGCATCTGGTTTAAGATTCTCTCTCTCTCCACCTCTCCCTGCTCTTGCCCTCTCTCTCTCTCTCTCTCTAATAAAACTTAAAAAAAAAAAAAAAAGGAATTCTGTAAGGAATTTGATGAGGTATTCTTGCTTGACCTGATTTGGGAGGGTGAGTTTGTCAGAAAATTATTCCAATAGGCTATTAAGTGGATTCACCTTAAACAGTTCAACAATTTTAAAACCATTTATTTTGTACCCAGATGAAGAAAATTCTAATTTCTCCCACCACATTTGCTGACACGATGCTTCTCCCCCAACCTCTCGCTAATAATTCTGAACAATTTATAATTCTCTGGGTTCTCACATACCTCCCTGCTAGCATTATGGTAATTATATTTTTATGTATTTTCATCTCACTGCAAAGGCCTTGTTATGTGTTTCTCCCAGAAAACCTGGAAATTATAAAAATGTTTCTCCTTGAAAATAAACACTTTTCAAAGGCTCCAAAGACCTGAAATAACAACCCTCCACATTTCAACATTTTGGAATTCTGTATTCTGGTTTTCTTTTTATGCAGTTTTTTAAAATAACTGAGATCAAACAATAAGTGCAGATTTATATTAGATTGTGACACTTTTATATTTATTTATTTTTTTTGTTTTAAATTGCGACACTGCCGTTGTGTTATTTATTTGCCATTATACCTTATGTGTTTATTTTTTTAATAGTGTGGCTGACTTTCAGAGGTTGGGGATAGAATATTTTCATGTCTGGGGGCACCTGGGTGGCTCAGTCAGTTAAGTGTCCAAATTCAGCTCATGTCGTGATCTCATGGTTCGTGAGTTCGAGCCCCACATTGGGCTCCGCTCTAACAGTGCAGAGCTTGCTTGGGGTTTTCTCTCTCTCTCTCTCTCTCTCTCTCTCTCTCTCTTTCTCTGTCCCCTCCCCACTCACTTTCTATCTCTCTCAAAATAAATGAACTTTTAAAAAATATTTTTTAAAAAAAAGGTATTTTTATGTCTGTGAGTCTAAGCACAGTAGAGTGTTGGCCAGTAACTTGGAGTAATGAATGAATAATGGCTATTTTTTGGACACTAAGCATTAGAGGAGATGTAGGAGTAAATTGGACACTGATTCTGGTCCTGGGAAGCTTTCAGTCCACTGGGAAGACAGGTCTGCTTATAGACTATTCTAAGCCAGGGTGGGTGGGGCCACACCCATAGAAGCTTAAGTTCATTATCATTTCATTTGACTGTAGAGTCACAGCAGACCAGAAAAAACATGGCACGCTTTGGCTAACTGTCAGATAAAAGGATTACCAGGGATTAGTAGAAGCTTCTTTAGCTTGTACATAAGAGATCTGGACTCCTAGTAAGAACACCAGACCTGGAAAGAGGAGAATCCCCAGAGATGCCAAAGACTTTGACTTTGGGACACACTGAATGCAGAGAAGACCTTTATGGGAGGGGAACATTTGGTAAAATTCCAGTTCCCCTATTCTAACCACGTCCATCAGCTTCAGACCAAGAAGCTGGGGAGCGGAATGTCTTGCCTTCTCTCATCTTTGCTTACCTTCTTACTCTCGCTGTATCCCCTATGGCTGGGAAGAAAGCATGGCCAGGTAGAATGGATGGCGACAAAGAAACCCTAGAGAAATAAATCAATATAATCTTGAATTATCTCTAAACTCCATTCCCCCTTAATATATCACAGGTCTCGCCGGGTGCAGATCTGTAATTTGTGAAGCAAAACTTAACACCACGGCAATCCAGCAACTACTTGACCACATATCTGGAATTGCTCTCAGTGTTTTGAAAGACTTTATTATAGTGAGGCCAGAGGCAAAAAAAAAAAAAATCTCATCTGGAACTTGTGAGTCATGTTTGTTTAGTAGTTGAGAGTGTATGAAGATCAATAAACGATAGTGAAACAAAAATATTAAGTGTTATACCAGCCTTTATTCTGATGATATGAAGAACTTGGTGGTAAATAACCTAATCTCTGCTCTGAAAATTACAGCTTTTCATGGTAGAATCAATATGCGTATACAGAAAAAATAACTTGACATGATGGGTATTACTTAATAATTCTGACTATTACATATTAAGATAAGACAGACATCCTGCCCTCATTTCTCTAGTTTATAGGGGCTGATTCTTACCTCAATGGGTTGAGAACAAATCCATTAAGGACTTTGGCCCTTTAGGCTTCTTTCCTTCTCTTCGCATGGTCTGTTCTTAGCCGTAGGACTGAGCTGGCGGTCATTAGAGCCTGTCCACAAGAAAGACAGTGAGAGAAAGGACTCACCCTTCAGTGTGATTACCTGTTAATAACTCTGATGAAAGAGCTCTGTGGAAAATGAGATAGCAGCTCTTGCATGGGGAGAGATACTGGATTATTTGTGGACTTGATTCTGTTAAGCTATTCTGTATGTTTATTTCCAAGGCTAATTCAACAATTAAGTGCATTCTTTATGCAGCCCAAAGGGAATGTTCTCCAACAAGGACAGCTGGCTAAGGGGTAGACTTGCGAGTTATTTATAAAATATATTTCAATCAAAATCTTAGGGATACAGCTTAAGAAAAAAACAAAACAAAACCAGACTTCTCCTAATGCTGTGGTTAATTTCCTAACTGCTCGACTGCGTGTTTACGTTGGGATACCAGTTCTCATGTCTTACCCATATGTTGATAATAACAGGTCGAAGTGCCAGGAGTTGTAGCTAAACATTAGGTTCCCAATCTGAAAGAGTACTTGGGTGGTGTTTGAGAAAGACGTCTAGTTTTCTTGCTGTAACCATGGCTTTTACATATGTTATAAATGAACTTCTCTCCTCCCCCCCCCCCCCCCCCCCACCTTTTTGTTTTTCAGTGGCAAAAATAGGATGTTCGAAGTCATTGGAGAAACACTGGAGCATGATTTCCCAAGCTGGATGGCAAAGATCTTGAGACAGCTCTCTAACCCCGGACTGGTTATCGCTGTCGTTTTGGTTATGGCGTACGTGCTTCCCCTCTCACAGGAAGAGACTCTGTAATGTCTTTCCTGGCTCCTTTTAATTTCCAGCTTTCTTAGCTTTCTCATGCTCTCTAAGGGTTGTGCTGTAACCTCAGCAAATTCAGTGCTGATTACATGGCGGTGAGAGTCTGAAATTCATGAGCCATACTCTGATCCTATTGAATGTAATTCCCAGCCATCTGCATCTGTCTTTGCCTGCCTAGGATTATAAGATTTGTTCCCAAGTAACCAAAATAATTATCAGTAAACAGCTAAAGCAAGGGAAACATAAATGCTAAATGCTAAATCTAATCAGCACATTGAGCTCCCCCGATCTCCTGGCCCCCAGCTCTTGTCCCATAAAGCAGATGGCTGTGAACACACAGAAATGATGAGTCTCTAAGTTAATATTCCCTTTGGGGACCCTATAGGCTGCATTTTAGGGCTAAAGGTTTAAGGGGTCTTAAAAACCATCATGTCCTTGTTCCTCAAAGGCTATCAGTAAGTGTGGGTCCATGATAAAATCAGAGGCCCAGAAGGGTCTTGGAAAGGTCGCTTAGTCTGTCCCTTCAAAAGTCAGAGGTGATATCCAAAGGAGAATTTGGGAGGGGGGTTTTGTTCCCTTGTAACTTTCATTGGCTTCTGACTCTTGACCAGCACAGAGATAAACTTACATTCTAAGGAAAAAAAATATATTTGCTATTGAAGAACTAGAAAAAGCACCCTGGTCCTTCCTTTCAACCCCTGAGGCCCTCCTAAATAGAAAGTCTGGTACTGTCACTGCTCGCAGTCAAGGAGGGCAAGTATGAAACCACCCTCAGAAACACTTTAGAAATAAAGCTGATGCACAGGATTTGTTTCTTAAAAGGTAAAACTAGGAAAGCTCAGGGAGAGAAATCCCGATGATTTGAAATAAATGAGCTGGGTTCTGGGCCAAGTTGTTACCATCTACTTTGTGATGATCATGGTCATGAGTCACATCAGAGAAGACAGGTTTCATCTTCAATTTTATTAAGGCACCAATTTAGAGGGACAAGATGATTTTCCCCTGGTAGGACTATAGCAAAATGGTAATAGTAAGACTCTGACAGTAAATCCAACATTTACCTCCCGCTTTATACTATGACACCTTTTTTGAAGGAAAGCCCATGGGAATAATTAAACAGTAAAACAGATTACTTTTGTATATTAGAGAACCTTGATCATTTGGTGGCATTCAGAATCTGATGGTGAATCTCTGGTGCAGACATGTTAGAAAATGATCTGGTTGGGGGCACCTGGGTGGCTCAGTCGGTTAAGCATCCGACTTCGGCTCAGGTCATGATCTCGCATTTGTGGGTTCAAGCCCCATATCAAGCTCTGTGCTGACTGCTCAAGAGCTTGGAACCTGCTTCGGATTCTGTGTCTCCCTCTTTCTCTGCCCCTCCTCTGCTCGCACTCTGTCTCTCTCTCTCTCTGTCTCTTTCTCTCAAAAATAAATAAACATTAAAAAAAAAAAAAAAGAAAGAAAATGACCTGCTGGAAGCCACCTGTTTCACCAGATGGCCCTTGAAGTGATTTTTATTTTCCAGGTTTTCGTAATACAGTGGCTTGTGGGACGATGTTAAGTTATTAAGTGGTTTTTAAAAGTCAAAGCCCCTTAGTGGTATAAATGAGATCTTGTATTAAAAAAAAAAAAACAGATCAAAGTTCATGTCAGATTTTATGAGTATAGTCTTACCTTAGTAAGAGACAGATTTATTTCTAAACTGAGGAGCAACATTGTTCTGATGGTTGAAGGTTGACTAAGTTGTCCCAAGAGTGTGGAAGAGGAACTAGTATGGCCTATGTCCAGGCACTACCCGTATATTAATCATTGCATTTCCATGATAATCTTAAAAGGTTGGCCTCATTAATCATATTATTGCTATCACATGGAAGATATGCCCCAAATCAAGTGGCTGATAAGTCAATGCAAGCTCATGTCTTATTTCCCATCTATTATTTCCCCTAATCATTTGAAGCACCAAACAGTGAGTTTGGAATGAGTGGGAATAGACAGAAAGGCTAGAAGCCACTTGTCAGGGATGGTCTACACTCAGGGTCAGCACATTTTTCCTAAAAGGGCAAAATAGTAGATATGTTAGGTTGTATGGGTCAAAAGGAAAAATTGAGGATATTCTGTAAGCACTTACCTAACCATTTAAAAATGTAAAAGCCGTCTTAGTTCATGGGCCATGGAAAACAGGCTGGGTGTCCGTTTTACCCTGGAGATTATGGTTTGCCAACCCCTCATACAGACTGTGCAGAAGAAAGTTGGCAGGATACAAGGTCAAATAGATGTCCTGCAAGGTTGATTGTAGTTCTGAGGTTCTGATTTAAAACCCAATTTCAGTTTATTGCTGGTTTGATTTTTCAAATCCTGAGATGTCATCTTCTAGTTTATGGGGCTCACACAATTGGCCTGGCTCTTTATTACCTTTAATTAGAGAATGTTACATGTTACAAACATTTTGAATTTCCCCAGTGGCTCATACTAAATCAGCTTGGGTGATTTTGGGATGACTGAGTAGAATTCAGGGTTCTCTGCAGCCAGGTTCATTCCTTTTGGAGACCAGAAAATGATTTATGAAGAGTGTTTATTTAAGGTGCATCACAAGACAGAAAAAGTGGCAAATAAAGAGAGAATTCCAGAACTGCAAATGACTTGGGAGGTCTTTTGCGTTCACCCTCCAAATCCAGGCACTTTTCTAAAAAAATCTTTATCACACACACACACACACACACACACACACACACACACATTTATTGAGCACCTACTTCATAGCAAATAGTATATGCCAAATGCTTTCGTGTATGTAATTTCATTCAAATTCCCATCACTCATATAAAACATAAACAAACCCAGCTAAACAATATCAATAATTGTGTTGCTAGCACCAGATGGCTCGTAAAGGGTATAATCTGGCATGGTTGGGGAGTAGAGGAAATGTGTTTAGTATCCAGTTATTTGCAACAAAGAGCAATGCCAGTTACCTTTCTTTTAATGCATTTTGTTTGTTTATTTTGCTCTAAGTGAAGATAAACATATTTATTTTTACACAAATGTTTGGCTGGAATTTGCTCTTTCTAGAAATGTAAATGTCAGTTAAAAGCCAAGGATATTCCTTTATAAAACATTTTCGTTTCAAAGAAGGGAGAAATGCAAACAATACATCCTATGGAAAAAAATATCTGTGTTAATTGACTATGACTTATGAGGATTATATTCTTTGTTGTGAAAGCCAAAGGAGGGAATTTAAGGCAGAAAGTCAATTTCTTTTTTATTCCACAGATTCCCTAAGCTTCCGTAGATTTTCCATTCTCTTGGATGCCCTTGGCATCAATTTGAAATGTTACTTTTAATTATAGTTTAAACTGATGTTAATACATTTCCAAGAAGATACAATTAGGCAGCGAGGTATGGTAGATTGATGCTGTGGAAGAGAATCCTTGAGTCCCACCTTCCCAGGTCCGGCTCTACTAACCATGTTCCGAGTGCATTTTTTTTTTTTTTTACTTCTGTGTACTTCAGTCTTTTATCTACATTCTATGATTTAGTGAATGTAAATTTCAGAAGAATCTCAAACTGAAAGCTACCATATATTTTATTATTTTTTAAAATGTAGTTTGACCATCTATTATCTCAACGCTACTGCCAAGGGCCAGAAGGCAGCGAATCTGGATCTAAAGAAGAAGATGAAACAGGTAGGATACAATTTATTTTATAAAAGTATCATCTTTATTAATGTCAAGTAGTAGGAAACACTGGGAAATCTCACGTCCTTCTCTCCTTTTTGTATTGTGTAGCAAGCTTTGGAGAACAAAATGCGCAACAAGAAAATGGCAGCTGCCCGAGCAGGTTGGAGAAATGTTTGTGATTGCAAAATCTCCCCGCTATGGATAAAGTGTTCCTCCTTTTTTTTTCTTTCCAAGTGGGCATTTGATGTGGTATACCATTACTGCCCTGAGTGAGGCATTCCACAATTTTTACTGTTCACCTTTTGAGACCCTCTCAGCTTTTCCAGTGGAGGAAAGGCAAGGGAAAGAAAACTTGAAAAATGGAAACTTAGCGATAGTAATAGACAGGTGACTTTGCAAATTGACAGAAGAAAAAGACAACATCCACATAGTCATGTACAAATAGCAGACACAAATGCAGACGTTCTGCCCCCTGGGGCCGTTTTTATACATAGATGGATACACCAGGAAGATATCACTAGGCTCTTCTGAGTTCACCAGTGTTGGTTTCCTGGAGCCTTTTCTAATTCATTAATCTCTCTTTTTTTATAACCTTCTTAAGTTTTAAACCATTAAAATAAGGCATACCCTTATTTGCCAAAATTCCCGATACATTCTGCATTCCACATGGGAAAGTAATGTCTAAGAACCTCAGGGAACATTTTTTCAAACTTTTCCCTCATTCTTAACTTTAAAACTCTTTATATTACTAGGGCTTTCCCCCCTTGTAAGTACTATAAGTCAGTCCGAATTGGTTTAAGTAGAAAAAAACTTCATTAGTCCACACAAATGAATAGGAGAGTGGTGTGGATGGCCTGAGACCACGTTTTATCCCAAGTTTAGAAGTGAGCAGGGCTGAGCCCCATTTCTTTATGGTTCTTTCAACACTGCTCTCCCTCCGTGTCAGCTGACCTTTATGGCGACAGGAGAGGATGTAGCAATTTCCAGTGCTATGTCCTTAAATTACATTTGTCTTAGATGGTTTTTCCACCGTAAAGCTACTTGTTTTTTTTTAATTGCATTAGCATTTTTTTTCAGCTGTGACAAATTGTAAAACCTTTAAAGTGTACGATGCGACGATTTGACATGCACATACATTATGAAAGAGCTCCCACCACTGAGTTCATTAACACATCCATGACCTCACATATTTACCTTTGTGTGTGTGTGTGTGTGTGTGTGTGTGAGCCCTTAAGTTCTACTGTCTCCGCAAATTGCGATGTATACAATGCGGTATCATCAACTATAGTTCAACATGTGATGCATTACCTCCTCAGACTTCTTCATCTTACAACTGAAAATTTGTACTCTATTACCAAACTCTATTTCCCCCACCCCGAAGCTCCTGGGTTACCATTCTGCTCTCTGTTTTCATGAGTTTGCCTTTTTTTTTTTTTTTTTTTTTATTCCACATGTAAGTGACACCATGTACTGTTTGCCTTCCTCTGTCTAGTTTATTTCACTTAGCATAATGCCTTTCAGGTTTATCCACATTGTTGTAAACGGCAAGATTTCCTTCTTTTATAGGTTGAAAAATATTATATAATTCTATATCTCTATCAATCTATCTATGTATATCTATATCACGTTTTCTTTATCCATTCCTCCATAGATAGACTCATGTGGTTTCCATCCTTCCATGCTGCAATGAACATGGGAATACAAATTAATGATTTCATTTCTTTTGGATATATCCAGAAGTGGGGTTGCTGGAGCATATGATAGTTCTATTTTTAACCTCTTGAGGAACTTTCATACTGTTTTCCATACTGGCTGTACCAGTTTACATTCCCACCAGCAGTGCACAAGGGTTCCCTTCTCTCCGCATCCTCCCCAGCATCGGCTGTCCTTTGCCTTTTTGATAGTAGATATCCTAATGGTGTGGGGAGTTATCTCATCGTGGTTTGGTTTTGCATTTTTCTGGGAGTGATGTCGAGCATCTTTTCATGTACTATACAGATATTGGTCATTGATAAGTCTTCTTTGAATAAATGTCTATTCAGATCCTTTGCCCATTTTAAATTAGGTTATTTGGTTTTGATGTTGTTCAATGGTATGACTTCCTTGTCTATTTTGGATTTTAACCCCTTCTCAAATATGTGGTTTGCGGATACGTTCTCCCATTCCATAGGTTGCCTGTTCGTTTTATTGATGATTTCCTTTGCTGTGCAGAAGCTTTTTAGTTTAATGTTTATTTTTGCACTTGCTGCCTTTGTTTTTGGTGTCAAGTACAAAAATCATTGCCAAGACCAAGGGCAAGGAGGCTTTTTCCTAGGTTTCCTTCTAGGAGTTTTATGGTTTAGGGTCTTACATTCAAGTCTTTAATCATCATGCATTAACTTTTGTGTGTGTTGTAAGATAGGGGTTCAGTTTCATTCTATTGCATGTGGATATCCAGTTTTCCCAGCACCATTTATTGAAAAGAATATTCATTCTTCATTGTATATCCTTGGTACTTGGTCAAAAACTAACTGACCACATATGCATGTGTTTATTTCTTGTTACTCTGTTCTGTTCTAGTGATCTTGTTGTCTGTTTTAGTGCCAATGCCATACTGTTTAATTACTACAACTTTGTAATATAGTTTGAAATAAGGAAGCATGATGTCCCAGCCTTGTTCTTTCTCAAGATTGCTTTGGCCACTAGGGATCTTTTTGTGGTTCCATCGAATATAAGAATTTTTTTTTTTTTTTGGTCTATTTCTTTGAAAATGTCTTTCGAACTTTGAGAAGGATTGCACTGAGCCTGTAGATTGCTTTGGGTGGTAGGGACATTTTCACAAAATCAATTCTAATCCATTAACATGAAATTTCTCTCCATTTATTTGTGTCTTCTTTAATCATTATATGATGACCTTCTTTGTCTCTTGTTACTACTGCATTGGCTTAAAATGTATTTTGTCTGAAATAAGTATAGCTGTGCCTCCTTCTGGTTTCCACTTGCACAGAATATCTCTTTCCATTTTCTCGCTATCAGTTTACATGTGTCCTTAAAGCTGACGTGAGACCTTCGTGGGCATCTTTTAGTTTGAAGCACGTATGTCACACATATCTGTGCTGTTCTTGTGTTTGCTATAGATTGTGACTATAACTTAACATCATCAAATTCGTGTTTAGAATGGTGAATGAAGGGGCACCTGGGTGGCTCAGTTGGTTAAGCGTCCGACTTCGGCTCAGGTCATGATCTCATGGTTTGTGAGTTTGAGTCCCATGTTGGGCTTGCTGCTGTGAGCGCAGGGTCTGCTTTGGATCCTCTGTCCCCCACCTTCTCTGCTCCCCACCCCTGACTCTCACATGCTCTATCTCTCTCTCTCAAAAATAAAGAAAGAAACATTTTTTTAAAAGTATCTTACAAAAAAAGAATGGTGAGCCAAAAGTTCTGACTTTTAAGATCTGAATTCTAGGTAAGGCTAGTTTTTATCTTCATTGCTTTAAAGATATAATAGTATAGCATGCTATTTATTTGATATTTTCCCATAATTTTTACTTAAAAACATATACAACCTTTGCAAAAGCAGAGGCTATCTTATTCATAGTTGTTTCCTCAGAACTTAATACAGAACTTTATTATATAACAGTCATTCAGGAAAGGCCTACCAAATTTCTACTGGCCAATAAGGAACTCTTTTATTTGAAAAATTTAAAAAGAATAAATTTTTATATTAATTATAAAAACAGTGCTAAATATAAAAAGAGCAGAACTTTCACTCCCTTGTAGAGTAAGAAATATGGAAATATTTTGTAGGTAAAAATGCTAAATAGTATGGCAACCTGGAGCACATTTGGAAGATACAGATTTCAGACCACCTCATTCGGAACATTAAGCACACTGAAGGCTAATTTTTTAGAAAATGTTTATTTATTTTTGAGAAAGAGGGCATGCGCAGGAAAGGGGCAGAGAGAGAGAGGGACAGAGGATCTGAAGCGGACTCCGTACTGACCGCAGAGAGCCCTGTGTGGGGCTTGAACTCACGAAACCCGAGATCATGAGCTGAGCCAAAGTTGAACGAATGCCCAACTGACTAAGCAACCCAGGTGCCCCTGAAAGTTAAATTTTGATTTGTTGCTCCTTCATCTTTTCTCTCTCTCTCTTTTGAACAGCTGCAGCAGCTGGTGGCCAGTAGCCTTCCCAGGTACGCTGGGGGCCCAGAAGGACTCTTCGCCTTGCTGTTCAAAACCAGCCACTTCTGAAAAGGGCAAGAACACAAGCATTGTGAAGTTGCCGGTCCCCTCTTCTAACCCTGATGTATCGTCAAGGTCATGCTGGTCAATCAAGGCGTCACCAGTCTTAGTTCAGCGAGAAAGATCTCCACCTTGTTCCAAATTCAGGGATTTGTTCCCCTACCACCAACTTTTCCCCTGACTTATTTCCCTGGCTTTTCTTCTAACTAATGGAATTTAAAAGTGGATGTGATTCAACAATACAGGTTACTGGTTTACCTGTTGGGTTAATTAAAAAAAAACTTTGGGTATATGGACTTTCATCTTATACCCTTCTTCTGCCTTAGTTTTCTTTGCCTGGGAACAGAAATACTTCACCTCTTTTTACCCTCAAAGTTAAGAAATATCTTTATCAAGTAGTCACTGTAATTATTCATTAACTCGCATTTTGAAACCAACATCTTGTTTTTCCATTTTTTTTCCATCTCCCCATCTAGGGCCCCCATGACTATACACCCAAGATTTTTTATTAGCTGCTGGATTCAGTAGGAAAAGGAATGGGCTTTTTAAAAGAAAAATCCTAAGGGAAGTAGGGGCCTGATTAGCATTGGATTGAAAGTCTCTCACCTTAGACAACCCACCTCTTTATGAGTTAAAAACAAAAAAAGGCATTCTACATGATTGCAACTCCATCACAGCTTAATCATGACCTCCAAGGATCACATTTCCTGAGTTTAGATTCTAATATTCCATAATTTGTCTTTGCTTTCTTGTTAAGGTTAGGAAAACACACACTTTCACAGGGGGCTTTAGTTTATAGATGTGTTTAAGGGTTATCATCTGTTTAAACTTTGAATAGCAGCAATCAATGCCCTCAGCCAGCCTTGTTGTGTGACTTCAGTTACATATGCGAACCCACAATGTCCTTTTCGCGAGCTGAGCCAATTTGCCTGCCATTCTCTGCAAGTGACTTGCTGGTTTTTATTACCCTGTCCGTGAGTTCCGCCTTCTTTTCACTCTTCTTCTGGCCACAAAAGGATGTCCTGTTCCTCTGCCAATCCGTGTGCCCATCACTGCCATGACACAAATTCAAGATTTCCTTCCTCTGGCTCACTTTTCCCGATTAGCCTCCATTCCCAAACTTGAGAGGTTTCCTTGGACCCTACTGGCTTTATTTCAGAGTCTATTATTTATATAGGTTTTCCTGTGCTTTTTTTAACAGTACTTTACTGTCTCCTGTATGCATGCATCGTCTTTCCTATCCAGATTGTAAGCTCCCTATGAGCAGGGATCATATCTTTTAACTCTTTTGTATGCCTAGGATAGTGCTGTGCACAGGTAGGCACTGAGCATATGCTTATTAATTAAATTGAATCAATTTAACTTGCAGCAGTCACACTGTGAAACAAAAACTTGTGTTATCTGCATGAAAAGTGTTATTATGATGGAAGAAATGGAATTATCTGTTGCGATGCAGGGTTTCTTGCCTCATTCGATTATAATGCAGATAAGTAAATAAAGTTAGTACTTATTTCTACTTGGATCATTTTGTACTGTGTAGTAATAAGATTAGAGAATTGGTGTACATGTGTTGCCAAATTTACAATGTGGATGACACTCCCTTGTTCTTGATCTACTTCATAAGAGAAGTGATGAAAGCTGACAAACTGTCACCCAAGGACTTCATCTCCTAAAGGCAAGGTAGGCAATGCACTTTTTTTTTTTTACTCGAGTTGCCATCTGTCCCCATACAAAGTTATTACAATATTATTGACTATATTCCCGATGCTGTGCATTGTGTCTCCATCACTTACATATTTTATAACGGAAAGTTTGTACCTCTTCAAACAATGTACTTTGGGAACAAACGCTCAGGGTATAAGAAAGAATTCAGACATGACATTCTAAATTTCAATCTTTGTATACATTGAAAATTAAGTTGGATTTTGATTGCACCTAAATACTCCTCTGATTTAAGCTAAGCATTTTTAGAAAATTTAACCCTTTTCGTCTCCAGAGAGCTGGCAAAAATATTTCCATAGTACTTACTACATGAACAAGCATCTGAAATGGTGAGTGCCGTTTCCAAAGCTGTTTGAGGACAATTTGGAGACTAGCCTTGTACTGAGAAGGTTCTGATTGCTATGATTTAGTTCTCTATCATTATTTCTCTATATAATGATCAAAACCATAGGAAAAATTTGAGAAGACAAACCTAACCAACCAACCAACCAACCAGACTGCACCTTTTATTTTTTTTCTAAGAGGAATAAAGAACAAATTCTGACCAATGTATGTGAAAACTAAATTTACTTTTCTGCAGAGCTTCGCCATTCATTTGAAAACTGAAAAACTGCATTTCGACACATTCTTTGACTTATCTCCTTGACTTCTGAGAGTAGCACATAGTGTAAACCATACCTAGGGGCTCGTGTTAACAATACTTTGACCTGAACTATGTTTTCTTATTCTTTTTTTTTTTTTTTCAACGTTTATTTATTTTTGGGACAGAGAGAGACCGAGCATGAACGGGGGAGGGGCAGAGAGAGAGGGAGACACAGAATCGGAAGCAGGCTCCAGGCTCGGAGCCATCAGCCCAGAGCCTGACGCGGGGCTCGAACTCACGGACCGCGAGATCGTGACCTGGCTGAAGTCGGACGCTCAACCGACTGCGCCACCCAGGCGCCCCATGTTTTCTTATTCTGATGGATCCCTACAAGTACCACAGCCAGAGCTAGCCAGGGTTTGGAAATATTATTTGGTGACTCAGAATGTTATCATATGGTGGGGTATAGTTCCCCTCGTTGCCACAGGGGGTCAGCCTTTGCTATCTTCACTCCTCAGTGGATGAGTTAATAGGAAGAGGTTTCAGGTCAACTTCTCTGTTTAACACTTCAGGGCTGGAGCCCTGCCTTTAACCTAGTAGACTTTACTGGAACTTGAAATATTTCACTTTGCTTTACCAGCCCCTTCCTAAAAGAGTATGGGTAGACTGTGGGGAAGTGGGCTTCTCATACATGCTGGGACCACACCGGGTGTGTGATCGTTAGGAACCACGATGAAGCCAGCATATCTTCATCCACTTGATAAACATTTATCACATACTGTGTGTCAAATGTTTATTAAACGTAATGTACCACAAGTATCACCTACTCTCTATATTTTCTCCCACTGTTTTGTACCACCTACCATATTGATCTTCTTGGTTTCCAGAATCTTCTAGGATGATACTAGAACTTATGAAACTGTTTTAAGATTGAGGAAAATCAATGATACCTTTCCATTCAAGGCAAGAGTGTCCCTTTCTTCACAGTGAGGCAGCTATTACAATACACTATCAGAAATTGGAAAAGAGTTTTACTCTCTCTTATTCTCTGTCAAGTGCAATGCCAAGCAAAATCCAGATGTGATTCTCACCTTTTCCAGCCTTCATCCACAACTAGGATTTTTTATGGACAAATAACCCTGGAATGCCGAATTGGCATCACATGCTTAGTGAGTGGAAGGCAAACAAAACAGTTTAGGCTTTGTTCTTTGGGGGAAAACCAAGGGAGTGTTTCAAAAGAGGGAAACCAAGGAGATAGGTGTCTGATGACTTTTATTTCCTTCCTTGAGTCAAAAAATATAATGCCCAGTTATAACTTTCTTTTGCCTTGTTTGGTATACAAGGGTAAAAGCATCTCCACAATTTATTCATAAAGAAATATATCCCAAAAGAAGATGTAAGCAGGCCTCAAAAACAAGAGACTTAAGAATGGGTTTGGCAAATGTTCCCAGTTCTCAATGCAGGTATGCACTTCGTTTTTTGGAAGAGAGACACTGAGACTTAGCCATGTATTTTTTTAAATGAACTATAGTCATGGCCTCTTTTTGTGTTTACTTCCTGCAAGAAGGAAATACCATTGTATGGTGGTGACAGTTCTCAAGCCCTTTTATTAGATTTATTTTTCTGACTTCTCTTGTAATGGATTGCTTTGATACTTGGCCTTGGATGGTCCAGCTGTCTTTTCCAGGATCAGTCTTGGTGACTTGGTAACTATGAGTAATGGAAAAACATATATAAGGAATACTTGACCTTTTCTGGGAACTTAGATATTGTACAACACACATCTTTTTCACACATACCAGGAAGTTTTCATATCAATCCTTATGGTTATTTAAAAACTTAACAATAGAGGTACATGTTCACTACAGCAAATTTAAACAGTTTGAATAAAATAAAACAAGTGAAAGAACCCTGTAATTCTACCACCCAGCAAAACTGCTGTTTAATATTTTGGTGTACTTTCCTTCCCTCAAATTTGCACACACAGACACACAGACTTAATAAAAGATTTTGGATCATGAGATATATTTAGTTTTATCTTACTTCCTGATTTAACATTTTCCCATGCCATGAAATAACTTCAAGACCTTTTTTAATGGCTATAAAATATGTCACGTGACCTTAAGGAAATTGTTCAAAACCTCATGTTTCTCTTTTCTAAAAATGGGGCTGGGGTGCCTGGGTGGCTCAGTCAGTTAAGCTGAGCCAACTTTGGCTCAGGTCATGATCTCACAGTTCGTGAGTTCGAGCCCTGAGTCAGGCTCTATGCTGACAGCTCAGAGCCTGGAGCCTGATTTGAATTCTGTCTCCCTCTGTCTCTGCCCCTCCCCTGCTTGGCCTCTCTCTCTCTCTCTCTCTCTCAAAAATAAACAAACATAAAAAAATTTTGGTTTTAAATAAAAAAAAAAAAATGGAGCTAATAAGAGCCCTGCTCCATAAAGTGTCTATTTGGGGTTAAAAGAGATAGAACCTTTATAGAATATAGCACTGGGCCAGGCCTGCAGCTAGCGTTCAGGAATAGACACGGTTGTCATGCTTGTTATCATGGAATTCTAAATATTTGTAGTTATCCTACAACTACTTTTTCTGCTTGACTATACATATCAGCTCTGTGAAGTAATCGAGAACACTACTGAAATAAGATTTATCCAGAGCCTGATCATAGTTCTTATAGAGGTGGAACACTGAAAATATTATGGTGATCCCCAACATCTAATTTTAAACAAAAACAAGATTAGTCTTAAAATACTAAACTACATGGATGCTGAAGTCAGATGCTCCTTTCTAAAAAAAAGAAAAAGAAAAAAAAATCCTGCTTTGCTGATTCTCTAAACACCTGCTTACTTGCTGTATCATATAATCCAGCCATGGAATTAGCAATCTGATGTGCTTATAATTTAGAGTGTAAGGCCCTATGGGCATGGTTAGCATTTTCAAGGATTATATAAATGGGTTAAATAAGGACCGTGAGTCAACACGAACAGAGAGTGTGACTGAGTTGAATGTTAAAATCTTAAAATGCTTTTTTTTTTCTTTTGGGGATCAAACTTTTTTCCTGTGTGAATATAGCACAGATTTGATAATAAGAGTAAGTAGAGAAATGGCTTCAATACACATTTTGAGAAATAATCCTGTGTGTGCTAAGGCAGGTCAAAGTGAGCAACATTAATTAAAAGAAATTTTGTGAATGCAGTATTGTTATGCATGATGTGAAGATACCTCTGGAAAAGAGAGAGATTAGAAGGTCTGAAGGGCAAGGTGCTTAGGACATAGACCTCGGAATTGACAAATACATTTGCAGTGGAGTTCAAAGTTGCATAAATGACGATGGCATGGCCCATCAGCAGATGAAAATTACCCTGCTGCAGAAGGAACCATTCATTGGCTGGAACGACAACTGACTTCAATGGAACATGGAATGAGTCGATTTCATGGGAAACGCTTATCCCTAGTGAAGTAATAAGATCCAGTGGAAATACTCAACCTTTGTATCACAGAAAAGGCTCCATATATGTCAACTCAACAGGCTACTAACTGGGGGCCGAATGGAGTGCAGCGGGCAGGAGTGGGATGACTGGTAAACAGTGCTGACCTGGGAGTTGAGGGCAAGGTTTGAGTTCAAGTTCTGTTTCCGATGAAAAGCGCTGTTCACTGGCCATGTGATTTTCTGATGTTCATTATTAGCTTTTTGACCCAGGCTAACTACTTACTGTCACTAAGTTTCATTTATGTCACCTTTAAAGTGGATTATAATTGTCTCCATTCAAATTGCTATCGGGATTGCATGAGATAGATGGTGATGATGCTGAAAACCGCCTGGCACCGTTTGGCATGGAGCACGCAGTGAACAACTGGATAAATATCACCCATAATTCTCCTTTTCTTATCAATCAAATATTTTGATTTGAAGACGTCAGTCATGTTTTAGTTTAAAAAATTAGGATGATTTTCAATTGATCTGCTTCAGAGAGCTATTAGTCAGAAACCAATTGCAAAGAAGGTTTTGCTTGGTCGGGAAAACCTAATCTTTCACAGACCCAATAAGAACAACTGTCTGGGGGTGCCTGGCTGGCTCAGTCAGTAGAGCATGCAACTGAGTCTTAGGGTCTTGAGTTCAAGCTGCACCTTGGGCATTGAGGCTATTTTGAAAAAACGGAAAAAAGAAAAAAAAACAGCTCAGTTTTTTTGGAACATCCTTAGTATTTTTTAGAAGGGTGGTTGTAGTAGCAGAGTGGCTTAACAAATATAAGCAGCATTCAATGAATAAACATGCATGTGACTGAGCATTAGGGGCCCTGTGTTCTAGTCCTGCCTCTGCTACTGATTAGCTGCCTGACTTGTTGGGAAGGGTGCAGCCCCCCTCGGTCTCATTGGCAAGATAAGGGGGTTGCGCGCGTGATTTCTCAGATTCCTTCCTGTGCTCTAAACCAGACCCGCTGTGTCAGGTAGGCACCAGCCACGTGGGGCTACGGAGCCCTTGCAACATGTTTGGCACTTGAAATGCGTTAGCGACATAAAATTCACCCTGATTTGGAAGGCTGTATGAAAAAGCTACTGTAAAAATATCTCATTAATATTGCTTTTTCACTTCGAGTGTGGGAAAGATACCGTTTTGTGTATTTTCGACTAAGTGAACTGAATTACTAAACTTACTTGCACTTGTTTCTTTGTCCTTTCTTTAGTGTGGCTAAGACGTTTTAAGTGACGCGTGGCTTACATTTGTGGCTGCTTTCCCTTTCTGTTGGACAGTTGAGCGCTGCTCTCCAAACTGTGTTTATGAAATAAGACTTTGCGAAGGTTTCAAGTGCATCGTTCGCAGAGCTGGGTTTCAGATGTGCTAGGAAATTGACGATAAACTGTTAGGGCTGGTGGCTCCCGCCCATCTAATTTCAGCAGCTGATTTGCACTGGGGGTGGGGGATGCTGCCTTTGAGGAAGTGGGGAAGGGAAATAGGAATGGATTAGAGTCCACTGGACACAGAGCCTGATGGAGTAACTTGGTGGAGGGGGACTCTGGACAGTGGGCTACATGTGATGCTTACTTGTGGCCAGGGAATAAAATCTAACACAGAGAAGGGAAGAGAGACATTCTGCGCCCCTATGAATGGAGCATGACATCACTGTGGTTCTGCCATCAACTGACAGCTTGGGGAGCACGGGAGATGGCCCTCTTGAAAGGGTTCTGGTGTCCGCACGACAGACATCCATGACAGGCACTTCTCAGATATTCGTTTGAGGGACTGGAGGTGCAAAATGAGAGTACAACGCAAGCTTCATGATGAATGAGCCTGAGAGATCAATTCATAAACTGTGGACCAACACACATAAACAGGTGGCACTTTGCAGGGTACCAGTGCGTAGGTACTGAGACATGGGTGCAATACATTTGGGATCTTAATGAATAAATACCTCCTTTGGACTTAAGGCTGGTAACCCCCAGGGAAGTTTTTTAGTTAAGCAGCGATAATAATCTTTTAAAAATCAAAGTTTCCTGGGGCGTCTGGCTGGCTCAGTCAGAAGAACGTGCGACTCTTGATCTCAGGGTCGTGAGTTTGAGCCCCGTGTTGGGTGTAGAAATTACTAAAATAAAATAATATAGAGTAAAAATCAGAGTTTCTTGAAAGCAATGACATGCCAGGTCAAAGAGAAGGCAGCTGGTTCACGGTGTTATTGCCTAGATTGTCTGGAGGTGCAGGGGTCTGTGAAGAGGGAGGAAGAAAGTGTTGACAGACATGCACCTTGACAATTTTGTATCGCCTTTTCTGTTGCTTAAAAACCAGTGGCATATAAATGGGACCCCAGAGCTCCCTTCTCTTTGACCCAGGGATAATATTCTTGAGGCAATGATGAGATTGAATACTAACTCGTACTATTTCCTGAGCCTATGAATTAAAAAAAAAATCAAATTATTACTTTACAATAGCTTTTGTGGTTAACTTTTCTTAACCACGTTTTTCACATGGGTGTTGACTGTCTTCTTACTGTTGTTAATATGCATGTGGGTCTGTGATAAACTATGAAAAATTAATAGAAGAGATCAAGGACATAAGGATCAAGATGTCAGTTTTCTTCCCAGTGTTCCTAATTATTTTATTCTTAAACCTACTTTATAGTTAGAAATTATGAAACATAAATGTCACAAATCTGTGACTCATAAGTGACAACAACTATTCCTCGATGAATCCAATGAATCCTTTTGGCTTTTGGGTTCATGGGGTTCACGTTCAGGGTCATACTGACTTCTGAGAACTGTTTCCCCCCTCCTAGCACACAACCCAGCAAAGTGAATCGTTACCTCCTTGATTGCTCTCTGTCTTCCTTAATAACATCAGCTGGACTTCCATGACCCTCCTTCCCCCTTTTCTAATCTCCCTCCTTTCTAATCTATCCTCTGTGAGGATATACAGAACCAACGAGCCTTCAGTATAGGTCGCGAAACTGCTGTATAAGTTGCATAAATATTTGCGGGACAATTAGCGTCAGGCACTGTAGGAGGCTCCAGAACCCATCAGTGAACACAAGAGATGTTTCCATGAAGACGATACAGACAATAACCATTACAAAAACAAATAAACACGCTGAATAAACACATGAGTAAATTGAAAAAAAAAAAAGAGCAACTTCTGCCACTGATAATGACCAAGAGAAAGGTAAAAAGAGGTCACTGTGATGGAGGAGACGGAGGGCCGCTTTAGCAAGGTCACTGGGGAAGCATGTCAGGGATGGTGACACCATAGTTAGACAAAGCTGATAAGAAAGGGACACCCAGAGGGCACTTCCTTGTCTGTTTTGATTACTTACTCCCTCTTGGGGAGTGGGAGGGACCTCACAAAAAGAGTTTAAATTACAGAGAACTAGACAGTTGGAAGCTTGACCATCGTTTGTTTGTTTTAGAGAAATAAATATTTCTTTAAAAAATAGTGTTGCAGGGTATAAGCCATACCTCGTTTACATATTGTAAGTTTTATTCTCTTTAGTTAAAAAAGAAAGCCCAGCAGGATTGGATGAGTACAAGAAACCGTGAGAATGCAGAGGTTTAAAGATAGGGACTGTTTTTCCCCAAAGTCACCCAGCCAGGAAGTGACAAAGCTGAGAAATAGAAGAACCCTTTAGTCCGTGTTTTGTGCTCTTCCAAGGACATTGGCGCCTTTTTGTTACGCACTTCCTGCTTTATCAGGGACCACAAACCCAGCCGCCGACAGAGGCCAAGAAAATAACACAATGAATGAGCTTGTCTAGTAGTATATGAGAAAATGAAAAGAACTGTCCTATCTTTAGGGAGTCTTCACTACTCAGTTTAGCTAATTATTGCAGAACCAGGGCTCTCAGATTTTCTGATTTTTAAAAAAAATTTTTAAATAGTTATTTCTTTTTGAAAGAGAGAGAGAGAGAGAGAGAGAGAGAGAGAGAGATTGCAAGCAGGGGAGGGACAGAGAGAGGAGACACAAAATGTGAAGCAGGCTCCAGGCTCTGGGCTGTCAGCAATGAGCCCAATGTGGGGCTCCAACTCATGACCTGAGCGAGCCAAAGTCGGATGCTTAACCAACTGAGCCACCCGGGTGCCCCCAGATCGTTTGATATTTAAAGAGAAGCCAGAAACTTGAATTTTTATGTCACATACCAAATTATTTTAAAATCATTTTTTTTAATGTTTATTTATTTATTTTGAGAGAGGCGGGGGCAGAAAGAGAGGAGAGAGCGAATCGCAAGCAAGCTTCGCGAGGTTGGATTGGAGCACAGTGTGGGGCTTGAACTCACATACCATGAGATCATGACCTGAGCCGAAACCAAGCATAGGACACTTAACCCACTGAGCCACTCAGGAGCCCCCTTTAAAAAAAAAATAGAAACACATTTTTAAAATGTTTATTTATTTTGAGAGCGATAGAGCAGGGGGAGGGGGAGAGAGAGAGGAGAGAGAGAGAACCAAAATAGTTTAAATGTTAGCAATTAGCACAAAACAATACACACACGCACACAGGCACACTCCATCTGTCAGCAGGATGTTGTCCAAGGGCCCTCAGGGTCAAAAAACCCCCAGGATTTGGGTTCAGCTCTCAAAATGTACCACCACAAGGGGGAGCCCAAACTTTTTTTTTTTTTTTTTTTTTTAAAGTTTCACTGGAAGGTAACGCTAATTCATGCAGTAGCAGAAATTCTCATCCTGTGACGTCTCCGGCTACCTCTTCCTGCTGAGATTGTTTATGCGGCTTGGTTTTGTTAAGAATTGTTTCATTAACTGTAAAAACAGACAGCAAACAAGCTCCGCTAAGAACCAGCCTGACAGCGTTATCGATCTATTTTTATTTTTATTTTTATTTTACACTGTATGGTTTTTGTTTTCCAAATTAATTCAGGGTTGTTGTTGTTGTTGTTGTTTTCCTTTTTGAACAACGCTATGTGCTCCAGGCAGAGGTAAAGGAGCAGGAAGAGTACAGAGCTTTGGGGGCCTATCGGCTCATAATTCAAATTTTAAATTAAAAACAAACAAACAACAACCCAGGATTCTCTGAGAGACCAGAAATAGGTTTTCATTTAGGCAAACGAAAACTTACATTTAGTCCCTCTAGGCTGAGGTACATAAAGACACTTCTCCAGCTTAGAATCTAGCTGTTTGCTAGGTTTCCGGCTTCAGTCCCTTCGGGCTTCTCGGCATCTCTGTCAAGCTCGCTCTCCTGACACGTCCATTCGCACACCACGCCCTGAGCTGAGATGTAGCCTGTGTGTGGTTTTGTCTCCTGGTTGTTCCTGCTGTCCGGAAGGTGCGTTGTTGGCCCACCTAGACCGCGGCCATTTTGTGTTTTTGTTTTCGCAAATACCTCTTGTTTCCAGGCTTAGTTGGAATCGAAAGCTCTCTGAGAAGTCTCTCCAGACCTTCTCGGTCCGCTTTACTAACCTCGTCTTCCCTGAGGGTAAGAAGTTCTAACACAGGCTCTGAGCACCACACAGGGGTTCACTCGGGCAGGCCTCACACTAGACCGGGAGGTTGTGTGAAAGTTCTCCACGACGTGCGGTTGAGGCAGTGGAGAGGGAGAGGCTGTGCCAGCAGGGTTAATGGCACTGGAACCGGGCGAGTCTCCCCCTGCTAGGTTAGACAGGTTGGTACAGCACAGGTTTCATGGCTTTATCTTAGCATCTATAACTTCCTTTTCTCCTTCTTCTCCTCCTTCTCTTTCCCTTTCCTTTCCTTTCCTTCCTCCTCTTCCTCCTCCTCCTTCTCCTCATCATCATTACAGCTACTTATTTATGCATCTATTTACCCCATTAGAGTCTGGCTTTTGAAGGCTAGAGGCCAAGTCTTGTCACTGTCCCAGCTCGAGGGTGCCCATGCCACGTGGAGGAGGGGAGCCATGGAGCCTTGGTGAAGAGCGTGAGCTCCAGGGTCCAACGTTCGGGTGGCATCTGCCCCTTGTTAACCAGGTGAGTGACCTGGGGAAAGACATACTGCCCTCTAGGCTTATTGTCCTCCTCTGTAAAGCCTGGAGAATAACAACACTTTCCCCACGAGGCCTTGCGAGAGGAAGTTGAATTAAAGTCCACGAAGCGCTCCATGCAGGGTCTGGCACATGGAACTTCAGACGGGCTAGGAGTTAGAGCAGACATTTGATGTGGATGAACCTTGTTGAGTTGACATTCCTGGAATTCAAACTGTGACATAGCTCACAGCTTTCAAGGCAGTTTTTTAAGCTTTTTGAAAGAAAATTCTAGCTAGATTGCTAATATTTTACTTTCCATGGTCTTTAGCATGAAGAAAGTTTACGAATTAATGACTAGCATTGGGAGACTGGAACATGAAACCAAAACAAATGTCAAATAAAAATTATTTAAAATGTAAAGATTACCACATACCACATGTATTTAATGTTTAAAAGTTAACATCCTTGAATTAAAAAAAAAACACGATAACTGTGATCTGTTTTGCAACGAAGATCGCTTTTATTCTGCATTGGTGTTTGTTCACTCATCCAAAAGATTTTTTTTTTTCTTTTTAAAGTTTGTTTATTTTGAGAGAGACAGAGAGCAAACATGAGTAGGGGAGGGACAGAGAGATTGGGAGACAGAGAATCCCATGCAGTCTCCATACTGTCAGCACGAGCCTGATGTGGGGCTCGATCCCACAAACCATGAGAATATGACCTGGGCTGAAATCAAGAGCTGGATGTTCAGCCAACTGAGCCACCCAAGTACCCCGTAGCCATCTTTAAGTTGGGTATTAGGATACACATTGCTTCATATAAGTTTATTTCCTTTTTAAACAATGTCGAGTTTTTGTTGAAATCAATATGCTTTTGCTCATTCAGATATTAGATCAATTTCTGATTTCCCAAGGGAGAATCCTTCAATAATATTTACATCTTCTTTTCCTTGCATTTCCTCTCTTAAGGCATTCACAAAGAACTGTAGCCTAGAGCAACTATTCAGACCCTCAAAATGCCAGAAAATATTATTGGGCAGTATATGAATGAATAACAGTAAGATCTCCTAGGAAGTTCACAGGACTGTTCAGAATCACTGATTGAAGTTGCTAATTTCAGGACATCTTCTGTTTTCCAAACTTTTTATTTTTTGACACACCGCTCATTGGATTTGTTTAAAATATGCCATGAGATAAACTTATCGGTATCTGTTTCATTGACAAGAATAACTGTTAGCAGACTGGACCATGAACACTCATTTATACATGACAAGAGCTACGGCAATACTGGATTAAATCATTCCTGCTTCTCTCCTCCGTATTCCCATTCAGGTTTCTGGAAAGGTTAGTCCCAAACTTCAGTCCTTCAGATGTCTTGCTTTCTACTAGATACCAGTGAATTCCTTACAACCAGTAATTCCTCCACATTGATTATTAGCTTGCAGAAGAATTAGAGTCCCCCCCCCCCCCAACCTTAATTCCTCAACTGAGCTTTCTTGAGATTCTGAAAAACATGACTTCCAATGACTTCCTGGGCAAGAATATCCACACTGACACTGCAGTGCAAGATACTCTGGGTGCTCTTCCCGCCTTTTCCGCGGGAAATTTCTCACACTTTTCTTGTGCTATGAGTTTCCTTACAAATCCAACCTGTTGGGTTCTTGTATTTCCAGAATTTCTCACAATTTCTTATCTATTATAAGAGATGTCTTCTTTTTATTTTTCAGCGTGGCTGAATATCCTTTAAAATGTGTCTTCTGTCATCTCTGTGGGTTTGATGTGAGAAAGTGCAACCATTACAATGTCTTCAAATGACAGTTTAGCAATGCCATTTCTAAACTGACTCCTTCAGTAAAGAGATAAGTAGATGCTCTTTGTAAATGTGGTATTGGAAATGAAGGAGATGTGGGAGTCCCCCCTGCTTTAGGGAAAAATGGTGCTATATTGAGCTGTTCCTATAACCTGTGCCTGGGCACTAAGTAATTTGAGGAGCAGTGGTTTGATTCTATTTTTTTAATCTTTATTAAAACGAACCGTTCTCAAAGAGAGGTTAGAGTGGGAGAGAGCCAAAACATAAGAGACTGTTAAAAACTGAGAACAAACTGAGGGTTGATGGGGGGTGGGAGGGAGGGGAGGGTGGGGGATGAGTATTGAGGAGGGCACCTTTTGGGATGAGCACCGGGTGTTGTATGGAAACCAATTTGACAATAAATTTCCTATATGAAAAAAATAAATAAATAAAAAATAAAATAAAACGAACCGTTCTCATTGCAATAAGTGCTTTGATAGATTAATCAGTACTTTCTGACTAAATGCCATATTTCACTACACCGTGCCGTTGAAATGACTGGCTGCGTGATTAGAGACAACTTTCACGTCCTGAGCAAATCTGGCTTCACATCTGCTCACTGCTCACAGCTGCCCTCCCCAGGACCATGTGAGTGTTAGAATAGTCAGTGTGGCTTCAATCCTAATGCTTTCTAGGACGCCCGTTTCTTTGTTATTCTGCTTTAATTTGTATAGTGAACGCTTTACAGGTAAAGGAGCAGCATGAGCGAGAATGAGAAAAGTCTCCCTCCAAGACCCTCCCCCATCAAAACATTTCCCATCAGTCTTGCTTTATAGCGGGGGAAGGAGGAATGAATTAAATCCCTTATGGGAAGGGACATGGGGCACCAGAAGTCCTTGACTAGCATGTTCCCAGTGAAATTTGTAGCGCCGTCTGCAACCCAGCATTTTAGTTTAACCCAGGCAATGCTGGTATCAGACAATTGGATAAAAACGACGACATTTTAAAATCTTATTTTACTAAAAAGTGACAAATGGGAAAATTAAAGAGGAACAAGTAACAATACCACGGAAATAAAAACGGACTTCTCTAAAAGATACTTAAATGATAAACCCCGATCTACGTCTAACACTTCAATGAGGTCTGTAGATGAGAAAGAAAAGAATACATTTAAGAACATGTTCAAAATGGTGGAAGACTCTGTTGTAGTGAAGATTTGACACTTTTTGGCTGACTTCCTGTATTAATCAGGTTCTCCAGGGAAACAGAAAAGGACCTATAAGTTGTGTGCGTGTGCGTGTGTGTGTGTGTGTGTGTGTGTGTGTGAATTGGCTCACATGATGATGGAGGCTGATAAGCCCCAGGATCTGCTGTCAGCAAGCTGGGGACCCAGGAAAGGCCATGATGCCTTTACAATCTGAGTCGGGCTTGAGCACCAGCAGATCTGTTGGTATAGATCCTGTCCAGAAGCTGGTAGGCTAGGAATCCAGGCAGAGCCAGAGTTACCAACATTCCAGCTCGAGGCAGTCATTAGTTCCCATTACGTTCGAATAGAAGGCTTGTTCTATTCAAGCCTTCAATTGATGGGATGAGTCCCACCCTCCTCAAGGAGGGAAACCTGCTTTCCTCAGTCTAAAATTTAAACACAACCTCACCCAAAAAATCCTCATAGATATACCCAGAATATCCAGTCAGGTTGACACGTAAAGTGAGCCATTGCAGTGCCACTGGGGAGGTTAACTTCTGTTTGGAGTAATGTCTCCCCTGTGGAAGCCAAAGGGGCCACATCTATCTCTATTCTGATACAGCCACAGAGCCGGCATGTGACTTAGGCTCAGCCAGTCAGAAACTTTCTTTGACTCTCACATGCGTGATGCACAAAGACATGCTACCCATTGGAAACCCACTGAGGGGAAAAATACTGCGTGTGTGTGTGTGTGTGTGTGTGTGTGTGTATCTTGACTGAATACTTTTAGCATATTTTATTTTTTGGAGAGGAGAATCTTCCTTACAACATATGCACTCAACAGTCTTACACATTTTTCAAGTATGTGTGACATGAACAAGCAGAAGATTGACTCTATTTCAGAAAAAGAACTAACCAAAAGGCCCCAGGCTGCAACTATATGGGTTTCCTTTGAGGGGGTTTTCACTGTAGATTGTAGAAGGAGGAATGAAAGGGAAAAAGCCACTATGGAATTTCCTTACCTACAGATTAGGGGTAATATACAGACCTCATAAGAATGGGCAACTGAAATGTAACTCAATGAAAGCTACAGGGCTCAGAAAAATACCTGTCACTTAGTATGTGTTTAATAAACGTTTGATGTTGATGGCAACGATGACCACGACGACGACGATGAGGCTGATGATGACATGTGGTGAGTTTGTTTTCTTTTCAGGGATAATCCAGTGATAGGGGTGAATATGAGCCAGAAAAGTAGGTGGTGAGAACTTCTGGGAATCTGAAACAACAGTACCAGGATACCAGTACCGGTTACCAGTAGCCAGATTTATTTCAGGTGAGTGAGCATTGATTTAGCACTCAGGGGATATAAAGGTTAAAAAAAAAAAAAAAAAAAAAAGGAAAGGAAGCGTAAACAGTGGTGTCATATCTTGAGCTGCCATCTTTTCTTCTTCCAAGGCAACAGGGCCTCCGCTTAGAAATGAAGCCCGAGGGGCGCCTGGGTGGCGCAGTCGGTTAAGCGTCCGACTTCAGCCAGGTCACGATCTCGCGGTCCGGGAGTTCGAGCCCCGCGTCGGGCTCTGGGCTGATGGCTCAGCGCCTGGAGCCTGTTTCCGATTCTGTGACTCCCTCTCTCTCTGCCCCTCCCCCGTTCATGCTCTGTCTCTCTCTGTCTCAAAAATAAGTAAAACGTTGAAAAAAAAATTAAAAAAAAAAGAAATGAAGCCCGAGATTCAAATGAACCCACTCTTAAGTTGAGATGTCAAGCGGATCCTGACCCATGACTCATCACTACACTAGTGTGAATTTGAAGAGATGTTTGGTATATTGGTCAACAGATTCGTTATCATATATTTCTCAAAAAGAGGAACTAAAATTTTTCACACGGACCACGAGAGAGCCCAGCACAAATTCCCAAAGCTTTCGTGACCAAGTCAATAGGATGCGGCTTATGTGGATTCGGAAGCTGCTGAAGGTCAGGGAAGGCTGACGGAAGCCAACCCAGTCTGACCATCTCTGGATGAGTTTAGGGAAGGCCTCTGAATTGGAAACAGTTTCATAACCAATGTATAGCATGAGACTACTCTGAGAAATGTGTAAGTAACTATTTACCAATAAATAGGACATACATACCATCTTCAATGGATTCACTGGTAAGGATGGGAGTGGTTATTAAATGCTCGTTAAATATACAAATTTCTAATCTCTATCTTTTTTATCTTTTCTGTCTTCGTCCCTGCTGAGTGGACCCTGAACTCTACATTTTTAACAGAGTCCCTTGGTGTATTTATGCAGGATAACATTCAATTGCTCTGTCTATTTAAACCAACAGGAATCCTGGAGGAAATTAAGTCTCTGGAGATGTGTTCCCCACCACCTCCAACCGAAGAAGGCATGGAGCTCCAGGGGGTATGAACTTTCCTGGATTGCTGAGCTCATTGGGGAGAATCTCAGAGCTGCCAGGACTGTTGACTCTGTGCCAGACAATCTCCATTATCAAGATCATAAAAGAACATTCAACACTATGGCATACGACAAGTACTCTCCTCCAGAGAGAAACTCCTGCATGATTTCAAATGTAGTGATGATCTGAAAGATCGGAAGCTAAGTGGGATGGAGATTCAAGATGGCCTCACTCTCGTGTGGGTGGCGGTCATAGACTGGGACGTTTACTATCATTTTTAAGTCTGTCTGAGCCTTATTTTGTTGTAATCTCAACTCCATGTTTCTTTTCCCTTCCTCCTCATTTTTCCAAAAGCTGTTGCAACATTTACTTACATTAACCGTGTACACAAAACTTGTAGAGATATGATATATTAAAAGTAATAGGGTCCTTGAAATTAAATTCATGCTTACTCTAAGCTAAAAGTTGAAAGTAGAATTTGTTCCTGGATGAAACATCACATTTTCCAAAATGCATATTCTGTTTGATTCTTGCAACTAAATATATAGTTGGAGGAAGTAACAATTTTAAAACTGCATCTAATTCTGATGCAAATTTAAGGACAGAAGGCAAGGCAATTTACAAAACCACATTTTACATAATTTGAGAAATGGAAGAGAGATGGAATTAACACTGTTACAATTTTGATGTTATTTTCGTCCAGTTTTTAATCCATATGTTTCATAATGTTGTCATAATTGCTTTAAATGCTGCCTTTAAAATAAGCTTATGCCACAAATAATCTTTCATATTACTATATGATACTCAACACATATTTTAAGGGAGGGTTAATTTTCCATCCAGTGAGTGAACTGTAATTCATTTAACCAAGTCCCTATGGGTGGATATACACTTTGTTTCCAAATATTTTTTGTATTGTTTTGCCTCCTTTTCATTATTACCTAAGGCCAGATTCCTATAAGTGTAGTCAAAACTTATGAACATGTTTATAAGACATTGCAGACATCAGTTCCAGAGAGGTGGACTGATTTACTTGCCCATCAATAATATAAGAGTGATGTTATCTGTCCTCTCCAGCATTTCTAGTATTCACAAAATATTACTATTTTTGTAATTTCTTCAAATATATTTATTGAATGCTTTTCTTTTTTCTTTTTTTTTTTTTAATTTTTTTCAACGTTTATTTATTTTTTTGGGGACAGAGAGAGACAGAGCATGAACGGGGGAGGGGCAGAGAAAGAGGGAGACACAGAATCGGAAACAGGCTCCAGGCTCTGAGCCATCAGCCCAGAGCCTGACGCGGGGCTCGAACTCCCGGACCGCGAGATCGTGACCTGGCTGAAGTCGGACGCTTAACCGACTGCGCCACCCAGGCGCCCCTATTGAATGTTTTTCTATGTGTCTACAGATACAAAGAAGAATAAAGCCTAAAGAAGTTTGTAACTAAATAGGAGATAAAGATATCTGAAAAATGTATTTCCAGTTCAATTTTAAAAACCCATTAGGAGAGATTTTCAGTTAAGATGGCCCTAAATCATCATGACTGCAGTTGGCTTCAAATATATGCCAGTGATGGGTAAAGGACAAAAAGTATACAATTTAAAAGGCATGGCTATATTAAAAGCTAAATAAAGCTGAAGCTATGGCCTGCTGGGCTCCTGGTTCTGGTATCTGTGGCGTTGGAGGAGGAAGAGACCAGTGAGTTGACAGATCCCTCCCCCGACCCCAACGAATAATACATACCTCTATCAGTGTGTGGCAATTTACACAGAATGTCAAATACATTGATAGATCCTTTAATTCCACAACGGGAAACACATACTTTTTTACTTTGTTTAATGCTTAATTCACTAAACTCAAAACCTCTCTGTTATTAACACTCACTTAAACATTGAGTGACCACAAACTTTCTAAATATTTCTGTACTACTTATAAAGCAAATCCATCAAAACTTTTAAAGTTAAAGTTAGAATATCTCAAATATTTAAACAATTAGGAACCCATTTCACTTTACTCTTCTAAATGTTTAATTAAAATCAAAACATAAGACATGAAAATCTCTTAAATGCCTTTAGCAACTTAAGGAGCAGTTAAAACGTGGACATAATATCACACCAATTACAAATACTAGAGTAAAATTCAAATATAGCTGACCCTTGAATAACATGCGTTTGAACTGTGCAGGTCCATTTATACGTGGCTTTTTTATAGTATAAATGTATTTTTCTCTCCCTTATGATTTTCTTTCCTGTAGCTGACTTTATTATAGGAATACAGTATATAATACATACAACATACAAAATATGAGTTACTTGGCCGTATGTTATCAGTAAGCCTTCCAGTCAACAGGATAGTAGTAGTTAAGTTTTCAGGACTCAAAGTTATACCAGAATTTTTCACTGTGCTATAAGGGTGGAGGGGAGGCTTGGAGCCTCTAACCTCTGCCTTTGTTCAAGGGCCAACTGGAGCTGTAAAGATAACAATGAAAGCATTTATCTGCATTAATTAATGATTTCATTACATATTTACATTCTTATTTTTGCTCTTATGTGTTTACTTTTCCAAAATTGCAGTAATTTTACCAGAAGGTGGTGATAATATTTTCAAACCCTAAAGCAAATGAATACTCTCTCTGACTTGCCAAGGTCCAGGGTTTACATTCTAGAGCAGTTGATTCTTCGTTGAGTTGCAGGACCCAAAGTTGCGTTCAAAGTGATGCAACGCTTAGGATAAGTCCTTTCTAATGATCAATCTCCCTTGTTAGATCATGAGACCTTGAGACCATATAGTTTATGAAATTATCTGTTTTTGAAACTTGATACTTTTCCAAGAATAATGTATGCTTGAAAATGGACAAATACTGATTGATAGTCTTCTCATTTTGAGGTTTTTTTGGCATCACTGGAAATTTACATATATTTTGATGAGGGTGTCATGATTACTGGGAGAATCATCAGGGGTGTAAACTTCTGGAATGAAATTAATGAGGGAGTGTGGAAGGAACCAAATTTCAAGTGTAGAAATGGTGAGAAACACGTTTTTTAACAGGAGAAATTTTAAATTTATTGTAAGGAGTAGATTTATTATAAGGAGTAGATGTTTGGCAAAAACAGTATAATCCAGATCTACATAGACTTTTGTCTTTTTTTTCTAGGGCTTGGATAGAGCTCTCCTCCAAAGGATCCTGTGTCCCTTCAGTCCACCAGAGTATTAAAGACCAAAAGTTAGATGTTGGATACAGCTCAGTGGTGGGAGTAGAAAAGCACATTAAATTAACCTCCTGAAGGAGTTTATCCTTCTTGATGCTACTGTAAATGGATTTGCTTTCTTAATTTTCTATGGAGATTGTTCATTGTTAATGCATAGAAGTTTAACTCATTTTTGTGTGTTGATTTGGTATACTGCTACTTTGCTCGATTCATTTATTACTTCTAACAGGTGTGTGTGTGTGTGTGTGTGTGTGTGTGTGTGTGTGTGTGTGTCTATGAAATCATCAGTTCTTTACTATGAACTAAAGCTGTATAAAGTTTTATGAGTCATATAAGATCAAGTTGTCTGTGAACAGAGATAATTTCACTTCTTCCTTTCCAATTTGGATGTCTTTTATTTATTTTTCTTGTCTAATTACATCATTTTTTAAAATGTCCATTCACTTTTGGGAGAGAGAGACAGAGCATGAGCAGGGGAGGGCCAGAGAGAAAGAGGGAGACACAGAATCTGAAGCAGGATCTAGGCTCTGAGCTCTCAGCACAGAGCCACACGCAGGGCTCGAATCCATGAACTGTGAGATCATGACCTGAGCCGAAGTCAGACACTAAACCAACTCAGCCACTCAGGTGCCCTAAGGAGGGAGTGATAACATTTGATTTGTTCCTTAGAATTATAACTTTGATACCAATGTGTTAAGTGGTTTGGAAAGGGGAGAGGCTCAAAGCAGAGAGAATCGTTCAGAGGATCCTGTTGTAATGCAATCGATAAAAGCTTGAACTAAGGTATTGATTGCAAACATCTTTTTAACCTGAGATTTTCTTTTTCATTTGTGTATTCTTTTTCTTTGAATCGAAAATTTTAAAAAAGTTAAATGTCTCTGTATGCAAACATATCAGTCTTACATCGTGATTTGATTCATAACTTCTAAAGTTAAAACACATTTTGAGGTTCTTCTGTTTTCTTCTATGGTTTAAAAAAAGTTAACTTTTAACTTTTAATTTAAATTTTATTTTATTTTATTTTATTTTATGTTTATTTATTTTTGAAGGAGAGAGAGACAAAGTGTGAGAGGGGGAGGAGCAGACAGAGAGGGAGACACAGAATCTGAAACAGGCTCCAGGCTCCGAGCTGTCAGCACAGAGCCCGACGCGGGGCTAGAACCCAGGAACTATGAGATCAGGACCTGAGCCGAAGTCAGACGCTCAGCCAACTGAGCCACCTAGGCGCCCCAACTTTTAATTTTTAATTCATTTTGTGAAATTGATCTGAATCAGGATATTCAGGCCTCGAGGCAGAAGTGGGTCAAAATCCACTCTAGGTTTTCAAACAGAGAGAGGAATCAAATACAGGGAACTGGTCATACTCAGATAGCTCTGTGGGACCGGCAACAAACCCTCTACCTGAAGGAATATTTGGAGGCTATGGGCCATCAGAGTCCAGGATCCTGGAGAAGGGGTCTGTCTGGGCCAGTTCTGAAACCAGAAATAAAGCACCACCCAAATCCGTACTGAGGCAGCTGAGGGGCTACTGGCCAGCATGCGATGGTACCTACCGTTGCTGCGGATGCCAGAAGTGCCATCAGATGATGATGGAGTGTTGGCTGCTCTCTTGCTGCTGGAAAGTGCCAACAGAATCCAGAACAGGAAGCAAATCCCGTCTCCCCACTCCAGCCTGCAAGACTCCTGCCTGCACTTCCCATTGGTAGAAAGGATCCCAGAAGCTTGGGGCAAGAATCTGTGAAAATGGAACATGCAGATCCCTGGACCCTCTGAAGTGAGCCGAGAACAGCAAGCCTACTTGTTGTCAGGGACTCTGAGTGGGTGAAAACGTTCCAGAAGGTCATCTATTTTACTTTTTCAGTATGTGTCTTTTCTTCTTTGAGAAATGAAATCAGTCTGGTGCCTTTTTATCCTCATTTGGATTGGTTTATTTCCACAGGTTTCAGAATCTCCACCAGGTGGAGTCAGAGGCCAGTTTTAAAGGGTTAAATTTAAGAAGCAAATTGGTTGGGAGTTTCAGTTTCAGATTGGACCAAGCAAGGATAAACAATACCAAGGGGACTTTTGCTTTCCTGTGATGTTTCCTGCTAGAACGTTACCTTGTTATTATTATATTCACTTTGACAATTCTGTCAATGTGCCCCATTCTCTAGCTATGACTTAGGACTCTCCCGTTCCAAGGAATGGAGACTCATTCCAGCTGGCTCAAGAAAAGAGAATTTTATTATAAATATACAAGAAGAAATATCACAGACATTTCTGGAAGAGAAACAAAATACAGCAAAGGCTTACCGGGGGCTGCTCTTTGCTTCTTTAAGGGAACACATACTCACTCTTATGTCTGCTTCTCATTTATTCATTATTCATTCATGAATATGCAAAGTCTCTGCTATGGCGCTAGGGACTTGAGATACAGGGGTAGATAAGACATTAATAGGGAAGAGAGATATTAAACAAACATGCATATAAAATTGTAAATCACTATAAATGCTCCGCATAAAATGTGTGGCTTTTAAGAGACAGTGTAATATGGGGACTTAATTACAGTTATGAGGTTATGGGAAAAAATTCTTTAAGTGGCATTTAAGTATGGACTTAAAAAGACAACTCACGGCCCAATTAGAGTGAAGAAGCAAATTTGCTCAGTGAATCAGTGAATGAGAATCCAATTATTTTCTATGTATATACATAGGCAGAAGTCTTATTACTTAAGTACCTTATTATTTTAATAAGGGGCGTACATATTTGTGGTGAGTGGTGGAAATCTTATCAAAATTAGTGAAAAACCTTTGTTGTGAAAACCTTTGAAATATACACAGTGCTACTCCACTCAGACTGGTTTTTTTATTCTATGCTTGTTTTATGTAGTACCTGAAGGTAGAAATCATCAATTTGTGATGGACACAAGGTTTTCCAATGCTTGTTCCTAAAGTAATCTTAAAGTGTATGCAGATAACTCGCTTCACATTTTCAGTTGGCCAAACTCCCTGCCCCTTGGGGGAGATTTATTACATACACTAGCAGATCTGGTTCTCTCTCTTCCCACCAAAACGGCACAGAGTCAAATCTGAGCCGGGCAAATAAACAACTTCCTATCTACAGATGATTTTTCTTTTAAATCAAGTCGTCGAACGTCCCCACACACCGCCTGACACGCATCTGGTGCCACTGTGTCCAGGGTGTAGACTTGAGTGTCAGAGATCTGACATACAGTCCTAATTCTCCCTAATCCTTAGCCACGGTGCGGCAGGCTAATTGTGAATCAGCGCTTTAGCCACCCTGGGTCACAATGTTACCGGTGGCCTTATTGTCCCCAGGTCCTGATTTCGCAGATAACAGTCCACAATTAGTGCACTGATTTAATAAAGCTCCAGTAACAATTCTGATGCCTGTGTTGATGTTCTTATAGTTACTGGATTTGGGATACATATTAATAGACCACAGATGCACACACAAAAAATTGAAGAACAGGAAGCAGATCCTAAAAGTCTACTGGAGTAAATGAATGAGTATAAAATGATCACTATTCTCGCTTAGCTACGCAAGCCTAGCAAATGGACTATTTGAAAACTCTAGGGGCGCCTGGGTGGCTCAGTCCGTTGGGTGACCAACTTCAGCTCAGGTCATGATCTCACGTTGTGTGGGTTCGAGCCCCGGGTCGGGCTCTGTGCTGACAGCTCAGAGCCTGGAGCCTGCTTCAGATTCTGTGTCTCCCTCTCTCTGCCCCTCCCCTGGTCACACTCTGTCTCTCTCTCAAAAATAAATAAACATTAAAAAAAAAAAGAAAACTCTGTCCATAAAGGAAATATTCCACTCAGAATTTTCTGAGAAATACCTAGAAAACATAACTAATGCAAATTTACTTGTATTGCCAGAATGATAGAATTGGAAATTTAAATGAAACTTTCTAGTAATCCAGGAGATCCTTTGTAGGTATTTATTTAAGGGAGAGAAGGTATCCAGTCTTTTTTTTTTTTTTTTGCCTTCTGTTAACTCATTCCAATAAAAATATCTAGAAACATTTAGCCTCAGCCAATAGTATTTGATTATTTCCACAGTTAGTGGTTGGATGGCCAAAAGATAAACCAAGATATGAAACTTATTCCACTCTTCAGAATTAAAGCCCATATTTTTCCTAGATATATGGCCTATGGGCATTACTCCCATAACTGAATCATCTAGAATTAACTAGATTAATTAGGTCCGAGGTGGACAAGATAGAATACCCACGAAAGAAGTGGGTAAATCTATAAATATGCATTCTCTTATGTTGACAGTTTTAAGTTTAGTCTGTGGACATGTAAAGAACATGAGAGAACCAGCAAGACTTAAAAATGTTGTTCACATGTCAGTGCATGGATTAAGATGACAGGCCAGGATTCAAATCTTAGCTCTACCTGAAACTACTGCATAGCTGATAGGGTCAGTTACTTGAGTTCTTGATGCCTTAGTCCTATAAAAGGGTCATAAATATGATTTATACACATCAAAAGGTTATTGTCAGGGTGGGATGATAGCAGGTTTCTAAAGTACTTGGCACGTAACAAGCCCTTACTTAAAAATCAGACAGGGCCACCTGGGTGGCTCAGTTGGTTGAGGGTCCGGCTCAGGTCATGATCTCATGTTCGTGGGTTCGAGCCCCGCATAGGGTTCTGTGCTGACCACTCAGAGCCTGGAGCCTGCTTTAGATGCTGTGTCTCCCTCTGTCTCTGCTCCTCCCCTGCTCATGCTCTCTCTCTCTCTTTCTCTCTGTCTGTCTCATCAAAAAATGAAATGCTAAAAAAATTAAGAAAAATTAAAAAAATCAGACAACATTATTAACAACCTGCAATTTTGTTTCATTGCTTATCTCTGCCATGGTGTACCTCCAGGTCCATGATTCTGAACTGGGGGCTACCCTACCTCCCATCCCCAGGAGGCATTTTTGGTTGTCAAATCTGAGGAAGGAAAGTGTTACTGGCATTTAGTGGGTAGAATTCAGAGGTGCCGCTAAACGTCCCACGACGCACAGGGCACTCCCTACAGAAAAGACCTATCCAGCCGCAAATGGCAATGGTGCCATGGCTGAAAAGTCTACTTTAGATTTTACTGGGTCTCTGTTTCACTGAGTTTGTGTTGTATAAGGGTGTGACTTTGTGTTGTGTGCTCTAATTCACTCTCTTCTTCTTCTTCCCCCATCCTCACTCCCCACTGTCTTAGACTCCAAACTCCTTGGGGGCAAGTGTTGGGGCAGGTCTATCATGGCCATGCTTCCATCGTCCAGCCCAACGCCTGGCCCAGAGGCCTCAACAAATGCTTGCTGGAGGATGTTGGAAAAAATGCTTTTCAGGAAGTCCATAAAAAGCTAAATCTATTATCGTTGGCTATGCATGGTCACCATGTATAACCATGTATAACTAAAACTCAGGCCATTTGTTTTGATGAGGTATGAGAATGTTTATGGTATAGTCAGAGCACATTTGTTTTAGAGTTAGAAAGACCCAGGTTTTAATTTTGCTCTGAACTTACCACTTAGCCTGTTACTTTGACAAGTTACAAAACTGTTGATAATCATGCATTTATTCCAGGGGTCCTGTGAAGATTTCACAAAATAGTCAGTGCGAAATGCTTCGTTCAGGACACAGGTTCTTAGCAACGAGGACATCCTATGACTTTGGGAAAATTCTCATCCCTACCTCCCCAGCTACAGCCTTCATCAATACAATAGAGACAACTGTTTCTTGGCATGAACTTCAAGGCTTAAATGAAACCATGATGTGCATAGCAGAATTTAATACACAATAACTATCATGGTTATTATCTTTTTATTTCAGTGGCAAAAAGAAAACTCAAGAAAAGAAATAATTCTCTGCCTTGTATTTTTTGCTGATGCCGTCTCCCATATCCATACTCCCCGAGAACAACAGGAAGGAAACAAAACAGAACAGAACATGGAATCCAGGAAGAGACATTTTAAGATCCTTTGCACATATTCCAAAACAGTGAGATGCATTTAGAGCTTTCTTCCAAAGTAGAGTTGGACCCCTTAGTTTTTGTAGCTACATTGCCTAGAAGAGCACTGAGGCCTTTTACTTGTGTTTCCGGGCTGTTCTTCAAAGTATTGAATTATCCCAGAATGATGAGTTTCTTTTCTAGGACATGCAACAACAAAAAATAAATTGTGATGATTACTGTCGCCTTCTGCCCTGTGTCTTTTTTAATGCAGAGTTGAAGCTGCCCAAACATTGAAAAATGGTTTCTATCAAAAGTATGGTGGCAGCTCAAGAGAGAGGAAATAGTAGGTATATAATATGGGAATATCTCTTATTTGGTTATGAGTATGAAGGGGGGGATGGGGAAGAGACAGGGAAAGAAAAAGAGACAGAATGAGAATTAGGCAGGTTTTGTCTTGTTTTCAAGGGCAAAGATACAAGTTAAAAGGAAACTTTATTGGCTCACTGGCCCGTGCCTTAGGATGGACTCCATTTGGGAATTTTATGTCATACCTGGGTACATCTCAAGGAAGAGGATGGAATATTGTTTTCCTCCCAGCGGGAGATTGGAATTCATCAGGGGCCCAGGGGGTTAGGCATTATTGATTACAGGTACCTCTCCTCTGGATTCTTTCTTTCTTAAACTTCTTTCTTTCTTTCTTTCTTTCTTTCTTTCTTTCTTTCTTTCTTTCTTTCTTTCTTTCTCCCTCCTAATTTTGCAGTGGTATGAAACCACTTGTTGCCTTTCTTACGGGACCTATCCTTTTTTTGTTTATTTTTTTGCAAGAAATGGGAAATTTTAAAACATCATAATCTATTGGTGGATGTGAGAAACACCGGCTTGGCGTTACAGTCACTAAATAATGCCACCAGTTGCTTTTAGTGACCCTGACAGCTTTTCAGAGTCCAACATGTTCAATGTGCCTCTGGAACCCTGGGATGACCAGGTCCCGACGCGGGGCTCCACCCTGCGATCCCCCACGGGATCATGACCAGGGTGGAAATCAAGAGTCAGACACTCAACTGACTGAGCCACACAGGTGACCCTCTGTATCTCATTTTCAACTAAAAATCTGTTGTTGAAGCAGAGTATGTAACTAATGCAGGAGATGTTCTGGTCAGAGCTGGAAGGAGCAGGCAGATCTCCCCAAAGCTGGCCATTCACCCTTTGCCTTGCTGCAAAACACCTCTGCCCCGTTCCATCAAGCAGGCCACGTGGCACAGTTTGCACAAACCAGAACGAATGCGCGAGAAGCAGGCTGTCACTTTAAAACAAACCTCCATCCTGTTGAGCCCCAGAATGATAACCTCTTATCAAAACTGAACTGCAAGGCTATTATACTAAAAGAGCAAGACCGTTCCATATATGGTAGGCTGTCACCCTCAATAGGATGCAAATTAAGCAGGTCACTGGGATGGGACTACAAACGCAGGAAGATCAGAATTCACTCAGAGTCAACCGGATGGGAATTAATGCCCATCCCAGCAGTTAGAGAACATGCACGGGTTCCAACTTTCCCAAACCATATGAAGTGAGAATGGAGTAAAGCTGGCTCCCCAAACACATACTAAGTTGGTACAACAAAACAACCACCACCAATATGTATGGCAGCAACTCTCAAGTCACTTCCCAACTCAAGGTGCAAATAGCAAACATTTTTTGTTTAGAAAATTGTAAGTTGCGAGCTGCTGGGAAAGATCCCAGGCAACAAATCAGCAATCCTAGATTCTAGTTGTAAAGCTGCCACTAAGTAGCTGTGTGATAGCGACCATCTCACTTCACCTCTAGGACCCTCAGTATCTTCATCTATATAATGATAGGTCTGGGCTAAATGTATACGTGATTCCTTCTCCCTTATAGCCCCGTGGCAGGTATAGAAGAATGATCTTGTCTGTTTCTAGAGGGCTGATTTTGACTTTGCAGTCATTCGATGCTGACTTCCTCCTCAAATCTACAGCGAACAATCTGTCACAGCCAGAAGAACCCTGGAAAATTCATTGCAATGTGGATGACTTACAGAATTGGAATTTCAGTGCTTCTCTTTTACCTGCTGGGTATAATCATGTCAGAGCTGCCCACATTTCCTTGATTCTAAAAAAGCTTATAAACCAGGAGAAGATCAGATGGGATATTTATAAGCCTAGCAAAGCCATTCTTTTTCTTCAAATTGCATCATCTGCCTTATGGGAAAATCCTACCTGGTTTTTCCTCTCCAGAAAGTAACTGAAGATGATTGGAGAGAAAAAAAATGATAATGCAACAGTGGAGAGAATATCCTGCAATCCTTTAATATCCTCTGCATAGTCATTTTCTGCCTATTCTTGCAGTCTGAGATCACAGGATTCTTGACAACCTAATAGCACTTCATGCCAATAAAGTCGAGACTGCCTTTTTGTTTGATGTCGTGTGGAACGTGCAATTATCCCAAGGGCAGGTTGTAGCTAAACATTTTCATCTACTCTCAACCCTTTCTGCCCGAGGAGAGGCTGTGACAGACTTCTCAGTTTCAGTTATGCAAAGGTCCAGGATTGGCAAGGTTCAGGGCTTTTGCCTTTTAGAATGCCTGATGTTGCAAATCCTGTTTGGGGGAGGTTTTTTGGCTCTTTAATAATGGCCATTTTGCTTCTAATATTTACTTGGATGACAGATCCAGAAATTTCCATATTGCTCCACCTCCATCACCATGCAGACCTTCTTTTGAAGCTTTTGCCCGTCTTTGAGATATGAAGGGATTTGCGATCAAATTCTCAAGCCCCAAATAGAGAGGGATCTCTTCTGGATGGAGGTACAGACAGCCTCTATTCTTACACTGTCCCCACCCACCCTGCCCTATGCTCTACTTACTATTTAGAAATGGTAAGGAAACAAGTAAGAGTTAGGAGGTCAGAGTTTTGAAAGGAAACAGAGCATCTCTGAGGAAGTCATGTTACGGCGTCGTCATCCCAGGAACACTGGGCGCTGTATCCCATACGTGCATCCCTTCCCTATGCAGAGCTAACCACATGCAGCTCTCCTTTGACGTTCATTGGCAAAGTGAAGGAGAAATGCCACACTGCCTCCATGCACCATCTTCCTTCCTCCCTTTGACTCTTTCCCCAGTACTGAGCTACTGTCCTTTGCCATAGCTGCTTCTCCAGCAGGCTCTGAGTTTAAAAGTATGGTGAGAGAAAGAACAATTATTGACGCAAGGGCACTGTCTAGGAGCCTGAAGTAATGAAATCAGAAGATTTCAGCATAACCTTTGTGCCATTATGCCTTACCTGTGTGAACCCGAGCAAGTCGGTGAATCTCTTAGAAGCTGGGATTTCTTATATATCCAGTGGGATAACCGTACCTTCCCAGATCACTTCACGAGACATCACAAGGATCAAATACAATAAAGTGTGGGCAATTACCATATAAAATGCAGTAAAAATGTTAGCTGTCGTGAATAATTTCATAGTTAATGATTTCCCAGCTAACCTTTACGAACCAGGGGCTGCGAGCCGAGAATCAGGCTAAGTTAGTTACTTACGTGGATTCTTCCAACCCTCCAGAGTTTTCACTGTTATGTCCCCGTTTCACTGAGGAGATGAAGAGAGTAAAACCTAGAACGGTTATTCCACCCAAAGGGGCTCAGTTACTCACATCAGAGTCGGGAGCTGGCTCTTTTGAAGCAAGTCTGTGTGATGTTCGAGTTACCTCTCTCGTGCAAGATCCCTATAGTATTTCTTGTAAGGATCGCTGTGCCTGCCTGGGTGAAGAAGGGCGGGTTTCTGATCTTCTTAGCTTGTTCTTCTCTACCTGCAGCCCATGCAATGACGGGCAGCTCTGGCTCTCTCTCTTAGTCTCTTTTTCTTCATCACTGGGTTCCATACCCTTTCCATCATTCCCAGACATAGAGGAGTGGGAAGAGCCAATGGCCAAAACCAGGGTCGTGGCAAATCCAACGTATATGATTTATATATGAGACCATTTTTTGAAAGTGTAAACAGAGCTTGCAAAGGACCAGGGTATTGGAGCGCAAATTCACTCTGTTGCTTTTATTTGAACTTCTAATACATGGTAAAGCACGATACTGGATCTCAAAATGTAAAATAAAAGCAAAGCATCCAATCTCAGGTTGCAACTCTTCCATCCGATGAGTAAAGCAAGCAGGTAAGCAGAGGGTGACAGTTTGGACCAATAACTTCCAGGTGAGAGATCGACCGAGCATCTTGGGGAGTACATAGGAGAGCCAAATAACTAGACGAGTGGGAGACAAGCGTGCAGTAGGGAGGCTTCTGGGTTAAGGTGACCATTGACTGAAGCCATGAAGAAGCATCACCAAAGTGAACGCTATAAGAAAATAAAGTTCTTCTTTCCCCTTCAGCACCTGTGACTCCAATCTCCTTGTGCTTTCATTCCTTACTTCTACAAATCTTACCCTGATTTTCCCCTGAACCATCACTTCGCTCTTTAAACATTCTTAAAAGTAAATACATCTTCCTCCACCCTTTCCCTTCAGACTTGATTTGACCGAAAACTAGCACTCCCTTGGTTACTGGAGGGGATGAGCCCTAATAAAATCCTTTTATCTTTGAACATCGGCTGAGAGCAGCTTAAAAGTCTTGAGATGTTACAGAAGTACGACAATCAATTCCCTTGGCCGAAGAAGACCTTGGGCACTGGAGTTATGGATGCCAGTGTTTTGAGCATCATGGAGCTGGGGAACATTTTAATGCATGAGATGACGGCTTCCCTTGTGTGCTCCTTCGTGAAAATGAGCATGAAAGAGACATGGAGGGACTTCTCCAGCAGCTGTGTCTTTGGGGGTTAACTGCCACCAAGACCTCCCAGCCTATGGATCTTTTTGACAGCAAAGGTTCCGTATCTCTTTGACTTCTTTGAAGTCAAGAAGAATCTAACAGAGAAGTCTGAGACATCTGGACTTAAAGGTCAAAAAGAGGAGGAAAAATAAAATATACTTGAAATCTGAAAAGTCTCAATGACTTGTCACGCAACATTTAAGGCAAAAGGAAAAAAAATTAAGTCTTGCTAATTATACTCTATAGTTTGGGATTGCCTGACTGTGCTTTGATGCCCAGTTATTACAGTTTATTGGTTAAGAATGAGGAGGGCTATGTAGTTAGACTGCCTGGCTTTGAATTCTCATGCTGCTACTTACTCGACATGTAAGCTGAATTTTCTGCGCCTCAGTTTCTTTGCCCACAAGTTCAGGAAAGTAGTTCTGGTCTAATGTAGTTGTTGAGAAGAGGTGATGAGATGACTCACTGAGTGCGCCTACAATAGTGGCTGGAGTGAACTAAGTGGTCAGAGAGGGGTGCTGCTGGTCTGTGTGCTGTTCTCTGGTGTTGGGTGATATCCCATGGTATTTCGTGGTATTCTGGGGCGGCTGCACCTTCCACTCTGCAGGGAGGGTCACGAGTACTTCTGAGTGTCACCATAGTCATAGCCGGATTTAGCAGTTGGAAGAGTAGAGACCAATCCAGGTTCATGTGGAGCCGATCTAACTTCTGGAGGGAGGGGGAGAAGCAGGAGGAAACCAGTCTGTTTGGCAGTATGTCAAAAGCTCCTGAGGGAGAAATTACATGCTTTCTACCTCGAGCTTTCTGGGGAGTACTCACGAATGGAAATGAATGAAGAAGACACATAGTGTAGAAAATCTACTGACCTGGTTGTCTAAGACTATGAAGCACCCTTTCTCCCATGGTGCTCTGCACCGTACCCTCAAGCCTTTGTTGAGCATCTAACACGGATGCTGAAAGAATTGTTTCTTCTATTTTCTCAAATCTAACTCAGAACTTCAGAGGAGATTCGGTTACACTTTCCGGAAGTGAGGAAATGGAACATTCTCTGTTTCTGCCAACAGATCCTCCTCCTACTTACCTACCCTTTCGTTGTTATCCTACACTCATACTTGGTTGGAATATGATAAGACAATTCCACTCAATTGAGAAGTTATTAAAGAAAAAAATAGTGAATGTCTCTCTAGAGGTATCTATCTTAGGATCTGGCAAGACACTTCCCATTACAAGTAGTAAAATGCAGGGGCATCTACGTGGCTCAGTCAGTTGAGCCTCCAACTCTTGGTTTTGGCTCAGGTCATGATCTCACTGTTGTGAGATTGAGTAGGGGTGTGGAGTCTGCTAGGGATTCTCTCTCTGTCTCTCTGCCCCTCATCCTCTCTCAAAATAAATAAATAAACTTAAAAAAAAACCAAGTGGTAAAAATGCAGCCATATATTATAATTTACCACACACAATAACTTGGATGAATCTCCATAGAATTATACTGAGAAAAAAGGTTACATACTGTGTGATTCATGAAATGACAAAATTATAAAAATGGAGGACAGATGGCCAGGTGTTAAAGAAGGAGAAGGTGGCAGAGACAGGGTATGACCATAGAAGAGCAACTTGAGGAATCCATGTGATGATGGAAAGGTTCCGTATCTTGTCTGCGATGACATCAATGTTCTGTTGTGATATTGTACTACAGTTTTGCAAGATGTTACCATTGGGGGAAACTGGATAAAGGGCACATAGGATCTCCATTTTTTTTAATGTTTATTTATTTTTCAGAGAGGGCGAGCATAAGCAGGGGAGGGGCAAAGAGAGAAGGGAACAGAAGATCTGAAGCAGGCTCTGCCCTGACAGCAGTGAACCCGATGTGGGGCTCGAACCCACAAACTGTGAGATCGTGAAGTCGGATGCTCAACTGACTGAGCCACCCAGGCGCCCCCGAATCTCTTTTTATTATTTCTTACAACTACATGTGAATCTATAATGATTAAAAGATTAAGAGCTTAATTGAAAAAAATCCACTTAAAAAAAAAAGAAAAATCCCACAGCAATGTATTTGCTGTTGATTTTAAGAGTTCTCCTTGTTAAATTTTTATGGCTTAACTTGGAATTCAAGTTTTCCATGATCTTGCCCCAAACTGCCTGTCCAGCTTTACTTCTCCACCCACCAGGGCCGTGTAAGTTCACCGTTCACCATATAAAGTGGGGCTTTTCCACTGTTACTTTTCATTTCCAGGATAGAACATACTCCTTGCTTTATTTGCTCGTGTTCAGGGTCTGCTGCTCTGTGTCGGGTTGGGCCACGTGCTGCCTACTTTATGAAAGTCACTCCAGAAACTGACCATTTTCCTTCCCGCAAACAATTGCAGATTTTGTTGCTATCCATCTTACGGTACTTCATACATTTGATCTTTTCTTTTCATGATTTCGTGTATATTTCTCATCTCCTCTACTAGATGGAAGCACTGTACGAGCAGGATTTTTCATTTTTATATGAAACGAATAACCTGTTTAAGGCACCTAAAATTGTGTTTGCACAGGACAAGGACTTAATATTCATCCTTTCTTTTGCAATACACAATATTTTGTACACAGTAGACTTCTGATAAGTTAAGAAGTTAGCACATTTAATGGATTTTAATCTTTGTAACTCTATCAAGACACTCTGCTTTGCAAGTGGTTGAAGACTTATTAAAAAAAAAACTATCACTTGGAGGTTTTTCCCTTTTTAGACAAAAGGAGTAAATTCCAATAAATAAAATACATGCAAACAAAATGCAGCATTACTTTTTTTAGACAAAAGGAATAAAAATAATAAATAAAATACAGCACTGCATGTTACATATTTAATCAAGTATCAATGTAAGCATCTACGATACCGCATGGGACAAAGGCAGTGGCATAGAACTAGGAGTTAGAATATAGGGGTTATTAGCTAAACCCTGCCACTGGTAATTTAGTGATGCTTCAAGCATCACTTGATTTCTGCATGCCTCTGTGAAATGAAGCTATTGGGTTAGAAGGACGCTAAGTTCTTTTCTAGCTCTGACATTTTGTGGTCGCATGAATGCAAGGTGACTGAACATTGAACACAAATGCTAAGCCATGTGCTTTTAAGTCGACTAATCCTCACTGAATGCATGTGGGCTGAGACTCTGAATCAATCACCGGATGACCAATGTCATTGTAGGCTCCTGTGCTGCATTTGAAACCAGCCTCTTCAGTTTGTTGTTCTCTTAGTCCCGCTGTCCCTGACTATTAGCTTACGGATTAATCATTATGACTGGCAACTCAGGGGTGAAAGGCAGTTGGGTTCATTTAATTAGAACTAGCCCCACTTTGGTCCTAAATGTATTTAAGTTTCTAACTTCGATTCTAAGCCAAGTTTTTTGCTCACATTGTCCTCCACTCTGCTCTTTCTTTGATAATTTTCACCTGTGTCTAAAGGAATGATATTTTTTAAAAAAGATGGTGGGGAGGGATGGGCAAATCATAATTATATGGCCCTAACTGAAGGTAGCCTAATAGCTAGGACACAGGAAACCAGAGAAAGAACTTACAGAAGATACAAAGTCAAGGTCAAGAGAAAGATACTTCCTATAGTGTCTAAAGAAACTTTATTATCTTTGTTGATATTGTTATTAATTTTTAAAAATTTTTTAATGTTTATTTATTCTTGAGAAATAGATACAGAGCATGAGCAGGAGAAGGGCAGAGCAAGAGGGAGACACAGAATCTGAAGCAGGTTCCAGGCTCTGAACTGACAGCACAGAGCCCAACGCGGGGCTCGATCTCACTGGTCGTGAGATCATGACCTCAACCGAAGCCGGATGCCCAACCGACTGAGCCACCAAGGTGCTCCGATATTGTTATTATTAATTCCAGAATCTTCATCAGTAGATCAGTAACATGTATTGAGTATTTGTTATATGCTACGAAGCTTACTAAGCATTTTACAGACATTATTTCTTTTAATAGAATAACTCAGTTAGATAAGTACAGTATTAATTCTTCCTTACAGATTAAAAAGCAAAAACAAAAACCTGAAATTTAGAAAGGTTGGTTATTTTTTTCCAAATCCCAAGGCCAGTGGGTGCTGAACAGGCATTAGAAACCAGATTGCTGGACTCCAGGAGCCCATGGGCTTATGTACAATATTATATCGCTTCCTAAATATCAACAGCCACCATTACCTGTTGAATGATGGCTAAATGGGAAGGGCTTAATAATTGACCTAAGCTAATACCACTCGTGAGTGGTAGAACCAGAATTTAGCGTCTCTTTGACTCCAAAGATCAAGATCTTCCTACCACAACCATACTTTGAGAGTAAAGTCATTTAAGATGTTTCTAAGTCACCAAGGGATTTGTAACCAAGTACAATTATGGTGCCTCCCTAGATGTCATCAGAATGCAGACAGCCTGGGGGCGCCTGGGTGGCGCAGTCGGGTAAGCGTCCGACTTCAGCCAGGTCACGATCTCGCGGTCCATGAGTTTGAGCCCCGCGTCAGGCTCTGGGCTGATGGCTCAGAGCCTGGAGCCTGTTTCTGTTTCTGATTCTGAGTCTCCCTCTCTCTCTGCCCCTCCCCCGTACATGCTCTGTCTCTCTCTGTCCCAAAAATAAATAAACGTTGAAAAAAAAAAAAAAAAAAAAAAAAAAGAATGCAGACAGCCTGTTATTATGGGAAAATATTCAAATAATCTAGGGAATGAAATGAAAACGGGCAGTATTGCAATAATGCATGTAAGAAGGAGGGACTAGCGTCCTCAAGGGAACACAACTTTTCTTCAGAATTGTCAGCCTGTATGTATAGAATCCTTCTCAGTTTTATCATGAAGGATGGGAATTAATAATCAATCTAGATATGAAGTATTTATTCTTTAAAACTATTTAATGCTCTTTTCTGGCTTCTCTTAATTTAGCTAACTCTGTGAGTTTTGTGTGTTTCCTAGGTTTCTCTCCAGGCCAAGACATTAACCAACCTGGCAGAATATTAGATGTGTTTACATGTTACACCACCATTAGTAAGGAAGAGTAAGACGAAAGAAAAGCATGAAAACCAAATGCAATTCGTGATCCTGGATCAAGTTTTGGACCACAGGCAGAAAAAAAATGCCATCAAGGACAATAGGGGCAACTTGAGAAAACAGTATGTGGATTGTATATTGGATACTAATATTTTGTCAATGTTAAATGTCCTGAATTAGGTCATTACTCCGTGGCTTTTGTGAATGAGCTTGTTCCTAGAAAAAGATATTGAAGCATTTGGGGGCAAAAGGACCTGATATCCAAGAGTTATTCTCCAGAGCTTCCCTCAAGAAAAAAGTGAATTTATCCAGAGAATTGGAATGATAAAGTGAATGAGGGAAAATATTAGAAATCAGCGAATAAAAGATAGATGAGAGTTCTTTGAACTGCTATAGCAACACTTCCAAAAGTGAGGTTATTTTAAAATAAAAAGCTGGGGCGCCTGGGTGGCGCAGTCGGTTAAGCGTCCGACTTCAGCCAGGTCACGATCTCGCGGTCCGTGAGTTCGAGCCCCGTGTCGGGCTCTGGGCTGACGGCTCAGAGCCTGGAGCCTGTTTCCGATTCTGTGTCTCCCTCTCTCTCTGCCCCTCCCCCGTTCATGCTCTGTCTCTCTCTCTCCCAAAAATAAATAAACGTTGAAAAAAAAAATTAAAAAAAAATAAAAAAATATATAAAAAGTTGAAGGAAACCGTTTTGTGTTCTTGTATTTGGTAATATTTTTCTAGGCATGATGAATATTTATTATTTTTTAAAGTCTTATTTATTTATTTTGAGAGATGAGCAAGTAGGGGAGGGGCAGAGAGAAGGAGAGCGAGAAAGAATTCCAAGCAGGCTCCGCACTGTCAGCATGAAACCCGATATGGGACTTGAACCCATGAGCCATGAGATCATGACCTGAGTTGAAACCAAGAGTCAGGAGCTTAACTGACTGAGCCACCCAGGCACCCCTAGGCTTGATGAATCTTTAAATAAGTGACTTGACAAAAAACAAACAAACTAAACTTTTAAAATCCACTCCTGGAAAACACTATGTCAGCCTCCTGTGAACATTTCTATAAAACTCAGAGATGTCCATTTTCTATCTTTTTTAAAACATTTTATTCATTTATTTTGAAAGGGAGAGAGCAAAGCGGCAGAGGGGCAGAGAGAAGGAGAGACAGAAACCCAGGTGGGCCCTGTGCCATCAGTGCAGAGCCCGATGGGGGGCTCCGACTCATGGACGGTGAGATCAGGACCTGAGTCAAGATCAAGACTCCAACTCTTAACCAACTGCACTGCCCAGGTGCCCCCCAGAGATTTCCATTTGTCTAAATAAAACAAAAGGCTAGGGAGCACATGGCACTAAAATAAACATGTGAAAAGCATTGCTATACCTTTGCCGTAGATATTTCATTTGGAAAGAAAGTTAACTTTCTAGGGATTTTGGAATTAAGATAATGCCAAAATAAGTGTTGACAGATGTCACTATTTTTCCCTGGGATAAACCCACTGCTCAGAATCCAAGGGCCCATTTAGAGACATAATGTAGGGCAATCTTTTTTTTTATTTTTAACTGTATTTATTTTGCCAGAGAGAGTAAGTGGGGGAGGGGCAGAGAGAGAGAGAGAGAGAGAGAGAGAGAAGGAGAAGGAGGAGAGACAATCCCAAGAAGGCTCCGCACTATCAGTGCAGAGCTCGAACTCGGGAACTGTGAGATCATGACCTGAGCCAAGATCAAGATTCAGACTCTTAACCAACTGAGCCATCCAGGCACCCCATTCTGTGTTGCAATCTTAAGCCCAGCTAAGAAGTTTGTGGCCTTCTTTACCCTTCCACAGAATGTCAGAGTGATAATTGAGCTGTTTCTCTCTCATTTGTGTCTTGACTCAGGATAGCATCTTCCAGAATACCACAGTCCCCGCATGCTGTAAGAATAAGCTTCCCTGCCCTTCCGGCAGTCACTGCATTTTGATATCAAGGGAGAACAGCCACCATCTCCAATTCGTTCCAGTATATTCTTTTACCATCAAAATGACAAGGCTCAAATGCATCTCCAGAGAATATATAAAATAAATTTTTTTTTAAAAATCCCAAGATAAATCAACGAGTGAAATTCCAGTTGGGAACTTCCGCTGCATGTCAAAATATAACCTGGTTATTTGATATACTAGAAAGAAAGCAAGCAAGAAAGAGAGCAAGAAAGAAAGAAGAAAAGAAAATAAACAGGAACAAAAAGCTTTCAGTAGATGGTATGTGTACACTTCTAAAGGTCCAAGTGAAATGTGACTCAAAAAAATCATGCATTACCCAGGGAAGGGGATCTTCTAATTCATCACTGCCTCCGAGTATGTGAGGCTAAAATTCCCTACTTTGAGTTGGTTCTATTTTCAATTGGCCACAAAAAAATTTAAGAAAAAATACTTCCCCCCATTTCCCCTTGGCTATTACACTGGAACCCAGAAGCATGGATCATAGAAAATGGGCAGGGGCGGGGTGCGGGGAGGAAAGGAGGTGGGCAGACATTCGGACATTTGTATCGTATCCCTGACACTGTCTCTATCGGAACAGTGGTTCCAACGTCTGTGACATCATTTGGCATTCCTGGAACAGAAAACACTTTCTACCACGTGGATACTGGGGACAATGATAGCACATTAATGATCGCAGAACTGAATTCTTCATGATAAAATTCCTTATATTTTCTGTAGCGCATAGGCTAATAAAATACCCTCTAACTTTTCAAGGTTTTAAGAATTATTGCCAGCCTAGCTTTATAAATCGGAAGAAAAGAAATACAAATAGTGTCTAGAGGCTCAGGGCAAGCCAATATAAAGCAGATATTTTCTGTTTAATCCTGTAATGTCTTATTTATACAATGAAGATTTAATTTTCAAATATTTAAACTTGCTTCTGGCTTTTATCTTGCTCTGGGATCAGCCCTCTTTGTTTTGCATTTTAAAATGTTCTGGTGGGTTGCCATTACAATATTAACTTGTCCGCCTATTAATTTATTTGTGCATAGTTTTAAACACATCTTTTAAAAATGTAGACATTGTCTGGTTTTGGGGAAATGCGATTCTCCTCTGTATTTGGATATTTTTTCTTCTCAACGCCCAAAGATCTTTCAGTTCTCCCTATGCCTTTGACTTCTCCGGATTTCAAAGTAATGAGGTCCCAAATACTACGAGGTGGTCCAGATTGCAAATCTTATAGGCCCACAGAATCCCAAGAAATTCTTGCAGTTGGAGTTCGGATTATTTCGGGTCTGAGAAGCCAAAGAATTGCGTTTGTTCATACATTGTGGCAGCTGTCACATGTCCTAACAACAGTGTTACTGAGGTATCTGCTGATGTAAGATGATAAATAATTATTTTTATAAAATCTGAATCTGAAAAAAATGTTAATCTAAACATTTTAGGTTGCTGAACGAAGAGCCTTTTAGAATATATGTGCACACAAAATACTCACTTGTTTTTACTTTCAACATGGGAACCCAGGCAGAAGTTCTTTGTATGAGGGCATAAATATGTTAATTTACACTGAGGACATTCATTCTTCCAGCTGCCCCGCCTTGATCTCTAGCTCTCCCCAGAGCACTCAGTGCTAATTTGTTGTGTAGAACAGTGTCCAGCAATGTGGATTCCTTAATGTTAATCAGTATTCACTGACAGGAGAAAGGGAAGGTCTACGGTTAAATAAATTTAGAAGAAAATATGTATTAAACAAAACTGAGCAGGTGCTAGAACTTCTCAGAACCTAGAAAACAGCAACGTGCAATTTGAAACTCCAGGAGAGGAAAATATGATCTAGAATTTTTCCATTTTTTCCAATGGAATATGCCCTGAGAGAAAGTATGATATGGAGCCTCTTTCCTCTTTATTCACTGCAAATCTGCTCATTATTCAGGTTCATATCCTGTTAAATGTCTTCCATGAGGTTCTTCCCAATTCCCTCAGTTAAAGGTCATCTCTACCCCTTTGGTACATTATTATCACGCTCTTCAGTTTTCTTCAATTCTCATTCCCTTTCTATGCCCCATCACTAAAAATTTTTTTTTGGTGTATGGCGTGTTTGTTCCCCATTAAATCAAAGCATTTTGAGGTAATGGAACATCCACTATTCACCTGTTTTTTTTTTTTTTCAATAATACCTAATGTAGTGCACAGAACTATCTACAAACTCAACAAATACTTGCTGAAAGACGGAAGCCACTTACTTTAAATGTTTACTATTGATTTCAAGAATTCCTCTGGAAAAGAAAATCTCTTTCTTTACCTATTTGAGAATGAGTGGTTTTGACTTTTCTTCTTAAATACATATTTGTGCCCAATTTAACATTGCTTTTGAATGACAGGGAGAGTAGTAAATCCCCATAACCAAAACTTCTACTTAAAAAATCCAAACTTGACGAAAATCATGCAAGGTTGTTTTTATTAAGCTTTACGTTTAGATTACAGCTAAGTATTTCAAGCAGGACTTCATTTGACAAGCAGACATGACATTCTAGGAAACAGTTCAACAAACTCCAGTGACGTCAAAACTATTGGGGACAGAACACATCTAGTCTGCAGTTCAAGGGTGTGTTGAGGACTTTAAGGGGTCATTAGAGAAAGAAGCTACATGGCAACTGGTCCTCTTCTATAACATGATTATTCCGGACAAGTAGCTACAAAGAGAAGCACGTAACTATCACAGAGCTTAGAGAGATCTTGCCTCCAATCCATCCTTTTTATTACCAATAGGACTTGGGGGGTCACATATCAGAAGAAAAAGGATTCTTTCAGAATAAGCTACATGTCAAGTGTTCTATGTATAATCTCAATGCTAATATGATTAGCTTACGTTTTAAAACAAAATCAAGAAAAGAACAGTTTTATATTTAAAACCCACTACGATATATTAGCGACTGGAGGAGATGCTTATCCACTGAGGATTCTTTGCTCCACTCTTGTAGTTTCTTTATGAGTTCTTCTGAGAAATTTTCATTGTGACCGTCTTGACCTCTGTGTATTCGTGGAGACCATATTCTCCCCTAGACAGGGGGAAAACCCACAGAATTTAGCACAGCAGTACAATTGTACTAGTCCATGATTTGGTACAAATTTGTTCTTGCCTATCTGGTTAGGGACAATGGAAAATATTTTCTGTGTACAGAAGCATTTCAAATAGTAGCCAGCCAGCCACCCATAAGATATCTGGTCTCACATAAATCCCCTTGTGGGGAAAATTTTCAATTTGTTTGTTTTTTTTTTTTTTTGCATTTTAAATGACCATGTACATTCTGTTGATTTGCACAGAAATTGTCCAGTTTTGACATTGTTCTATTTGACTATAAACAAATAGTCACCACACGAAAAAAGACGGTTCAGTCCAAGAAGAATTGTATCATTTCTAGTTTAGGTTCAAATAAACAAGACATGTTAGTACAAGAGGAGAAGTAGTAATATACAATCACTTGAGTAGTGGAGTAAAACTGTCAATTCAAGTACAGCTTAGCTTAGTGTTTTTACTGTGTGTGATTGGCCTGGAAGTGATGAGGGGCCAAAAAATGGCCAGACGTCTATTTTCATTCTAAAGTGCCCTGATACGGTTTGACACAAAATATTTTCTAGCAGTAGTATTAACAGTATCTCTTGACTTTTGGGAAAACAAAACAAATCCTGACTTTTATTGTTACAGTTTTTCTTCCTCCCTTCCTTCCTTCCTTCCTTCCTTCCTTCCTTCCTTCCTTCCTCCCTCCCTCCCTTCCTCCCTCTCTCCCTCCCTTCCTCCTTTCTTTCTTTCTTTCTTTCTTTCTTTCTTTCTTTCTTTCTTTCTTTCTTTCTTTCTTCTTCTCTCTGTTTTGTTTTGAAAGGAGAGAAGACAGGGTTCATTGGCCCAATTTCAGACCTTTGGGCTGCTTGTGGGTTTGGGGTTTTTCTATTCAGACAACCACTGCCATTTGCTTCTATAACTCTTAAATCCAAACCAAATGACCAAGAATTAACCTGAGTTAATCAATTAGGACCCTGGTATCCTATTATTGGGTTCATTGAGAGTTCCTACCCATTTTGGAAACTGTGATTTACCCTCTGCTGAAGAAATAACGAAAAGCATTGAGCTTCCTTATTCTCTGGATTATTTTGATGACAGGACTACATCGCATGTACATAGGAACACTCTTAAAATTAGAACACTCAGGCACATGCAGGCTTGCAGAAGAAAATGATCTTGATCCTTTTCTACCCCTCCCTTCTGGTGAGGTAGACAGGTATGTAGAAGACATCTTTTTCTCTTGGGTAACCTAATCTTCTTACACTGATTATTTTCCTGGGCAATTAAGCTTCTGAAAATACCTTCTAAAAGCTTCAATGAACATGTTCTTCAAAGTAATTAAAGGGCTTAGCCTCAGTTGTCTGAAACCCATTAAGGGATAATATTTTAGTAAGTATTTTATCTCACAAAGTTAGATAAATTAACCCATGATTTCTGCCAATAGGCTTTCCATTGTATTTTGTTACAGGGACACTTGAAACTCTCAGGAGAGTACTAAGTGTCATTATTGTCATACGCAGGTTGAACTAAGTCCCACTCCGGAGTATTCCAATGCGTAGACATTCCTGTCTATAATATAACACAAAAGCATCTGTTTGCATTTCTCATTATCTTGCCAGTCTATGAGCTACTAGTTTTGTGCTAAATTCCTCAATGTACCAATCATCTGGGACCTTATTAAAATGCTGACTCTGTTTCAGTAGTAGTATTTCCAACAAACTTACACATGATAACCTTGCTTCTCACCCAAGGTCCACACTGTAGTAATAAGGTACTAGTAAATAAGCTACATCTGTTTTTTTTTTTTTTTTTTTTCCACTCTGTATCCAGAACTGAGCCTGGCACTACTTAAGTAAGCACAGAGATAATGTTTGTTAGACTGACTTGGTGAACATAATCAAACAAAAAATATTCCTGCGAGCTTGGTTTGTAAGTCCAGTAGTTCACAGCAATTTCATGTTCCCCTTTTCTCCAAGGGACAGGAGGAAAGAAAGACCTTGTGAGGTGCTGAGAACCAATGGAGTTTGCAATGATATACTAGTAAAGTCTCAAGTGACTTACGTTAACCGAAGTGAAAATTAGTACAATTACACACAGGAAGGAATTTCTACCATTTGACTCATTGCAGGGCCAGCTCCAGGATCTGAGACCCAAACCCTGGTTTGGGCACTTTGTATTACCACCACACTGAGGTCTGTGTACCACTATTTCTGGCTCTCTAAGGAATTTGTTCCCAACTGATCGATTATACCTTCCTATCTTTGAGGATAAATTGTAACTGAGCCCTTAGGAGTCGTGTGAGGTTCTTGCTTCAGTAATCCTCTTTAAACATCTTGTAGCAAATGACTTGTTTGTTAAGTTCACCAAATTTGGTTTCAAGTAGAAATTAACAACATCCTCAACTGGAATTTTTGAAGGAAAAAATTACAGACTGACTCTTTTCTTTATATTTATACAGATGTAAAAAGGAATTATCTGTATTCATTTCCCAGAATTTTAAGAAATTACTGAAGTTTAATTCTTACATTCCACGCCCTCCCTTATTTGATTTCTGTATGCCTCAACCATAAAGTTGGACCAAACTATAATCAACAAAATTGACCTATTTGGTCCTTCTTAGTTATTTTGTCCCCTTTGATCGTTTTATCTTCAATATTCCTAGGGAAATGTCTTAGGTAGCTGGGCCAGCCACGAACTCCGCCCTTCAAAATAATCTAACCTTTGTTACAGCTTTTTGTACAAAGTAGTTCTGCCAAGGGACTCTCTAATAATGAATACTGTAAAGAAAAGAAACCAGGGAAGGAAGGAACCATTTGCCGAGTCCTCACCTTGTGACAGAATGCTGGCGAACAGGCACAGGGTGTGTCATTTCACTCTCAAACAACTATCTCAAGAGGCTTGCTAACATCGCCATTTTGAATAAGAGGAAATGGAGGCTCCAAAGTTGGACAACGTGAAACAGGCTGCATGGCCAGCAAAAGGTGGAGTTGGGATTCAAGTGCAAAAGGTGGAGTTGGGATTCAAGTACAGGTCGCTTAGTGTCCAATTAAGCTTCCTCTACCGGGCCATGCTCCCTTTATATGTTGATCCTTTGTCATTCCACCTCCCCAATGCCATTCTACAGATAGCCATGGCTTTTCACTGCTCTACTAATGAAATGTAAGCCAAGACTTCTTAATCTGTATCCTACTTAACTCTGGGATCATACTCCCCAACTCCACAAATCCTCGCCAGCCATCCAAATTCACAAACCCCTCCACGTGTCACATGTAACGTTGTGTTCAAGAATGCTCTCTTCTCTGCTTACTGACCCTAGATCGAGTCCTGTATTTTCTGTAGGGTCAACTGCCAGTAAGTTCTTATCCACTGAGTTATCACAGGGGTTAATACTATAGAATCTTAAGTATGGAAAGGAGCTCGTAGACCTTCTACATCATTCTCCCACTCCTATCCCCACCCACAATTGCTGATTTTACCTGATGGATGAAAACTGTGGAAGATAGAGCCATGCCACGGATGTTACATTCTGGTGGTGCCCAGGTTTTCTATCCTTCAGTGCTGTGTGCTCTGCATTTTATCTACTTTTCTACCTCATGACTTATGAACTCACAGTTTATGACTATTTACTTCATGTTGTGTATAGGTTATTTTGCACTACTTATCTTTTGACAAATTCCTCCTGCCGCACAATTATGTGGACGATGGGATGTGGTATCATGTTTCTGGGGCTCCTGGGCAAGTACTTAACAAATGTGTATTGAGGAGAAGGATGGATCATTTTATCATCCTTCTTTTTTATTGGTTCTCCAAGGAGATTGCGTCATTTCAATTTCACTGATTTATTCAAATGACAAAGTAGATGGCTACCTAATGCATTCATGACCTTTAGAAACTGAGACTCATGTGCTCTTGCTATTTACAGAATGAACAGCTTTAACTATGTTTGATTCCATAGGGTTTGTATATGATGTGTCTTTTTGCCGCATGACTTTTAAAATGTGTTGATAAATACAAGAAATGTTTAAGAAATAAAACGGTTAGAATTGTTTGAATAAAATCAACCAAACATTTTGTCACCCCTTTCTGTGTATACACGTGTATATGCACATTATAAAAAGTCTATACACCCAGGTTTCTAAAAACTAAAGGCTTGTAAATGATTTTGTATATATATTCTGAGCATAGTCATGACTATAAAACATGTTTTCCTTAGTTAAATTTCCCTTTCAGCTTATATTTTAGTACAAAAAGATAATTAGTTGAGGTAATGTAAAATTTTAGATTCCACATCAAAAATATTTCAACACGTGAGGCTCACTCTTCTTATGCTGAAAAGCTTTTTGAGACAAAGTCACATGATTTACTTGTTTAAGAGGCATATTTAAATGACTGGAGTGTTCTTATAATCACACTTCTTACAGTCACCAATTTGTAGTTTCTGCCTCCTTTGTGGAAATGTTTCCCAGATGGATTACATTCTTACATACAGGAAGAAATCGTAAAAGTTGGCATTATTTCAATAACTAAGGTAAAGTGCTTAGCATGGTCCCTTATGAATAGTAGGAGCTTAATATGTTATATTTCCCCTATGCCATCACTTTTTTGCACTCATGGGCTAAATCCAGCTTTTAAAAGCTATTTGACAGTAGGAATTTCCAGGGAAGAACAGAGGTAGGTTTTAATTCAAATAGCAACTATGGATTAATTCCACTGAGTGACAACCATTTTTATCAAGGTAAACATTTGTCTTAATAGAAAGTGGTTCTTACAGTTCTCTTCCATTTCCAGACATCTTGAAACCACCAAAGGGGCACTGGGCAGATACCACGCTATAGCAATTCACCCTAAGGAAAAAAAGAAGTATATGTAGATCATACATAACCTATGAAATAACTCCTAAATTTGGAATTTTAGAAATTCAGAAAGCTCTTTAACAACCTTGTTAATTTCAATGTTACATACTCATTGTTATTTAACAAAAAAGCAGTACTATAAATTAGAATGCGGAAGTATAAGTATATGGATAAGTACTGCCTAGAAAGAAATAGAATGGTACAGCTCTGTGTGTAGAGAGCCATTTTGAATGATAATAGGATAGCCAACGTAGCATAGGAGAAAGGATATGGTTTGCCAGAGAATGGAGTTTGGTGGGTGGATATTCTTTACTGCCTATGTTCATAACCTTTATAATTCTCTTGAGGACTGTGTACTTAACAGGCTAGAATCAGTTATCTTTTGCAATTGTAACATGTATCACATTCCTCAGTTTCCTTTTTTCATTAATTGCTTTCATACAACAGGCCTTGGCAGGAGTTGGATTTCACTATTAATTTGTTTTTTCCTTGCCGTATTTCATAAAATGTTTAAAGATGCTTTTATGAACAAATATAGTTCCAAAAACATGAATAATTAGAATTAAAAAAAAGTTACAGTAGAAAGTCAAGACAAGGAGGAAAGGTTAGAATGTAGTCTCGCAGGACATGAACAATTTGTTTAAATTTCCTGGTGGCCAAAGTCAACAGCAAAATTTAATTACCTATATGATTCTCATTATATATAAGAGGAAAAATATATTATTTAAAGGAGAAACAATATTTTTAAAGTATTTCCTCTCCTTTGATGTTATTATAATAGGCAAACAACAATGTGACTTCTAAATACATTGTATTACGCATGAAGTTTGGTTATTAATTTGATCCTGAAATAATATCCACAAATTTCCTCAGTAAAGCATTTACCATCCCGATTCCCAGAGCTCCATATTCTCACTGGACTACAGATTCTTATCCAAGTCTCTCCTTCTGGAGCACAGTTCCTTAAAAAAAATGTATGCTTTCAAAAGACAACTTGTCTCAGTTTTGTTTAATTGCCCTTTAAACTGCAAAATAAGATCCCTACTCTGAAATTATGGGTAAAATCCCAGCAACCCTGGGATTCAGTAGTTATCTTGAATACACCATGTGGAAACTATGTCTGGGACAATGCCAGAACTAGAATTATGCTCTAGAATAAGTAGCAGTAAGAATATGCCTCTGTTTTAATAGCAGAGGAATTCCTGACTGGGGATTTCCATGCCACTGGGCAGAATGATGTCCTAAGCTTCTTGATCCAGCAGGCATATAGCATTCCGAAGTCAAAAACCTGAAACTTGTCTTTGTTGAAAGGTGCCGAAAATGAGTTTAGTCTTTTGACCCTATACTGGAAATGAAACTATTTTAGTTTAAGTAAATGGAGAACTAAGAAATATCCAGTTGGAGAAAACTGCAAGTTCAAAACAATCAGCCTGGCCAATTGGTTCTCCTTCCACAGTCCTTTCTTGTTATAAAGAAGGGAGGTTCCAAGCCCACAAATCCTGGCTTTGCCCCTTAGTACCTAGTTGGCACTGGGAAAGGTGTCTGACTTCTCTAAATATATGCTTTCTCTCTGTACAACGGAAGTGACAATATTTAATTGGGTTATTTCAAGGTATAAGTAAGATGATGCATCAAATGTGCTTCTTAGAATGGTTGGTACTGACGGGCGCCTGGGTGGCGCAGTCGGTTAAGCGTCCGACTTCAACCAGGTCACGATCTCGCGGTCCGTGAGTTTGAGCCCCGCGTCAGGCTCTGGGCTGATGGCTCGGAGCCTGGAGCCTGTTTCCCATTCTGTGTCTCCCTCTCTCTCTGCCCCTCCCCCATTCATGCTCTGTCTCTCTCTGTCCCAAAAAATAAATAAACGTTGAAAAAAAATTTTTAAAAAAAAGAATGGTTGGTACTGAATAAGTTTTTAGTGACTGGAGATAATATACATACATGCATTAGGAATGCTGAATCCTACAAATAATTTTATCGTAGGAAAATCCCACTTTAATCACTATCCTGACTGATTATTGCTTGACTTTAAGCCTCTGAAAGAAAACATCCCATTATAAAAAGAATCAGGCTTTTTGAGCAATTTCTCAGTCCTAGTCCCAGTCCTAGAATCACACGGGAGCTTTGAAAAATACTCTTTAAATAAAAATCCATATTGAATCACAGAGATTGATATAACTGATGGATTTTATGTGCACCACCCTATGCCGAATCAGTTTATTATTTTTAAAGCTCCCCAGATGACTAATGTACAGCTGGGTTGAGAATCACTACTTTAGAGTCTTGAAATAGGTCTGCATCTCGGCTGCCATTTATTGTGTTAGCTTTGATCAATGACTGAACTTCACTAAACTTCAGTTTTCTCATTGAGAAATTACACAAATTACACAGATTAACAATTGCACAGTTGTTGTAAGGTGAAACGAGATAATGAACATAAGGAATGCAGAATAATGCCTAGCATAGAGTGTATTAATTAATGGTGACTCTCTTTGATTAGGAAAAAAGATTTCAGAGCTACGGAGAGAGGCAAGGACTGCTTGGCTGTCTCTTAAAGATAAATACCTTTCAATGTCCAGTGGATTTTTAACCTGAGTAGATGTGACTTATCATCAGGAAAGAAAATAAACTTTGAATGTTGACAAGATTGAGGGAACAAAGTGAGGTTTGGGGAGGGGGGAATTACCAACAAAGCCGTCCAGAGATTGGGGGCTGGACAGAAGTGTAACAGTTTGTGAGGCATAGGCTTAAAGTATAAAATTCAGAGATATAAATAAAGATATAATATAAATCACAGGGCGCCTGGGTGGGTTAGTTGGGTAAGCATCCGACTTCAGCTCAGGTCATGATCTCACGGTCCACGGGTTTGAGCCCTGCGTCTGGCTCTGTGCTGACAGCTCAGAGCCTGGAGCCTGCTTCGGATTCTGTGTTTTTCTCTCTCTCTCTCCCTCTCTCTCTCTCTCTCTCTGTCTTCCCTTCTCCCGCTTGTGCAGCTCTCTCTCTCTTTTTCTTTCAAAATGGGTATAAATCAGTTAAAAAGGAATAGACATGTTCCTCAAAACTCACTATATTTTCCCAAATTAAGACCTTCAGACATTTCTAATAATCTTAGAAAAAGAAACTGAAATAAGAATTAAATGTTTTCTGACATAGGGACATTGAATAAATATTGTCCTAGCATTTAATTAACTTGATGAAAGCAGAACTTTCATCTCCTTTGTGTATAGCATAGTGCCAACTACGTAGAAATTAGTAACACTTATACTATATTAGCCAGACAATGAAATATTTTAGGGGAGCTATTTAGGAGGCCAGACAGAAAATACCCTTCCGAAGTTCTTCCAATATAGCAGGTTTTTAAAAATTTTTTAAAAATTTTTAAAACAAATTTGATTTTTGTTATTATTTTGTTTTGTATTGTTTTGTTTGTTTTGGTTTGGTTGGTTTTTAAGGCAGCAATTGCTTGTCTAATAAGACATGTGAGTCTAGGAAAAAAAATCAAAGTCTGAAAAAATTCACGTTAGGGGCAACTCAAAACAGTAGTATAAGAGCATCCTGAACTTACCTTTTTCCATGGATGCATACATAAATAACCTAACTTTACACTTAAAGAAACCAAAAAAAAAAAAAAAAAAAGGAAAAATGAAGCCTAAAGTTGGTAGAAGGAAGGAAATAATAAAGATCATAGTGGAAATAAATGAAATAGAGACTGGAAAAATGGTAGAAAAGATCTATAAAATTAAGAGCATGTTATTTTTTAAAAAACGTTTATTTATTTATTTTGAGAGAGAGAGAGAGAGAGAGCGCGCCTGTGTGTGAGAGTGGGGAAGGGGACGAGGGAGGATGGGGTGCGGAATCCCAAACAGGCTCCACCCTTAGTGCAGAGCCCCAAGTTGGGCTTGAAATCAGGACTGTGAGATCTTGACCTGAGCCAAAATTAAAGAGTCAGATGCTTAACTGACCGAGCCATGCAGGTGCCCCAAGAGCATGTTCTTTAAAAAGATAAACCAATTGATAAATTTTACCTAGACTCACCAAGAGCAAAAGAGAGAGATTTAAAAAATAAAATCAGAAATGAAAGAAGAAAAGTTACATCCAGTACCACAGAAATAAAAAAGATTGTAAGAAAATACCATGAATTATACACCAATAAATTGGACTACTTAGAAGAAATACATAAATTCCAAAAAATATACATCAGAGTTTTTCAGGATTGAATCATGAAGAATAGAAAATCTGAATATACCAATTATTAATGAGGAAATTAAATCAGTTTTTAAAAAATTCCCAATAAACGTATTTCAGGACCAGATGACTTTACTGGTGAATTCTACAATACTTTCAAAGATTTAATATCTATCATTCTCAAACTCTTTCAAAAACTTAAAGACAAACTATTTCATTAGGCTACCACTACCCTGACACCAAACCCAGACAAGGACACCACCAAAAAAAAAAAAAAAAAAAACGAATAGAATATTATAGGCCAATATCCCTGATGAACATAGATGCAAAATCTCCAACAAAATATTAGCAAACCAAATTCAACGTTTGCATTAGCATTAAAAGAATCATACACCATGATCAAGTGGGATTTATTCCAGGGATGCAAGGATGGTTCAATATCTGCCAATCAATCATCATGATACACCACATTAACAAAATGAAGGGTAAAAATCATATGATAAGCTCAATAGATGCATAAAAATTTTGACAAAATTCAACATCCATTAATGATAAAAATTCTCAAAAAGTGAGGATAGAGGGAATATAGCTCAATGTGATAAAAGCCATATATGACAAACCCACAGCTAACATCATACTCAATGGTGAAAAGCTGAAAGTTTTTCCTTTAAGATCAAGAACAAGACAAGGATATCCACTCTTATCACTTTTCTTCAACATAATATTGGAAGCCCTTACCAGAGTGATTAGGAAGAAAAGGAAAGAAAAGCTATCCAAATAGGAAAGGAAGAAGTAAAACTGTCACTACTTGCAGACGACATGATTTTATACATCGAAAACCTTATAGACTTCAAGAAAAGACTCTACAAAAATCAGTTACGTTTCTATACATTAAAAATGAAGTATCAAAAAGAGAAATTAAGAAAAAATACCATTTATAATTGTATGATAAAGAAAAATACCTAGGAAGAAATTTAGCTAAAGAAGTAAAAGACCTGTGTACTGAAAACTATAAAACCCTGATGAAAGAAATAGAAGACATAAATAAATGGAAAGATATTTTGTGCTCATGAATTGTAAGAATTACTATTGTTAAAATGTCCATATTCCCATAAGTGATCTACAGATTTAATACAATTCCTGTCAACATGTCCATGACATTTTTCACAGATACAGAACAAACAATTCTAAAATTTGTGTGGAATCACAAAAGATCCTTAAAAGCCAAAGCAATCTTGAAAAAGAAAAACAAATCTGGAGACATTAGTCTCCTCAATTTCAAACTATACTACAAAGCAATAATAATTAAAACAGTATGGTATTGGCATAAAAACAGACACACAGATCAATGGAACAGAATAGAAAACCCCCAAATAAGCCCATGCATGTATACTGAATTGATTTATCGCAAATGAGGCAAGAACGGACAATGGGAAAAGGACAGTCTCTTCAATCAGTGTTGTTGAGAAATACATGCCAAATACTGGCTTTAGGCCACTGTTGGGCACCACACACAAAAAATAACTCAAAATAAATTAAAGACTTAAATTAAGACTTGAAACCATAAAATATTAGAAAAAAACATAAGCAGTAAGCTACTTCAGTCTTGGCAATAAATTTTTGAATCTGACTCTACAAGCGAAGTCAACAAAAGCGAAAGTAAACAAGTGGGGACTACAGCAACATAAAAGACTCAAGCGTCGCAAAGGAAACCAAATGAAAGGAAACAAAATGAAAGACAGGCCACTGAATGGGAGAAAGTATTTTGAAATCATCTATCTAATAAGAGATTGACATCCAAAACACATAAAGAACTCATACAACAAACAATCAAAAACCAAACAGTCCAGTAAAAAAAAATGGGGAGATGATCTAAATAGACATTTTTCCAAAGAAGGTATGTAGATGGACAACAGACACATGAAAAGAGGCTCAACGTCACTAATTATCAGGGAAATGCAAATCAAAACCACTGGAGATATTGCCTCACACCTGTTAGAATGACTAGTTTCAAAAACGATAAGAAATAACAGTATTGGTGAGGATGTGAAGAAAAGGGAACTCTCTTGCGCTTTTGGTGGGGATGTGAATTGGTGGAGCCACTATGGAAAACAGCATAGAGATTCCTCAAAAGATTGAAAATAGAACTACCATATGATCCAGCAACTCTACTTCCGGGTATTTATCTAAAGAAAATAAAAATACTAGTTTGAAAAGATGTATGTGCCCCTATGTTCACTGCAACATTATTTGCAATAGCTAAGATATAGAAACAACCTAAGTCCCCGTCAACAGGTGACTGGATAAAGATGTATACGTATATAAAATGGAGTACTACTTAGCCATAAAAAAAGAAGATCGTGCCATTGGTGACAACACGGATGGACCTCGAAGGTATTATACTAAGTAAAATAAATCTGAGAAAAAACAAATGTAAGATTTCACTTACATTTGGAATTTTTAAAAATCCAAACAAAAGAAGACTTATAGATACTGGTGGTTGCCGGAAGGGCAGGGGTTTGGGGCGTGGAAGATATATGTGAAGGGGGGTCAAGATGTACAAACTTCCAGGCATAAAATAAATAATTCATGGGGATATTATATACAACATGGCAACTCTAGTTCATAACTTTGTATTGTATATTTGATAAAGTTGCCAAGACAGTAAATCTTAAAAGTTCTCACCACACACAAAAAATTTAGTTTTGTATAGTGACTGATGATAACTAGGTTATTGTGGTGATCACTTTGCAGTGGATACAAATATCAAATTATTGTGTCGGATGCCTGAAACTAATATAATGTGAATACCTTAAAAATAAATAAGTAAATAGAGAAACAAAAACGTTCAAAGTAACATGTTAACGCACTTACCAGTGAAAAGGCAAGATGATGTAGATTTGACTTACCACACTGTCCCAGCCTGCAGAGCGGAGGAGACTGTTATGGCTTTATCCACATCTTTGGTAAAGATCCCTGCTGATAAGCCATAAAGGGTATTGTTTGCTCTCTTGATCACTTCATCTAAAGATTTAAATTTCATGATTTGCTGCACTGGTCCAAATATCTATACCGTAAAAAGAAAATGAATGAAATAAATCAGAGTAGCAGGTTAAAACTAAATGTTTTACATGGTATTGTAGTTTTATTCCCCTACAAACTATCCCAGATCAAGATTTTATTGTGTATTTTAAAATTTAGGAATCAAAATGGTAGGTCCTGGGTTGGCAGGTTAGGACAGGCAATGGTCATGGGTTAAATTCCCTTTGGAACAAAATGGAGCACAGATAAATAAGGCAATATTTATTTTCTTGGTGTTGGAATTAGACTTCCAAGACTTACCATTGTGTAGAAAGTTATTAACTTTGAGTTTCTTTTACCTTTAGGAATGTGTTATATTCTCTCTCTTGTTTTCTTCATCATCCAAATCACTACCTAAACAGTAAACCCAAGAAACCAATACTTGTTCTACTGGATAAATGAGTAAAGCAACAATGGATGATAATTATAATTATTTGTCTTAGCTATCAGTGTACCGTCAACTGAAATCTATTGGACTTAGATCTTTTCACAATCAGTCAAATTAGGCGAAACAACATGAATTTTTGTTCAGCTCCTACTCTTTGGCCAAATCTTATGCAACTCACATATACCAAACCAAAAGTCTATTACTGAAAGAGCTTAAACCTTCAACCACTAACCAAAACATGGTTTCATTAACAATGACCATAATCACAGGATAGGAAACAAAAATCACAGTTTGCTCATTCAAGCCTAAACTACTCTTTCACTTTTGCTGGATTCTCTAGTTAGCTCAGCCCAAAGTCAACTTATTCTTTGTCTCCTCCCCAGATGGGAGAAAAGCGACTGAGTTTTCTCTTAAAACTTAAGCTCCTGTATTATGTTTCTATAAAGCATATATTAAAACTAAAGGAAGAGGGGTCCTTCGGAGTGTTATGAGAATTTTCTGGGAAATGGAAATCAGGAGAGGCAAAAATCAGTGTTCATCACTGACCTAAGTATTGGGAGTTGGGGGCTACAATTCCACAGAGGCTGAGTGCAAATCCTAAGGCTGTGAATCTAATTATAATACCGTAACCTGGGAACCAGACATATAGCAGTGACCATAATAAGTATGTTAATATCTTACATAATTTTAATTGAGTACAGCACGTGGCTCAAGTCTTCTTTGAAACAAGCAAAGCTACTCTACTATGTATATTATAGGGACACAATAAATGCGTCCTGGATTGAATGGTGTTTTTCTTTGTTCTTTCCCATGGTATGCAAGAACGCCAGCTCTAATAAGACAAATATTTGTCAACACACGCAAAAATTATATGCAAATAAATGCAAAAAATCAGTGGAGGGCTGAATTGATGTGGAGAAACTGTTTGGTTATCCGATGCATCTGTTTTGTTATGGTTTATTTTTCCTATTTATTTACCGTTTGCAAATCTGATTCTGCACTTCCCCTCTTCCTTGATAGCATTTTGGGAGGTAGAGAAAATAACTCTCCCAGATTCTCTATTGTATAACAAACATGAAATACAAGTTCATTGAATGAAAAGATTCTGATTCAGTGTGTTTGAGTTGGCAGGGCCTTGCTGCTGTAGTGCATATTGTGTAACACCTTCGTAGCCCAAGGTCAATGAATCTATCTCTGGATCTGCTAAAACCCCTCTCTCCATGAGGTAGATTATTCATAATTCCCAAGTGCAAATTAGCCTTTCCTAGTTACATATCATAGCTCTGGATAATATCTTCTTGATGTCACTTGGTTTGTGCTCACAAAATATTTAGCTGAAATATATTTGTCTAGGAAAATTACGAAGTGTAAGAGCTGAAAACAGGGCCAAGAACATAGGGAAGGTAAGGAGTAATGTAGGGGACGAACGTTGTTTTCGATTATACGGATGGCTTTTATGTGGAAAAGGGCAGGATGCAGATATGAGGCCAATAGATAGAACATAAGAGGAAGGATTCGTAGGCCGCCAGAAGCAGAACTTTCTAATGCTTAGCATTGTCTAAACATGGAAAAGCCTAAGAAATAATGAGTTACCCATTGATGGATTTGTTTAAAGAGACACTGGCTGGCCATTAGTCAGGAGCAAACGGATGGACATAGTGGAGATTGGAGAGGTGGGCTTAAGAGATCCTTCTAGTTTGACGAAGCTATCTACAATTCTGTAACAGTAAGAAGTCACCTAAGCTCTTTGCATCTTAATTACCTCATTTATAAATTTGACTTTTGGCTTAAATCATTCATAATGTTCCTTGTAACATTAACATTCTATCACCTTTTAGCAGGAAGTTTCCCACATGCTCCATGGGGTTCTACAATGTCCGGTTAAGTGGAATTGGATGGATAATGAAGTTGGTATGAGCCAAAGTAGGTCACAGTAGAAAGAGCAGGGAACGGGGGTCATGAGAATCGGCTGTACTCCTAAGCTGCCTTTAGCTAGCCATGTGACCTACCCCTTTCTGCTCCAGAACTTAGGTTTTTCATTTACTATTTAGGACAAGAATCCCAAATCATAGTCGAGTCTGTGGATCAAAGGTGAACTCAAGACCCAGAACACATAACAATACAAAAAGGTTCAAAAAAGTTTGACATGTTATATTCATAGGGGTAATAAAATATGTATAATGTGTAGACGCTGAAAACAACTACCATGTCATTACTTAGGAAAATTCTTGGACTGAAACATTATGTTTAATTTTATTTAATAACCAGTCATAAAAATGTAACATAGGAATTTACCCCTTATAAATGCCCTGAGGTTTTTATTAGAAAAATACTACCACTCTAAATAGGTGAAAATAATAAAAGAGAGCATTTGTTTCTGGGAAGAAAAGACTAAAGAAAAGAATATAATAATACTCCTCTTAAGAGGTTGATGTGAGAAGTAAATGAGAATATTTTATATTATAGTAAATATTTTATATTTATTTATAAAAATATATTTATATACACTAAACTTTATAAAAAATGAATACAAATGTCATAAATATAAATATGTGTTGATGATATAAATAAAATATTTATATTTAATATATTTCATAGGAACATATTTATGTTTTATATTGGTCCTGATAAGTCACTTAGCACTATATCTGGCATATAATAAGTAATCACTAAATGGTTCTTATTATTAAAACAAACAAAACTATAGACCAATATCCCTCAGACTAAAGACAAGTATCAACCACAGCAAAGGTTCTTAAAAAGTATTAACAAATAGTATTCAGCAATACATACAAAGAATTACACACCATTACCAAGTGAGATTCATTCCAGAGATGTACGGCTGGTTCATTATTCAAAAATCAATTAATATAATACACCACATTGGTAGAATGAAGAAAAAAAATACTGCATAATCATCTCAGTTAACACAGAAAAAGCATTTGACAAAACCATTCTCCTTTTGCTCTCAACAAATTAGAAGAAAGGCACTTCCCAAACCTGATTAAGGGCATTTACGAAAATCTCACAGCTAACATCACATTCAATGGCAAAGACTGAATGCTTTTCCCCCTTGATAGAGAACAAAGCAAAGGTGTCCGCTCTTGCTACTCTTATTCAACATAGTGCTAAACAGCTAAAATCAAAAACAATCGCAACATTAATGTGAGCGAGGGTGCAGGGAAACTGGGTCGCTCATACATTGCTAATGGGAACGTGAAAGTGTTCAGCCACTCTGGAAACCAGTTTGCCAGTTTCTTCAAAACTTCCATCTACCATACGGCCCAGTAATTGTACTCCTGGGCATTCATCCCAGAGAAAGGAAGACTTAGGTTCTTACAAAAACATGCACACCCATGTTTATAGCAGCGTTATTCATAGTAGCCCCAAATGGAAAACAATCCACACGTTCTTCTGTAGGTGAATGGTTAAATGGTGGTACATCCATACAACAGAGTATTACTCTGCAGTAAAAAAGAACAAACTATCCTTACACGCAATGACGTAGTTGAATCTGTAGAAAGTTAAGCGGAGTGAGAAAAAAACCAAAAAAGCCAATCCTGAAAGGTTGCATGGAGAATGAATCTATTTATGTAAAATTCTTGAAACAACAAAGTAATAGAAATGGAGAACAGATAAGTGGTTGAAGGATAGTGTGTGTAGGAGGCACATGGATTTGACTCAAAAGGAAACATGAAGGATTTATGTGGTGAGGAGACATTCGGTGTTTTGCCTGTTTCCATGTCAACATACCTGCTGTAATGTTATGCTATAGTTGTGCAAGATGTTCCCATTTGAAGGAGACAGGGTAAAAAGCACATGGGACCCGTCTGCATCATTTCTCATAACAGCAGTTGAATCTACAATTACCTCAAAATAAGAGGCTTAATTTTGTTTCAAGTATTTTTTTTTTTTAATTCTAGTTAAAGTATAGTGTATGTTAGTTTCAGGAGTAGAATTTAATGTTCATCACTTACCTATAACACCCAGTGCATATCACAATTAAGTGCCTTCATTAAAAAAAAAAAAATCCTGCCTATCTGGGGCACCTGGGTGGCTCAGTTGGTTAAGTGTCCAACTTTTGACTCAGGTCATGATCTCATGGTTTGTGAGTTCGAACCCCGTGTCTGGGTCTGTGGTGGCAGCGCAAAGCCTACTTGAGATTCTCTCTTTCTGCCCCTCCAAACTCTCTCACTCTTTCTCTCTCTAAATAAATAAATAAACTTAAAAAAATTTAAAAAATCCTTCATATCATGTAATAATAATCATTAATAATCAATCCAATAATCTTCAAATATATTATTTCCAGAGGAGAAAAAGGAATAATGAAGATGAAGTTTTCTTCATCTCTCAGGCTGTGGAAGAATCACCTAGAAGTTATTAAGCATCCTGATCTGCCCTTGGCTGGAAACTCTTGGCCAGGCTCATGACTCCCTTACTATTTTGAGTCTTGATCACAAGTAAACGTTTATCGGTAACAGAAATGGAAAGTTACATGCAAACCAATAACGATGTTCAAAGAACCGAGAATTTTAAAGGGACACTTTGTACTCACACGTAGATAAAACCTGGCAACAAAAAGAACAGAGCAGGATGAAAGCATTTACCTCCTCTTTGGCGATGCGCATCTCGTCTGTAACATTAGAGAAAACTGTGGGCTGGATGAAGTAGCCTTTATTCCCCCAGGGGCCTCCACCACATTCCAATTTGGCCCCTTCTTTCTTCCCACTCTCAATGAGGTCAAGTATTTTTTCATATTGTTCCTTGTCAATCTATTTGAAAAATATCATACGGAGCGGAAAATAAGTGAATGAATTAAGAAAGCAAGTTTATGGAAGTAATACATCACCCAGCCTGTTAATGAGGGCTTCAAAATGCTCGAATATTGTTATGAAGTCAAATATCCTATCAAAATAGCTGACAGAGGCTCAGATTAATTCTGTGTTTATTCTCCTGACTTTTCTGGAAAGCACACTTAAATATAAATATTTGTATTTAGTATCTGTTTTATAGTTACATAAGAAAAGCACATGATCACTGCAAACAAGTGTTATTTATTTACATTATTTACGTATTTACCCTGGAAAAATGCCTGTTCATAGTCAAACATACTTACTTGACTACTGTAGTCCAAAGTGAAATAAAGAGTGAAAGGAAAAAAGAACTTTGGGAATGGGTTTAATTAAATATGGCAATTGGCAAGCAGATGTTTTGGGACTTTGCCGATCCCTAGACCTCTCTTTGGTTCTCCTCATTCCTATCTCCTCTGGCCAGATCCATGCTGACCACAGTCTGGTCATCCTCTTCAGTTCAGGTCCCTCTCAGCAGGTTAAGGTTTAGTTTTAAAGGAAAAAGATTAGGGGCGCCTGCCTGGCTCAGTCGGTTAAGCATCCGATTTCAGCTCAGGTCACGACTTCAGCTCAGGTCATGACTTCCGCTCAGGTCATGATCTCACGGTTCGTAGGTTAGAGGCCCGCGTATCTGTGCTGACAGCTCGGAGCCTGGAGCCTGCTTCGGATTCTGTGTCTTCCTCTCTCTCTGCCCCTCCCCTTCTCTCTCTCACAAAAATAAGCAAACATTATTAAAAATTTTTAAAGGAAAACGATTGAAGATCCAGGAGTCAAGTGGGGGGGGGACCCTCTTGCTAGCTCAACTTGTCTTTTCTCACTACTTAAAAAGTGTTGCTCTTCATCATCTTTTACCCTGCAATCTCCCCCATCTTCTAAATCCCAGAAAAAGGTTTCAAAGACCTCTGACTACACAAACCAGCTCCCATATCCAATTAGATTACGTGCTATCTGAAACCAGAAACGGTTTTCTAAAATCTGGCATGATATTCGGTACGACGTTGCTCAATCCTTCGTAGTGCACGATATTTAATTGAATAGTCTCCAAAGAAAATGTTCCTTCATTTCCAGCAAATTAAGGAAGTCGTAGGGTTGGTTTAAGAAATGTTGGTTTGATATTTAAATTGCTGCATAGTACCTTCTACAGCCAGACTAAGTGGTGCTGTTAGTTCTGCCTGGTGAAAATATTCTGGTCTGTCAGCAAATAACCAAGCATCCTTGTGTCTCCGTGCAAAGCTTCCCTGGCCTATTCCAAAATAGTCACTTGACTGTGGCCTCAAAACAATCGTGATTGTTATGGCCCTAAGCCATAACCTTTCCCTGCCTATGACCAAAGTGGATACTTGGTGACCGTGCTAGTCTGGCTTATGCACTGGGAGGTAAAGGCTGAAAGGATTTGACTATTGGAAGACTTCGATGGTCAATAACCTCTAAAAATATAGAAATTCATCTTTTACTGTCTGGCTACCGACAATGTGGTTCTCTAACCAGCAACTTTAGCATTACTTGGTGGCGAAAATGCATTTCTCAGGTCTCACCCAAGACCTACTGCGTCAGAATCGGCCTTTTTAACGAGATCCTCTGGTGATTCAAATGCACAGGAAAGACTGGGCATGTTGCATTAGAGCTAGGCCTAGTGAGGGAAGTTTTCAGTTATACTTCGGAACATACTCAGTTGAGTCCCGCTGATTTTGATTCACCATACATACTAATCTTCCTCAGAAGGTTTCAGACTGGCCATATCTGAATTTGGCTCTCCTTTTGGCCCTCAGGAACTTCTCAATAATGCTAGGATGTAGCAGGGGCTCTCTACTGTGCGATGGGCCGTTAGCTCATGGGCTAGTCTGAAATGTAATAGGGCATGGCGTTGTAATAGCCTCAGAGTATACATTTTGATGTGTTTGAATGCGCAAATTCTTTCATTCCTTAGGGTTCGTGGGCTGAGAAAGAAGAAAAAGGGGGAAATGACACGGACACATCCTTCAACTTACTTGGAAACCATAGATCAACAAAAGCAATGAGAGCAGATATGTGGAGTTATTGATCTGTGATAATAATTGTCACCACAGTTGTAAATGGGAGCCTGCAATTCTCATTTATTTAACAGACATTTGAGCATGTACTGGGAACCAGGCACTTAGATAGATGCTTTATATAGATTATTGCATTTCACTGCACAATGACCCCACAAGATTGGTGTTACTACTTCCATTTTACAGATGAGAAAACAGAGCCTCAGGGAGGTTAGATTTTAAATCCAACCTCTATTTCCAAAGCCCATCTCTCCGCATTAAGACAAACGCAACTGTGCTGATAATGTTACAACATTTAATATTGGTATCATTACTTCTTTTTCAAATGAAAATATAGATATTTCCAGGTGTTGAAAAAGGCACATTTTGGTCTGTGAAATCAGACTGGAAAATCACTTTACCCATTAAGAAATTTATATATATGTATATATAAGACACACACATATATATGTACACATATGTATATATGTGTGTGTATATATGTAATATGTATTTACATATACTTGTATCTATAAATGTACTTAGTGCACAAATGTCTCTTTCTGTAAGTTTTGTCTTATAACAACAGATATTTTTAAGGGTGAAGAAGTTTCAAGGCCTTTTCAGTCTTCTCAAAAATCTACTTATTCTACTTACTCAGTAAAACTTGCGATGAAAATCTATTTGCTTATAGAGATTAAGGCCTCATATTAAGCAGTTAGATCACTGTTTACTTAAGATTCTATGAATAGGAATTTTCTTAAAGTCTATTTTAACTCCCTTCTCTTAGGAAGAATGAGGTATTCTAGATCAGTTTTTTGAGCCTCTGGTTGAATTGCACGGATCCCCCAATGGGAGAGCGTATTGCCCAACAATGTTTAATATTAAGTATCTTACATATTCTGTTCTCTTCATTTCCCCTTTCTTTCCTTCCCTGTTCCTCTTTGGATCTATCTATCTATCATCTATCTATCAATACATCAAATGGGAAAAATGCTTTACTTTTACAAAGATAGGTAGTCATTTATAGAGAGAAATAATCAAACTGAAAACTTAGAATCCCATCCTTCTTTTAGAATTGGGGACCAAATCAAAATCAAATTTATTATATGTCTTGGCATCCATTTGAAAACCTACCTAATATGAGCAAAATCATCAATTACTTCTATGTACTCATTAACTCAAAGATAAAAACAAAACACATGTGACTGAGATAAATCAATGTATTACTTCATTTGCCAGCTGAGTTATTTTAGGGCTTTTAGGTTTCAATACCTGGCATTGTCTAAATCCTAAGATTTTCCTAGTTGGCTATCTTGCATGAGCAGAAGAACCCAAAACATCCTTTTAACCTTTCCAGACTGTAAACTCCATGAGGTCAGGTATCATATCCTCCTCGTTCCTTTTGGCTTTGCCAGGTACTTATCCCAGTAAATTCAGTATTTCGGTAAACCACATTTATTTTTGGTTTAGTAAGTTAAGATTAGTGTTTGCTTCAAATCAACAGCATGGAACAGTGTATAATTTTTAGTGTGAAAGAATAGAGACTCTAAGCTTAATGTCTACACTCTAGAGAAGGATTTCTAAACAGCAGCCTTATTGGCATTTTATGGCAGATAACTCTTAGTTGTGGGGCTCGCCTGTTGCATTGTAAGATGTTTTACAGCATCTCTGGCCTCTACCCTCTACTAGATACCAGTAGAAACACCCCCTTTCCCAACTGAGAACCACTGCTCTACATCAAGGTCCCAGAGGGTTGGAGTAAATTTAGAACCCAAGATCCAGGAGCTTGCATAACAGACAATGAACAGGAAGGAAGCAAAGGGCAAAGATAGCTTTTGGGCAAGAACAAGACTCTCATGTTGATAATGGGTCTAAGAAGACAGAAAAAACTGGGAAGCCTAGGGTTGTTGGAGAACTAGGGTTCTCCACCTAAAATGAGAAGTTTGTCACAGAGCCAGGAACTCAGGACCTTCTAGGACACCCAGGCCACCATTAGAAGGCCAATCAGAGTAACTGAAGACTGAAGAGAGTTTAGAGGTATGCTTCCTACCCACATCTGTGAGATGTAAACTGAGAAAAAGGACTGACTCAGAGGAAGATATAAATGATAGGACTGTATACAAACTTCCAAGGTGGACGGAGACCACATACAGGAATCAAGAGGTGTGCAGGTGGAGAAAAACAAGAAACCTACAGCATTTGTTGTTTTTCCTCACATCTTTCATTTCCAACATGCTTCTAAACTGTTTCAAGACATGAAGAGTGGGCAATACACAAGAAAGGATGCTTTCTTTAAATCAGGCGCTGTATTTATTTATTTATTTATTTATTTATTTATTTATTTATTCATTTTTGTTAAATACCAAACTGATACAGTATTGTCACCTAGGAAGATCTGTGGCAAGGAAATAATCTTATTCAGTAATAAGTAAGCCTAAAGAGGGCACTTTATTCTTGTCCTCTGTGAAAGCTATTCCTTCCATTTTATACTCACTTGAGGGCCTTGACTGACTCCTGGGGTCAGAGGATTCCCAAGAACGTATTTTTTAGCCCGTTCAACACTCCTTCGAACAAACTCATCATAAATTGATTCTTCCACAAAGAGTCTGGATGCAGCTATGCAACACTGGCCTTGGTGGTAGAATAATCCATGGTGGGAAAATTCAATGGCATTATCCACTGCAAAGAAGACACACACATTGAAGAAGAGTTATTTTCTAAAGGTTACATATTTTTATACATATCTGTCAGAGGCAATATGGTGCTGTGGAAAACTTATGAGTTGCAGAATCAGACATAAATTCAATACATCCCACCTCTTATCATCCAGGTGACAAATTACCCTTTCTAATCCTCTCTGCGATATGGAAATGATAGCAAAAAATATTGAATCTAAAAAGAATTGTGGTTATTATTACAATTTTGATGTAGGTATTACCAAGAATATAGAAAGTGTCACAAGATCCAATCCCCCTGCAAACGATTTTTATAAATATCTCCATTTATACTTAGTTAGGTGACTATGAATGTTTCAGGCTCCAAGTTTTAACTACATGACAAAGAAAATATGAACTATCAATTGCATTAAATAACTTAAAAATATTTTTAGACACCCTGATCAATAAGAAAAGTGTTATTTCTGAAAAAAAAATAATATTCAGAATCATTCACCAAGCCTTACAACCCTGGTCCAGAAAAAACATTCTCCAACTTTATTTAAAATATACTGTATTATTTCATATATGCCTATAAGCTCTTCTTCCCTATGTATTTGAGATGGTAGAATGGGTCTGGAAAGGGAGGAAAAGGTTGCGTCATTATTAAGTCCTAAACAACTTGAAGAAAGTTTTCTCTGCATTTTAATTTTTTAAATGCTGAAAACTTAATTGAACATATGTCAGTCGAGTGCTGTTGTATTTCTTTTGTGAACTAACCACACCTACTTACGTTGTAGTGGAAACAGTTCACAGAAAGGTTTGGCAAAAATCAGGAATCTCGTTTGTAGACTATATAATAAGGTAGTGTGGTCTGAAAAGCTTCAGTTATGACCACATTCAGCCATTTTTGTTCATTGCCACATACCTCGACTGCTAAAGAAAGAGCTAGATGAATGCTTGACAACCTATTTCTGCTAATTGACATCCATTTAGAAAATAACTAGGGGATTTTACTCGGTAATATACTGAGAATGAACCTGGGATATTGTATAGTGGAGTCAGATCATGATTGGAGATTGAATATATGTAAATTTGACTACACTTGCTAGGAAGAGAAAGAGAGGGAGAAATTCCTTGAATAATAGGCGTCATTTTCCCCTGGCCGTTTCATCTAATGTGTGTATGACCCAGAGCGAAGGGAAAGGACAAATGTGAAATTTACTGTCTCCCTAGCTGGTCCCAGTACAATTTCACCATGCCTAACCCAATGCTAATATTTAAAGGCATAGACTTAATTAAGAATAAACCATGGCTCCTAAGTGCAAAACAGTTAGTTTGCCTGGAGTTCAGCTGAGGAAATAGCAAACTATTCCAAATCACGAGGAAAGAGTGTCTGTGTTAGACTTATCTAGGTGTTGTACTTTAGGACAGTTTGAGAGACTTTCACGGAGCAATTCTAGATTCTCATTCATGCCTTACGTTTTGACGTTAGGGGCAAACCCTTTTATAAACTTCAGGTTCTCCGTACGGCATTACGGGACACCAAGGTGAGGGGTGAAAAGTTAAGAGTGGCTTTCACTCACAGTCAGCGTCGGCAAACACAATGCAGGGGCTCTTTCCACCAAGCTCCAGCGTCACCCTCTTGAGATTGCTTTTCCCGGCAGCTTCTTTGATCATTTTGCCAACCTGTAATGGAGCATTACAAAGGAGGAGGCTTAGTCTGCTCCCGTAAAGGTGGGTTTATTTGGCATTCTAAATTCAGACAATGTTTGTGCCATAGTTAAGTTTCATTAGGGAGAGACATTAGTGGCATTTTTCGAGACTGGCGCCTTCAGATATCAAAGGCTCCTCCAACCGAGCACACATGTGATGAATCCGAAAAACGCTCATGAGAAAAGATCCACCGCTGACCTTGATGAACACCACTGGCCAGGAGGTAGTTTTCATTTTAATCAGAACTTCCCCTTTCTACTGATGGACTTGAGATGTCACAGTCCAGCCAAAACTTACCTACTTTAATTTTATCCCTCTACAGCAATCCAGAGAACTCTGTCCGAACGGTCATATTCACTAACCCCCCAAATCTCATCTCTGTTTCTCATCACGTGCTCCTTGTGACCTCGGTTGACTCCAGTCCTGCCCTTCCTTGGGGTCCAGCTGATATCTGAATACTTCTTTGAAGCCTGCTCTGTTGACTCTGGGTAGACATGACCTTTTCTTCCTCTTTTGCCCCATACAACACTCATGAGGATTGCTTCAGTGTATACCTCGGATTGTATTATTTGTGTCCATATCAATTTCCCAAACAGGTATCACCTCCTTGGTAGCAGTGATAAAGTCCTATCATTGTGTATTTCTTGTTAGCACTATCTGTTGCGGTGGGGGTTTAACTATGAACTGACTGACAGGTCTCTCTCTCTCTCTCTCTCTCTCTCTCTCTCTTCCTCTCTCTGTCTCCCCGCTGCATTCTTCCCTTCCCCTCTCCCTCCACACCTTTGAACAGTAGAGCTAGAAAAAAGAAATTGGATCTGTGCTCTCTGCTGCTACTTCAGCTAGCTGGAATCCTACTGTTCTGGTCTCTTCTTTAATGCTTGCTGCCTCTCTTCAGAGAAAGACATTGTTTTCATTTTTTTTCTTTGTGGATCACATCCCATCAAGATTATTTTCTGTAGTTGTTTTATTTTTCCATCTCTAAAACCTGGCCTGCTTTACAACTATTTCCTCTTCATTAGTTTTATTGAAGTCCGAATGTACTTAAATGATCTTTGCTTTTCTTTTTTGAGAGATGATTCATTTTATCTTGCTTCTGGGTTTCTTTTCCTATTGGACACATCAGAGTTAAATAAAAAGTTTCTATCCCAATGGGACAAAAGATAAGTAGATGCTTGCTGAGTGTGTGTTTGATTTTTACGTGGTTACTGAGCCGAATGCTACTGTGCATTACAGAGTAAAGCATTAATTAATCTGTCAATGTTTTTATCTTATTTCAAGATGTTGTGCACAAACCCTTTAATATGGGTGAATAAAGAGAAACTAACATGCTTGCAGTGGGGAAATCCTGTCTGAAATTTTTCTTATATACCATTTTCTTTCCGTAATATATTTCTTATTCAATTTTCATTTAAGATGATTAAGAATTCTGTATTTCCTACATAATATGCTTTTCTTTTCCTCCTTTGAATTTAATTCTTTCTGCATCTTTTTTTTTCTTAATTTTTTAACTTAGGAACATTTATTGGGGAAACTTGATTAAAGTAGGTAAGTTTTGTCTTGGGGAAGGGAATAAGATTGGAGATATTTTTCTTAAAGCCACATATGTCAGAAGAATGAGAATGAAGAATGGCTAGAAGTATGAGTAAGAGAGGAAGGTTACACATCTGCTTAGGACAAGTTTAGATGGCAAACAAAACGTTTGTTTGAGTTTTCTCAAAGCTCTAGCTAACGCTAAAAGAAGGAAACATCAATTTTTGCCTTGTGATTTTGTCCCTTTACTTGGAAAAAAGTAAAGGTTTATCATTTTTCTTAAAAAAGCTCTGCAATGAGAAGGATAAGAACCTTCAAGACCATGGTCAACAATATGTGGCATGATAACGTGGCATTGCCATGTGGGGCAGAAACAGCAGATGCTCGTGAAAATAGCCGAGCTTATCTCACCGTGCACAGTGTATGTTGGATTCTGTTTTAAACGAATCGAATGAGGCATGAACATTCTTCTCTTACCAGAAGGATTTTTAGAAAGAGTGTCATTGCTATAAGGACCACGCAAGATGGAATCCCCTGTTTGCCTCTTTCACGGCCCTTGGCAAGTTTCTTGCTATCTGCTAAACACAAACCTGAAGCTAAAAGAGAGCCCAGGAAGACCGAGTTTTCTGCGTGGACTCTAAAATCATCTTGGTTACACTTGATTATTTAATGCTTATTCAGAAGTAGTTACTGTACTGGTTTCTGCAGATAACAATGCATAAAATAGTCTTTGAGGATGGTCAACAAAGGAGAGAGATCCACGATCAAGCAAAGAGCACGAGCTATTATAATCATGTACCATGGTTAATGGGGACACAGGAGGGGAGGTTCAAGTTCAGGATGGGGGCACCTGGGTGGCTCAGTCGGTTAAACATCCAACTCCTGATTTCGGCTTGGGTCATGAGCGCACAGTTTGTGGGATGGAGCCTCGTGTCAGGCTCTGCACTGACAGCACAGAGCCTGCCTGGGATTCTCTCTCTCCCTCTCTCTCAGCCTCTCTTCGTCTCTCTCTCTCTCTCTCTCAATAACAAATAAATAAGCATTTTAAAAATTCAGCATGCCCCCGGAACTGCAGAGAGAGCCACAGAGGTAACATGTGGCAGCAGGCCTTATCATAGTAGGTGTGGCCACCAGTGGGCACAAGCCTGGAGGAAGGAAACGATACATCTGAGTCCTCTATAGGGTGCTCGCTAGTAAGGTGTTTACTACCCATTAGCTCTGTCAATTTTATTCTGTACACTAAGGTAGACATTATTATTCCCATTCACAAATTAGAAATGCAAGTTTAGCAATGATACTTAACTTTTGGAAGACACACTGCATAAAGGGATAGAGTCAGAATTTGAGCCCAGATGTTGCCTAGTCTGTTAACCTCAAAATTTTTCCATTTTTGGCAGGCAAAGTCCCCCAAAATGCTGCAGGGGCCTGGGGATGGGCCAAGGCAAATAGGCAGTGGTTCCAGAGAGGGGGTCAGGCAACAGCCCAGATGAACTAGAGAATGAGTGGGCATGGGATCTAGAGGAGGAAATATGCATGGAGTCCTTTGGGGGAAGGTCTAGAATGCTCAGCTGAGGAGATTGTACCTTCCTGCCCTTATCTCCTCTGCTATGATTCTGATCTGTGACTTTACCACTTTCTAACTTATTGCCATGTCTCATTTCCAATTATTTTGTCCCACCGAATGCAGGATTTGCTTTCCCTCGCATCAACTAGGGGTTTGCAGAATGTAAACTTTTTCTATTCTATGTCTATGAAATGTAAGAAAAAGTACATAAGTATTTAATTTTTAAAAAAAAAAATCAAGAAGAGTAACTTTTGATTTTCCACCATTTAAAAAAATTTTTTAATGTTTTATTTATTTTTGAGAAAGAGAGAGACAGAGTGTGAGCAGGGCAGGGGCAGAGAGAGAGAGAATAGCTGAAGCAGGCTCCAGGCTCTGAGCTGTCAGCGCAGAGCCCGACGCGAGGCTCAAACCCATAGACCGCGAGACCATGACCTGAGTCGAAGTCAGAGGCTTAACTGACTGAGCCCCCCCAGGCGCCCCTCCGCCATTTTAATTCTCTATGCAGATGTTTCTTTATACTGGAGTGGCTAAGTAGGAGTATAAAATAATCCAATTAGCTTCTCCTCATTATCTAGAATGTTCTTCTTGCTTCCCAATCTCCAAGGGAGTTAAAAAAGTAACCCCTCTTCAAAATTCAGAGCAAGTCCTAACACCTACGTAGACATCACCATTCCTTATTCCTTCCTGTGAATGCCCTCAGAGCAGTTGATACATATACTATCTTATCACGTCTTGCTGTGTATCTTATTTGTAACAGCCACTTTATAGGAAAGCATTCTCATTCTTCAACTTTCTACTGAATACCAGTAAAAGGTTTGCACTGATCTTCTAACAATGTCACATAATCCAATAAGAGGACTCAAATTGTGTTTTACTTGGTACAGTACGATTTTACCACTGTCTTTTGCTTGCAATAGGAAATCATCTCAATAGGTGGGAATCTATTCTCCCAAACTCCACTTTCCAGGAAGCGCGCTCTCTCTCTCCTTCCTGCCTCTTCTTGCAGTGCCCATGGCTGAGACCCTGTTCTTTAGCCTTCCAGAAGGTCGCACTGGAGCCAAAAAGGCATAAAAGTTAGGCTAAACCAGCAGTAACATTCAGGAAGCTGAGTTGCTGGCTCCCTTTCAGAATGATCAAGAAACAGAGAACCCCAAATAAGGAGCTAAGGGTGATGTTCTGCAATTTAATTTTCGTAATCTACAGGGCAAAATTACATTCATTCATACAAATCACTGTGGCTCTATTTAGAATTTCTATCATAAACCATACTAATCCCATGGCAGGATCCAATCGGCTCTAGTTCTCATCAGGGAAAGGAATGAACATTCTAAAAGCAGTTCACTGTAGTCCGAGTTTGTCACAGGTATTCCGTTTCATCTCAACTACATCTGCTTATGTTCTATAAACACGTCTGAAGGCTTGAATAAGGAACAAATCATTAAAAAGAACTTTTGTTTTAAAGAAACGTCGGCTTAAAACCAGTTACATAAAACACACGCTTCTGACACCTGGAGATACAGACATTCCTCACTACTGGCCCGAGTAACTGATTACCTCTGTAGATCCTGTGAAGGCCACTTTGTCTATGTCCATGTGGGAAGAAATGGCCGCCCCTGCGGTAGGTCCATAACCAGGCACAATGTTCACTACTCCTGGAGGGAAACCTGCCTGAAGATACAAAGTAAAATATTTACAACAGAACTGAGAATCTCATTCTACGACAAAAAAGAGGCGTGTATGGGATCAAAGCTGCCTCTTTATGCCGAGCTTAGGAGTTTCCCTACCAGGAAAGATTCGTTTATGTGGTTTTATTATTATTATTTCATTTCTCAGCCCACTTAAAATAACCTCAAGAGTTGCACTGCTGGGGAAGTATTTCTCCTCGGGGTAAGACCATGTTTGACTTTTATGGGTCATTGCCCCAGTGATGGCTGTCTCGAGTTTCCTAACGGTAACTCAGAAAGATAGTATGGGTAAAAGAACTTGGTAAATTACTCACATAGAAGGAAAGCCATGCGTTTATTAACCTATCGGCAAATCTAAAAGGATCTTACATTTTTAGTTTCTAGCTATTGATGGTGCAGGGCATACCAACTGGGTGGCGAAAGCCTACTGGCAATATTTAATCAGTAAAACATTAGATAAGAATTGTCATCCCGTGCATGATTAAGTGGCACAGACTGATTTCATTCCTGGTTAAAAAAAGGCTGAGGTAGAAAACAGTGTGTACCTGAAATGGGCACAGTCACATTTCATGTTGTAGGCACCAACGTGCCCCATTTTGATGTATCTTTGCCTTTTTTTTTTTAAAGTGAAGAATAGTTTTAAGATTTACACTCAGGCTTTTAAAATTTAAGTGTCTAGCAACTAAAGCTTGTTTTCTAAGTTCGGGAAAGACATGAAGGACAATGGGCAATAAACTGTTTGCAAGAAAAAAGATATTAACACAATCCAGACAGTGGATGGAAATAAATTTCACGTGCAAATTTTTTTTTGCCCCTTGTTAAGCAAGAAGGCAAATGCAGAGGAAACTAGAATAGAAAACAGAACATAAACATGTCCCCTTGTGGGTAGATGTGTTCAAAAATTATGTGGCACAATATTACAAGTGAGCAGAGAGGCCTCCAACCTTCGAATGGACTAGTTTTTTTTGTTTTTTTTTTTTTAATTTTAAATCGCAGAACCTCCAGGCCATCGGTACCGGTTGTAAACCAATTTTCATTTCAATATCCGAAAGAAGGATACTTCAGTTTCAACATGAAGTCACATTCATGAGAGTTAGGCCAAAGAAACAAATAAACAAGGGGCGCGGTCTCCCCAAAATGAATAAACATTAAAAAATTTTTAAAAAGAAACAAACAAACAAAAGTGATCATAAGGTGACTGTTTGACATGAAGCCTTTGAACCTGGCATCTTATCTCCATTTGGGCAGAGGTGCATTTGGGCTGATTGCAAAAAATCTCAACTGGCAGCCATATTAAATTTGTCTTCATCACTGGCCAGGAGCCATTGGGAGGTAGTTTAGGGGAGCACGAAGTGAGGTCTTCTTATTGTAAATGAAGGCCCCCGAGTTCTTGTGCATATTTTGATGGGGGAAACTCACCTCTTGTATTAAAGATGCCACGTGAAGAGCAGTGAGAGGAGTTTGCTCTGCAGGTTTGACAACCACTGTATTTCCGCAGCTAAGGGCAGGCCCTATCTTCCAAATGAGCATGACCAACGGGAAATTCCACTAGAAAGCAATATATAACAATAGATTCTTTGTATCACTGAAAGCTACATTTGCCAATCTAACTTCTACATTATCCACTACCCATCGATGTGAAATAATAATTGTAGTAGTTTTGTGTGGTCAACTGGTGTATTCGAATTCAGTTAACTGCTAAAAGCAAACTCATAAATGCTAAAAAGCTCCAAATAAGCTAGCTGTGGGACGGGAGTGGAAGAGAGCCATACAATTTTATCAAGGGCTGTTATTATGAGTTCTTCATCTACTGGAGGGGAAAAAAAAAATCACTGCATGGTTTAAAAATCAAACCTTGCTATTAAACACACTAGAAGTTATCTGTACGTGTTTGAAAGTGTGATTATTCCTCCTTCCTTATAGATCATTTATTGTAACTACACACCCAATAGTGAGACTTAACAGTGACCTGAAACAAATATAACACTGTATGTCAGCTATACTTCAATAATAAAAATTATATGTATGTGAGTGTGTGTGTGGGTATGGGGGTATGTGGGTATGTGTTTATTTCTAAGACAAATATCTCGCTAAAGACATTAAAGTTTAGCATCTGGTGGCTAAGAACTTGGTTCAAATCTCAGCTCAGTCACTGACTAGCCCAGTGACCTCAGACAAGTTACATGCTCTCCTTGGATGATTTCTTCATCTGTAAGTACTGATAAAAATCCTCTCTACTTTGGAAGGTCATCCTGAGGATTCTTCAAGAAAGTAGGCCAAAGACTTAACAGACTGACTGATTCATCATAGTCATGCAATAACTATTAGCCACTATTAGTGCCCAGGGTTTCGTAGTTTTTATTAATTTTATTGAGATTTGTGAAGTAATGAGCAATTTCATTCAAAAAATTGTATGTATGCATTTCAGTCTCATTGGAGCAGAAGCTAATTCACTGTGACTTCCTCATTTAGAAACTTCACGGGTGGCTGTGTGGTTCCATCAGTTAAGCAACCAACCCCTGATTTCAGCTCAGGTCATGATCTCATGATTCAGAGATGGAGACTCGTATGGGGCTCTTTGCTGACAACCTGGAACCAGCTTGGGATTCTCTCTCTTCCTCTCTCTCTGCTCATTCCCTACTCGCACCTGCTCTCTTTCTCTCTCTCAAAATAAATAAACATTTTTAAAAAATAATCAAAAACTTCAGAATACTCTGCCAACTTTTTATTTGGCCTCTTTGAATATGTTGGCGAAATCAGTTAGGTAGCCTCCTCTTTTGGGGGTTTAAAAGAAAATCTTCACGATTCTGCTTAAAAATACTACTAAAGGTAGGATACATTCCATACAGTGGTCCAACAGTTCCTTCCATTTTAATTGAAAACAGGCATTTAGGACATGAACACTGGTTGCTACTATTCTCCATGATAAGTCTCAATGAGGAGATAAAAAGTGAAGAATAGAAGCAGAGAAGTTGGTGATGACCACTTTGGTTACATGTGAAACACGGGTCTTAAAAAGAGTATATAACACAGCATTTTAAAAACAAACCATACAGTAAATGTCAATGTCAATGCTGAAACACATTCAAGTACTGAAACACTCAAGAGATACACCACAATATAGACATGATTCTGGACTAACTCATTTGTACCTAAAGAGTTCAGTCACAGGGAGACCTAAGCTCATCAGTTACTACATTTGGTCCACATTTAGCAAATCTCTGAGAACGTATTTATGTTGGATAGAGCTTCTTTACCAAATGAAATAGAATTCTTTTTTTTTCTTTTTTAAAACGGAAAATGATATAGAAAACCAACTTACAGGAATGATTTGGCCACATACACCAATAGGCTCATGTTTTGTATAAGTAAAAAAGTTTCCATCTGGAAAATAAAACACAATCATTTATGGACAAGTATATTTGACATACATGGGATGGTGGTTTGGGTTGATACTTACAGAAAGGTATACACAATAACTAAAAACAAAAACAAGGGTGCCTGGGTGGCTCAGTCAGTCAGTTAAGCATCTGACTTCAGCTCAGGTCATGATCTCATAGCTCATGAGTTCGAGCCCCACGTCTGGCTCTGTGCTGACAATTCAGAGCCTGGAGCCTGCTTTGGATTGTGTCTCCTTCTCTCTCTGCCTCTCCCCAACTCACACTCTATCTCTATCTCTCTCCAAATAAACAAACATTGAAAAAAATAATAATAAAAACAAAACCAAAAATTTAGGAAACCAAGAAAACATATCTCCAACCACTTACAAAATGAAAAATTGTGTTCTGAAATAGTAATTTGAAATGAGAGGAACCATAAAACTGATATAGGTCAAGGAAAAGATGTGAAGCCAGAAAATATCTGAAAGATATTTAGTTCTATCTCTCACCCATGTAGAAGGGCTATTTTCTAAATTATCCTCATTCTCAAAGTTTACTTTCTTTCTTAAGAAAAAAGGTAAAAGGGGGGCACCTAGGTGCCCCTGTCAGTTGAGCATCAGACTCTTGGTTTCAGCTCAGGTCATGATCATGGTTTGTGAGTTCCAGCCCTGTGCAGAGCCTCCTTGGGATTCTCTGTTTCTCTCCCTCTTTCTCTGCCCCAACCCCACTCATGCACGTGCACACGCACATGCACATGTGCTCTCTCTCTCTCTCTTTTTCTCTTTCTCAAAATATATAAATAAACTTAAAAAAAAGAAAAAGAAAAAAGGTAAAAGGTGTATGACTAAGAAAATACCTGTTAGAGTGCTATTTCTGACAGTTCTAACTTCTATCAGTAATGGCAGAATTTTTTTGAAGTAAAACTAATAAAATTAGAAGAGAGTAGAATTAAAAAAAAAAAAGTATCTCCCTACAAGCCTGTTGCTTATTCTAAAGGCTTTTTTTCCCTACCAAAAAATAAAAGCAGACTCTATTAATCCATGAAAAAAAAAATGCCAGAAGTAAAACACATTGCTAAAAAAAGTGTCAGAAGTAAAAGACATTGCTTTGCAATCTGGATTTCATCGATTGATATACCTCAAAGTTTGATGTGGTCATTCTGAGGTTACATGGCACATTTTGTTCTGTTCTATTCTAGTTCTCACAAAAACTTCCTGGCTATCATAGCAAGAAAGCTCCTTATCAAGTCTATTTGTACTTAAAATGGTTTCTCCCTCGTCAAAGGGTAAAGCAAGAATTTCTAACATAGCCACATTTCTTGTTTTTTACCATGGTCTCACTCCCCCCCCCCCCTTTTAATTCCTGGCTATCACTTTTAACCTGCTGGAGGCTGTCATGAGATTGAAAATACCCAGGAGGGCCAGCCCAGAGGGTGTTGTACTTCTACAGCCAGTAAGTGCATTTATAGGAATTAAATTCTACCCATCATGTTTTCCAAACTGATGCTTCTTTATATTCATATCTCATTATGTGCATTCTCTACTGAAATAATAAAACACGTACATACACATCTACTCACACAAATTCTTAAATTGGGCTGTAAACACAGTCTCATCTTGCTTTGAAGCTACTTGAAATAAATCAATGTGAATTGGTTTGTTTAATTAATCTGCTGTAACTACTGAGTTAGACCAGGCACAGATGACCATAACTGACTCACTCTGGAACATGCAAAGACACTTAAATAATTACATTATAGGAGGGGTATAAATGCCCCTACTGGAATACACAATAAATAATTTGAGGCCAGCTTTGAAAGTTTGTGCCGTGAGAGAGACAATTGCCCTAATTCAGTGATTGTGGGCACAAGACTGCTCTTGCTTTAAAATTGTCTAACAAATCTCTAGTGGTACTTTCTGTGTGACTATGCAGAAACAATGTTAAAAAGCTATGTGATAAATCTTAGCAGAAGTTCAGAGCTGCGTCGTCTCAAAGTCAAGGTGAAAATAAGACTGACTTTTTGGGTGACATCTTTAAAAAGGAGGATTTGGAATAATTCAGCTCTACAGTAATCTTCTCGCACCTACCCCCCATCCCTGGTGGTTTCTCAAAGCTCCTTACCGATGGGTATCGTGCGACCCTGGATCTTGTCAGCCCACCCTGCACAGTAGCGTAATGTCGTTATGCAACCCCCTAAATCCATCTGATATGCGTTGGAGAATAGTTTTCCACCATTCATTGACTCCATTGTCTGAAAAAGAAATCAAACCTCAAACATAAACTTCCATAAACATTTTAGATTAAAAAATACAGCGTTATTATTTTCAATGATCATGTGTTAGAGAATTTTGGAAATAGAAAGAAATCCTGTAAGCCATCTTATATCACCTTCCCTTTCTAACAAAGGGGGTAAAACAGAAAAGGGCTAAAATGACTTACTTAGACTTGCTTAAGGTCACATACCAAGATCCAGATAGAAAGGGCAGTGAGATTCTGGTTACTAACCCCTAGTGTTCCTTTCTTCCATCTCATTCTGACTGTCCTCCAGCTGACCAGCTTTCTAGGAATCGGTTCCAATTTGATAGACACGAAGTTGGTGAGAGTGAGTGCACCTAGTTTCGTTAGATCAGAGCTCCAACAAAATTTCACTTAGCGCATAAATACAACTGTGGGACAGTTAAATGTCGGGGACTATTAATAGTGCCTCAATGATTGGGGCGCCTGGGTGGCTCAGTCAGTTGAGCGTCCGACTTCGGCTCGGGTCATGATCTCGCCGTTTGTGGGTTCGAGTCCTGGGTCGGGCTCTGTGTTGACAGCTTGGGGCCTGGAGCCTGCTTCAGATTCTGTGTCTCCCTCTCTCTCTCTCTGCCCCTTCCCTACTCACTCTCTCTCTCTCAAAAATAAAAAAAAAAAAAAACATTAAAAAAATTAAAAAATATAGTGCCTCAATGATTTTTAATTTTTGCATGCCATTTGGATATAACCAATCAAGTTACACAAACTTCAGTGACCCCTGCATCTTTTAGTTCATGAGTTTTCTTCAGTAGAAGTTTTAATTGTGAAACTCCCAGTTTTGCCACTATTATCATAATTCTTGTTTGAGTGGTCAGGCTGTAAAGCTCAACATTTTCTGGTCTAGTGCTCTAACCGTCTATTGGTGTCAGATGACCTGTCTTCCTTTCCTCCTTTCCTTAAGCAGGAACTCTTAAGAGCTCTTTGGGACCTCATGTCCGGCCAGGGCAGGAATGTCCAGGTGACAAACTGTTAAAACAGCTCCTCGTTTATCAGACAATCTCCTGTCTCCGCATTATGTTGTGAGCCATCTCAAAACTTAGATCAAACGTGATTTTCGTGTCCTGATTTTCTTTCCCCCTTAGGAGCTTATCAGACAGAGGGAGCAAGCCCTCTACACTCCACAGAGCAGCTAAATAAGAAAAGTCAAGTTTTGGCAAATTCTGCTTTCTTCCTCCAGGACATTTTGGTTAATGTAATATTATTGTGTGTAACTCCTAAGTCCACACTTTTGCATACTTTGAATTACGCTGAACCTTTAAATAATAAATAGTTCTTTGATTAACTATAATTGCTCCTGTTGATTTAAAAATAAGTATAGAGGCTTCTTTGTTACTGCCAGTAAAAGATTCTAAAGGTAATAAAAATTTGCTCTGAAACTTGATCTTGGTTGGTATTGGTTTGGGTTCAATTGGCTTCACTATAATACCTAACTAAGAAGAAAATAAGGAAACTCCTCGCCCATTTTACTTAACTGACTCATCTAACTGCCAAAATGTTTTTTTTATCAGTATACAATAAAATATAATTATTATAAGCCATGCACGATTGGATTTCTTTCCTTCTTCTTCACCTTTTTCAACTGTAAAGAAAATATCATTTAATCGAGACCATTGTGGATGCATACATTTCAGGGGGGGAAAAAGCAGCCATTTATTTATTAAGTGTCTTGGTGGGCTAGATTAAAGAGAAATAGATTTATTTTAGAGAAATATTCTGGGCACCTTTGACAAATTGTATGAGATTTTCCATAAAAAGAGTCCCGTGTTCAAGTAAGTTGGAGAAACCCAGTGTACTATTCTAGGCTATTCACTGCATGTGACCTCGTTGAAGGCTCTAAGGAATTCTAGAATAGAGAAAAGAAATTTGTGTAAGTTGGTTTAACTTGGATTGCCAAGGTTTAGACTGTAGAATCTACACGGGTAGAAATTAACATCGTCTGGAACTAGAGTGCAGATTAGTACTCGAGAATAAGCTCACTGATAAGACTTTCTGTACTGGAGCTGGTCGAGGTCTTTTCGTTTTGTTTGTAGTGAGCATGTAGTGATGACTAAAACATAACCGACGTGCCAATCCAAACAACGAGTACTTTCTAGAGATCTCACTACCTGCCCAGTTTGATTAATACTCACTGCCAGGAGAAGACGATCTCTTTCAATTAAGTCAGCCAACTTGTATATTAGCCGCCCTCTCTCTGAAGCATTCATGGTGCGCCATGGAGAGCCGATCTGAAAAGCCTGTCTTGCGGCCTTCACTGCTTTGTCAATATCCTCCTGTAAGTCAAAGGGAATTCAATTCAGTAGCCTAAACGAGTTAGCGAATCCAATGGCAGGAACCCTATAGAACAGACTAAAGGTCCTCATAAGTAGATGCTGTGTCCTCATTAGCCCAACGTCTAGCACATTGTACAAACTCAAGTATCGTATACTGGAATTATATACCTGCTGCCTAATCTTTGGAATGATGAATTCCACACACAGAACTCAGGCTTGATTTCCTAGAATAGAAATATTATAATACTCAAGTATTGCTATCACTGAAAGGCTTCCCATACATATATCAAATCATGTTCTAATTACTTTACACACATTAACTTATTTGATTCTTTTCTTAAGTGTTTATTTATTTCTGAGAGAGAGAGAGAGAAAGAGAGAGAGAGAGGGAAAGCACAAGCAGAGGAGGGGCAGAGGGAGAAGGGGACAGAGGATCTGAAGTGGGCTCCACACTGACGGCACAAGAGCCTCAACGCTGGGCTCAAACTCCCAAATCGTGAGACTATGACCTGAGCCGAAGTGGGATACTTAACGGACTGAGCCCCCTAGGCGTCCCAATTCATTTGATTCTTAAGAATTTTGTGAGACAAACACGTTCCCCATTTTACCGATGAAGAAAGTGAAGCAAAGAGAGAGAGGAAGTTTGCCCAAGGTCAGTGGCAGGAAGTGGCAGAAGGGAATTTTAAACGGAGCGCCTCTGACTGTAGAGACTGTTCTTCACCACTATGTGATACTGCTTTGGTGACTGCGTTACCAAGAGTTCCAGGGAAAGCTCAAGATCGACTAAAATGGTGTGTATCATCTTGGATGGCCGGTGACCCTATAGCCTATACACTTTCATCTGGAACCTACTGCAGGTGTATAGGAACTGGGTTTTGCTGTTGAAGGGTAAAAATCATAATCGTGTGTTCATTCCTCTTGTGTAGAGAGAAAAAAGCATAGCAGAGTGAAACTGGTATAGAGAAGGATCTGTCTACATCTGGTTTCAGCTCAGGTCATGATCTCATGATTCGTGAGTTCGAGCCCCGCGTCGGGCTCTGTGCTGGCGGCTTGGAGCCTGCTTGGGATTCTTTCTGTCTCTCCCCCTTCCCCTCTCCCCTGCTTGTGCTCTCTCGCTCTCTAAAAATACATAAAAATTTTTTCAAAATTAAAAGAAGTGTAATGTGGTGTGATGCAGTGATAATATTCACCGAGCACAAGTAAACATCCTTTCACTGTAATACATCACACACTTGTTTATCTCACTGCCTAACCTTTGAGGTTAAATATGTATATAGTCATATTTTGGGTATTCAGCTAATCACACTGATCGTTTATATTTGGACGTTGTTTTAGGCCATGGGCTCTAACCTTTTCCAAGTTATTTTCAGACAGCAGTGTTTGGAAAAAAAAAACAAAAATACAAGAGTCTGAAATTGCCAGCAGGATCTGTGGATATCACAGCTTATAAAATATATGCTGCTCTGTGTTTAAACAGACCTGTGTGCCCCAGCTTTCTCTTGGATTCTTCTGTCCGTGTTCTGCTATTGGCCTTAACCAAATATGGTTTATCATAGGCGTCCTGGCCTCTCGAAGGGATATGGGAAAAAATGACTTCAAGACAATTAACTCTGTCATACGTAAAATACATTCCTGAAATAAAGACCTTTTTGTGGTTGTGTCCTTTGGGTTATAATCCTCCTTTTCTCCTATCTTCTATTTTATCTCACAGGCATAGAAATAGAGTAATGGTGGTTAATACATAGCTTTGGAAGAAAACAACTCAAGTTTGAATTCTGTTTCCTCATCTATTATCTCTGTGACTTTTGGGATATCCATCCTTCCTTCCTTCCATCCATCCATCCTTCCACCCATCCAAAAATATGTCAAACACTATTCTGTAAGTCTCGGCATCAGGTTGCTAACGATAAAATAGCGAAGATGGGAGACTGTCCTTTTGAAAATTAAATAAGGTAACACTGGAAACACATTTTCTATGTGACAGACATTACATTGAGTGTTCACTAAGTGGTAGCAAGTGCTATCATATTTGCGGCAAAACAACCTTAAAACAACTCTCAGTTCTAGTATATTTTAATTTTTTCCTTTCAGTTTTCACTACCCTGTATCATTTTAGGGCTTTATTATCTCATACTGCTGCTAATTTTCCCATGTCCATTATCTTCTCTCACCAAACTGTCTTTTCTACTGCTATCAGGCTAATCTTCCTCAAACAATTTTACGTGATCCCTTTCCCTTTCAAATATTTGCAATGTCTCCCCTTGCCCTACCGTCCTAAGGCCAGACTCCTCTTCCTGATTTTCAAGACCCAACGTTATGGGGCACCACCTCACCTACCCAAACTCGTGTTTACATTTTTGTCTCCTCTGTCTAGCCCAACTGCTTCTCATCTTTGCTCCTGCCATTCTCCTTCCCTAGAATGTTCTACCAGCACACTCCTTTACTTTGAAAATTCTACATGTTCTTTAAGACCCAGCTCAGGGGCAGCTGGGTGTCTCAGTCGGTTGAGCGCTTGACCTAACTTCGGCTCAGGTCATGATCTCATGGTTCATGAGTTTGAGGCTCACATCGGGCTCTGTGCTGACAGCTCAGAGCCTGGAGCCTGCTTCCGATTCTGGGTCTTCCTCTCTCTCTCTCTGCCCTTCCCCCATTCACACTCTGTTTCTCTCTTTCTCAAAAATAAACATTAAAAAAAAAAAAGACCCAGGTCAAAGATCAGAATCTACCTAAACTCTTGTCAGGCTAATCCAGCTTGATAATAGCTACTAGTTAAGAGTTTACCAAGCTCTATGCACTAAGTGACACCCTCCATAACCCCGCAGTTTCCACCACGGTTAAGCACCACGCACCTTGTTTTACAGGACATGAAATCCAGCAGGAAACCTAGCAACCAAAATTAGATCTCACATCTGGCTCCAAAATCCAATTTCATAGCTTTGCAAGAATATCCTGATAGTGATCTTTGCAATGAATATTTATTGCTATCTGTATTAAAAGCTGTGCTATTCCTTACTATTCTGGGCCTACAATAGGCAGTTAATAAATATTTAATAATTTAATGACCTATCTTTTAAAGTCATCATATCACATTGATTTTATAGAAGAGTGCTCCTGATATAAATAATTTGCTGATATTGACATTCACATCGTAAATCGTACTTTAATCAATTCCATTATGTAACAGAGCCTTTACATTAACCGTATTAGGCATGAAGCTTGTTGTTACAAACATAATAAAAGTTTTACGACTAGCATCTCTTGGCTTTTTGTTCCGGGACTATAGCATCTGCAAGGACATTAGCTTTTTAATCAACCAGTAAACAGTTTGGTACATTCAGATTTGCCACCATCAACAACGCTTTTGCCTTAGAGTGTTTAAAATGTTCCTTTTTTTGAAGTAAGGGACTAAAGCTGAATGTATGAAAGCGGATTGAATGAAGATAAAATATGAAAGTCCTCCTAAACATGGTTAAGGAAAGACAAACTTTTCTATCACTCCCAGGATGTGCATTGCCATAGTAAATCCATTCCAATTTGGAGAAAATAGTTCTCAGACCAGTTTTACTTTTACACTTGTCATAAGCACTTACTTTAATGGACATTTACTTTTATCCCCACCAATTATTTGTTAGGTCATGCTTAGTATTAAAAGCAGTTTTCAGGATTAGTCAATATAGCCTAAAAGAGCCAGTGAAGTGAAAAGAAAACAGTTCCCACCCACATCAGTGCTTTGCTTTGTAAGTTCCATTTGTTCTTGCCCCTCCTCCTTTCTTTATAACACCATTGAAAGGCGGTATATAGCCCATTGTTAGCTCCATTCTGCTCATAAATTAAATCCCCCAAACCTCTTGGCTCATTATCTAAAGAGTCAGTTCCAGAATATTAGGTTTACGGTGACTGTGTAATTTACTAGATTTGTACCTTTCGCTAAGCAACGTTAGAAGTTAGTACACATTTGTCGGCAAAACTGTGAGACCAGCAATAATTACTTAGAAAGAAACGTTAGTAGATTACCCCTGAAAGAGAACACGATGACAAGAGTGCTAAATATTAAGCAAGCTGTTGCTTATGCCGAACAGTTTATATCATAAACAACTGAACTCAAATGATCAAGTATCCAGCAACTCGATTAGCATTGTGACCTGATTTGAAGCTTTGCTGGATGTTAATGAGTGTCCCTGATCTACATTTGCACAGACAATGCTGCTCTGCTATGAGCAGGAGTAAAACTGCCAAAAAGCACACAGCAAACAAATGACCAACGTTTCTAAAGCTTCAGGTTTGATCATCAGCTCTCCCTCACTACGGTTTAGGACGAAGGTAAATGCCACCACGATGCCAAGAAAAGTCCTCAGACTGCCTGAGGAGATTCAGCTGGAACTCCTGACACAGATTTGTTTCACTGATGAAACTAAAGTTGGAAGCCCGTGGCAAAGAGAGATGTCCAAGGCACCAGAGCCAAAGCATCCGGAATACTTGTTCTGTTGTTAATTGCAAACTGCAACCAGTTCTGCGGCCTTACTCCTGAGTAGCATTTATACCTCTGAAGAGACAGAGGAGGCAGCTGTCAGGGGGCTCAAATGTACCTTACCTTGCCCTTTATTGTTTTCCCCACCACCCCAGGGTCTCCAGAGCTACTCAAGCAACCAGAAGGACACTTGATGTAATATGGTGCTTTAATGCAGTGCTGTGTAGATCTCTGGAAGTCTCTGATAAAACATCATTCCTCTTTGTTGAATGTGAAGAACACATTTTCCTCTTATTTCTAGGAATAGCCCAAAGGACGCAGACTTCCGGGTCTCCTGGAGCATGTGACCAGGGACCATCAGTATATCTCTGCTCAAGTTTGGTCTTGTCACATTTCATAGAGGTGCAGAGATCATAGATGTAATCATAGATGATCACAGCGCAGGTTCCAACTCTAACATTTTACTTATTAAGTCCATGCCCTCCATTAAATGCTAACAGAGGGGATACAACTTACTAATACCTAGTTCAGTGGTTCTCCAAGTATATTCCTCCACCTCCAACCCAACAAACTGGCAACATCAGAGTCACCTGAGAATCTGTCAGAAATGCAAATTCTCAGGCCCCACCCTAGAATTACGGAAACAAACTCTAGAGGTGGGTGGGGCCCGGCCATCTGTGTTTCAACAAGCCTTCCAGGGAATTCTGTTGCACGCAAAATTGTGAGAGCCACTGCCTTAGTCAACAGTTAATTTAGTACTAGATTTTTAAGATGAGGTGTGTGGAGTATATGGAAGCTCAGAGCTTGACGGAGGAGATTAGCTCATTCATCCGTTACCTGTAGAGTGTTAGACCCTGAAAATATAAAGGTGAGATGCAGTGTTGGTCTCTACAAGAAGCATGCTGTCTCAGACAAATTAACCCAAACCTATACAACACAAGGGTGATAATATAGGTGCATATGATGTTCTCTAATGACACAGGAAGAGGGCAATGTTACCTGGGAAGTTTGGGGTGTCTTAAAGAAGTGTAAAACCCTATAAAGACTGAGGTTTTTGGGGGTGCCTGGGTGGCTCAGTCAGTTAAGCATCCGACGTCCGCTCAGGTCATGATCTCAGAGTTCATGGGTTCGAGCCCCATGTCGGGCTCTGTTCTAATAGCTCAGAGCCTGGAGCCTGCTTCCGATTCTGTGTCTCCCTCTTTCTCTGCCCCGCCCCCATCGCACTCTGTCTCTTTCTCAAACAAAAAAAAAAGACATTAAAATTTTTTTTAAAAAAGACTGAGGCTTTTTTATGTGCCCGGCACTGTTAAAACATTTTACATCTTTTCTTATTTAACCTCCCCCAAGTTTTCCCTATCTCCCCATTTTACCCAAAAAGCAACAGAAACTCAAAGAGGGTAAATAAACTATGGAACAGCTGTGGTCTCGCTGCAGATAATGATCTGAACTGGGTTCCAAGGGCTGCACCGTGACCTTGGCAGTCACGGAGGCTGATTCTGGGCATGGTGAAGGTGGGACTCCTACATTTTGGGGGAGGCCCGAGAAAAAGCCAAAACCAAGAGAGTTGCGGTTTGTTTGTTTGTTTGTTTCCCCAGAGCTGGTAAGAAGCCCGTGAAGAATTTATGTACGGATAAACTCTGGTGTATACACAAAGTGAAATCTGAAAGCAGGTGACATTTGTCTCCCTTCTATTAGGCTTCTACTTCTCAAGCTGTCGACCCTTCTGGCTAAACTCTGCATTCTTGCCCCTTGAGGCACGGATCTTATGTCTTCTGATAATACTGCCACCTGAATCCAGGTGCTTCTCTAAACCCAAACGAGCCTCTCAGGTCTATGGCTATCTTAAAATAGATCTGCAAGGCTTAATCTCACCTCGGTGATCTCACCAAGTGGGTAGAAGGTAATGAAAGAGTGGGAGCTGGGTAGGAACATGGCACTGACCCAGCGAACCGAACATTGTGCCACAAATGGTATGCACTTTGGATTGTTATCCTGACTTCAACTTTCAGTGGTCTTTTTACGTAGCGAAGTAATTTACCTTTTGATACCTTACGAGACAGAGATTTAAAGCTTGATAACATTTGGACTACTAAAGACTGAGAAACAGGGGCGCCTGGGTGGCTCATTCAGTTGAGCATCTGACTCTTCATTTCAGCTCAGGTCATGATACCAGGGTCTTGGGATAGAGCCCCTAACAGTCTGCATGCTGAGTGCAAAGCCTTTTTGGGATTCTCTCTCCCTTTCTCTGCCTCTCCTCCGCTCACACTCTTTCTCTCTTTCTATAAAATAAAATTAAATTAAATTATTAAATTAAAATTTAAAAAAAGACTGAGAAACACATATACATTTTAAGGTATATATTCATATAAAAATTCTGAAGGCCTTTACTCTCCTCATGCCCCAGGCTATTTAATATTACCCTATCTTACTTTTATAATAATCACAAAGTAAGGTTGCCCTGCCAGTCTCAGGCTCTGGGGTCAGAAGGACAGCATCTGAATACTGATTTTGTTATTTATTAGCAACATCACCTAAAGTAAATTAGCCAACTTGTCCTTTCTGCTATTTCATTATCATTTGTGAAAGTGGTCGCAAATGATAGGTTTCCCACTGGGATGCTTGAGGATTAAATTAATATTTAGAATTTTTTAAAAAATGATAAAAGTTGGATTTTAATTTAGCGTGATTAGCTAGAAAGCAACAATACCTTTAATGGTTCAGTTTCAGGATTCAAAAGTTCAATTTTTTTTTTTTAATTTTTTTTTTCAACGTTTATTTTTGGGACAGAGAGAGACAGAGCATGAACGGGGGAGGGGCAGAGAGAGAGGGAGACACAGAACCGGAAACAGGCTCCAGGCTCTGAGCCATCAGCCCAGAGCCCGACGCGGGGCTCGAACTCACGGACTGCGAGATCGTGACCTGGCTGAAGTCGGACGCTTAACCGACTGCGCCACCCAGGCGCCCCAAAAGTTCAATTTTTAAAGGTACTAATCAATGTTCTTTCAATGATTTTTAATCAACTAACTTGGCAATATACCATTTCAAACGTCCTACATTGTTTCCTTAGTTTCATTTTGCAACTTAAAAAAGAACAATTTTAAATCTTTTTTTTTTAAGTTTATTTATATTTATTTTGAGAGAGAGATAGAGAGCAAGTGAGGGAGGGGCAGAGAGAGAAGGAGACAGAATCCCAAACAGGCTTCGGGTTGTCAGCGCAGAGCCCGATGCAGGGCTTGAACCCACAAACCATGAGGTCATGACCTCAGCCGAAATTAAGAGTCGGTGGCTTAACCGACTGAGGCACCCAGGAGCTCCAAAAAAAAAAAAAAAAAAAAAACATTTTATAAGAATAAGGGATTTCTCTACTGTATCCGTCTATGACCAATCACTTTACATATAGTCTGTTTGTACAATAAACCCCAATATTATTTAAATTGAAGAGTGAGCAAGGAGAAATAGTGTAAAGAAACCCAGCGCAACACCCAGAAACCTAGGCTCATCATTATCACAAGGCTACTGGGTGCCCTTTATGTACCAAGAAAATTTTCCCACAGGGCCCCAGAAATGGTATTTTCATGACATGTTACAAGTTGTGGCCTGTTTGGGAGCACAGGATGTTGACCAACAAAGAAACCCGGCCTATGTGCTGCGAAACCCACCTTATCTCCTTCTTCTACTTCACAGAGTTTCTCTTCGGTTGCAGGATTAAAGACAGGGAATTTCTTGCCACTCACTGAATTATGCCACTCATTGTTTATGAAAATCTATAGAGAGGAAAAGAAAGGAGCATTTAAATATGCAGCAAATTTCAGAAGTTCTTTTACAGACTTACAGCATTTCAATAGGCCTAAGTGAGGCCAATGTTAAAACCTTACCTCCTTCACCTACCTCACCTGCCCCACCCTACAAGGCATTTTGGGCCGTTCAAGACATTTATACACACGGACACACACGCGTGTGCATGCGTGTGTACACACACTTATTAAAACAAAGCAATACTTTGAAATTACACTGAGGTATGAGGTTGTTTGAACCCTAGAAAATACAGACCAGAGAAAAAAATCTAGAAATAGTGCTTGTATCTGAGTTTGAGGTAAGGGCAGAGGCTTTGGTGGCTTTAATTTCGATTAATCATCTCAATTCTTCACTTCAGATTCTGAAGTTTCTCATGTTGGGCTGCTGGAGATTTGGTATCATAAGTGACTATTTTCTGATCCTTTGTTTTACTGTTTTACAGGTAGGTTTTAAAAGAAGTTTGCGTAGAAAAAAAAATTGGTGAGTGACATGTTTTCACTGGCTTTTTCAAGGCATAAGGGTTGTATTCTTTTAAAGAGATTATCTAATCATTTATTTGCCCTCAGATAAAATCAGGCACTAGATTTCTTAGTGATATCTAAGAGACTTGCATCTAAATAGACAGAGGGGTCTAGAAAACATGGGATTTTGTTCTGCGTATGAAAGAATAGTAATATTTAAAAATGTTAGTATGTCATTTAAAAAGTATGAGTTTCAACCTTTGCTTCATTATGGAGCCTAATAGGGCCTTGATGTGTCATTTTACAGAGTAAAAATATTTTGCAAAGCCTAATTAAGAAGTCTTCCTTTTGTGGTAAATAAAGTTATGTTTTGTTTCTGGAAAAAGCTAGAATTTCTTGTCCCTTCTCTCATTTCATTATTTCTTGTTTATTCTCCTTTTTCTTATTTAGTTTTGAAACATAAAAGTCACCAAAAGCATGCTATTGAACATTATGTATTACAACCTTCCATTAGATTTATTATTACAACGTGAATTATTGTATCTAATTGTGAATCTCAGAATCACTGTGATACATGCAGTTTTAAATGAAGGGTGACATACGCACTATATTTTTAACATATATCTTAATTCAGACACCGCCCCTTACTTGATATTTAAAGATAAGTTATTAACAGTGCAACCCAGAGGAAGAAAGTATTGAAACACTGCCCCCCTCCCCCAAACCGAGGTTTAAATTTGTTGCTATACTAAATACAAATCAGTTGGTTATTAAAAATTCCCCAGTGGCAGCTATCAAGATTATACATTTTCAGTTTAGTTCCTCATATTGTATATATTTCAAATAACCTGTGAATTTACACTAACTTAGCTATTCTATGAAGTCATGTCTATACCATAGCTTAATATTCTGTCAAATTAGTAAAATGTATATTATCATGTATCCCTAAATGCTTAAGTACAATTAATTCTATATTCTGTAATTGACAAGATTACTTAGACAGCCTGATATCAAAACTGTTTCCCTGGTCTCCTAAACTTCCATCGTAAAACTTGTCACATTTTTGAAAAGTCATTTTTTTTTTTTATTTAAAAAAAATTTTTTTTCAACGTTTTTATTTATTTTTGGGACAGAGAGAGACAGAGCATGAACGGGGGAGGGGCAGAGAGAGAGGGAGACACAGAATCGGAAGCAGGCTTCAGGCTCTGAGCCATCAGCCCAGAGCCCGACGCGGGGCTCGAACTCACGGACCGCGAGATCGTGACCTGGCTGAAGTCGGACTCTTAACCGACTGCGCCACCCAGGCGCCCCTGAAAAGTCATTTTTAAATGTCTCCCCTCTCTCCTAGGCTGTAAGCTTTGTAAGATAAGGTCGAGAACTATGTTGGTCTGGTTTTCTGGTTTATCCACACAGTCCAATACAATCTCAGCCTTCAGGTGATTTTTAAGGTCCATCAAAGATTCTTGAATAAATAACTTAAAATTGAATCAAAAGACCAACAATCCAGTAGCTATACATGGGTAAGACCAATAATATTCTGCACACGAGCACACTATGATATTTGTGATTTGCTGGAAAAAAAAAACAAAAACAAAGGGAAGGATGATCTTTCTTATCTGCCTATTCACACAAACACAATTATTTGTATGTCAAAACAGCATCAGCCCATGTGTTTAGAGGAGCTCGAAAAACTGTAGTGCTAGCCTGGAATTGACAGGGAAAAAATGTGCATGAATAAATAAAGGGGGAGGGGGTGCATAGCAGTTCTGATGAGACTAGAGGTTCAAGGACAGAGCCATGGAGGTATGGGAAAGGGTAATGGCACGCAGATAATGTCCTTCATGAAACACATGATGTCATCTGAGTTCACCCCGAAGAAGGAAAAATTCAATACTGACTTGCCCTGGGGCACCTGGGTGGCTCAATCAGTTAAGCCTCTGACTTTGTCTCAAGTCATGATCTCCCGGTTTGTGAGTTTGAGCCCCTCGTGAGTTCAAGCCCTGCATCTGGTTCTCTGTTGTCAGCGCAGAGCCCCCCTGGGATCCTCTGTCCCCTCTCCCTCTCTGCCCCTCCCCTGCTCACACACACGTGCTATCTCTCTCTCAAATATAAATAAACATTTAAAGAATTAAAAAGTTACTGACTTGCCCAACGAGTGCATCAGCATTCTAGCCCTCATGAACACATTTTAGAGAATCTTCTAATTACTTTTAAAGAGTATTTTCCTTTATGCATCCCTAGTCCTTACTTTCTTGTATTTTTATTCCCAAGGGATGGCTGGGAAACATCTTAAACAATATGTCCCAAATTCGTCTCACTGTCATCCCTAGCTTTATGCTGCTTACACATTCTCTCTCTCTCTCTCTCTCTCTCTCTCTCTCCTTCTCTCTCTCTCTCTCCCACAGGCGCGCGTGTGCACACACACACACACACACACACACACACACACATTTTCCCTCTCCTGTTAATGACACACACAATTCCTAGTCATCCTTTGGTATCACTTTGTCTTATACTATCATAAAAAGATGGCTTGTTCTTCCTGCCCCCCACCTCTGCCTCATTAGAATATAATCTCCCCCCCCCATCATAATCTTCCTAAACCAACCCAATTCACATTTTGGCCACTCCTTGGGACACTTAGGTGGTTCTTCTAGGTTTTCCAGATATGCTTCTCCTAACCATAAACAGCCCCAATATGCTTTTCCAACTTTTTATTTTTTTCCTCAGTTTACCCTGTATTTTAGTTTCATTCTACTGTCTCAAACACCATGCCCTTCTGCTGCATACTGTTCCTTTATTTATTCATGCTGTTCCTCAGGCTGAAGTTTCACTGTTTTCTTCTACTCATACTTCAAGTCTCACTTAAAGTATCATCTCCTCGTGATGATTTCACTAGTTGGTCCAATTGGACTTAACATTCTTTTCCCCTCTTTCCTCAACTAGCCTTTCATATCCTGCTATTAAATTACTTATGTTCTTCCAAATAGTGAGTAAATACCTGAGGCACCTGGAAGGTACCATGGGAAAGCATGAGAGAGTGAGCCCCTGCCTTCAAGGGGCTTGTAATCAAAGAAGAGCGTGTATTCACATCAGGATCAGCCAGTAAAAAATGGAAGGTTGTAGGGTAAAGACCAGAGCAGTGCTTTAGTCAGTAAATTGCAGAGTGGAACTCACGAAAGGGTAGGAAATGGGCCAGAAGAATGCATCCCTGAAGGATAGGATCGGATTGGTGGAAAGAAGGGGAACAAGAGCAAAGGAAGGGACCAGCCTCTGGACACGTGTAACACAGGGAAGAGGTCACGGGACACAGGCAGAGAATTTGTGGAAACAAGTCATAGATAAATTTCGATGATGAAAAGGACGCCAGATTGTAGTGAATCTTGATCTGGTCTGTAGAGTGAGAAGGTTGGACTCTGTTCCGGATGTAATAAGGGCATGACAGGATCAAATGGGTGTTTTAGGAATGCTGATGTTAATGTACCCAACATGGATTGAAGCAGAGCAGCCAGAGTCCCAGGAGATTAGCTGGGAGACAATTTTTAACATTCCAGGCATGCGTCCATAAGGCTGGAGAGGATACTGAGATAGCAATACAGTCTTCGGATTACGAGATATATGCGTTCTCCCCCAAACAGGGGCCTTTCGGCAAACGGAGCCCAGCATACATAGTGAGATGACCAAGGTGGCTGTCAAGGCCAGGTACCCTCCCTTCATTTTCTTCTCCTCAGCCGTGGAGAAGTTTTTGGGCAAGAACTACCTTAGTGACCTTTTTCTTTCTGCTTTACTTTTGTGGGTTTTACATTTGACATCTGCCTTCCAGCTAACTGTGTGACCAAATGTTTGTGAATAATCATCTTTTCTGTTGTATAAAATGGTTATGTGAAGCCGTGTAGGCTAACGGATGTTTGGTATAATAATCATGAAACCTATGTCAGGCCCGTGGAAATGATCTATCATGGTGACCACCTCATTTTCCATTTGCTGTTTGCCTTCAGCAAGTTTTGGGGGGAAAGGGATCATCACATAAAAGAAAAACATCTTGGGTTCTATTTAACTGTTGTATTAACTACATGCTAATTATGAGTTTGGGACGCAGGATACTTGTGAATAATATATGTAACTAGACCTCAGCTTAAAGTTCACAATATTGATTGGGAATTAGAGACTCCTATGCATGCTGTTAGACATCAAGTGCTTCTCATTTGGGGAAACAATCAATGGGAATGTGGAGGAAACTTAAAAATTGATTTTTACTTTTTAAATTTTAGATATGTCAGCCTTTAAGGGATGCCTCATGACCTTAGATTTTAAAAAGAAGTGGCCGTTTCCTGAATGCAGTTTAGTGCCCAAGAATACATCATAATTTTGAGGAAAAAAAAAGGGCTTTCCAGGGTAAAAATTATGTCTTAATGTGTTTGGCATAAAGTTACAATTCTAAATAAATAAGCCCTTTCCTCAAAATATTTCTGGCTTGGATCAAGCCGAATTTGACTAACAGGCAAAATAAAACCTATTAGCCTTTCCTGTTGATAGAACATTTTGGAACCAGTTGGCTTAAAGGGGAGAGAGGTCCTGACTCCCTCCAATAGATATCCAAGGTGCCCTAAGGTCACATCACCTCTTTGGGGCTACAGCAGTGGCTTTAGATCCTCTAAGGGAAGCCAGCGCTTTCTCAGTGGCAGAGGGATGTGAATAGCTCACATTTTCAATGCACAGAGAATTTCTTTTGCGATACACCAAGGGTGAGGGAGGGTAACGGAATTCCCCATCTTATGTCCCCTGTGTGCATTTCCAAAACTGAGAACCTGGGTCACGGCATGTGGAGCGATGGGTAAATGTACAGGAAGGGGTATATGCTGTCAATGTGCAAACTCTTCTCAGCATTAGGCACCTACAAAAGGACCAAAGACTTTGGAGGGGGAGGGGGGATATTAAGATGGGGCATGAATAATAGGAGAGGCTGAACAAAAGTCAGGCGGAGGTGTTAAACATTTAAAAGAATCAAAGCTACATCTCTGGAAACTCCTTTCACCCCAAACCCTGAGGCAGCAAAGCAAAATGTTGAGACTGAAAGTAAAAAAAAAAAAAAAAAAAGAAAAAGAAAAAAGAAAAAGAAAAAAAAATCTAAAAGGAAATTAAGGAGGAAATAACAGAAGGGAGGAAAATATTTAACTGTAGTCAGAGGAATGAAAACAATGGGAGTGACCAAAACAATTGTAGGAGAAAGAAAATTTTCCTTTCGTTTCTGCTTTATATTATAGTCTGACTTCAGTAACACGAATGTATACTCTTTTACTCTTGTTTGAAAAAGCCCTTCAGCTTTTTCAACTCAGGAAAGGAAAAGATGAGAAGGCATGTCTGTTTCGAACCACAACTTCCCTACGTCCCACAGGTGACAAAAGTACTCATCAATGACCTCTGCACATCACGCATACACCGTATCAAAGAGGTAAGATGCAGAAGCACCAGAAAGTTCGTCCTTTTTCTCTCTGTATGTTTCACGATATTAAGGTTCAACAATACAATTGCTTGCATGGGAACCTTCTCCCTTCCAAAGAGAGCGCAGTTCAGTTATGTGTTGTTTGCCTTGTTTCAATTTCGTAGTAAGGATCCGGAGGGCAGTGGAAATAGTCCCATGATAGGACCTGGATGGAGGGGGGAGTTGGTAGTTGTTCAGGCAAAGTTTTGACATCTGTGACATTTGCGCAGATAGATTCCCAGGAAACAAATTTTCGTTAACGATTTCACCATTACAATACAGTCATCAGGTAGAGATATTACAGCATGTGATCAGAAAACCAAATATTAGCAACAATTTACATCCCTTGCAAACAGTGTCTGTGTGGGGGAGATTTTGATACACAGACGTGCTCAAAATGTATCGGTTTATGGCATCAGGGTTCACACAAATATCCGCTCCTCTGATATTTTAGCAGTGGCTTGAGTTGTGAAGCAACCATTGCCCGTGTTCTTTTGAACATGGCTCTATGTTGCTACTTAAACCCGGTAAATGGGTGAGGGATTTGGCCATAATTATACCAGCATCATGAAAACCCAAACTGCCACCATCAGTAACACCACCACAAGCCAGGTGACTGCTGCTTTGAGAGAAAGGTATCACCATTTTATCAATGCCTGTTTTCCCATGAGGTTTCAGATATGTATCTGTATTACATCAGCCCACAGATTACTCATGCCACATCGGAGGCATGACCTTAACTTTGGGTTCCTCTGCAAAGGAGCTTTTTCCCATAATCCCTAAGAGTCTTCTCACACAGCCCTCTCATTCTGGCAAGAAGGTATTGACAAATCCAGTAGGTGAAGTCCAGTTTAAAGAAATCACGTGAACACTTGAAGTAGGGAGACTCCCCGTGAAACTGGGCTCAAACTATCCCTTAGAGCATGCGTTATTCACTTTAGGATTGCTGCTGATTAGGTTTCTTGAAGCAGGCAGGTGCCTGAGAATGAAATGATTTGCCAAGACAGTAGTCCTCAGAGATGAGCTAAAACATTGCATTTGTACTGAATGGTTACCTCCCGGGAGCAAAATCAATGTTGGTTCCACCATGGGTTCGTGGCCACCACCTGGCTCCTGTTGGACTCAGGCACTTTCTGAAGGGGGAAGGTCAGTGATTCTGAGCTGGCTGCATGTAAGTGTCTGAGAGAAAGAGAAAGTCAGGTCCCTAAGCAACTAGGTGATGGTCATTACAGGTAAAATTATGAGGTTGACCCAAAACTATTAGGCCATTACTGTTGGTCAAGTGGCCACACTTTGAGTGACATCAGCAAAACGTGGAAGTCTGTTAGACATGCAGAATCTGAAGGGCGTCTGGGGGGCTCGGTTGGTTAAGCATCTGACTTTGGCTCAGGTCACCATCTCACGGTTTGTGAGTTTGAGTCCCGCGTCGGGCTCCATTTTGATAGTGTAGAGCCTGGAGCCTGCTTCGGATTCTGTGTCTGCCTCTGTCTCAGACCCTCCCCCACTCGTGCTCTGTCTCTCTTTTTCTCAAAAATAAATTAAAAAAAGAAAAGAAATGCAGAATCTCAGACCTCACTGCAGAATCAGAAGTTACATTTCAGCAAGAATCCTCCCTGAATCACCTGCATAGTCAAATTCGAGAAGCACTACCCTAGAGTGCCTTCTCTCTTGTTGGTCCACCTGTCTGGCAATCTAGTGCCCAAATCATACCTCTTCTTTCATCATCCAAATGTCCACTCTCTCAATCAGAGTGAGGAAGGCACAATACAAATGAAGCAATGGGTCTGAAAGCACTTGTTAGAGACCATCCAGGAGGATGCGAGTGGGACCCTGGCTAGTACGTAGGGGGAAATGGTATCGTGTGGAAAAGTATCAGATCTGAAATGAGAAGCTTCGAAATCCAGTTCGTTCCGTCCGTGCCTCCTGAGGGCCGTGTGACCTTGAGCAAATCACTGAAGATGTCTGCACTCCGGTTCCCTCAGCTTTAAAACGGGACACTAGTAACATGTTCTAACTCCCTCCCACGGGTCACTTAGGAGCCTCAAATGAGAGCAGTAGATGTAAGCATTTTTAAACTATGGCAGGTGTTGCAAGAATTCATTCCATGTCCATCAGGAATAGAATCCCTAGAGAATTGCAAGAGTCATCTTGGAAAGGAGAGGGTTAAGGGGAGCCTGGACCAAGCAGCTAATAAGTGCCAGGCGTTTCCCACAAATTCCCTCACTTAATTTTCACGGCCACTTTCCAAGGTAGTTATTATTATTCCCAATTTACAGACAGGGTAACTGAAACTCAAGGAGATTAGAGGCCTGGCCAAGGTCATAGCATGAAATAAGCAGAAGCCGCGTTTATCTTGTTAAGCCACCGTCCCTTGCAGCCACCCAGCTATTTGTTCAACTGCTTGCAAGCCAAAAGCAAACAGAATATTGCCTCAATCAGAAGGGAGTTAGCAACATTTCCCAAGTGAAAGCAGTGCCTCCGCACAATCAGCTTTGTCTTGAACTTGAGTCCCGTTCTGTTTGAAGCAGCCCTCCGTGGTCTCCTCCCTCCTACAAAATCCGTCAGGCGGTCTGGCCACAGCCTCCTCCTCCAGCCTCACCTGCTCTATTCTCTGCCTCCCTTTACTACAGCCCTGTTAGCTTTTTGAAAGATCTTTGAACACAGCAGGCTCTTCCCTGTAAAGGACTTTGCACCTGCCCTCACCTCCGGTTCCTTGTTCTCCCCCCCCCCACCCCCTACCCCCACCCCCACCACCAGGTCTCCAAGGACACTTTATGCTCTGCATCAATCAGGCTCACCTTAAATGTCCCTTTCTTAAAGAGACCTTCCCGAACAGCTCATCAAAAGCAAGCTCTTCCCGTCAGTTGTCCTCTTTAGCATTTATCAAAATTTATGATGAAACTATTCACTGACTGGCTTGTTTTCTTCCCCACACCCTCCAAGAACATAAGCTCCCTAAGGCAAGAACCCTATTAGCCTCCTTATACATCCGACCAAGCACAGAGTGGTAATTCAGTGACTTGTTAAATAAACGGAAGGGAAAATGGGAGGAGGGAAGAGAATGGGGTAGCTGGAAATGCACGCAGCCTGAATTTGTTTGCTGTAAGAATGTAAAGAGGAGATACTGGCCCGTGGTCCCTAGTGTGCAGTGATTCACAACTCTTCTCTACCAAAAAGTATCTTTAACTCTGGTGTGTTATGCGATGATACCAGAAATCTAGGAAGGTCATCTCTTACTCCAAACAAAAGTGATTCCATAGGAGTTGAAGACACATAGTTCCCATGGACATTGCACACCTATTTCTAAATCCTCTGCATCACAGCCTCTCCCAGCCCAAACCCCACCTTTTCAATCAAAGCAGAATGTCTGTTTGCTTCCAAGCTTCTCTATTGTTCTCCTTTTTTTTTTTTTTTCCTCAGTTGGCCGCCAACTTCCTCCTGTTGGCCTGGGAACAGCTGAGCAGCAGCTGGAAAGGCTCATGGTCAAGTCCCCTCCAGTAATCAGGAATGGACAAATGAGAGTCAGAATAAAGGACAGAATAATCCAGCAACTCCATGTTCCCAAGTAATGGTCTGGATCTTAGACAAGACACTTGGTGTGAGGGCTTGTCCCATTCAAAGTCTAGCTGTGTCACTTTCCAGCTGTATGTTTTTTTTTTAATGTTTATTTATTTTGTGAAAGAAAGAAAGAGAGAGAGAGGGAGAGGGAGAGAGAGAGAGAGAGAGAGAGAGAGAATGAGCGGGGGAGGGGCAGAGAAAGACAGAGAGAGAGAATCCCAAGCAGGCTCCTCTCTGTCAGCAGAGCCCGACATGAGGCTCCATCGCAGGACCATGAGATCATGACCTGAGTGAAAATCAAGAGTTGGACGCTTAACTGACCCACCCACCCAGGCGCCCCTCTAGCTGTATGATTTAAGGCAAGTTTCTTGGCCACTCTGGTCCTCAGTCTCCTCATCTAAAAAACAAGAAAAAGAACCTCCTCCTAGGGTTGTCCTAAGAAGTAAATAGAATCAATGCAAATAACTTAGTCAGTCATTAGTACAGAGTAAACACAATGAATTTTAGCTACAACTATTTTCTGCGTGTAAGTGCCTGTGTCTGTAAGTGTATGAAATGTCATTAGCAGATGAACATCTTTTCTGGTATGAACATCTTATTGTTCCGTGAGTTAAGGTAAACATTTTGGGGTTTGAATCCCATCCGAGAAAGCTTATCTTCTTGAATTTTTCTATTTCTCTCTGTCTCTCTGTCTCTCTCTCCCTCTCTCTCTCTTTTTTTTTTAAGGTAAAACAACAATGTTGCAAAGTGAGAATGGAAAACAAAGGTACTGAATCCTGTAAGAGAAAAGTTTTGATCCCTGAAATAGTGGATAAACCCTGGGAACTTCGCACTAATGTGATAGGTCTTGGAAAGGCTTGGAAAGGCTGAGGTCTTGGAAAAGCTGAGTAAAAGAAGATTCTGGAAAATTGGAAAGAATGCAGAAAAATAAATAGGACTGGGATAGCCAACGTGAATCAATCACTTCCCATGTGCCAGGCACTATTTCAAACGCTTTATATGCTTTCAACTCATTTAATGCTTTTATCCCCCTTAGGAAATTGGGACCTTTATTATTACCATTTTACACAGAAGGAAACTGAGGCAGAGGGAGGCAATGTAGTTTGCCCAACAATCACATAAGTGTCGAAGAAGATCTTCATTTAAAGCCTCAGTAAAACGGATGAGCTGGTAGATATGGGATTCATTTACAATTGCAAAGGGGAAAAATCAGGTTAAGAATGGAATCCGAGTTTATGTGGATTCATAATGATGTTATTAAGGTTTTAAATTCTAAAAATGTTTGTATCGTTTTAAAACAACTTCTTAACGCTGACCTCTGTTTTACCCACCCCAACAACAATAAAAACACAATCACACTGTACTAGAGAATAAGTCATAAAAGATATGCAACACTGACTTCTTTGGTTTGGGTGAAAAGCAGTCTCAAACTTGAGAATGGGGAGCTGCGATCACTTTTTTGTTACTCAACCCTGCTGTCTGTCCCTCCTCTCCACCTTGCCCCAGTGATCGAGATATTTCTGGCGACAATAGAGAAAGACATTAACATAGTAAGAGACAGATAACAGAGTTTAAGGGCTGGCCATTGAAGGTAATTCCACACACACTATAAAACGTCTCCTTCCATGCTTTGCAATCAGGCAACTTAGTGAATAACCATCATTTTTCCAACTCCTCCTGCAAGTGCAAATTCAATACGATTCTTCAGTGGGGCACAGTAAAAAGCGAATGCAAAGGCATTTGAAAAGCTCACCCATTTAGATTTAATTACATACATAACTGGTGTCCTCCCAAGTGTAAAAACGCTGTAACTAATAAATCAGACAATAAAATGCTATCTGAGCAGAACAGATTTATAGAGAAGATGTGTGAGCAATCAAAATTCACTCCCTTGCATTGGGTATTTCTACCCAGAAAAGTTCTTAAAAACAAGAACAAATGGCTGCTCTTTGAATTGTACCTTCTTTTGAACACTCAGGGCTCTCATTTTCCTTGGAGGGGTGTTCTCCTCTACCGGCTTTGAAGTGAACAGGAGATTCCAATCTTAAAAAACATCTCTCTGTGTTAAAAGATCGCCAGATCTGTGTTTGCATGCTAGATTTTTAAGGTCCATTTCATTTATCCACTACTGTTTTTTACATGCTCAGTTCACAGCTACTAAATGAAGCTTAATGCAGTAGAAAGAATATTTCACTTTAGAGCTTCCTCAAGATACACATAACAAAGAAGATCGCAAACTTCTGCAAAGCAGTTTTTTAATTTTTTTAAATGTTTATTTATTTTTGAGAGAGAGAGAGAGAGAGACAGAGCACGAGCAGGGGGAGGGGCAGAGAGAGAAGGAGACACAGAATCTGAATCAGGCTCCGAGCTGCCAGCACAGAGCCTGATGTGGGGCTCGAACTCACAGACTGTGAGATCATGACCTGAGCTGAAGTTGGATGCCCAACCGACTGAGCCACCCAGGCGCTCCACCATTTTTTAAAAATGTGACATTCTGGAACTATGAAAATATCTTCCCAAGTATATCATAGGGGGAGAAAAGACCCTGTACTAATAGTAGTAAGATAATTTTTAGTCACTGCCAATGATTTTGACATTTATGAAATGCATTTCTTAATGTGCCTGCTTTAGATTGGATGTTTTGTGAATGACCAATTTGGAGTAAGGAAGCTCAGAAGACTGAAGTCTTGTCATGGTTTGGGCACACCTTTCCCAAGTGCAAATTGTTAGAGGGTATGGACTCACCCCCCTTTTCCATGTTCGCATTTGGAATAAAATTAAATTCAAAACATGTTTTCCTTTTGAATAAAACATCATAAAAAATAACACCTCAACACATTTTCTAGCTGCTGATCACCATGTTAAAGGCACAATCTGATCTCGGCAGATACTTTCCTAAGGAAAAGAATCAGTCAGCTGAGCAACTTCCTCATTTGTTGTGCTCATGAAAATGAAAATGTAACCGACCTTAGGATTTCAAAACCATCCCTGGTTACAAGTAAGGGAAGACATAAATAATAGTGGGGCTTTTGCTTTATCATTAAGTTATATTGCTCTTGGTTTTTCATTGGCTAATTCAGAAAGCAAAATGGCTCTCCCTAAGTTGGAACGGTGCCTCTCTTCGCTTGCTGTGCGTAGTGTACCATAAAGCCAATTTTAAGTGATTTTGTTCAGATTGGTTTGTTTGCCCGTTTTATCTGTTCGCTTGGGAGTTCTAGGCTCTCACAGGAAAGCAGGCATATAACAGGGTGAAACAGGCAAAGTTCAGAGATACTTTTGAACAACTCAAACAGGATCCATTTCCTCGTTCTTCCTAGCTGTGGATTTTTAAGTCCAGGTCTGGCTCCTGCTCTGGTTTCTCTAAATATTTATCAGTTAACAATTATGCATCTGCTCCAATGGCAACAAACTTGGCCAAAGAAAGAAATAAGAATGCTTTCTTTCCCTAGATATGCTAAATAATGCGAGTCTATTTGGAGTTTTTGAAACAGGAGCTTTCCTCCAATTATCAGACGTGGGTCATTTGGTTTTGGCACTCATTAAACATATAGAAAAACCATTTACTTCAGCGTGCGGTTTCTCCTTTAAAAAAAAAGGATCATTTCCTAAAAAAAAAGAAAAAGATCATTTCCTATTTGTTTGGCTCTTTCCAGTAAGTTTCTCTAGTAAGTATTGGCCTCTCTTATCATGCATGCTGGGTTACACTGAAGTTAATAGAACTGCTTAGTAAAGTCTACTGAACCCTGGTGCAAGAACCTTTCACACAGAAGAGAATTCCTTTCACTTAGAAATATTTTAAGAAATAAATTTAGGAAAAGTTGCCTGGTACGATCTAGAAGTCATTATTTGATCAAGATACCAAACCCAAACCTGCATTTTGCAAGCCTTTTATTTTTGAATTTGCAAAGGGCTCTTTACACAAGGTTTACTTACATTGACCTTTTATGCTTTCCACACATGTAGTTTTTAGCAACCTGAAGCAAAGCAGCAAATATAAATTGTACTAACCTTAGTATATTTATATGTCAAATTGGTGAGTGGGACAGGTAAGTCTGGCGTGCCTGAAGACGACATTTCTAGTTCGGCTGCTGGAACACAGGTGACAGGCTCAGCGATTTGGTTCTGATAGAGCCCTTGGCTTGATTTGTTCCTTTTTATCTGCACGGGCTAAGGTTTATTTGCATACTGGAATACGATTGGATGGACAAACTCGGAGCAAAAAGAAAACGACACTACTTATTTGTAACACCTAGGGCAGGAAGCCCTTGACTTTAAACTTAAATCCTTAAGAAACCAGTGCTCCAGCATTGAAACTACATCTGGAGACAGGGCACTATTTGCAGACGAATTAATTGACAAAGCCGAAACCTGTGATAAGGATACGCGGCGCAGCTGCTCTGGGCACTGAGGCCAGTTATTATTTTTTTGGCTTTTCATGCTTTTTTATGCGACTGTGAAACTTTCCGTTCTCTGACAGACTTGGAATCAGAGAATTTGAGGATTGAAAAAGAGTCTCAGAGGGCACTTGTTCTCAGAAGAAGCTGGTGAGGGGAGGTCCCTGGCCAGGTGGCCTCAGGACAATGCTGTCAGCCAATCAGTCCATGCGCCAGAAAAGCAGAGTGGGAAGAAAGTCCCTCCATACAGACCCTACCTCGAGTCAGGTTTAAAAGATCCTACCAATCGAGTGTATTCTTGGTGCTGGGTAAGCAGACCTACTGTGATTGCAGGAGCTCCGAGTTATCTTTGTTATACAGGAGAACAGAAAGGTCAGCAGGATTTTTACAGATCTCCGAGTACACTGTCACACACAGTCACCCGTATAGCAAGTTGGCAATAGCATCTGTCACAACCATCTAAAATGAAAGTAACCCTTGGTTTTGGAAGTTGGCTGTGTTTATCAGTGATTGATACAGGCAGTTGTACAAAAAAGTGGACTCAAACAGGACCCTAAGTCGTTCAATTTCTTAGAATGAATGTTTCAGTCTGGGAACATTAAAAAAAAAAATTAACTGCACTCGTCCCATTTTAAACACAAGACTTTATTGTATTGAAGCTCAAGCAAAAGTTACAATAGGAACACGATGGAAAACCACGGATACTCTTAATTCTGATTATTGAGAGTTGAGAATGGCAATTTCTTTTTCCAGGAAAAATTGCCAGCTCTCCCAAATATGAGATTCAGGTAGGGAAATGTAGGCTTATTAAATAGTTGCTCCAAATCAGGCACAGGAGCCTTACTTTCTCTTTCCATTCTTGCTTGGTTCCCCATTTTACAGATAGGGAGAGAGCAAGTAGCTTGCTTAAGATCACAGATCCAACAAGTGCAAGACCAGAATTTCATTTCCCAGTTGGGTTCCCTAAGTGAATAGTCACCCTCACGCACACTTACAGTTATTAGCCCTTTTACTCATCGAAGATAGGGTCAGCAAACATGTTCTCTTAAAGAGACAGAAAATGTTTTCTGCTTCTCTGGCCCAGATGGTTTCTGTTGTAACTTACTCGACTCTACATGCAAGAAACTATAGACAATAGATACATTAATGGGTATAGGTGTTTTCCAATAAAATTTTATTTACAAAAACAGGAGGCAGGCCAGATCGGGCTCATGGGCCAGCCCTCAATTTCTAGAACCACCATCTCCAAGGACCATGCCTGTCTCACCACGTGCTTGAAGGCCAGATAGAAACTTCTGTGTTATTTCACTATTTTTCTCTTTGTCTCTGTCCCTGCCTCTTTCTCTTGCTCTCTTTTGGGAAAATCTAATGGTCTTGTCTTTTAAAAATGTGTTTTGAGTTAAATGCACAATTATACAACAGCTCTTATATAACTTGCAGAGCGGTGCTCCGGCCATGCCCAGACAGCTGTGTTTTGCTGCTGTCTTTCCGTTTCCAGCTTTGCAGTGGTCTGTGGATGCAAACACTGGTTCACCTGCTGTCCACCACACGGGTCGTGTCAGCTCACTAGTTCCATGCTCATCCTTGATTTTATTTCAGTGAATAATTACATAAGAAGATTTCCCTTCACAGCAGACATTACTGAAGGTAGGTAAAAAGAACAGCTTTGGAAACAGGTTACCACACCTGCCCATTTAATTTCAACAAATATTTACCAAGTATCTTTTCATGGGTGAAGCACCCGTGATTATAGTATCAGGAACTCTCCAACTTTAATCTTACTTGAAGGGCAAATTTTGTTTTTCTGCCCAGAAACCACAGGGCCTGTGATCTCTACTTTTGAAGGAAGCATCGTCCTGTCCCGAGAGCTTGCCTTGTGGAATAGTGTATTCCTGGGAATGGTTGCATGGATGGAAGGCTTTATCAGACCACTTCCCTCCTTCACACACCGCACACGGCTTTGGTGAGAGCACAGGGGAGACCCACTTTAAGACTGAACTCAGGGGGTGTGCATTTTTATTTTATTTTTATTGCTTTTTTAAACATTTATTTCTGAGAGAGACAGACAGACAGAGCGCAAGCAGGGGAGGGACAGAGAGAGGTTGACAGAATCCGAAACAGCTTCCAGGCTGTCAGCACAGAGCCCGATGTGGGGCTCGAACTCAGGAACTGTGAGATCATGACCTGAGTCGAAGTTGAACGCTCAACCGACTGAGCCATCCAGGCACCCCTGTTGCATTTTTATATGTATGGGACTTGAAGTTGGGAGTAATAAACAAAAGATGTTTAATCTTCCTTACCTTCGTATGGACAAGCTAAATTACACACACACACACACACACACACACACACACACACACATACACACACACAGATGGGGCAGAGGGATGGGGCAGAAAGAGAAACATAATTTATTCTTTTCTTGAATCTAATAACTTCTTCCAGCCCTTTGTGAAAGCTGTCATTATACCAAGAAACATGTAAACTATGACTCCAGCTACTGCTGAAACTACTGTCTTATTTTATAAGGAATCCCTCCAGAGCTCCATTTAAGACTCAGTCGCTGGAAAGATAATGGAACCTTACCTTCTCCCACCCACATGAGTGGTTGAAATAGAAACCACTCAAATTTGTGAAACAAACATAATTACTTGGTCAAATAAAAAATAGCTTCTTTTTACATTTTCTGCTCTCAAAATCCAGGGTCGATTTGTCGGAGCTAAATTTTTATGCTGGCTGACATCTCCCTCCCTGGCTCCTCAGTGCTGCCCTAAGCATGGCTGGCTGAGTCTGCCGGTTGGTTGATCCAGAAATGGATATATCCCTCTGTTTTGGATCGCTGCAATTTCTGCAGACACGACATTGTTCTTATGCCTATTGGGGCTTTAATAATTTGGAAAAAGTGGGTCTTGTATGTGGCGACAGGATCTGTGCGTGGTTGGCGTGCTGGTGTTAAAAATGGAGGTGCAAGGCAGCATTTGAGTACAGGAGCCTACGTATTTGAGGGCTAACTTCTGTTCCTCGGCCATTCTTCTCCAATTAGCAATATCTCCTCACCTCTGATTTCTCCTGCCCTTCACACACCCTTCCATTGTTCTCTCTTTGTTTTGGCAGATGCCCCTCTTATCTGACACAATCAGGACACTGATCAACTGGTCGAGTCACCGAAACAAACAGTAGGCTAAAGCCTCCCTCAGATCCTGAGTTTAGCTTATATAGGTGTTTGCTAAATTTTACGGGCCAAAGACATTTCTTAGATCTGGGTCAGCTGCCAGAGTTTGAAATAATCTTGCATGGCCTTCACAGTGCACTTGTTTCCTCCAAGTGGAGAGAGAAATTAAAGACACTAACGGCATTTTTGAGGCAATGTGAATGTAGGCTACTTTGAGATTTTTTTTTTAAATTTTTTTTTTCAACGTTTATTTATTTTTGGGACAGAGAGAGGCAGAGCATGAACGGGGGAGGGGCAGAGAGAGAGGGAGACACAGAATCGGAAACAGGCTCCAGGCTCTGAGCCATCAGCCCAGAGCCCGACGCGGGGCTCGAACTCACGGACCGCGAGATCGTGACCTGGCTGAAGTCGGACGCTTAACCGACTGCGCCACCCAGGCGCCCCGGCTACTTTGAGATTTTTATGACATTTCCCATATTGTTTTACCATGGTCTTGTGCGTAGATTACACAGGAACATGCTGAACAACTTGACAAGGTCAGGTGTTTGTATAACACTCAGTTTTACACATAGTTTTCATAAATGCAACACTCCTTTTCCTCCAGATAAATCTCCAATTCAAATTACATTTAATTCAATCATGCAATTGAAACACTAGGGCTCATGTGAATGATCAGGTTTTGGAGCAGAGATGTGACTGTTGGTAAGAGAGGAAACTGTGCCTTAAACTGGGTGAATACAAACACGAGCGTCAATGCTGTGGTTTTGCTTTTTACTTTTTCAGCATATATTAGAAAAGCTTATTTATTTTGAGACACACAGAGAGAGAGAGCATGCACATACATGCACATGCATGCCCGTGAGCTGGGGAGGGGCAGAGAGAGGGAGAGACAGAATCCCAAGCAAGGCTCCACACTGTCAAGGTAGAGACGAATGAGGGGCTTGAACTCACAAACCATGAGATCATGACCGGAGCCGAAATCAAGAGCCAGATGCTTAACGAACTCAGCCACCCAAGCGCCCCAGCTTTTTCAACACTTTAAAAAAACATTTAAAGTCAAACATACCATACATATATAGAAAACTGTAAAAATCATAAGCGTACATTTCAATAAATACTCATACAATGAACAAAACAAAATCACTATTTAAGTCAGGGAACAGAGCAATATCAGTACCTCAAAGCCCACCTTGTATATCCTCCCATCTCTATCCCCTTTTCTCTCACCCTACATTAGGATATCACCAATAGCCTAACTTATAATGCCATGCATTCTTTTTTTCTTTTTTCCTGAACTTTCCTGGCTTTACATGTCAGCTGCCTGTTGGGCACCTGAGCTGCATGTCACATAGTCATATACCTGGGTTTCCAAACTCAAGAGCCTACATATTTGTTTCATGTGAACCCATGCAGTGTAACAACACAAAGCAAGGCAAAACAAAACAAGGCAGAGATTCCGATTCCCTGGGAGTGATTTGAGCCCAGGTATCAGTATGCACGCAAAGGTCCTGTGGTAGTTCTGAAGCGTAGTCAGCTGTCAGAACCACTGACGCAGTTCTGGCTCCGCTTTGTCAAGGTCCAAAGTTGCAGCAACATCCACTTCTCACGGAAGACTTCTACAAAATGCAAAGTCTCAGACCTCATCTCAGACCTACTGAATCAGAATCTTTGGACACAGAGCCCAGCAGTCTGTACTTTAATGAGCCCTTCAGGTGATTCTGAGTCAAGCTTAGGTTTGAGAACCGCTGCGCTCAGACATAGACCCGACCTATCTCTGTTATAAACAGGATGTTGCACTCAATTAAGTTAACCTAGTCCTTTCGTTTATATTTTAAGAACCATAACCGAACCTGGTATCATTTCCCAAAATCGAATCTCTTCCTTGAATTTCCTGTTTCTGATCATGCAAAAACGGTACCACCAAACTTTAGGCATCTATTTTTATTGGTTAACCTAAAAATTTTAACACACTTAGAAGCATATGTATACATTTAATCACCATCTCACACAGAATTTAAGGACTCTGAAAATTTTATCTCTTGATTCTCTATTCCTATTCTACATGTTATATGCCTGTTACAAATTTTTGTTCCACTGCCCCAAAGGAATCATAATTATATAATTATTGCCCTATTCAATCAATTCCTATTTTACTTTACTTAATTATGTAAAAATTTCTTTGGCCATTGCTCATTCTTTTACCTTAGCCCTTTCTTCTGCTGTAGTTTTCTTCTTTGAGAGTCTCGTAGAGGCTCACATTCTTGTCTTCTTGTCAGGAGATTGTCAATGTTGGTAGTATTTCAAAGAACTTTTGGCTCTGTTGGTTTTCTCTACTGTATGGTCACTTGTTTGACTAATTTCTGTTCATAACCTCACTTTCTTTCATTCTCTTCTCTCGACATTTGTTTTTGCTGTCCCTTTTCTAACTTCTTCTTCTTTTTTTAATGTTTAATGTTTTATTTTTGAGAGAGAGGGCATGAGCAGGGGAGGGGCAGAGAGAGAGGGAGACCCAGAATCTGAAGCAGGCTCCAGGCTCTGAGTTATAGGCACAGAGCCCCATGTGGGGCTCGAACTCATGAACTGTGAGACCTTGACCTGAACGGAAGTCAGATGTTTAACTGACTGAGCCACCCCGGTGTCCCTTTTTTCTAACTTCTCAATACTTACATCATTTTATTTTCATCCTTCTTCCCTCTAAAGTTCTAAATTTCCCTCTATGAGTGTCTTTAGTGACATCTATAAGTTGAATATAGTATTTTCATTTTTGCTCAATTAAAGATACTTTCAAATTTCCATTGTGATTTCTTCTCTGACTCATGATTTATTTGGAAGTGCATTTCTTCGTTTCTCTGTTGGCTGGCAATAAACAACCCCTCAATCATTGCAGTTCACATTAGTAGGGCTATATTTTTATCTGCTTATAAAGTTAGCATCTCTACGTCTTCCTAGGAAATTGAACTTTTTTATCATTATAAGCTCTCTCTGCTCCTCTTTATGATTTTGCCCTAGAGTTTCCTTGGAGAGATTATCCCCATAGTAGCTTTTCCTTCAGTTAGGGTTTGCATAATAGGTCATCTTCTATCTCCTTACTTAATCTCTGCATATTCCCAGTGTTCATAGCAGCATTACCAACAGCAGCCAAATTAAGGCAAGAGCCCAAGTGTCCATCGACTGACAAATGGATAAAGAAGATGTGGTTTATATATGCAATGGAGTATTACTCGGCAATCAAAAAGAATGAAATCTTGCCATTTGCAACAACGTGGATGGAACTGGAGTGTACCATGCTAGGCAAAATAAATCAGAGAAAGACAAATACCATATGATTTCATGCATATGTGGACTTTAAGAAATAAAACAGAGGAACCTAGGGTAAGAGAAGGAAAGATAAGATACAGAGAGGGAGGCAAGCCATATGAGACTTGTAAATACAGAGAACAAACCGAGGGTTGCTGGAGGGGTGTGGGGTGGGGGGATGGGGTGAGTGGGTGATGGGCTTTGCGGAGGGCACTTGTTGGGATGAGCAGTGGGTTTTGTGTGTAGGTGATGAATTGCTGGATCCTACTCCTGAAACCATTATTACACTGCATGTTAACTAATTTGGATTTAAACAAAATTAAAAATAAATAAATAAATAAATAAATAAAGCAAAAAAAAAAAGTCTGTATCTTTATGTCTTGCATATGGTTCTTTGAATGGCCCATAGTTGGGTTTTTTTTACCTATGCAATTTTATAAACATTCTTTTTTAATTGCATCATTTCATTTATTGATATGTAATACAAGATACAGACAAATTTATGTTTAAAAATTCTACCATCTTATGAAATACTTTGGTCTTCCTTACTCTACGTTCTTTTTCTCTCTTTTCTTACCTTTTTTCTAAAAATTATTTTAAATTAACTTAAGGTGTTAGTCTTAAAATTAGGGGCGCCAGGGTGGCTCAGTGGGTTGAGTGTCGGACTTTGGCTCAGGTCATGATCTCACAGTTCTGGAGTTTGAGCCCCGCGTCAGGCTCTGTGCTGACAGCTCGGAGCCTGGAGCCTGCTTTGGGTTCTCTGTCTCTCCCTCTCTTTCTGCATCTCACCTGCTCGCACTCTGTCTCTCTCTCTCTCTCAAAAATAAATAAACATTGAAATTTTTAAAAATTAAACCAAACTAATTTTAATTTTACATTTAGTGTACATTCATTTTAATTAATTTAAAAATTAATTCCTCATTCGCTCTATCAGCTTAGGGATTACATATTGTCTTTATTGTTATTTTAATGGCTCTTTGAGATACTAAGGGTATTTTGTCACTTATCAAAGTCTAAAATTAATTGGTGCTTTTACTTTTTTCTTCGGTTCATCCAAATACTTGAAACACTTTATTTACATCCCTCCCAATATCCATGTGATTGCTGATAGATGTTTACTTACATGTTTGTGTGCATGGCAATCTTCCTTTTTTCCACTCCACTTCCATTTCCTCACTGCCTCAAATCTTACCTCTCTTGCTCCCTGGTTTCTGATTTAGTTTAACCAGTAGAAATGAGGGGTGGGGGTGGGGGAGGAGGTGCTGACCAGAGAATGACATGTAGGAGGAGAGGAAAGCCCGAGTGCTTCCTCCCTTGCTTCTTTTTTGTCTGAGCGACACTCTGGTGCTTTCTGGCACATTCTGGCATGTTCTGGCATGTTCTGGCAGGGCGGCATCTTCCTCCCAAGACCGAGGCCCTGCTGAGTGTCCCTCCCTGTGGAGCGTTGGCTTCTACAACTCCCTTATTTACTGGGCTCTGAGAACACCATTTCCACGTCTATATCTTCAGGTTCTGAGGTCTTCAGTACCCTTCGTGGACTGCCCACGTTCTGTGAAGAGTCCCTTCATTAAATCATCTTCAAAACTCCAGCCAGGTGTGCCTTCTGTTTTTTTGCAGTGACCCTGAAAGGATTTTTAGAACTTCAGAGGCCCCTTCTTTTGAGGGTGGGGTTGGGTGGGAGGAAGGTTCTATAATTAGTTATGTATAATAACAATAAGTACCAACAAGCCATTATGCAAAACAAAGTACTGGGAGGATAACCTACACGTATACTTGTGGTCCTTCATCTGATTGCTCTGTCCCCTAATTCTCACCCAAATGGGAGAATTATGAAACCTGTATTCACTATTCTCTTGACTGACTTCCATTGTGTTTCTAGGTGCTCCACAAAGTTATTTCCAACTTTATAAAAATGAACTTATTTTTTCCTTAAATATTATACCAATAAGAGTCATCCATATTATTGAATATCACTGGAGGTTCTTTATTTTGACTGCTGGATATTATACCTTTCTGATAATAGTTTATTCATCCAGTCTTTTGATAATGGGTTTTTGGGGATTGCTATTGTGAATAGTGCTTCTATAAAAAATATTTTTGTGTATATTTCTCTTGACTGTATATATCTGAAATCAAATTTTCTGGTTCTTAAGGAACATGAGTGTTACACTTTGGGATATAAGGCCAAAGCGTCTCTATCAATTTAGGCTTCCGCCTTCAATGGAAAAAGGACCCTAGGGATCTATATTCTCCGGCATTTGCTAGTGTTTTCTCATTTGGATAGATTTTTATAATGGGTTTTGTTTGTTTATATGTAAAAACCCACTGTTAGTTTAAAGAAGGTTCCGTTTTATTTTTACTTTAGTCACAGCTTTTGTTTTATTATGAATATGTTGAATGTTGTAAACTTATTTTCTTTCATATCATCTTAGCTTTTCATGTTTCTTTTTTCTTTTTAAATTCTGTATGTTGTCAGTTACATTTATGGATTTTGCTAATATTAAAAAAATCCCTGCATGCAGGAGATAAAGCTAAATTGGATTTACATTTGATGACTTACACTGGAATGAAAATATCAGTATATCTAGAAATGTGCAATAATAAAATTGCCATGTATTAAAATCTGCGAGGCCCAGCAAAAAAGAGAAACACTTCAAAGGAAATTTTTGTTCCTGAAAACTTAGGTTAAAGAAGAATTTTTCAAATTGAATATTCATTTTAAATAGCTAAGAAATCCATAGCAGTATGTACCTAAAGGAAGTAGAAAGAAGGAGATAATAAAAGTAAAGACAGGTATTGATTAAATGGGGGAAAAAAAAGAGAGAGAGACAATAGAGAAAGTCAACAAAGCCAAAGGGTTGACATTTTGGACAAAATAATAAGATGGAATCCTTTGCAAGACTGACCAATAGAAGAGAAAAAAGGTACAAAAATATTTTGATTAAAATGGGACATGCTTGCAGATAAAATAACGATTTTTTTTAAAAAAAGGAAAGCAGTATCAACAACTGCATATGAATTAGGCAATTGTTCCTGCACCATTTATTGAAAAAACTATTTCTTTTCCATGATTACCTTTGTACCTCTGTAGAAAATCAACTGTCCACCTATATGTAGGTTTATTTATGGATTCTCTGTTGCGTTCCATTAATCTATTTCTCTGTCTTTAGACTAGTACCACACTGTTGTAATAACTATCACTTTATCATGAGTCTTAAAATCGGGCAGTGTTGTCCCTCCAACATTGTTCTTTTGCAAAGTTGTTTGTGTTTTTTTTGATCCTATTTATTTCTTTATAAATCTTACAATCAGTCTGTCAATTTCCCTAAAAGGTTTCTGGGATTTCAATTGGGATTCCATTGAAACTTCTCCTTCTCCTGGGACTCCAGCCACATTTTATAGATCATATCACCATATCCTTTACTCATGTACCTTTTCTTCTCCATTTTTCCTTATTTTGTCTGTCCAGGCTTCATTATGGAAAATTTCTTCTATCCAAATGGATTTACTAATTCTTCCTTTATCTATATCCAATATTTTTTAATGTTTATTCATTTATTTTAAGAGAGAAGAGGGTAGAACACGAGCAGAGGAGGGGCAGAGACAGAGAATCCCAAGCAGGCTCCATGCTTTCAGGGCAGAGCCCGATGCAGGGCTCAATCTCATGAACCACGAGACCACGCCTTGAGCCAAAATCAAGAGTCAGACATTTAACCGACTGAGCCACCCAGGTGCCCCAATCTGCATCCAATTTTTATTAAATAATTCACCCAGGCAGCTTTTGATAATGGCCATTTTTAGTTCAAGACATCTTCCTTTATTATCCTTTTTTTTTTTTTTTTTTTTTTAGTTTCCAGGTCTCATGAAATTTTCAATTTTGTCTTTTAAATCCAGATCTTTTGAAGTCTATGTCTGATAATCCCAATATCCTAAGCCTCTGCACTGAGAAATACATCTTGTCCTTTGTTCTTTATGGCTTTTTTTCATGTCGCCTTCTCCTCTTCTGGCTCTGCTCGCTCTTTGGCATGAAGCATTTGATTGAAAAATTTGTTTCTAGAAATAATCAGAGAACTACAATGATGTTATCTTCTCCCAAAGAATGTGTGTATTTGCTACTGCTAGACTCCTGGTATCTCTAGGTCTCTCCAAACAACTCTGGGCCTTAGTATTCTAGAATCAAAGTAGAAGGGTTTCATCAAGGCTACCCTTCCTGTCTCTGCATGCTCTGGGCTAAGCGCCACCAGATTGTCAAATGGGCAGCACAGCCTTACTCAGATGTTACATATCCGCAATGAGGAAATGCCCTCAATGTGAAGATTGTCCAAACAGTGGGCTTCCTTTTCAGGACTTCCATCCTGCCCTGGAATCTGGCCTGAGAGCATTTCACTATCTGGTTAGCAAGTTTTGTTACAAGACACTTGTTTAAATAAATATTTTGTCCAGAGATTCTCATTGCTCTTCAGTGGAGGGTTCAGTCCAAATTATTTGTTCTGCCATTATCGGAGGCAGTTATTGAGAAAATTCTCTCAATTTTTAAAGTGAAAGTTAGGTTAAATGATAATTCTAGGTTGGCAGCTTTGTTTCTCTGTCAGTCATTTATCAGTACTGTTTTTTTCATGGTATTCTCATTTTTACTATGATATGTCTAAATGTATGTTTTATTTTTATCCCTTTTAGGGTTTATTTTGATACCTAAATCTGAGTTTTATGGCCTTCATTAGTTTTGGCGATTTCTCAGTCTTTCTTCCTGTTACGCGTATGTTGTATCTTCTGATTTTAACTTCTGTATTATTGAATATCTGTTTTCTGTTTCCCACATCTTGCTTTCTCTGTGTGGTGTATTAAACCTTTTCCTCAAATCTATACTCGAGTTTACTTAATCTCTATTCAGCTGTTTTTAATCTGCTATTTAGGGCATCCATTAAGCTTTTCATTTCAGTGACTATGTTTTGTTTTGTTTTTTCTTTCTGGAATTTCATTTGCTTATTTTAAAAGTCATCGTATTCTTTTTGGTGTTGTCTTGTGTTGATTTAAATAAGATGAAGAGTCTGAAATCATCATTTAACTAAAGAATTCAACAGAATCACAGATGTATTATATCTTTACACAGAAATGATAACAAAACAAAAGCCTAATGTACTTCTGGGCTAATAGTGAAACCTCAGAATATTTGTCAGTGCAAATAGAATTACTTGGGTAAAACACATAAAAGTCCACTGAGGTTATATTTCACAAAACACAGCACCAATCTCCAAAGTCTCAATGTCATTGAAGGCTCATGTGTAGAAATAACACTTCCAAGAATGTGTTATGAAATAGAGCAGGGTTATTCATTTTTATACAAATCTCCATAGCAGAAAGGAGAATCACACTGAGACGTTTCAGTGAGTGTTCTTAATTCACCACTTTATCAGAACTACATTTAAGATGTGAAATTATTTCTGCTACTCTGTACTGGAAGGGGGAAGAAGGAACATTGGATTGTTAGCCTTCTGATATTTCTTTCATTAGCATTTGGGAGGGGCCGTAGCTTCAAGGCTAAGTGATAGGACACAGACAGGGAGGATAAGCCTCTGTTTATGAAATCTCAAAGAAGAAAGAATTTTTTTACACCCACAGCCTAGGCTAAGGAGCTCTGGCCATGCCGTTGCCTAGTCACCCAGGGATTCAGAGGGCATATTTTTCTATTACTTTCTTTAATGAGCGTCAACCATTCCAGGAAGTCGAGTTTCTTGGTTTCTATCTCCTCTTCATGCAACCTTGACTGCTCTCCTTACTTGGCTATCAAGGCAACACATTCTCAAGGGCAGGAATAGTTTGTTTGTCCCAATTTTTAGTTTCCTCTGTTCTTTTGTCTTCTGGGGATTTCTCTTGCTTTCTTTTTGGGCCAAGTATTCTTTTGATAGCTGGTTGTTATATTTTTATCTTGCATTTTTAGTTGTGTTTTTTAAGGAGAATTTCCACATGATCTAGTCTGCTAAAGTGAGCGAAATAGAAATTACTTTTCCAAAAGAACACAGTCATTAACAAAAAGTAAACCTGGGGCACCTGGGTGGCTCAGTCAGTTAAGTGTCTGACCTCAGCTCAGGTCATGATCTCACAGTTTGTGGGTTCGAGCCCGTGGCTGGCTCTGTGCTGACAGCTCAGAGCCTGGAGCCTGCTTCTGATCTCTGTCTCCCTCTCTGCCCTTCCCCCTCTTGTAATCTGTCTCTCTGCCTTTCAGAAATGAATAAATGTTAAAAAAATTTGGCTTATTAAACTTCTAGGCTTATGACTTGTTTATTTTTAGTTTGCACATACTTTGGGGAAGCTTTTTCTTATAAATGGCAATCAATATCAGAAAATGTTCTTAGTCTGTTATAGTTTTTTTTTTTTTTTTTTTGCTTCATTATTACTTATATGCATCAAGGTGTATCTGTTTAGAAGAGCTTCCTTGATTTGGAGCTATTCCAGAAATTTCAGCTTTTGTCCCTTTATAGAAACTCTTGGCTGATTTATGCTAATAAGGTACAAAGTCATACCAGGTTATTACTGCTCCAAGACTAAGTTAAATTTGTACTTAGAGTTCTAGATGGAGTCTAACCTCAAAGTTCACTAGTATTCAGATATTTTTGGATTTGTCTTGAGAACTGACCATATTAATTCATTAGAAGTATTCTTAAAGGAGGGGCTACAATGTTCCTGGGAATAATTCTCTAAGTGAAGATAGCATCAGACAAATAAATCTCGGTTTATATAATGCTTCAGTTATCAGAGATGAGGGTTGAAACTGATCACAACTTGTTATTTTCTGGGGAGATTTACTCCTGATTAGGCACTCCCTTTCTTAAACGTGGTCTCACATCGTAACAACAGGGAAAGAATGGGCTGAAATTAATCAACGAAAAAGTCATTGACTAACGCAAAGTCAATCTTACATATACATGAAGTAATCCCAGGGGTATTCAATTTATCTCTATTACCTATATGATAAAGAGACATGTAAAAGGGAAGAGACAGATATATTCCTTAGATACTGGCTTAAAGGCATTAACAAACCCAGAAAATACATTTTCACTGGCATTTTTGGAGACTCTACTATATCAACTGTGGCAGCAAAGATGTAGGACCCAGAGCAATGCCCAACAGATAAGGTAGCCAGGGAGATAGGATAGTATTCCGGCAGCTAGGATAGGTACTGGAAGCTTAGTGACCACCAAGAGACAGGTTGTACCTTTGGCTCTAGAATCAGCTTTATTCAGCTGTAAATGGCAGCAACAAGGTGCTCTCAGGTGATCCTGTGGACAATAAAAGGCTGGAAAGAGCCCTCACTCAAAGGAATGGGTCACAAAAGGGGAAGCAGATGAGCCATAATGCTGACTGGTGGTAACCAGGGCCTGGTGAGAAACTGATGAATGGGTAAGGAGTTTTACTTTGGAGCGACAGAAATATTTTGGAACCAGAGAGGGGTTGTAGTTGAACCATACTGTGAATGGATTAAACACCACTGAACTGTTGATTTTCAAATGGTTAATTTTATGGTATGAAAATTTCACCTCGATGAATTACTTGAAACATATAAAGGGGAAGAAAATAGAAGCTTATTCTTGACCACAGATGACAACCCAAGAAACACCCCAAATAATGGGTGATTCTTCCATGGGGCTCTGGACCTTACAACAACATGGATATGAAAACCCTGAGAAACAGTTTTTATTCCTTTCAAACTGATCCAGGAATGGTTGCCCTGGGGAAATATGAGTTTCATGCCGTTTAAAATATTTTGCTCCCATGTCCTATTGTTTCATTCTCAATCCTTAGATATTGTGACAACATAAATAATGATTAGCATGTATCGGGTAACACTTCAAGAATATTCCAAAAGGGTAACTTTTGTATACTTTTCTTGTTGTTTCTGATCATTTTCTAGAGGATAAAGGATGGTTTCTCTCACATCTCCCCCTCCCTCAAAGAATAAAACAAAACTAGGTACTAATCCAAAATTTTTCGTAAGTCATCCTGATTAGTTTTGGAAAGGGTTTGTACAACATCTGAGAATTGGGAATTTATTTCTGTCTGAAGCCAGGCGAGTATAGCTTTAAAGCACGGAACAGCAATTTAGAATGTGGAGTTTAAACATTTTGAAAACAAATGGTGTGTGAACATAGGAAATGGCTGCCCTCAGGCGATAGTATCATGATTGTCCTGGGCCCACATTTCAAAGCCTCCCTCTAAACCATTGGGAGGTGGCTCTCCCAGGATAGAACTTTCCGAGACCAAAAAGCAATGGCACATTTATCTCCCTTAACTTCCTATATAAAGAATGATTTCTTAAATAAGTGGATCATGAACTCCATAAACACATATAATCTAACACTATCTGTAGGCTATCCAAACTGTTCCTTCAACAGTACAGAGTTCTGGAAGAGCTCTGGGAAGTTCATTGTGCATTAACTAGTTGATTTTCCATGAGAATTTTGTCCCCCAGTACAAATTTAGGCTTCCAATTCAATTCCCAAGCTGTGAAATGTCAAGAAATACACAGCTAATGCCAAAAAAATGGCTTCTTTGGACTTTAGGAAGCACCTGTGTATAGAGATTCGAGTCTGTTTCATGAAATTGTGAGTCACTCATGCCTTACCCAAGTAGACCATTCCAGGGTATTGAAATTGACCTTGTATACCTATTCTTATCTCAACTACCATTTGAGTGGGGGCTGACCCCATAGCAAAAAACTTTTATGTGCTTCTAAATCTGGGCTAGCGCTGTGTGTGCATGGACAAATTCTTTTACCCTGGGGAACATATAGAAAGAGGCTGGTGGTATTCTCCCTGAAGAGTGTAAAACAGGACATTCATAAAATTGAGCAAATAAAATCACTCTTTGTAAATATAGAACCAAGGACAGAAAAACCACGGTGCTTCAGAGTCCCTTTTAGGCATCTGGATTAGAAAGGCATTTTGCTTAGTAAATCCATACTAAATCCTATTGCATTCTGGGTTCATACCAATGAAGTATCCAGCAGCTGATGCTTCCATTCCATCTGCCTGACTTTACACACTCCAAAAACTGTAGCTACTGGAATCCTGTTCATTATTCAAAATCAAAGTTTCAAAGAATGACATTAACCATAACAAAAATAGCTATGATGGCAACTGATGGGTTTTTAGCATTATTATGAACCCAGTTGTGCTCTCTGTTTTTATAAAGGTTACAGATGAAAAGTGAAAATATTCTTCCCATTTGTGCAGGCAAGAAAACTGCGTTTGGTGAGGTCAGTTATAGCCTCAGTTTCATGTCTTCCTGACCCTTCCTGACCGACCATTCCAAATCAGTTTACTCCCTACCTTCTTTGCCTGCTACATTTTATAAAAATGCATTAACTCTATCTTGCTATATTTTTAAATCTAGCACCCATACATACCCTGGGTCATTCTTGCAGAGGCTTAGAAATTGAGGGAATGGCCCACCTCACTCAGCCTTGTACCAAATGCAGTACAGAGGGAAGTGCCTTGCATATTAACAGGATCTAACATAATTATTTTTAAGTTTTGTAAGTTACTGGCATTGATGTTAGAAAAGTACTTAGACTTGGGTATAGACCACCCGGTGTCTATCTTCTGAATAACTAATGGTTTATTGTTCCACATTTCCTCATGATGGTTCAACTTGATTGGCCATAGATAGAAATACTCATATTACGGTTAAGAGCCAGGATCCCCAACCAGCATACCTGGTCCAAAGCATTCTTGGAAAGTTGTTAGCACCACAGTTTTCCATCCACAAAACTGTGATTAATCTGGTTAGTAAAACAAGATACATGGTGTTCCTCATTGGTTAACATACAAGGATATTTCTCACAAAACTTTATGTTTATTTGCCTTGAGAGGCAAGGAGACCATGAGCATGTCACTTGGCCAGAATTCTTCTTTGTGGCAGCTTTGAACTGCCAGGTTTTGTTATCTTAGGTTGAGGTTAATTTGTTCTGTGACCACATTGTCATTCTGCCAACTTTCTTCTCATAATCCAAAAAGCTAAATATATCAAAGCTTCAGTAACTGGAAAGATATTACATTTCCTCCTCTCATCCCCTAGTGGAAGGGTGAGAAGATCTCTGCATGTTTCTCATAATTCAGTTTAAAAGTAGAAAACCCTGGGGAGCCTGGGTTGCTCAGTCAGTTGGGCATCTGACTCTTGATTTCGGCTCAGGTCATGGTCTCACGGATCATGAGTTCGAGCCCCGCATCAGGCTCTGTGCTGATAACGTGGAGCCTGCTTAGGATTCTGTCTCCCTCCCTCTCTGTTCCCCCTCTGCTTGTGCTCTCTCTCTCTCTCTCTCTCAAAATAAGTGAATAAACTTAAAAAAAAAGAGTAGAAAACCCTGGAGAATTTTTCTGGGCTTTCCTTTCAAGCAAACTCCATTTATAAATTACCTTATGATCTTCACATTTTGAATCATATTCTTTAATCTCTGTTTAGCATGAATTCTTCTAGATAGAAGACTATTATCTCTTGTAAGAAAGAGACTGCTACTTGTCCACCAGAATCCATTATCCTCATCTTCCAAATCAATAGAATTGAGACTGATACATGCCGACACAGCACAGTTCCAGAAGTTATGTGTCCATTTCTTGGTCCAGGACTTCAAACATGGAGGCTACCCCCTCTGTCTTCTCTTTCCCTTTTCCACCTGCAAGAAGTTAGATGAGGTGAGGATTCAGTTCTCAGGGATGGCATTGCAATGACAGAAGGAATCTGATCTATGAATGACCTCAAGTAGTAGGGATCTCTGAAAACCTAGAGTGAACTCATAGGCACATTTATGGGAGAGAGACATGGACAGCTTTTATTCTTAGATCACTGGATTTTTGGAAATCAGTTAAGGTGGTTTAGTCTCACTCTGACAAATAATCTGCTCTTGTATCACCGTAACTAGAAGAGTCAAAAAGCCAACAGAATATCCAGAAAACCTAGTGGCAAAACTGAACCTCTCACCATTTATTTTTTTCATCTTTTAAGTTGGGTCAGTTATATCTATCTTGCACATGACAGAAGACTTTTCCAATTCATAGGAAATATTTGGCAATCTGTCCAAGATTTTCCACTATGCTTACTAGATATCACAAAGTCTGTTATATTTAGTCACAACTTGATATCAATTTGGCATGAACACGCTCTGGCCCTTGTTATCGTCCCGTTTCTCTTCAACTTAGTATTACGTGAACTCTGTAATTCCTCTGCAGAATAGTGATCAAGAATCGTCTCATCATTTCATTAAAATACGTATTTTTAATTGCACCAAGCATGCTAATTGTTTTGTTTGTTTGTTTACCTAATGGTCTGGTCTAAGGGTTAGCAAACTGTCTCTATGTGTGAGATCATAAATATTTTAGCCTTAGCAGGCCCTATGATCTCTGTCACAACAATGAATTTTCACTGTTACAGACCTAAAGAAATCATGGAGTCTACGTAAATGAATGGATGTGACTCTATTCCAGTAATTTACAAAAATGGGTAGTGGCTGGATTTGGTCCAAGGTCTACATAAATAGGATATAAAACATAAATACGTTGGATTTGATCCACAGGTCATAGTTTGCTGGCCCATGTCTTGGAAGCTTGGAAAATTATTTCAACTTCACTTCTACTGATGTCTTCGGAACTTTAACGCCATCCATCCTGGCAGGTTTTTTTTTTTTTTAAATCCTTTTTTTTAAATTTGTTTTTTAAAGGTCTTATCCAAATTTCAGTTAGTTAACATCCAGTGTAGGGGAGCCTGCGTGGCTCAGGTCATGATCTCTCTGTTCAAGACTTCGAAGACTGTGTCGGGCTCTCTGCTGTCACTGCGGAGCCGGCTTCGGATCCTCTGTTCCCCTCTCTCTGTGCCCCTCCCCTACTCGTGCTGTGTCTCTCTCTCCAAAACATAAACATTAAAAAAAAATGTAATATATCCTGACAGATTTTTTTTTTATCTCATCTTGATCTACTTTCCTCACTTTTGTTGCCAAGCTTCTAAGTACATCTGGAAACTTTTACGCCTTTCAGTGCTATTTCACATTTTATTTTGAATATCTGCTTATTTTTGTGTTCATCACTACTCAATACTCTTTCCCACTCCTCTTCTAAACCTTCCATTAATCATCCTGAATGGAGACAAACTGTTCTTCAAAGTGGTTGAGCTCATTTACACTTCAGTAAGCAGTGGCCGAGGTTCTTACTGCTTCACATCCTTGCCCATAGTGCAGGCTTTTGAATTTCTGCCAGTTTGGTGGTTGTAAAACAGGGCCAATGCATTCCACAGTTTGAGGGGGAGGAGATGGTATCATATTCGAGTGGATAAGGATGATGCTCCCAGGAGTTGAGCAGTGCGCGATCCATGCAATCGTGTAGAGCAACCTTGGTATGAAACATATCTCAGTGTGGTTTGAACTTCTAACCTTTGATTATTAATGGGCTTGAGAATCTTTTCACTTGTTTCTCTATTTATTTATTTTTTTAATTTTCACTTGTTTAATGGCTACTTACATTTCTTCATTTATGAAGTATACATTTGTGCCTTTCACCCAGTTTTCAATTCTTGCTACAGTCTGCATACCAGACCTTTGTCAATCATATGTTACAAATATCTCCTCTCAATTTGTGTATTTTTACCCTTTGCAGGTGTCTTTGGATAGACATAGGTTTCTTATTTTCATGAGGTTAATTGGGTATTAATTTTCTTCCACGGTAAATGCTTTTACTATATGGTTTGATGAGTTATTCCTTGCCCTGAAGCCAGAAAAATTTTCTTCTCCATTATCTTCTAAAAGTTTTCAGTTTTACGATTCACATTAAAGTTTTTTTTAATCTACCTGGAATTGATTTTGCCTTTGTGTTATCCAGCATTATTTATTGAATAGTTTGTCTTTCATTTAACTTCAGTCGTAAATTAAGTTTTAATACATGTATTATTTGTTTCTGTTTTCTTTATTTGGGTCAACTTAGTCTTTGTCTAAATGTATACTTTTTGTCCACATAATATATATATATGATTTTGTATATTGTTTCTCTATTTCAAAAATCATCTCACTTTCCATATTTCCAACTGATTTTATAACTATGATATTTATAACTATGACATTTTTGGAGCATTTTTGTCTATTTGTTCCCTGTTCTTTGTCAGACTTTTTCTATTTTTTTTTTATATTATAGAGAGTGCGATGATGGACATTTTATGCGTATACCTTTTTCTTTTTTTTTTTTAATGTTTATTTATTTATTTTGGAGACAGAGAGAGCGGGGGGGGGGGGCGAGAGAGAGGGACACAGAGAATCCCAAGCAGGCTCCACACTGTCAGCGCAGAGCCTGATACGGGGCTCGAACTCACGAACAGTGAGACCATGACCCGAGGCAAAAATCAAGTCAGGCACCCGACTGACTGAGCCACCGAGGCACCCCCATATACCTTTTTCGTATGCTGAATAATATCCTGAGTACATAGTCTCAGGAATAGGCATATTGACTAAGAGTAATGATATTTCATGGCATTAAATACCATAAATTAAATATCATCATACTTAATTCAAAAATGATGATTTCACTTAAACATTATAATTTGCTTTGGCTTGGTTTTTAATAAGCACTTATTTGATTGTCCATGACGCTAAACAGGGTACCTTGAGTCATTATTGTCCACGGCCCTTCACCAGTGGGTCTCCTGGTCACTCTCTTTATGTTGAAGTTTGGTGCTTTACATGAAAATTTGAATGGGCTCTTTAATTTTTTTTTTTCAACGTTTATTTATTTTTGGGACAGAGAGAGACAGAGCATGAACGGGGGAGGGGCAGAGAGAGAGGGAGACACAGAATCGGAAACAGGCTCCAGGCTCCGAGCCATCAGCCCAGAGCCGGACGCGGGGCTCGAACTCACGGACCGCGAGATCATGACCCGAGCCGGAGTCGGACGCTCAACCGACTGCGCCACCCAGGCGCCCCTGAATGGGCTCTTTAGAGGTTACAGATTTATACCACCTACTGCATAACTTGACTTTTTTTTTTTTTCTCAACAGCTAACATCTATTTTAAGCCCCTGTTCAGTCTGCTTTTTTTTCGTTCCATCATATTGGACAAATCGCACAAGATTAATCTTGAGCTCTTGAATAGCGGCGAAGGACTCCTTTTCCAGCTGCATTTTGGCACAGATGTGGCCTCATCGCTCTGAAATCACTATCACTAATACCTCTGGGAACTGGAGATCGAATTGCTGCTCTGCTTGGAGTTACCCACAAAGATCAGCTTCAAAGATGAGGGTTTAAGTTTCTATCCCATTCAAAGCAGTGGCAAACATAGAAGCAGAGCACCGTGAGCCAGCATCATCCTTTTGTGGGCACCCGGCTTAGCTGGCATGTCACATCTGACAGCGCCCAGCTTTTAGATGAAGGAACGTCAAGTGCCATGCTAACTGATTACACTGGGCTTGGAACCTGACTCCCGTAGCACCAGGGAAAAACTGGACACACAGCCTCTGTTTCTTCATCTTGGCTCTTCACCAGGGCTCAGTAAACCATATGGATTTCCTTGGACGGAGCCCCAAGGAGAACTAAATCATATCCCGCTTTTTCATTCATTCATTTTAGTTAAGAATGCACCCTTTCACTTGCCTCAGTGTTATGGTGGAGAGTGTTTTATAGACAACATCTGTCACTCCTCATCCTCTCTCACATCTAATAACTCACCAAATCTCTTGCTCATTCAGGGTTCATACATTTGGATGTATACTCTCTTCTTTAGCTCCATTGTCTTAGTTCAGGCCCTTATCCTCACTCATCTAGATGACTTTAATTCCTCTCAGTACGTCTGTCTGCTTTCACCCTTATCTGACTTTCACTCTACATTAGTGAGAACGTTTTCAACTACAAACACAGATACCGAGATCAAACTATGCTTATGAAATAAACAACAACAACAAAAAATAGTTTATTGAAGAGCAGAGTTGATTTTAACTTAGCTAGATACAAGCGTTCAAAAGATGGCATCAGAATTTTCTCTTTCCATCCCGCGGCTCACCTCTCTTCGAAATCAGCCTCCTTAGGGCAGGTTCTGGCCACATAGTGATGAAGATGGTCGAGGAGCATAGGCTTCCATGAGCCTCGTAGGTAGACATTCCAGAGAAAACAGCATGATGCCCCATTGCATGGATGCTATCTGCCCTCCCTACCTTCAAAGGCCCGTATTAAGCTCTCTAGGGTCAGGGTGCACTCCTGGACCACGCTGATTAGCAAGCTTGTACCGCGTGCCTGAACTAATTGTGGTAAGACAGCCCCACCAGAATCACAAAGAGCACAGGGAGGAAGGGACAAAATGCAAAACAAAGGCTGGGGGTGGGGGTACGGCTGAAAATTAACAGATGTTGACTAAATAAGAGCACCCGAATTCTCACTTTATTTTTAAATTTACTTATTTACTTTTTAAAGTTTATTTTCTGTTGACAGAGAAAGAGAAAGAGTGTGCCTACAAATGCATGAGTGGGGGAGGGGCAGGGAGAGGCAGAGAGAGAGAATTCCAGAGAATTCCAGAGAATTCTGACAATGCAGAGCCCAACACAGGGCTCCCTGTGAGGAACCGTGAGATCATGACCTGAGCCGAAATCGAGAGTCGGATGCTTAATTAACTGGGCCACCCCGGTCCCCCCCAGAATGATCACTTTAAAATAAAGTTGCAGTGTATCTCCAGTTTCCTGCTCAAAAATCCTTCAAAGCCCTTCAGTTTCGCATGGGGTAAGAACAGTCCTCTTGCCTGGCACATAGGTACACCAGACTCATTCTGCGTTCCCTGTCATCTGCCATGTACTCCCTACCATACTTCAGGTTGGAAAACGTCACTACCATATAAATCGCCATCATCTTAATGTTCCTAATATAACCTTTTAAGTTTCTGTAATTTATGACGTGCCCTCCGTCATACAGACCTTCGTTCCTCTTCTCCAAACAGCTCAAGTGTTACTTTCCCAGCTTCAGTTCTACCTGTTCCGTCAGTTGCTAACCTCTCTATTGTTATGGCACTTTGCACTGACCTTGCTTATAATCTTAATCATACTGTTTCATAATTAGGGTGATGCGCCTGTTTCCTTCGCTGGCCTTTGAGCAGCTAGAAGACGTGAACCCTCTCTCAATTCTCTTCGCTTTCTTCTCTACACTATAGCTCCCGACAAATACTTGAACAGACACGTGCTGATTGACTGAGTGCATGCGTGAAATAGGACCCCCGATTTTTGTGTGAAAAAGTTATCGGAAGTATGATATTTCCAACCGAGTGAATCTAGTCCCTCAGAAAATACTTTGTGCTAAGAGAACGCATCGAATAATGCGGCTCAGCAGGACGGCAGAGGCATGTTGGCACAGTAACTTATTTGTGATGCTAAAGACATTCTGTGGTTTGCAAGCATTTTCAAATAGTGAGGTGAAATGTTATATAACAATCCAAGAGATCATAGGCCTGAGTAATGGAGTTCGTTAAAAGTATTTCCTTCTGGGACTGGGATCTACTGGCTACCATCCAATAGTCTATGTTTCTACTTACTGAGAGGTGAACAGGTGCTTTAAGACTCACATACATTTTTTTAAAAAATTTTTTCAATGTTTATTTTTTTGAGAAAGAGAGAGAGAGAGAGAGAGGGAGCATGAGTGGGGGAGGGGCACAGAGAGAGGGAGACACAGAATCTGAAGCAGTTTCCAGGCTCTGAGCCGTCAGCACAGAGCCTGACGCGGGGCTCCAACCCACAAACCGTGAGATCATGCCCTGAGCCGAAGTCGACATTTAACTGACTGAACCACCCAGGCACCCCTAAGACTCACACATTGTAGATAAACTAAAGTATTATATGTTCATGAACTAATATGCTTGAGGTAATGTTCTAATCTCTTCTATGATGTTTCCCTCCCATGAACTGCCACAAAATGACTGCCGGATAACAAAAGGCAACCATTTTAGCAAGACTTGAACTATTAGGATCAAGCACATTCAACATTTTTTTGCCACGCAGCCTCTTTCTCAGAGCAAGGCCTTCACTGGTCTCCTCAAGTCTCTAGCAAAGAGGTAATTATCTCTACTAAGACCAGAAGACAGAAGTCACAGAATTATGGGAAGCAGTATTGACATACAGAGCAATGCAGTCACATGGAGTTCACTTGTGTCTCCTAAGTTCTGATGTCTACAAGTCGAGTCTGAATTAGAGTTTTGGTGCAAACAGCAACACCTACCACAAAAATGCTCTTGTGGGTACCACCGCAGCAACCAAATATAAACAAGACCTCAGGTGTATACACAAGGTGCACGCATGATTGCGAAAGACCAAACATAATGGTCTTTGGGGGTTGTAAGGAGGTACAAGGTTATGAGAGTGCCATGGGGAAAGAGAAGGGCGTAGATTTTATTTTTATGGGTTGTATAACAGCTAGTGTGCAGATTAGTTTATGGCTTTACCAGCACCAAATAATGCTGACTCACTGCGCAAGAAATTAAAGGTTAAGTCCTAACATCCAGATTAAATCCAGGGAAAACTGCATTTTCCTCGGGTTAAAGACATAGTCTTTGTCAACAGATGCTGTATGAAGTCAAATGCCCATTTGGAACTCTCTTTATTGTTGAAAAATGTTTCTTTCTTTTTAAAGTCAATTTTTATTTATTTTGAGACAGAGAGAGGGAGAGAGCAAGCGGGGGAGGGGCAGAGAGAGAGGGAGACAGAATTCCAAGCAAGTTCTGTGCTGTCAGCATAGAGGCTGATATAGGGCTTGAACTCCCAAACCATGAGATCATGACCTGAGCCAAATCAAGGGTCTGACGCTTAACCGACTGAGCCACCCAGGCACCCTGGCACTTTTATTTCACATATTAATTATCGATCAAGTTGGTGGTAGCATTCAGAGCTCCACGAGACCCATCTCATGATGCCTTTATCAGAAATGTTACACTTCAGGTGTGTGTCCGTGTATATGTGTGTGTGTGTGTGTGTGTGTGTGTGTACTATGTTATATATAATCTAACCAACTGGTATATCCTTCCAAAAGGGTTGAATATATAAGATCTTAAGGTTAAAGAGCCTTAGAGATCATTTAGTTTTACTGTTTTATTTTGTAAGTTTAAGAATTAATAAAGAAATATTCATTAGGTATGACAAATTACAGATAGAAATAGTGAATACCCAAGAATGGCTTGCTGTTTAATGCAGCCCCCCTGCAGTGATAACCACCAGGAGTGTTGAACAGTTTCCAGAACTTCCTTGTTTGTCAGTTAGCATTTTAAACTTTCTATAGTGGTTTTATAATTTTCAAGAATGTAGGACAAATAATCAGTGGTTTAGTGGGGGATGTGACAGGCTACAGGTAACAGATACAATATTTGAGTGCCCATATTTTAGGGGTCCCCTGTGAGCTATATAGATTACGGCTTTCTTCTCTTTTACTTTTGTTTTCTTCTTCACTTCGCTGGAAAGTTCTTTTGCCCATTTTCTTCTGCTTCATATCCTGAGTTAATCTGAAAGAAGATTCAGATCTACATTTTTGGCTCTTTAACGACCAGATTTCTTGATATAGTCTCAAGTGTTAGTTCTTTGATCTTCCCCCGAAGCCTGCTACTCACAGAGGGAGTTATTGTGGGCTAGAGTTTGGGGGGAAAGAGTGCTTTGAATAACCCTTATTTCGGTTCTGTGTTACTGCTCAGATCTTTATCATATGTCCTTTAGTATTTCGTAAACCTGTTTCAGCTGTTGCCAACATTACTTGCTGATGGCTTAAATACATTCCGAGAGATGTGTGTATGAATAATGGAGAGTGTCTTTCATTCATCTTTCAGTTCTTAGTGATGAACGACAGATTTTCTTAATAGTTAACCCAATGTGTTTTAAAAAGACATACACTAAGATTACATTGTGGGACTAAGGGCACGCTAACTCTTAAAACAAAATACAGAACCTCAAAAGATGTTTTCACTGTAGACAATCTCCTTCAGAAGGTCCATTTGGAACCAAGTGGCTCTGGATATGTTCTCTCAAGTTTCGCTTTTTCCCATGGTGCTGTTTTTTTTTTTTTTTTCCCCTGATACTAGAGGTGCCTGTCAGTAAAGCAAAGCCAGGCTAGAGTTTCTGAGTTTTAGTAAGTACATAGGAAGTGCAAAAGGGAAATAAATACTGAAAACACGAGATTTGTTTTCTCTCAGGTGAAGATGTGTGAATCATTTTCAGGGCCAGGGATTTGCCTTATTCCTCTGAAACCCTGACACTTAGCACAATCTTGGCATGTGGTAATTGTTCGATACACTTGAATGAATGAATACTTGAGCGATTAAAATACCTGAACGCTTTGGATAATAAAATACACAGGGCTAGCACACCAGTGGGCTCTATAGTTTGAAGTTTCTAAACTTCAGCTCCAAAAGACTAGACTGATTTCATAACGCCTTGCAGTACTTTCTTTGTTTCCTTGATCTGACTGTTGCCACGTGAAAAATCACCACCTTAAAACCCTGGCCTTCCAATTGCTTCCTGGACACAGGGGGCTAAGCTGTGATAAGAAGCAGATCCCCCTCTGTCGCTCAGTGAAGCTCCAGGTTCTTGTACAGCTGTCTCCGTCTCCCCCAAGGCACGCTCCATGGCACAGCCAGAATTGTGTTTTAAAGTACCAAAAGGAGAGGGGCCCCTGGGTGGCTTAGTCGGTTAAGCGTCCGACTCTTGGTTTCGGCTCAGGTCAGGATCTCACTGTTTGTGAGTTTGAGCCCCAAGTCAGGCTCTCTATGCTGGCAGCATGGGGCCTGCTTGGGATTCTTGCTCTCCCTCTCTGTCTGCCCCCGCCCCACTCGTGTGTGCGCGCCTGTGCGTGCTCTCTCTCACTCTCGCCAAATAAATACATATATAAACACTTAAAATACCAAAAAGAGAAACAGAGACTAAGATGGTGGTTACCAGGAGCTGGAGGTTGGGAGGAAGGGTACAGACTTCCAGTTATAAGTCTGGAAGTAAGTTCTGGGATTTATTGTACAGCATAGTGACTAGAGTTCATGATGCTGTACTATAAACTTAAAATTTGCTAAGCGAGCAGATCTTAAATGTTCTTACCACATAAGAGAAATGGTAATTATGTGATGTAATGGAGGTGTTGGCTAAAACTATGGTGGTCACCATTTTGTGACATCTATGTGCAAAAAATCAATATGTTGTATACCTTAAACTTCCAAAATGTTATATGTCAGCTATATTTCATAAAACCGGAAAAAAAGTGGGGAATGGTTTTTTAAAAACTTTTTTAATGTTCTTATTTATTTTTGAGAGAGAGCAAGACAGTGTGGGGAGGGGAGAGACCAAGAAAGATGGAGACACAGAGTATGAAGCAGGCTCTGGGCTCCAAGCTGTCAGCACGGGGCCAGACGCAGGGCTTGAACTCACAAGCTACGAGATCGTGACCTGAGCCGAAGTCATAAACTTAACCAACTGAGTCACCCAGGAGCCCCAGGGAATGTTTTTGATCACAGGTAATTTGAGGTCACTGTTTTTGCAAAGAAATATTTAAATTTTTTTTAACGTTTATTTTTATTTTTGAGACAGAGAGAGACAGAGCATGAACGGGGGAGGGGCAGAGAGAGAGGGAGACACAGAATCCCAAGCAGGCTCCAGGCTCTGAGCCATCAGCCCAGAGCCCAACGTGGGGCTCGAACTCCCGGACCGCGAGATCGTGACCTGAGCTGAAGTCGGACGCTTAACCGACTGAACCACCCAGGCACCCTGCAAAGAAATATTTAAATCAGACTTAATAATAATTTCTATCAGCTTATTTATAGTTGGGAAAATTAATTGAAATGTCATGTTTCATTAGTTTCTGTTACCCTTCAAAAAAATTTTTTTTAATGTTTATTTATTTTTAAGAGACAGAGAGAGATCGAAGGCTAGTCAGAGAGGGACAGAGAGAGAGGGAGGCGCAGAATCTGAAGCAGATTCCAGGCTCTGAACTGTCAACACAGAGCCCGATGCGGGGCTTGAACCCACGAAGCATGAGATCATGACCTGAGCAGAAGTCAGATGCTTAGCTGACTGAGCCACTCAGGTGTTCTCTGTTACCCCTAATTAAAATATTAATTGGGTACAAAATAAAATACCAACAGGACCACCCCACTTTTTTTTTTTTGCTTAAAATTCTTCAACAGCTTCTTGTGACCTGTAAGGTAAAACCAAAAATCATTAACAAGGTTTACAAATTATTTTTACCATGTCTTTAAAAAAATTTAATTTGGTTAAAACATTATTTTCAAATGACAAATCAAATAATCAGTCAAATTAATTTTCAAACTGAAAATGAAATGGTATGAATTTAGTGGGTTGAGATCAGCATTTAAAATAATTAAATGCAATAGACTAAAATCGAATAGATTAGAATGAACTGAACATAGGGTTAGCTCAAGAATTTTTTTCAGTTATGCTTATATATGAGATTCTATTATAGACAATATTAAATACAACATATGAAATAGTCCATATCACATCATGTGTTAGTATTTCCTGGAAAATAAATAAAAGCTGATGAAAGTAATAATCCCTGAGAAATAACTGTGTTGGGATAGGAACCCTGATAGTAGATTTGTGAAAGAGAAGTGGTGTAACTCAAGGAACAAACTTTTAAAGAGAAATGTCAGGGCTCTGTTATCAGCTAGGTGCTCTTTTGGGGTATCTCTCTGAATCCGGCTGTCATGGTGGCCATGGTTGGGCAATGAGTCATTGGGTTCAAAGGTCTGATGTTGAGAGTGCTTCCTGAACAGAATTCTCATTAAAACTACAATTTCCTAAGAAGTGTTAGGTTCAAAATCACAAGCTCTTGCAATTCTTTAACCCCTCTGCATGTCATAGTGGATCTCTATATACCTTTCCCCAGGATCCTGAATGATGTTAGAAGACTTGTTAGAGTACCTTTTGCTCTGTCTTTTAGGAGACTGTGCCTAAATTATACTGTCTGTGCCTGTTCTGAACCAAGTCATCCTATTAAAAGAACAAGGCTTTGAGAGAAAAAATAATTGGTTTCTTATTTAGATAACTTCCGTGGCTTAGGGAATCAGTGAATAGATAACATGGGTTAATATATCATAGGAGTTACCAATTAGTCAAACAATCTGTGAAAGCTAGTCAATGATTATGTTAAGAATTATCCTCAAAATCTTTCCTCAAAGGGGTTAATTTGGATATATGTAGCTAATAGGAAACACAAAATTGTATATATATTATATAATATATATAATATGGCATATTATATCTAATATACTACACAATTATAATGTGTTACATAATATAACACATAATATATATTATATTATATATGTAATTTGCATGCGTTTGTGAAATTTTAGGTAATTATTGGCAGTGGGAAGTAAAAACAGCTCAGTAAACTAAAATATCCTCCAGAAAGGTCAACGACTATAATTGGTGATCAAAATATAAAACTATTCCTTACAAATGACTGGTGTGTTTCTGTTTTTGTTTTTGTTTTCAGTAGTTCACAGTCTATTAATAGCTCCAATTTGAAAATCCCAACATAACAACTGAGACTCAGGATCGACTGAAGAGAGCCCAGATTTATGTTAGGAGTCTAGGGCTCCAGCTCCATCCGTCCAAAAATCAGCAGTGTGAGCCTGACAGGTGGAGGCATTTGGGGTTTCAAGTCCTCTGTGTCCCCAGCTGAGAAATGATGCTTTGGACTAGATGGACCTGCCTTTCAATCTTTGTCATGCGTGATTCCATGTGAACTTTATACTCCCAAGCTGCTCATTAAGATACTTATTTGCCATGGATGATAACAATCTGACTCAAATGACATATCTAAAGAGGGCAAATTAAACATTAACATGAGTTTTTCCTACTTAAAAAAAAAAAAAGAAAAAATTACTTCCACGCAAATGTTTAAAGGGTGGCTGATAAATTTTTCTGCATCAAATATGATATGAGTAGACTAATAGATCCCCATCCCACACCAGATTGCAGATAGTCCTTAAGCAATCAGCTCGTACTGAAAAGCATTTGGGGTTAAGCAGCTTTCAACTTTCCCTGGAGCAATCTTGGTTTCAAAGCCAAGATTAAGGCAGCCTTTTGATTTTTACATGCCTGATATGTGGGCACTAAGTCTGTAGGTAAATATTTTTGCAATTAAGCATCACATTTAATGGCCTTCATTTTGAAGCAGGTAGAAAGGAGAACCATAGATGTAGTGATATATGACAACAGGAATGACTGCTTAGAGGTGAAACATTTTCTCCTCCATTGCATTGGGAAAGGCCATGTCCAAAGTGTTTTGCCACTATAGAATGATTCGAGTTAAATTAGTTTGATGTCGAAGTTCACAGTTAAAAGTTTATTCTTTAAAAGACCCCCTCCATCAAGCACACTCCCCCCCCCCCCCAACTAGACTGAATGCTCAGAGAAAGGATATTATTGATCTGGCTATGTTAAGGAAAACTTTTCCTTAAGGAAGAGATATATGCAGAAATTTGGTAGAAAAAAGATCCAAATATTTTCCTATACCCAAACTAGACTATATGATCACAGAAGAGACTATTTTAAATAATACTTCATCAGATATTTATTGAGCTTCTATAGTTTTCCAGGCACTATGCTATAGAGTTGTTTACAAGGGCAAGAAAATACCAGAAGAGCCCATCGGGGCAATTGCAACATATCAGAGAAATAATGGTTAGGTAAATGTTCTTGACTTTTAAGACTTTGGTTTGTACTGAAGGCAGGGATTAGACCTAATGACCTTAGCTGTTTGTTTCCATATAATTATGAGATAGTTTTCCAAGTTGTGTTTCTATGATAATTATTTGAAGAAAAGTCCCCATTGCAGGTAAAAATGGTTGAATGAGCACTCGAAACATTTCCTTATTGGAAAAAAACAAGAAATGCAGGCAGACAGGACTGCGTCAAGATTGGTCACTCTGATGTATCTTGCCTGTACTTGGGTCTTTCTAATCTTTTTTCCACAGAGCCAGACAAATCCTTCTGAAATCCAAATCTGGCTGTCACTTTCCTGCTAAAACCTGGTAAGTGGCTTCCTATTGTGATCTGGATGCTAAAATTCAAGCTTTTGAGCAAGGAGTGTTAAATTTGCTTCATGCTGTACATCTTGCTTACCTTCGAGCCAACCGTTCACTTCCCTGCCCGTAAATGTTAAACTTCATCATATGATGTCATGTCTCTGAACAGAATTAGCTTTCTTGCTTCTGAGGATCAGAACATACTATTATGCTATTTTTCTCTATCTGTAAATCTCTCCATTTCTTTTTCCTTTTCTTTGTTTTTTTTTTTACTGCCCCCCATTCCCCACATTCCCTCTTCTCTTCACTGGGTTATTTACGACTTCAGGTTTTAGCATTACTAGGACTTATATCTAGGAAACCTTCTCAGACCCTTTAAGACGGTCTGGGCTCTTACCACACCCGGGTGTCTATGAATCTGTCACATCCACTGGCTTATTACAGAACTGCGTTTTGTTAGCATTATATTCTCAGAAAATAGGATCACTTGTGTCTTAAAGAGGTGAACTCGATAAGTAACTATAAATGAGATGAAGAAGCATTTACCGTGATCCTAGGGGATGATGCAAGAAACCATTGCTTTCGAGCATGAGGCACATCACAGACTTTTTTAAAATATGAAAAGAGGGCACACTAACTTCAAAAGCCGAAACTTTGTTCCAAGAGAGCTGCAAGCAGCCATCTACAGAATGATGTAGACCGTCCCGCAGCAGCATTGGAAGACTGAGATTGTCTAACAGAACTGTGTAGAATAGGTCCCCTGGAGAAACACGACTATAAAAAGTAACTGCTTCCATTTTTAGGCACTCCGGTCCAGCGTGTGCCAGGTACATGCTGCCTCTTGCTTTGCAGCCTGGGATAGAGTTAAGTCCTCTGTCCTGCATTTCATTCCCTTGTTATTTACATAATCCCTCTGGCTGTGCCTATCAATTTACAGACCAAAAGGAATCCCATCACTGGCACACCACATCGTACCCTTGGCTGCCTCGTACAAATGTGTTTCACCTGGATTATGTCTGTCAGAGCAAACCCCCAGGTGATGATAATTTCATTGTATTTAACACAAAGTGTTCCTAAGACAGTGGCAGGGTTGGGGGGCAGGGGGGAGATACCTGAGGTATAAGGGAAGTCAAGCCTGGTAAGTATAACCACCCTTGAAAACCTGTCTTCTTTCCACAACTTGTGACTTGAGAAATGCATTGCCATACAGGGCGTTTAAAACTATTTTGTGATAAAATGGCTCTGGGGCCGGCCCCCTTTGAAAACGTCAAGCTCGTGCCATAGTAGGATACTCCGGGGATCATTTTTTGAAACGTTAACTTCAAAGCGGCTCATTTTTCCTCCCAAATTATGGGCTGTGTCAGATCCCTAAACACTTTGAAGGGTAAGACAGGCCACCGTGTTAACGTTTAAAAATATACAAAATGAAAATACATAGATATCACCAGTAACAAATTGAGAAAGAACTCTTGTATGAGTAGAAAGATACAGAGTAAATCTTAGCTGCAAACAGTAAAACAATTAGGATGGTGCCCATAGTCCATTTACAAGTTTGAGGCCAATAAAACGACGTGGTACTAAAGCACTGGAACGTCTGAAGTTGCCGAGAGAACTGAAGACCCTTTCCCCGATGTGCTTTCAATGAATTCTCTGATACCAAGGTAAAGAAAAGTAAGAACGGTATTTGAGTACATCGGTGTGATCCTGCAAGAGACTTCTTACTTCTCAGAAACACTGAGGTGGACTTCACAAAGATTTTAGTGAGCGCTTTTAAACCTTTAGGTTTTCCCGTTGGTAGGAGCATGTTCCTAGAAACAGAAACAACAGAGTCTAATCGGAGCCATTATCTCTCATATGATCTTCAAAGTCCAGAAATATTTAATAAGAAGTGTTCGTTATTCATTATACTCTCATTTGTTGTTTGCATTATTCAAATCTGACGATCAATGCCGTCATAGATTTCTTCAACTTAAGCGAAGTCCTGGAGAAGTTCTGTTTCCCAAATTACCCCAAGAAGGCTCAAGAAGAACGTGAGGTTCACTTATGTGGAGTCTTGGGCAAGCTGGGAGTCAGGGCACATGATTTCTCTACTGGTTTTACCGCTGACTACGTGATTTGGGGCAATTCTGTGCTGCCTTTCTGTATGCCAACAGCTCTCAAACTCAGAATCACCAGGGGGACTTGTTAAAATACAAATTAGTGCTCTAATGTAGTAGGTTGGGTGGGTCCCAAGAATCTGCATCTCCTACCAAGTCCCTAGGTGTTTCTAATGCTTCCGGTATGGGACAGGTTTTGAGAACCACACCAATGCACACGTCTCTCACTCTGTTCCTCTTTACCGAGGAGGGAAGCAGAGGGGTGACAAGGGAAGTCTGCCTGGCAGAACGCGTTATGGTCTTTAGATGATGCTGTGGGAGGAGTGTGCTTTTATGGGAATGGAGGGAGGAAGAAGCACACGTTTATTTATCTTTTTAAGTTTCATTAACAAGAAGAGGAGCCTAGCACTTGCAGGCAAAAAACCCAGAGTACTCTAGGGGAAGAGTGAAGAAAGTACCAGAAAATCCCAAGTGGATTCTCTAGCTCTAGCTCTCTAGCTCTCTAGCCTTGGCATCAAAAATCCCAAATCCAAAATTAGGGGCGCCTGGGTGGCTCAGTCAGTTGAGCATCTGACTCTTGATTTCAGCTCAGGTCATGGTCCCAGGGTTGTTGGATCAAGCCCCGCATCGGGCTCCGTGCTGAGCATGGAGCCTGCTTGAGATTCTCTCTCTCTCTCTCTCTCTCTCTCTCTCTCTCTCTCTGTCTCTTTTTCTCTCTCTCTCCCCCTGCTTGCATGCTCTCTCTCTGTCTCTCAAAAAAAAATCCAAAATTATACAGAAATGTGAAGGGGCAAAGCTGACCTGAAGTCATCCTACTGGTAGGAATATACTCTTTTTCTGCATAAAAAGTGACAACTCTCAACAGCTTTGTATTAGAAAAGAACAAGGTTAGATATATTTTTTTAAATAAAGACTATGAAAAATCATTATGCTTTAACTAGAGTATTTTTAAATTTAAACATGAGTAGATGTTCTTTGTGAAACATATGGATAAATACATTTGTATGGCTAAATATGGCATGGCACATTGATGAAAAACGTTTTCCAGTAGGAACACCAAAATACAAAACAAGATTTATTTAGCACATAAACTTGCAATGAATAGCAAGATAGAGCTTCCTTTGTCTTTTCTGGAGCTCAAATCCCATTGCAACTATTGCCATAAAGTAAAAATATGTGAAAAGAATGTTTTTCTACACTGTAACTGGTGTACTCCTTATTACATGCAGCACTACATACAATAAAATGCCGGTATAAAAATTGCCAGGTGTATTAACAAACTTCCTGCAATAAGATTTGTCTTGTAAAAGCTATTTTCTTTTAAAGAGATGAGCCGGCACGCTTTCTTATTTGCACATCATTCTCTGCCTAGAACACGCCTTTGTCGCTACAATTCATTGCCTCTTCATGGAGTTACCAGACAGTTCGGCATATTTACGGTGGCATGAATTACATTGCTGGAATAAATATTACAATGCTTCTGTAATCACAGGACATCATGAACAGGAACATAACGAGACATCTGCTCTCTCTGAAGAGAATTACACAAGCACTCTGTAATTTTCAATGGGAGAAAGAACAATCTGTGAACATAGGGCCAGTCTGTGTCATTTACCATAAAAGTCATTCAAATTCACACCGAGTCAAGTCCAGACGCAAAACTGTCCAGATACAAAGCTGCCCATATCGCTGAATATATTTTGCAAACTGAAAAGGTTCAGGAAAGTAAGACCTGAAACTTTAACGATTAATTCGCTCCCTGTGTTTTGGATCCTCTCACTGACTGGTCATGGGTTGCAAAATTCATATAAAACATTCAGACAATGAAGGCTTGTAGTAGTATTTTTTTCAGCATATAATTTTGAAACAGCACAATAATTTATAAGGAAAATAATTTATATGAGTTTCCACTATAAAAATTTTATCTTTTTCATCCCATTGAAGTGTGAAACAAAAGGAAGTTATTTACAGATTTTTTGAAGGAAAACAGGTACACGTATTTTCAATGAATAAAATCAAGAAAAGTGAAAATATTCAATTTCTAAAATATTTATTAGGTGCACAGATTTAGCATATGTTTTTACATATGATATTAATGCATTTAAAAAAACTTTTTTTTTTAATTTATTTATTTTTGAGACAGAGAGAGACAAAGAGAGACAGAGCATGAATGGCAGAGGAGCAGAGAGAGAGGGAGACACAGAATCGGAAGCAGGCTCCAGGCTCTGGGCCATCAGCCCGGAGCCCGACGCGGGGCTCCTCAGGGACCGTGGGATCGTGACCTGAGCTGAAGTCGGACACTTAACCGACTGAGCCACCCAGGCGCCCCGACATTAATGCATTTTTAAGGTCCATTAAGCAAAAGAAAAATCAGGAATCTGAATGATATGTATCCATATTCTTGAAGAAGGAAGATTATTATATCATATTGGATTTTGTTTTCCTCTAGAGAACATATATTCAAGTTTTTCATCCTGTTAATGGTGACAAAGGTAGTACAAAATAATGTAATGGAACAGATTCTCAAGAATTTTTCCATCAAAATAATAAATCTTATCACTAAAAAGTGAACATTCTTCAGAACATATGGGAAGGATATAAAAGTAGAGAAAAATAGCACACTAAAACTTGCAGTAAACATTGTTTTTTTTAATGCTTGGGAAATCTTTGCAATTCTTGCATTGTTCTAGAGGCTAGGAAAGAGAATGGTTGAGTGTGACTATTCAGAATTGTGTTCATAATTTCATTTTCCAATTTGCAACTTAAAAAGAAATAAAAGTTAGTGTGACAAATCAAACCTGTCTTCTCCAAATTCTTCATCTGTGGAAGGGCCACTGTCCTGCACAAAAAAATGTACTGAATTTTCTCCTTTATTCCTTGAAAGTAAAAACGTACAACGTCCCAAGTTAAAAGATATGTAGGAAAAGATACTTTTTTTTAAAGTAGGAAATTGTGAATGTGCTTATTACGGATTTAAGTCATTTTATGAAAGAAAAAGATGACAGCAGAGTAAATTAATAAGCAAATATAGGAAACTAGTACTTGAACAAAGTAAACATCTATTACTCTACAAAATCTTTTCTATAAGCCTATGTCTTTTGTTAAAATACTATTTCTCAGATTTGATTAATGATTTACGTCTTTATTTGAATATTGTTTTTTTAAAGTTGTTATATATTCAGGAGCCATACTTGAAACATATCCAAAAGTGTATCTGCTGATTGAGAAACATATACTTGAACATTTTTATTGTAGCTATACAGTCTAACCATGCACAGGTCACATGTGGCTATTAAGCACTTGAAATATGGGTAGTTTGAAGAAGTGGCTTTTTAATTTTACTTTTAAAAAATGTTGGGGCACCTGGGTGGCTCACTTGGTTGAGCATCTGACTCTTGATTTCGGTTCAGGTCATGTCTCAGGGTCGTGGGACCCAGCCCCTTGCCAGGCTCTAAGCTAAGAGTGGAGCCTGCTTAAGATTCTCTCTCTGTCTCCCTCTGCCCCTCTCCCTCACTCGTGCTCTCTCTCTCTTAAAAAAAAAACACGTTAACTATACTTGGGACAACTTTGTCAACCATAAATTTTATGAAATCTAAGTACAGATGAAGTATTTCTGATGAAAATCAAATCCTTTGAAGTGATTTAAGTGCAAAATATACACTGGGTTTCCAAAACAGCATGGAAAAAAACAAACAAACAAAAAAACAAAGCAGTAATTTTTTACATTGTTCACGTGTTAGATTAATAATATTTAGGATATAGTGCATTAAATAAAATACTGAAATTTTTTAAATTTACCAGTTTTAATATTTTTATGTGGCTGCTAGAAATTTCTGAAGTACAAACATGGCTCACATTACATTTTCAATGGAACAACGCTGATCTACATTGTCAATAGCAATTAAAACTTAACAATCTTTGCAGTTTACAGAATTTGTGGCATATCCAATAAATCTGTCACTAATTATTATGCATGTATTTTTTATTATATGCATTTCATATAGTTACAACGAATCTAACCACATGGGGCATGAGTTTCTCCATGTGAGATGATTTCAACTGTTAGTAAGTGTTTAGAGCCTATGTAAGGCTTTTTTGTTTTTGTTTTAGTAGGCTCTATGCCCAACTTGGGGCTTGAACTCATGACCCCAGGATCAAGAGTCCCATGCTTTAGCAACTCAGCCAGTCAGGTGTCCCTAAGGTTAATATTTTTAGTGAAAACTTGAATTTGTAAAGCACATCTGCTGAGTCACATGTATTGTCATAAAGGTTGTTCACAAAACAAGGTCTCCTAAGTACAAGATCCAGCCCATAATCACCCACCAAGCAATGGTGCTGGCAATGACCTGCATTTGTCTGGAAAATGGGGCTCCTTTCTAAATGGCACAAAGACAGCATCTGGGCAAGCTAACTCTGTATTTACATCAAGATGCAACATGTAATATTACAAAATGCATTCTCAGAGAATTGTTTTCTGCTCAAATCATCTAGGTAGATGCAGTAAGAATTCTATTATCACCTCACATTTGCCAAAGGTTTTATTATTTTCCCAACTTTCACACATATTTTATCAGTATTCTTGAAGGAGACACATAAAGATAAGTATGCATTGTGCTCATTTCCCAACAAAGACATGGAACTGAATTTCCTCATTTTCCCCTTGCAAATAAAATTGCAACCTCTATAAGTCATGAGGCAGCCCCATAGATATAAACGTTGCAGCTAAAATGAATGTAACATTTATAGATTAAGAACACATTGTAATAAAAGGACACAACTCAATCACCATTTTGTTTGCAAAATTCAATCAGAATTTCGATTTCTCATAAAAATATTTAATCATATTTTGTCATTTAACCTGTATTAAAATGTAAATGGCAATGTTGTGAGCCCCCCCTGCAAATCTAATTTATTTACTGCATTACTTACTACAATTTTGGTTTTGTACAATTTATCTAAGTGAGCCCACGACAAAAGTTCTCCCTTGAAAATATTCTGACTATAACAGCTACCTTTGAGAAACAAGTTTACATTACAGTCAATTAAAATCTATTTTTAGTGAATAGGAACTACTGTTTTCATGCTATATATTTTATTTAAAGATGAGAACAACACAAGTTAGCTAATACTTTTATGAATCTACAGGACTCTGAGGAGAATATCTGTAAGATAATTCCTTAATATCCCTTTTGAAAGAGTATTAAGTAGTTTCTTATTCAATGTAGATTTCTTAAGTAGCTGACATTTATTTTGTTTCCCTACCACCTGATCTTGGTACCTTAAAACCTGTTTTTCATTTGTTTTACATTTATTCATGTTCTAATGGCTCCCAGTGATTTTCAACTAGAATTTTCTTAAGGAGTGGGTTTTAGATCTTTCTACATATACAACAAATGTTGTTGGAACTTACGGTTTTTTTAAAAACCTCAGTTTGGTAAACATTAATAACCCATTCAGACTGATTATATTCTTAACAGTTACTATTTTTTAACCATTGAACTGGAGGCTTAGAGTTCACTTGAATACAATAAATGCTATGTATATATAATAATACCAAATATTATGCTCTCTTTTGATGTTTTAATAGCCTATTCATTCATTGAAATTCAGATTAGGATGAAACCACGCAGATTTTGAAGAATGCAATGTATATAACCTTTACAGCAAAAGTTGGCCTTGCAACCTACCCTCAAAATCAAAGTTCCCTTTTGGGTTATCAAACCACACCACAACCACCAGACTGACTACCAGTTGGAGGTGATGGACCCACAACCTTGTATATTTGTTTAACTCCCATGTCTATCAGGTCACTGTGGTCATCAAGAGACATTATTCCAACACAGACTTTTTTTTTTTTTCATAATGAATTGAAGGGGGGGGGGTGTTGATAAAACATGACAAAAATATAATTTATTTTAAAAGTAAAAGCATGAATTTACCCAAAGCCATCACCATCTATCATTCTGTGAATCATGTAATGATCATTGTCATTTTGACATGTACAACATTTCTCTTCTCCCATCACCTTTGCATTAATTGGATTGTAAGGAGTAGGGCAAGGCCACAAGAGACAGGGTGTGGAATGCCCAGTGTCTCCATTGCTATTTGTATCACTGAAACATTTTGATGTCAGGTAGATATTAACCTAATAAGGAAGCCCCACTGGCTTTCTGTCTCCTCCAGACAATAAAACAGAATAATTATGTCTGTGCCTGTCTTTTCAGTTGTTCGACTATAACACAGGTTGAGAACTAACTACAGATTCTAATTAACTCAAATTAGACTGATGAGAGAGATTACTACTACAACATGAAGATTAGGAAATTAATCCTAATGGTAAACCTCAAAGACATTGGGTACAAAGGAAATAAACGTTAAGGGGACAAATTGGGCCACTAACTACTTCAAAGATGTTAGAAGTGAGTGCTAACCTGAGCAGTGGCTTCAACCCATTTGAATGCAAGTTCCTGACTTTCTGCAAGGAGAGATTTCAGCACTTGAAGGAGAATAGCCCATATTTCAAAATGGCATTAAACCTTCTTTTGCACTTCTTGGACTTGATTCCATATTTTTCGTTAGCTTGGGGGGTGGGAAGGGTGGAAGTCATGGCAATAGAAAAACCCTCTAATGATTTAAAAAAATATTATTGTTTTAAAAACTTGCTTAAGCAAACTTTCAAATTAGAAAGACTGGGTATGACAGCATACATTAAAGACATTTGTAAAAGACGTATACTGAGAACATTTATTCTAATATTGTTTGAGGAAACCATTTATTAATTATAGATACACATTGATGAAATTTCTTATTGAAAATGCACACACTTTCTATTTTTTCATGGTTTACAACTCTGAAAATTTACTTTCATACTGTTGCTTCTAATGCTCATTAATTTCTCTGAATTCTCAATTGCTTATTCCGAAAAAATAGGGTTGGAAGACAAATAGATCGCTAACCAACACAGGAAAAGATGTTCATTATCACTTACAAATCTAAGCTACAAGATATCACCTCACACGTATTAACATTAGCTAAAATCAGTAACGTAAGACCAACAGGTTTTGGCAAGGAGGTGGAGAAAAAGGAACCCCCCTGCACTGTGGTTGGGAATGCAAACTGGTACAGCCACTGTGGAAACAGTATGGGGTTTCCTCAAAAAGCTAACAAATAGAACTACCCTATGATCCAACAATTACATTACTGGGTGTTTACCCAAAGAATATGAAAACACTAATTCAAAGGGATACATGTACCCTTATGTTTATAGTAGCATTACTTCCAATAGTCAAGATATGGAGCAGCCCAATGTCTAATTATAGATGAACAGATAAAGAAGATGTGGTGTATATCCACAATGGAATACTATTCAGCCATAAAAAAGAATGAAATCTTGCCATTTCCAATGACATGGATGGAGCTAGAGAATTTTATGCTGAGTGAAATAAGTCAGAGAAAGACAAATACCATCTGATTTCATTCATATGTGCAATTTAGAAAGCAAAACAAATGAACAAAGGGGAAAAAAGAGGGAGAGAGAAAGAGATAGATAGAGAGAGAGAGAGAGAGAGAGAGAGAGAAACCAAGAAGCAGACTCTTCTCTATAGAGAACAAACTGATGGTTACCAGAGCGGAGGTGATGGGGATTAAGGAGTGATGAGCACCGGGTGACGTATGGAATCCTTGAATGACTATATTACACACCTGAAAATAATATGATATTATATTTTGACCTACTGGAATTAAAAAGAGAAAGAGAGAGAGAGAGAGAGAGAAAATAGGCTTGTAGAGAAAGGTCATCTTTTTCATGCTGCAAGATTCTCCTATATAAGTCATGTTGTTTGAAATCCATATCATATGATAAGTTCACTTGTAAGTATATGTTTATAATTCAAATCCATGCAATAGGAAGAATGTAAGATAAAAAATAAAATAACACCCCAGTGTAATGATAAAATACAGAACAATTTGACTCAAATTTAAAAAAGCAAAACCATATCAAGGGGGAAGACTAAAATTAAACCCAAAGGACATATAATGAAGTATCAGACTTAAAATTTTCAGTAAACTAGAGAAAAAAGGGAGATAAAATAGGCTATATGACTATCATTATTTTAAAAAGATAGAATCAGGGGCACCTGGGTGGCTCAGTCAGTTAAGCGTCCAACTTCAGCTCAGGTCGGGTCATGATCTCACGGTTTGTGTGTTTGAGCCCCACATCGGGATCCGTGCTGACTGTTCAGAGCCTGGAGCCTGCTTCGGATTCTGTGTCTCCCTCTCTCTCTGGCCCTCCCTCTCTCACGCTCTGTCTCTCTCTCAAAATTAAATAAACATTAAAAAAAGATGGAGTCACACTAGTTTCTCAGAAGAAACACTATTTTCAAGAAATATATTCCTGGAAGACTTTCAAAGAAGAACTTACATGGTGGCATACAAAGTAATAGTCTCTTCCATAAGTCTGATATTTATAGTAGGTAGGTGTTTGCTACATTTGTAAGAAAAGTTTGGATTGATATTCCAAATAATACTAAAAAGAGAGTTTTGGTAAAGTGGCTTAAGCCAATTTGCCCATTCTCAATTGTTCCGCTCGTTTTTGTTGGTTTCTAGTTCCTGTCCTTCTCTCCCTGTCTCCTCACACTTGAGGTGGTGATGAGTTGTGGTTCCCTCTCCCAGGTACCAAGTGGGATGTTATTACAGAAGCAAGTCTCAGGTACGAGTCCACACCACAGATTTATCACCAACAAGGGACAAAACGTTCCAACAACCTATCCCCCAGACTATGTGGATTATCCTCAGTTGTCCTCAGTTGCCCACCAGGACTTGCATGAATGCTTCTCTGGAGGGAGGCCCATTTGGCAAGTCTTGAGAACCAGCTAGTCATCTAGCGGGGATGAGGTGTGGTTTCTGTCATGCCCACGTGCCACGGGAAGGAACAGGACTCCTAGGACTAGGCCACTGCTTTGAAGAACATGACGGGGGGCGCCTGGGTGGCGCAGTCGGTTGAGCGTCCGACTTCAGCCAGGTCACGATCTTGCGGTCCGGGAGTTCGAGCCCCGCGTCAGGCTCTGGGCTGATGGCTCAGAGCCTGGAGCCTGTTTCCGATTCTGTGTCTCCCTGTCTCTCTGCCCCTCCCCCGTTCATGCTCTGTCTCTCTCTGTCCCAAAAATAAATAAACGTTGAAAAAAAAAATTTTTTTGAAGAACATGACGGGCCTGGCTCACCAGGTTCTCATATCATTTTTACCATGGAAAAAAGTGTTTCAGGCATCTCTTCTGTCCTGTTGCAGGTGGAGATGGGGATATTAGAGGCCATTATTATTGGAAACAATACAACCATGATTAGCAACTTTGAAATGATTTCTAGTTATCCTAACTAGAATACTTCAAGTGCTAACAATCTACTCTAGTATGAAGACTATAGTTGAGTTAGCCTACCTATCTCTCATACTATCTATGTTGAAGTATTTAAAATAAACTACAGGCGGGGTGCCTGGGTGTCTCTGTCGGTTAAGCGTCCGACTTCAGTTCAGGTCATGATCTCACGGTCCGTGGGTTCGAGCCTCACGTCGGGTTCTGTGCCGACAGCTCAGAGCCTGGAGCCTGCTTCAGATTCTGTGCCTCTCTTTCTTTCTTCCTTCTCCCTCTCGTGCTCTGTCTCTGTCTCTCTCTCTCAAAAATAAATAAACATTAAAAAAAATTTTTTAAATAAAATAAAGTAAAATAAACTACAGGCAACACAACAGGAATTGTTATAATCTGCCCATGAGAAGACCTAGGGTTTTCCTAAGGTGTTTATCTATATCAACTCGTTCTCTGGAATAGCTGCCCTTATAAATATTCTTCTTTATTAATATACACAAAATACTTGATTTGTAATAATAAATAAAAGCATTCTTTTTTAGTACCTTATGCATAGTATTTTATGTTTCAATTTATTTCCCATGTATTATTTGTCTACCAAAACCTTATATATTGGAACACCATCATGACTGTTTTCTCCATTATACAAAAGGAAAGAGAAGGCCTCACCCTGATGACTCAAAGTGTCCGGGACTACACCACAAACTTTGTCAGAGCAGACATTTCTAGTCTCCCGGTTTTCCACTCGGTAATTTTTCTTAGTGATCTTTTGTGAGGTCGCTCCTGCTGTCTTTCCAGGAAAGTCTACAAGAGGAATGCATTTGTATTCTTTTACTTGTTTTACTTCCCCTAATTGTTGATTTTAAAACATCCTCTTTGGCTGGGTAGGAGTATGTTTTTAAGGTCTCTGATGATCCCCCCCCGCCCCCCAAAAAGAAAGGAAAGTTCTTCAGTGTGGAGTTTAACTATAAATTAAACTCTCTTCTTGTTTAGTGAAGTTTGAGCGGTAGCTTATACTTTGCAAAAACTACAAAACATTTACTGCATAATAAGCCTAGTTTAACAAATAAATGGATACTTGTCCACTTATTTTGTATGGTGGAGTTAGAATATTGGGAGTATTTCAGAAAAATTCTCATACTTATTTTTGTTCTCTGGCTTCTAAGGACATTAAATTATCTCCATTTTACAATTCACTTCTTCTCTACTATCAATGCTTTCTTCAAATCAGAAGTAGCCCCTCCTGAGGAAATAATACTGTTTCATAAAAAAAAAAAATCATTAAATATGAGTCAGACAGCATGAGTTTGCCTTGTCCCTTTTTTTCCAGTTATTTGCTAACCAACGTTGCCTCATTCCTAACTGCATTAAACCTGGATTCAAACCCCTGCAGAGGCAATAATATTAATGAGAACCCCATAGGGTTTTAGGGGAGTGTAGCCAGAATTGGGGCGGAATATGCCAGGGTGTTTTGTTTTCCTGGTAAACTCTCCTTCATGCTTCACTCGGGCACTACCTTCTTGGAACACGTGGGCCTTGCGTGCAGCCACTTACCTTACTTTATCGGATACACTCTCCTTTGTTCTTCTTTGCTGATCTGTTACATTTACTCTGCGCCATATCTGCCTAATTTATATGGCTCTCCCATAAAACAGCACTTTATTACTCTCTGCAGCTCCACTCCAAGAACAGTGCCAGATACAGAGTACTCTGAGTCTTGACAAAGAAGTTTGTTGAGTGAATACACGGATGGACAGTGAAGGGAAGGCCGTGGAACGGGAAGACCTATTTACCCGTCTGTCTCCCAAGGTTGTTGTGAAAACCGGTCACGTGTGTTAAACTTCCAAAGCTCAGGCGCCTCGGAGTTCCCCTCAGAAGTTGAGTTAAGCCAAACTAAAACTTAAGAATAATTTACCACGATTTTGTGCCTCCCCGTATGCGGCCATCAGTGCTGACCTTTGCAGGTTAAATCCAAAAGGCCTTGCGTGAAATGGTGTAGCCCACGGCTGGCCCTCCCTGGGGTCGAGGTAGGTGTCTCAGACTGCCAAAGCATAAGGGGAGATGACAGGTAACCAAATGGGAAACGGCCGCCGCCTTGGGCTCCCTGAGACTGGCCTCTAACAAGGCCGACTTGTCCCCGGGCCCTTTGGAGAGGAAATGAAGCGATGAACCAATGCTTGGCATAGGAGGCGCCGGGTCCTGACAGGCTAAGGTGTGACCAGCTGAATCCTAACCATCTCAGACATCTGTAGGAGAGCAAGGGAGCTGGGAGATGGCCAGGGGCAGGCGAGGCTGCGGGGGAAATGAGGTGTGTGCAGAGCCCGCAGAGAGGAGAAAAAGAAAGGGCAAGTGAGATTACTGGTCATCTGGTGTCTTAGATCCCACGCAAAGCAAACTCCAAGCACAACAGCAAACACAAGCTTTGAGTATTACTGTCTCCAAAGAGTATTTACCAAGCGCGGTCTGACTTGATCTCCCAGATTTGGTTAAATATGCATTTTGTGAACGTTGTGTTTCTGACTTTTCTTTGCTTTCCCTTTTTGTTATTGTTGTTGTTCTTCCTTCCTTCCTTTCTTTTTTTTTAATTTTATTTTAACACCTGACACGCTTTAACACTGTAATTCCGACACTGAGCAAATGGAGAACTAAGAGGAGTGAGGAAAGGGGAGGAAAATCTGACAGAGTATTTTAAAACAGCTTTTCTAATCGAAAAACATTTATGTGTTCTTAAACATACTATGAAATATATCTAATTTTAATCATTTTATTAGATCTAATATATACCTATGATTCCATGTATGTTTTTCTCCACTTTAAAACCCTCATATTTAGAATTAGCAGGCAATTCATTTAGCTCACGCCATTTTTATAAACTCCCTTTTCTCAAAATGATCAACAGTAACATTTTATTTGGTGGTTAAAGGCACATCAGCATATCAAAGCATTTATACATACCATTGCACTTTATTATGTTAAGAGGCAGTGGAAAAATGGAAAGTTATAAATGAAGTGAACATTTTTATTTGCTTTTATTGTGGCCACTGCATCACATTTTACCATTGTTCTTTGTTTATATGAGCAATGCTCCAACTGAATCCAAGATCTAGGGAAATGGGAAAGATACTTGGCTCGCCCTTGAATTTTCAGTGGCTAGCAAAATACTTGGGGCAAAATACGTTGTTAATTTAAAATATTCAATGCATAGAAAAAAAGACCTCACACATATCGCACCGTTTTAACAATACAGTTTTAGAATTGGGGCAATTAATTTTTTTTTTTAACATACAACACAGCTCTCTTTTTTCACGCATTGAAACTAGTGATGTTTGTATAAAAGATATGAAAAGGTGGATTTTCTCATGGGTTCATCGCCAGCCATGGATATTTAATTGATCACATTATATTTTCCGCTCAATGAGAATTAGCAAGTAGCAAAGGAGAGTATTTATGTGAACATTCTACAATAAATTGAAGAGTAGAAAGCACTCTATCTGAAATACATAATGAACTTTATCTTTATAGGATATTTATCTTTAAATTGGTGGAAGACCTTTAATAAAAGTGGTTTAACTTGACTTAGAATAAGTTTTGGAATGTAATTTCTATAACAAAATGGAAATTTTCACTCCTTTTGTTATCTACATTTTATTTGCACGTTGAAAAATCTTATTAATAGTTAGGGGCAGATCAACTAATAGAACACATACCCAGAAAATCCAATTCGTTACTTCTCAAGGACAGACACAGTGTTCACCACTCAGGTAAGGAAATGATAGCAGGTAAAAATTTCTCTTGTATCCAGGCGGTACCTGCAAAGCTCCAACAGCCTCAGCTGCAGGTAACTCTGAAAGAAAGCCATCCTTCCTCCCTTCCCCAGATCTTGAGAAACCACTGTAAGGCTGGAGTCTCAGTCATGAGTATCAGTCACCAAAGCAGCAACAGATAACAAAAAATTATCCTCTCTGGTATATGTCTCTCTACACTCTTTTCCATGCACGTAGAATCATATACAGATACATACAAATACACAGGGCACACATAAAACACATTTTGCTACTTTGTTTTACACAAATGAAATGTTGTGCAGATTTCTCTGCATCTTGCTCTTGTCCCTTTCATCATGAATATGTCTCCAGGGAAATATATAGAGATCTAGCTCATTCTTTTTGATGGTTAAGAAATATTATATGAAGTTATCACCATACAGTATATTAAACTCCCCAAATGGTAGACATTCACTTGTTTCCAAAGGTGTCAAATACATCTTTGTTATTATACCCTTATGCACTGATACTTTGATTTCTGTTTAAAAAAATTTTTTAGTGTTTATTTATTTTTCAGAGAGAGAGAGAGAGAGAGACTGAGTGTAAGCCGGGGAGGGGCAGACAGAGAAGGAGACACAGAATCTGAAGCAGACTCCAGGCTCCGAGCTGTCAGCACAGAGCCCAATGCGGGGCTTGAACCCACAAGCTGAGATCATGACCTGAGCCAAAGTCAGACGTTTAACTGGCTGAGCCACTCAGGTGCCCCCTGATACTTTTATTTCAATGGGCTAGAATGTAATGAGTGGGATTACTGCATGAAAAGATATACGGATTATGAATTTTAGTACACAGTGTCAGAATATTCTCCTCCAAAGCTATGACTATGCTTCCATCAGTAATGCAGGAGAGTTTTCTTCCTCACTTGTTACCACTCACTCCAACGTTGGCCAGTCTGAGGGGGAGAGGTGATGGCCTTGTGTTCAGTTCATTTACATTATGAATGAACTTCACTCTTAGTGAAGCTGGGCATTTGTTTTATATTAGCTATTCGTACTTTCGCCCTCCTGCTGTATTTTTTAGCACAGCATCACAAATACTTTGCAAGATCTCAAAGATCAATATAGCAACACCTTGGAAAATTAAAGTGCTCTCTGCCTGAAAGACTTTTGGGGAAAATATATACACACGTAACACAGAATAGCGGTTTACTCCCCAAATGCAGAAAACCATTCTCTGAATTTATTTTAGGCTGGTGAACAAAGATAAAAATCATCATTTTCCTAGAGTAAAAACTAATGAAGCTATTCATCTCCATGTTTCATTATTTGGTTTTAATTACAGTTTTCAGAACCGTTTTCTTGGGATAAAATTTACATACTATAAAATAAATAAATAAATAAATAAATAATAAATAAAAATAAATAAATAAAATTTACATACTATAAAATCCATTTTATGGTATGTGATTCAGTGGTTTTCAGCATATTTGCATTTGCTCCAGCATCGCTATCCTCTGATACTGGAAGATTTCCAAGAGTCCAAAAAGAAACCCCATACTCATTAGCGGTCAGCCCCCATTCCCTGCCCCACCAAGCCCTTGGCAACCACTAATCCATCTTCTGTCTGTCCAGAGATGCCTATTAACTGTAGGCATTTCATATAAAGGGAATCATACACTATGTTGCCTTTTTTGTCTAGCTTCTTTCGCATAATGATTTCAAGGTTCATCCATGTTGTAGCATGTATGAATACTTCATTCGTTTTTATTGCCAACTAATATTCCATTGTATGGGTATATCACACTTTATCAAGTCATTGGTTAATGGACGTTTGGGTCAGTTCGATCTGGGTTCGAATCCAGATTTGACAGTTATTTCTCTTGTGACCATGGGTAAGTTAAGAGAAATGAAGCAGGAATAGGTGTCAGAGAAGGACACTGAAGGACAAATGAAGGCATCGCAACACCTTCTCATTTTTTTGAGAAATTTTTTGAGAATTTTTTTTGAGTGTGGGTAGATGTAGTGGGTACATCTCTTCAAAGCACATCCACTTGATGATTAATCACTTGCCCAATCTTCCCACGTGATGGGTCATATAATACACAGTTTGTGAGGGACAGTTCAGGTCATGTGGTCATTTTGATGTCCCGTGGTTAGGAGTTCAGTCTCCACAAGAATCCAAAATCACTCCAGGACTGTTCCTCAAAAGAAGAAAAGAGTATGTTAAGGGGAACCTAGACTTGCTCCCACACCCCAAAGTTCTGCACTGTGACCTTCCTGTCGGGGCTTGCCGGAGACTCCCAAGGGGCAGCCCTGTCCACACTTAGACTCTTTGAACCTGCAGCTGGGGGTCTGCAAGCGGAGAAGCAGCTTGCCCTGAAGCCTGAACTGGCTGCAGAACCTTCTCCGGTCTCCACTCAAACATGGCGTGTTTAGAGGTGACTTGGTAAATGGTGGTAGGAACTGGGAGAGGACACTGACCACTTTATGCTGGCTCTACCAAAGGGATGTTCTGGGTGTGCAGGAAGAGGCTGGGGAGTGACATAAATTGTTGCTGCTGCTGCAGTGACAGGTCGTTAATGGGATGACACCCACAGAAACAAGGAAATGGGAAACATGTCTCTTCCTCTCGTTCTTGCCTTCCAGTCACGTGCCCCTAATGGCCAAATATAACAAGAAACCTGCTGGAAAAGAGAAAGATTCTTTACAGCCTCACAGCCTCAGCATCACAAAGCAGCACATAGAAGAGTGTGTTTGGAGATGACATACCCTAGCTTTGCGGCCAGCACAGTAATGACACAGTACGAAATTGATCGTCAACTTTGTCCACCGCACGACAGGTATAAACAACTTGAATTGGCTTATGTGCCTTTTAAAGGTATTAGGTGTCTATGGAGAAAAATTGGGAAACATAAAAATCACCCATCATCATACATTTTAAAAAATAGGGGACTCCCCTTATTACACATGTACACACATCTGTATATTTGCAAAACAATAGGATCATGTACCACATACAAATTTTGAAAACAACTTTTAACTTAATAATCCAATACGCTGTTGCCATCTTTCTCGTTAAAACAGCCACAACATTGGGGCGCTTGGGTGTCTCCGTCGGTTAAGCATCTGACTTGATTTCAGCTCAGGTCATGATCTCCCGGTTTGTGGGTTGGAGCCCTGCATCAGGCTCCGTGCTGACAAGTGCGGAACCTGCTTGGGATTCTCCTTCTCTCCCCCTCTCTCTGCCCCTCTCCTGCTCACACTGTCTCTCTGTCTCTCAAAATAAATAGGTAAACTTTAAATAAATAAATAATCCACAACATTAATGTTATTATCCACATAGGATATTGAGTATATCTCTCTATTGTATATGCTATTTATAAATCATTTGCTTATGTCTGGATGTATAAATAATTTGTTTTAATAAGTTATATTTTGATGTTTATGTATTTTTTGAGAGAGAGAGAGAGAGAGAGACAGAGACAGAGACAGAGCGTGAGGGAGAGAGGGGCAGACAGAGAGGGAGACACAGAATCCGAAGCAGGCTCCAGGCTCTGAGCTGTCAGCACAGAGCCCCATGTGAGGCTCAAACTCACCAACTGTAAGATCATGACCTGAGCCGAAGTCAGATGCTTAACTGACTGAGCCACCCAGGTGCCCCAAGTTATATTTTGATAAATATCTTTTAAATTCTTTACAAACATTTATTGACTTGTTAAATTTTGGAGAAATGTTCACTCACTCTTCTTACATTTTGTTTGAATCTTACCAATATTTACTCTGTATATAAATCCCTTTGAAAGTAATGTGTCTCAGGGTGCCTGGCTGGCTCAGTTGGTGGCATGAGCAACTCTTAGTCTCAAGGTTGTGAGTTCGAGCCCCATGTTGGGTGTACAGATTACTTAAAAATAAAATGTATTAAGAGACGCCTGGGTGGCGCAGTCGGTTAAGCGTCCGACGTCAGCCAGGTCACGATCTCGTGGTCCGTGAGTTCAAGCCCCACGTCAGGCTCTGGGCTGATGGCTCTGAGCCTGGAGCCTGTTTCCGATTCTGTGTCTCTCTCTCTCTCTGCCCCTCCCCCGCTCATGCTCTGTCTCTCTCTGTCCCAAAAATAAATAAATAACGTTGAAAAAAAAATTTTAAAAAATGTATTTAAAAAAAGAAAGTCATATTTGTCGCATGTAGTAAAGCAATTTCTTTAATGGCAGTTCAAATGCAAACTCACTTCCTTCCTTCCTCCCATCCATCCTTCCTTCTTTCGTTCCTCCCTTCCTTCCTTCCTCTCTCCCTCCCTCCCTTCCTTCCTTCTTTCCTTCCATCTCTCCCTCTTTCTTTTTTACCAATCATGATACGATGTTAGGCTGAGGCATTACTTGGATTACCACACATTCCTTTCTAGAGAAGAAATTAAGACCACAAACACATAGAGAGAGAAATTTTTTTGAGTGTGGGTAGTGATGAGAACAGCTGGGGTGGAGACTGAGGGAAATGGCAAGACATCTCACATGGATATAAATGGAATTGCTTAGCACAAAAACTTAGAGTTTCTTGTGCTAGGAGAATAAATTAGAATTGAACACTTTTCTCCTTGCAAATATTAAATGCTAACTCTTAAAACCATCTGTGCTCTTTCTGAAAGTTTAAAATTTGAATTTAGGTAAGTCAAAATGAAAAGGTCTAGGTGGGGGCTGTTGTGTTGCCAAGCAACATCACTTATCTTAGATCTCACAATCAAGTGCCATAAAAAATTTGGCCATGATAAAGTGTGTCCCCAAAGCAAGTGAATCAGCGTCAGCTATTTCCGGAGGCGTTTGTAGGAAGCCCCCAAAAGAAGTCCCCAGTGAGGATGAAATTGTTTTCAGGCGGTTTTGTCTTTCTCTTGCAATGCAAACCTTTATGCCTCCATTCACTGGTCCCCAAATCAGATACAATCAAGGATCTAACACGTACTCTCTGGCATCCTGTGAAGGTTTTCACAATGAAAGCAGATCACCTCTGTATGCAGAGGCTAGGAAACCATTCTCATATTCAGAGGACAGAAGCGCATGACTACAGCTGACTAGCTGGGAAGTGGGAGTCCCGTCTGGATCTCCATATCAGACTGAAGGACAAGAAGAACATGGAAAAGCGTGACCGTGCTCTGGTTCCTGGAAGTGTTCCATTTAAATTCAAATGATCTCTTTTGCTGCCTGCCCCACCATTGGTTCCACCTGTAATTTTTTTTTTTTTTTTTGACTGTTTGTTTGTCTCCCCTCTCCCTCAAACTGCTTTGAAATGGAGTTTGTTGAAGATAAGGATTTGTCATTTTCTATAGCGTGAGTTTGGTCAAGTGAAACTTCCGAGAATTTTCAGGAAATGATTCAAAATTGTTAGTTGGGGTTCTTCCTCACCTATGAAGAGCTATGCTTATTTAAGGACCAAAGAAAAGTAAGCCTTGATTTCCTGTGAGATTAAGAAGAAGGATTGGTGAAGATAAACGACCTAGAAGAAAGTTCTCTTCGCTGGCATAAAACTCTGGCAAGAATGAGAAGCCCAGCATGGGTAATGATATTTACATATATGCATTGATTTATAATATTTTTTTCTGAGATGCATGTACATTTTCTAGCTGTCCTTGCGTGAAGATGACAGAACCTATAATTGCTGGCCTGGAAATCTGTGATTGGATTTAAACCCAGCTAGAGAAGCTCTGTCACTCACCAAAAATATTTAGCTAAGTTCGGTTAAAGTGGACAATACATGGGGGTTTTAGTCTTTGAGAAGGTGGGTCCCTCTGATGCTAATGAACTTTCTTTTGTTACAATATCTATAACTGTTAACGTGAATAAGTTATGTTATTTGGGATAGTTATAATAAGCAGGGGTATGTACATTGCTTATATAGATGAGGTGAGTTTTTATGACCTGTTACTGTTAGTTTTCATTGGTAGGTCACATTATAGATGACGCCACACTCTGGTGATTCTTTAGTGTACCATTGGAGATATGAGTTGATACATATTTTTTAAATTTTATAGAAATGTTTCAATAAAGGCACTATAAATTTATCATTAATGTTCCTGAGGTGCTGAGCTGATCACTGCTATTTAAGGCTAAACTAACTACTAACCTTGAAATTATAAAAGTTACGGTTGTCAGGCCATACAGGAGATGTATTTACTATTTTCAGTTGCTAATCCTCTCAAATAAATCATTATTCCCTTTATTATTTTTGTAGCAGAAGTTTGTAACACTTTAAAGATTTAAATGTAGTTGCAGCTGATTCTAGAAGATACGGAAACACAAAGAACATGTAAGAAGAGGGAAAAATCCTTCTGCATGCTTATCATTCAATGGTTAATTTCCTTCCAGTTTTTAACTCTCTCTAACCCTTTTTATCCTTACAAAATGTCCTTTTCCCCCCTGTAGTGGCAGTTTTTGATATCTCCTTTCTTTTATATTCTGTGATTACTGTATATTTCTATGCCAGAAATGTATATAAGATACTGTACAAATTTATTTCTTTGGATAAAAAACTAGTCTTTTTTTTTTTTAATTTAAAGAAGCAGTAATTCGTGTCCTCATGTTATACCAATGCCTCATTAGTAGGTCCGCTTGATGATTCAGAAAGTCTTAAACAATGAAATATGTATTCCGGTGGCTGTGATGTATTTTATCTTGTTGTGAATGGATTCATCTACAAACCGGGATCTAAAGATAGCTCTTAAGGCCCCATGCACATACTCAGTTCAACAGTGGTTTATAATCGTAGTTGCTATTGTTAACACTTGTTTATTTTCCTCTGGAAAATATTACTTTTGTTTCGTGATAAGTTGTAGTCAAGAATATGAGGAAGATTCCAAGTTTCGTCTTGAAATTTGCACTTAATCACATCTTGTTTTCTTTTCTTTTGAGATATGGAATTAATACTCTGTAGAAAATAAAATAAATTATATTTTTCTAAAGAAGGTTATGTCTGAAGAGGCATCATCAGCTGTTTTTTGATAAAATAGTCATTCCTGGTTTGGAAAGTTTGTTTCGGCAACTATGCCTTTAAATATCGGAATGCTTCTATAAATCCATGGGTATTTTTTACTAAGATGCAATATATATTGCATCTTGAGGAGACCATTTAAAGAACATTATTGAAGAAGTATAAAACATGGCTGTGATTCTCAAAAAATTTACCTTAATTAATGATCATTGTGTTCCCAAGAGAAATTATAGACTCTGAGAATCAAGTATTTCTTAAATGTACTTTTAATTCACCCAGTATGATTCACTAAAACCTAGATTGTGTTCTCACGTGGTTTATCCAAGAGTATAAACCTGGAACTTGGATAGATAAGTATATGAATAAATCATGCCTTAAATTATATTATCCTGTAATGAAATATATATCTTCTGAGATTCTTTAATCACCCATAAGCATTTACTGAGTAATCGAACATAATACCTGTAAGCACTGACTGTGAACCAGACTGACTGTGTTCAAATTCTGGCTTTGCCATTTACAAACCCAGTGGCTTTAGGAAAGTCACTAAGTTTCTTTGTGCTTCAATGTCTCATGTATAAAATGCAAATAACAGCATCAGCTACTATCGTAAGAATGAAAAGAAGTAATATATTTAGAGCACTAAGAACAGTGCTTGGTACATAGAAAGTGCTGTGTAAATAGAAGCTACTTTTTTTTGCCACTATTAATTTAGCATCCTTCTATGATCTATGGGTACTTTTAAAGTGCTTGCTTTCAAAACTTAAAATGCAATAAAAGGATAAGAATTATACATAGGACACAATAGTGACAACATAAAATATTATGAGTACAATCCTTCCACTTTTAGGATGACATTATTTTACACATAGTTCCCATCTGAAATACAGTTATAGTCTTTATAACTTCTTACTTAACCTTCAGCAAGTCTTTATGAACTCTGTGACTTTGGGAAAGTTACATACCCACTCTGTGCCTCAGTTTTCTCATCTGTAAAGTGGGAGAGTATCAATGGTACCTATCAGAGGATTATTGTAAGGAATAAATGAGTTAAACATGCAAGTCTTAGAACAGTGCCTGGCATTATAGTAAATGTTCCACAAATATTAGCTCTCATCATCAGCATCACCATTTATATTTCACATTTTACATAAGGTTATAGTCCTCACTTGTTCAATCCAGCGGTAACAAACTTACCAAATGCTTAAAATGAGTGAGACATTACTAGAAAGAGTACAAGTTAAGATAAAAAAAACATACAGTTTCAAATAACATTCAGGCATAAAATTTTTTTAACTACCAGTATTAAGGTAATAAACCAGTGAGTTAACTTCAAGTACTGATTATGATATGAAGAAACTTAAAGAGGAGTGGAAAACAGAGTGGTGGCGTGGAAGGTCTCAGCCAAGTTAGACAAGTTTTTTCTGGGAAGGTGATGTTTGAATTGAGACCTGAAGACTAGAAAATATAAGAAAATGAGAAAATATAAGAAAATATCTAAAGAACTTTCAAAACTGAGCAAAGAATACAGATCATATATAGATAGGTCTACAGGCTACGTGATATAAAAGGATAGAACTCAGACTAAATATATCAATTATAATAACATATAAATAGGCTTCTTTTACCCATTAAAGATAAAATTTTGAAAATCATTATTATTCTTGTTTCACAAAACAAACTTGAAAATTTTCCTTACTTTTCTAAGGTCTGACACGGTTTAATACCATTGGAATTAGCTTTTCTTTAAGGTCAATGAAATTTTCATCTAAGCACTGTCTTAACTGCATCTCATAGATGCTGGTATAGAATGTCTTGGTTATCATTTTTAATTTAATTCTTATTTTCATTTGATTATCATTGTTTTTTAGCTAAGTTGCAAATTTGTGTTTCCCCTTGAACTCAATTTAATGGAAGTTCCTATTCCCATGTTGTGTTAAGACAGAGATACATGCAAGAAACAGGGTGATACAAGTGAGTCTGAGAGGGAATCTGTGGCTGTCTGTCCAATGGACCAAGTGTTGCTGTGTGACTTCCAAAGCCTGGTCATAAAGTTTCCACTGGCTCTCTCTCTCTCAGGGTGCTTGCCTTTGGAACCCAGCCACCATGTTATGAAGAAGGGAAAGGCCACACGTAAGGGTTCCAGTGAAGAGTCCCAGCTAAAATCTCACTCACAGGCATCATCAACCTCCAGACATGTGCATGAACAAGGCTTCCAATGATTCCAACCCTCAGCCTTGAGCGTTCCAGACATCATGGAGCAGAGATAGGCTGTGACCATTCAGTCCTGACCAACTTCCTGACAAACGGAAACCAAAGGAGATAATAAGTTATTCTTGTTTTAAACCACTGAGTTTTGGAGTAATTTGCTATGCAATTATAACATAAATGGTGATCTGGGTCAAAATGGTGTCCAAGGAATAATTGGTACAGGAGAAAAATGCCAGTGGGTCGATGAGTAAATGGGTATTTAAATGGGAGAAGCAATGAGTTTAGGTAACTGTTGAAAATATTTTTTTTGTGTTAGGGAGACAAGATATCTCTACATCTTGTTTCCCAAATGGGGAATAACTAATAAAAATATGGCTCTTAAAAATATGGCTCTTGGAAGGCATTTCTTTGTAATAAGAGAGACTTGATCATATTGTATGTTGAAATAAAACAGCTTATAGACAGGAGGAAACATTGAAGTGTGTGTGTGAGAGAGAAAGAGAGAGAGAGAGACAGACAGACAGAGACAGTGAGAGAGACAGGGAGAATTTATGAAAAAGGTCCCTTGAGGAGGTGGGGAGATGAGGAATTTGTAACACACTAGAAGCATTTACCGTGGACAGAAGGGACTCCTCACCAAGAGAGGGCGTATATCTCTGGTTGCAGACCTGTTTATTGTAGGTGAGTTGAGTAATCATCCCTGGTGATTTTAGTGTGTGAAATTCAGGGTCAGCATATTTGCTAAAAAAAAGAAAATATTAGAACTCAAGAAAAGTGGCGAATATGGGGGGGATGGGACAGGGACCTTGTTAAGGACAGATAAAGAATTAAAAGTAGTGTGAATGCTAGAGATGCCATATATTCCTGAGGTCTCATTTTAAATCCTTTTATTTCTGAGTAGTTTTCTCTCAGGACCCATGTAGTTTTTTAGTTTTTTAATTTTTTTTTTTTGAGACAGAAAGCAAGGGCTGGGGAGGGGCAGGGAGAGAGGGAGACAGAAACCGAAGTGAGTTCCACGCTGACAGCAGAGAGCTCGATGTGGGGCTCAAACTCACGAGCCGAGCCGTGAGATCATGACTTGAGTTGAAGCCAGACCCAGGTGCCCCAGGAACCATATTTCCAATGTTCTCTCTTCTGGATAATCATGCACATGCTAATATTTACACACTTGTAGGTTACTTTATGCAATTAAATGATAAATAATAATAACGTTAATATGCATTCACTATATGTGTGTGGTACTTGAAATTCACAAAGTTTTTTTTTTCACATTCAACACCACCTCCTCCAGCCAAGAAGCGAAGTCTAATGGCTTCAGTATTGTCCTGGTGACCAGTGACTTACTTTGCATAGACTCAAATAGGATCAAGTCTCCTCTCAAAAATACGTACTGAACAGAGACTTCCAGAACTCATGCTTTACTGATTCCAGGGGGATTTGGGTAAATGAGGTGCTTTTCCTTCCTACCTCCCGATGCATGTTTATGTAACTTTTTACAAATATATTTATTTATGTTTGGGAGAACATGAACAAGGGAGGGGCAAAGACAGGGGGACAGAGGAGCTGAAGCAGTCTCTGAGCTCACAGGCTGACAGCAGTGAACCAGATGTGGGGCTTGAACTCACAAACCCTGAGGTCATGACCCAAGCCAAAGTCCGATGCTCAACTGACTGAGCACCCAGGTGCCCCAAGTTTATGTAACTCTTGTGTCAATGGACCATTTAATAGTAATATGATTCTGCCTCCAGAATGCAGACCCTTCCTTACTACAGTCCTCAGGCTCTGCCTTACACGTGACCTCTCATAAATCCTTTGGACATGCCATACTTGTGGGCAGCGTCTACAGCCATTAATCTGTGCTAGCAGATTGGCACTTTTCCAAAATTCAGTTGTTTGCCTTCTCAGTCGAGAACGTACAGATGATCTTGGCAAAATTACTCAAGAGATTTTTTTTTTATATAGAGTGAGAGTGTGGAAGGGGCAGAGGAAGAATGAGAGAGAGAGACAGAGACAGAGACAGAGAGAGAGAGAGAGGGAGAGAGAGAGAGAGAGAGAGAGAGAGAGAGAATCTTAAGCAGGCTCCACACTCAGCACAGAGCCAATGCGGGGCTTGATCCCATGACCCTGGGACCATGATCTGAGCTGAAACCAAGAGTCTGACCCTCAAATGACTGAGTCACACAGGCAATCCAAGATATATTTTTTTAAATTATATACTGGGGGAGATTATTGAGGGCTGTTGTATTTATCTTATCTGTGTGATACTAGTGAGCACAGGCCAAAGAATGCCATGTGGTTTTCAAGAAGTGGGGAATTTTATCTATCTAACTTCATAACTTAATGTGACTTTTTAACTAGGACAAAATGAAAAACGATAAACAAAAGTATTCACCCTTGAAATTCTGTTACATGTTGGCCAAGGTTAGCCTGCCTGGATCCAGACCACCAGACACAGAACTAAGCACAGAGAAGCTTTGTGTGTTTGGGCATCCTTCATGGGCACCCACTCTTCCCTGAGAGGACCCATTCTGAGGAAAAGAACAGCAACCCTGAAAAATCAGGAGCTGCCACTATGCTAAGACCTTCATGCTACAGGGATCAGGCCTGCCACTCACAGGTAGGCCATGGTATTCTACTGAACATAAACAAGTTCAGAGAATAACAAAACAAAACAAGGCTATTCTGTAATCTTCCTGGATCAAAGCAAAAACAAGGACCTTTTGTAATCATGTCTTGAGTACATAAAAAGAGAAACATTTGTCCAAATGATTAAAAAGACCCAAGATACCTGATCTGGCTAATATCACTGCCACTGTCTTTTCACCAATCTCAGCATTAGCTGTGCCGCACTCTTCCCTACCTCCTAGAAAATAAGTAAGAAGCCCGCCGATCAAAGAATTATTCTCACTTCTTGCTAGCAGCAACCAATCCAGAGCAAAAGCCCTGCTTCCTTGAACTCTACCTTCAAATTACCAAACATTTCCCCCAATCTTCTACATCCTTTTTTACCACCCTCCTACTGAGATGTTCCTATGGCTTTTCATTGTGCACGTTCTCTCACATTGCAACACATGAATAAAAGCAACCGTGTTCTACTGCAAATGTGTTCCAGGAGGCTGGAGAGATTCGACCAATCTGTGGCATGAGTATCTGGGAGCCAAAGGTAGAACACTCACCAGAGAAGACAGACGTGTGCGAAGGACATGGAGGTATATTCACAGCAATAGAAAGTCCTCCAACGATGCAGGAAGAGGGAGATTGATATGGAAAGAGGGAGAGAGAAACATCACTAGAAACACTTTATGAAGAGAAGGCTAGAGAATAGAGGCACAGGTTACAACAGGACGTTGGAGGCTGCTAGTGGTGGAGTGGGGACAATTCACCCATGATTCATTCATGTGTTCAGTCAGTCAACAAGAATTTAGATGGTGCCAACTATGTAGTAGGCATTAGGGGATGCGATGATAAACAAAAGAAAGACACTATTCCTGGGGTGCCTGGCTGGCTCAGTTGGTTAAGCATCAGATTCTTGATCACGGCTCAGGTCGTGATGTCACAGTTCGTGAGTTCAAGCCTCACATCTGGCTCTGTGTTGCTTGAGATTCTGTCTCTCCCTTTCTCTCTGCCCCTCCCCTGCTCACGCATTCACACGTTCTCTTTCTCTCTCTTAAATAAACATTTAAAAAAAATAATAAAATAAAAGCACGAAGGAAGTGAATTGGAGTGGCATTGGTGGTGGCAGAGAGGTAAATAAGGTTGTGATATGCAGAATACTCTAGGGCAGGGGTTGGCAAACGATAGCCTATGAGTCAAACTCAGCCCATCACTTGGATTTATATGTAAACTCTTATTGGACTACAGCCACCTATCTGTTTGCATATTGTCCATAGTTGTTTGATCATTACCATAACTGTTGAAAAGTTATAACAAAGAAATTATAGCCCAGAAAACTTAAAACATTATTATCTAGCCCCTGAGAGGGAAAAGTTTGCTCACTCCTACTGCTTTCTATGCCAGGAGTTTTGTCTATGAAAAGGGAAATAAAATGCCATCGATGGCATGGAAAAGATGCTGCTGGCCATAACATGGTGAGCTCATTGAACAGAGACCAGAGAACATATGGGCAGACCAATTATGAGGCAATGGCAGTAATTCAGGTGAAGGATGAGGGTGTTTTAGAATAAGGTGGAGGGGACAGAGATGGAGAGAAGTGTAATGCATTGGATATGTGAAACAAAGAAGAAAGGGGTTAGGGAAGACTTCTGGTTTCTGGCTTGTACAACTAGAAATAAGCTAATGTCATTTGCTATGACAGAGGATACCCAAAAGGGACTTACTATTTTGCTAATTTATTTTCACCCAAGGGAGAAAATTATGAGTTAGCTTTGAGTGTGCCAACTTTTTAGGTTATTTTGAGATGCCCCAAGAGAAAATACATATTAGACACTTGGATATGTAGTTCTCGAGCTTACCAAGTACACGCACATCTCTTCCTATGGGTCATAAACAACTTAGAGATAACCCAAGGAGATAAATGAGGATCAAAGTCCAGAATCAGGATTCTTCTGATAATACTGGATTTGGGTACATTGTGGGTCTTCCTTTCATTAGGATTTGACCCCCCCCCCCAATCTAAGGTGGAGAAAGTAGAGAATGGCAGACAAGTGGGCACTGAAGAGCAGCAGAATGAAAGCATGTTCCACTTGAGAACAGAACGATCCAAGAGAAAAAGAACAATACACGAGGTGCAAGGCCATTCATGGACAAGAACTTCAACACGAAACATCTCAGCCAATGGAGAAACCTGGCACTGAAGAATACCAGATTCTCACTGAGCTCACCAATCAGATAAGCCATTCCTTCAGCCAAGGGAGAAATGGCCAGGGAGAGAAAGGGATTAGAAATGTTTATTTTAGGAGCGCCTGGGTGGCTCAGTCGGTCAAGTGTCCAACTCTTGATTTCAGCTCAGGTGATGATCTCGTAGTTCTTGGGCTCATACTAGGCTGCCCACTGACAGCACAGAGCTTGCATGGGATTCTCTCTCTCCCTCTCTCTCTGCCCCTCTCCTGTTTTCATGCATTCTCTCTCTCTCTTCCAAAATAAAAAAAAAAAAATTAAAAAAGAGTGCATTCTTTAAAAGCAAGAAGTATTATTTTAATACCTTTCTAAGTTGGAGGTTGAGACTGAATACCATTTTCCTTATGGCAATGTGAGGAGTCAGGAGAGGAGTGGGATAAATGTTCCTTTAATAAAACATATGAATATTACATAAAGGACATGAAATATATAAAGGGTTCAAAATTATTTCTTATGTTCTAATTTTAGGAAAGGAGAAACTATAGAGCTCAATTTAGATAAAAGAAACTCATTAATATAATTACATTTTTATAAGCAAAGCTAACAGGGGATTCGTGGACATAAGAAGACACTAGTCAGAAGTTTATAGAAAGCTTCCTAGTAGTAACTTCCCAGGGTTTGGCCATTCTTTTAGGCCAAGTATTGGAGGATGAAACACCTCTGTGCCTGAACTTTGAGCAGTAAAAAAGCCTAGATGTCTTTATCTCTTCTGGATATCCACTGTGGTGAATAGTAGAATCCGTGTAGTTGACGTACACAGACATAGCTCGTGAGAATTTTTTAACCCCTCTGCAAAAAAAGTCCATTCTTTGTTAGTCATAATTCAATTCACTATAAGTCACCACCAGGCCTGTATCTTGAGTTCTTATTATTGTGTTGGTTAGTCACTGACTGTATTTTCAGTAGGAAAATAACAGATGTCTTTGTTTTTTCATCAAGTTCAAGGGCCTTTCATAAAAGTACCATTTTCTTCCCCTAATAATGTTCCTGTGGTGTTTCCTTTTATGATTTTGATTTTTGCCTCTTAAAGGGTCATAAATTCAGAAGTCATGCATGTTTGTTGCAAAACCTCAAACAGTATGGAAGTAAGCTCAGTGTAAGTTGAAAGCCTCCTTGGAAGGCATCTCACCTCCTCCTTTTTCTTTCCTGTCTAGAATATCACGGTGAGCAGTTTTGACTGTACATACTTCCAGAATATTACCCGTGCGCTGACATACACAGTTTTCTTTATATAAACAGAAGTCATCCTTATGGGGTATTACTCTTACTTCCATTGTCTTCATTATTATTGTTTGACTTGCTTCCTTCACTCAGTCTGCATCTCAAATCAGCACAGATAGACCTACTTCAATTAACATAGATAGTACTATGTGTGGGTATAAGATGCGTTGAAGTATTCAGAACTCAAAGCAACATTTTTATAATGATTATCAGCAGAATATTGCAAGACTTGTGAGAAAACTAGTTTAGTTCAGATTTTGCCTCTTGATCCCAAGAGAGGTGGCATGGCCTCATGGGAAGAACAATGCACATAAACGAGTTCCTGAACCACCAACATCATCTGACACTCTGTGATTTAACGCCTTTATTGGCCAACTGGAAATTTTGAGTTCAGATTGTTTCTAATCCTCCTGCCAGCCTGTATATACGTACAGTATTGGAACCCCCAGTTTTAGTAAAGAACTTTTCCTATTTGGCAAGTATCCAACACCTAACTGCATTTGATAATTCAGGTAAACTGAGGGACAAAAATATGTTACCTGCCGTCCATGTAAGCTGCTGACTGAAAGGCCATTTCCGGTTTCCCCTAGAATTGTTATTTGCACCAATAAATATTCTCCACAAGCGCTGGTGCCATTTTAGATATCCAGATCTTTAAAAACAGAGAATTAAGAATCCGGTAGAAATAGTGGCTAGAGGAATAGAGTCAAGCAAACTCTAAGGTGCTATACATAAGGTGAAGAAGGAATTTCCCTTTTGTTGTGGGAAAGACATGCAGGAGATTAAAAGAAAACAAAAACAAAAACAAAAAACCAAGAATAGAAAAATTCATGGGAACCAAGTATGGAGGAGCTAAACTATCTGGGCGGCAAGTGTGGAATGGAATTATGGTCTTAAGTCCCGGAGAAGACTCGCTCCCCCTTGTGGTAGGTGTAGAAAGCTACCTCCTGATGGAGCAAAGCATTTCATCCCAGACACAAAATGCTACAGGACGGGCTTGGATTACTGTGACATACTGCTTTGCAGGCGAACATAAAGGCACATTCAAGCGGACTCTTCAAGTGATGATTCTGTCTCAGGTATAGACTCAGAGTCACCAAGAGAAAAACGCAGTTTAATCTGACAGCTATATGCGATAAGTTCCCTTTAATTGCATAGGAATGTAAACATTAAAAGAGTTATTTTTTTTAAAAAGTTGTACCTCTGTGTTGCATCACTACCGATTCTCTTACTCTGCTTTTCTTTATATAATTTATTACCCTTTGGCATTGTATGATTATGTATGTGTTCGTGCATTTGCTGGCTACACATTGCATGAGGGTAGAGACTCACTTTTGCTCACTGCTCAACCCTTAACTCCTAAGAGAGTGGTGAACATTTGACAAATATTTGTTGGCATTATGAATAAATCTATACTGGAAGTCAAGAGACTTGAGTCAAGAAGAGCAATTAAGTGTTTATCAAGATAACAAAACGTGACCTCCAAGAGAGGAAGGAAAGAGAAAAGAGACATTCACTATTTTGAGGAATGAACAAGACCTGGCAACTCGTGGAATGTGCTTGTCAGGAGAGGAGGAACCTACACTTGCTGAGATGTCAAGGTTATGCGGATGGGAGGCTAATGGTAAGAGTTACAGAAAACTGGGTGGTCAACTGGAAAGTACTTTCTGACTAGACAATGAGTTAAGCTCTTGACATAGTCCGAGTTGCTAAGTGACAGAGATTTCCAGTTACGGTCCAGGAGGCAGGCTAAGCTTTTCAACCCAGCTTTAAGGTAGACACGGTAGTTAAGCCATAGGCTTGGATAAGCCATGGGCTTGGATGCAGTGAGGAAGAGAGCAGAGGACTAACCCTTATAACTATTTCAACCCTCCTCGAAATTGACCTTAAGGACTGTCTGTGGCCCATTGATAATTTATGCATTCTTCTGCACATGGCTGCTGAGTCCCAGCTATAAAGAAAACATGCTAGGATGACTCTGGGGGACTCACAACCCGGTAGGGAAGACTAGCAAGAAGAAAAGACACACACACGACCCACTGAAATCAGTCAGCCACTCCAGGTCCCGCCAACTCTGAACCTAGTGTTGCCAGATCTTATAATCTTCTAAGACAAGCTGAGCTTTTATGTGAGAATTTCTAATACCTAAATATAGGACATTGATTGAAATGTGTGGACCAAACAAAACACTTTTCCTAGCCAGATATAATTGGCACCCAGGTCTACTATGATCTCAACCAAGAAGAGGTTCTTCTGTTTCCTTTATCTCTTACAGTCTCAGTCAAGGATGCTTTTGGTCCCATGAGGATCAGATTAAATAATTTGGTAGGGAGGGATGATTTGGGAAGGTCATCGTACAGTGGAAGGTAGGATCACTCTTGCTAGTGGGTCTGCACTCATCCATTTATGTATTTAACAGATGCTTATAGAGCTCATACTATGGGGTAGGAACTCAGCATATAATGGTGAGTGAATTAGATAATCTACATCTTGTTTAGGCAAATTGTATCAAGTAGGAAAGGAATTAGAATCATCACCAATGGAAGGAAGAACTCTAACAGCTAACGTAAATAACTACAGGATTACTCAAAAACCAGGGTTAGAAACAGATCACCGAAAATATATTTGTAAGCAGAGCACAAATGAAAATAATTAAAATCCTAATAAGATGTCCACACAATTAAATGTTCACTGGTCATTCCACCATTTGTAGCCTTGTCCTTTCAGCTCAGGATTCCTCCCCAGGGAGGTGAACTGAAGACGATCTCGATTTTTAAAAGAGAGGGGTTTAAACAAAATGTTTTTAAGAAATTGATTTAGGTCATAGACGTCTTAAGCAAGCCACTGTATAGTTTTAAACAATGAGAGTAAATATTTTTTGGAGATTCTTCTCTGTTCACCAAATAGCTTAATGTGTAGAAAGCATGGCCACCCAAACAGCCACCAAGAAAGGCTCTTGTAAGATATAAGTTTTTTCCCCCCTTAGGGATAATTTCTCTCTTTGAGAGACATTTTGTCCCACTTACTTGAAGACATTAATGTACCAGGGGAAATGACAAATTGAATAAACTGACTTCCTCTTTAAACTGGCACGATTCTCCTGACAGATAGGGGCACATTTCTCTTTCAGACACACACATTAGAGAAACAGGCTATATTCTTTCCTAAGTAGGAAGAAAAAAAGGGAATACATTTTATAAAGAGCCTATTGTTAAACACAGGCAATTTGAACCAGGAATAGTATTATTAAGAAGCAGAATAGATTCTTTTGAATCAAAGTCTTAGAAAAGTGAACATAGAATAATAGAGCCACCTTCTGCGAATGGGTGAGTCCTTCTTAGAACAAAAGGACGAGATATCTTCTTGAGTTTGTTTTCAACCCTTTAAATGGGTTTGTTCCCTGAAGTAAATCCAGTCAAATCAGGTCTCAGGTCAAATCCAGACCTATTAATACAGTCATACTAATTACTCTGGGGGGTCAAGTACTCTTTAAAATTATTTTTACAAAGAAAGAGCAGCTTTTACATTTATTTAAGAAAATTTCAAGTATTCAATCACTGCAATTTTAAAATAAAGGGTAAAAAAAAGAATGCCAGCTAACTAGTTCTGAAATGTTTTAGCAAGAATACAAAAATAAAGGCTTAAACTAAAAAAAGAATTTTAATCAGTAAGAGGGGATACTTGGAAGAAAATCTAGACCACATTTTCCTAAACTGAAGTATAGATAACATATAATCTTATATTAGTTTCAGATATACAACACAGTGATTCAACAATTTTATGTATTACGAAATGCTCACTAGGATCAATGTAGCTACCATCTGTCACTCTTCATTTGTTACAGTCTTGAGTATATTCCCTATGCTGCACTTTTTATTCCTAATTTATTTTCTAACTGGAAATTTGTACCTCTCATCCCCTTCACCTATTTTCTCCATCCCCCCTCCCCCATTCCCTGCGGCAACCGCCATTTTGTTTTCTGTATTTATGTGCCTGTTTCTGGTTTTCTTGGTTTTTTGGTTTATGTTTTTTACAAGGTTTTTTTTAAAAATCATACCATGGTATAAGCTGAATGAGAAATACATAATAAATAAGTGGAAACTGTATTATGATACTATGAACTGAACAAGAAGCTCAGTGTGTCGAGAAGTATTTTTTTCACTTGAGAATGTCAATCACGGTGCTTTTTTTATTGTGGTAAAATACATATAACATAAAATTTACCACTTTAACCATTTCTAAGCATACACTTCAGTGGTATTAAGTACATTCCACATTGTTGTTCAATCTTCACAACTATGCTTCTCCAGAACTTTCTGATTTTGCCAAACTGAAACTAATTTTTGTAAACTATGCATATTCAGCAAATAATAACTCCTCATTTTCCCCATCCCCCAGCCCCCTGGAAACCATCATTCTACTTTTCATCTCTACAAATCTGACATCTCCAGGCACGTCGTATAAGTGAAACTATGCACTATTTGTCTTTTTGTGGCTGACTTATTTCACTTAGTATAATGTCTTCAACATTCATTCATATTGTGGCATAGAAATTAGAATTTTCTTCTTTTTCAAGGCGGAGTAATATTCCATTACATGTATATATCATATCTTGTTTACCCATTTGCCCACCAGTGGAAACTTGAGTTGCTTCCATGTTTTGGTGTATAGTGAATAATACTCCTATGAACATGAGTTACAGATATCTGTACAAATACCCACCTTTGGTTATTTGGGTATAAACCCAGAAGTGAATTTTTGGATCATGTTAAAGATAAAATTATTCTGGCACTTGTTAGGCCGGTAAGAAAGACTTTATTCAGGATTATTGCAGGAGGGGTCAAGACTGTCACAATATAGGAGAGAGGTAGGGTTCAACTCGGAACACATCAAGGACAGATTTATGGCCATTGAGCAGATTGAGAGGGTCAGTGGATGGAAAAACACATCAAGGGTAGGGGAATTCATGCTAAATTGACTTAGGACTCTTGTTGAAGACTGGCCATGGTGACCAGTTACCAACAGAATGGGATGAAGAACTTTAACAGATATCAAGGGTAAAAGATTCTGTCTTACCTGAGTTAGCAGGATTCTTGCTACAAGTGTACTATGCTAAATGAAGACAGGGCTGAGGACAAGGCCCGGTCAAAAAGAAGGTTCAGAGAAGATGTGAAGAACATTTGTGCACTGTTTATGGAAATGCATTCTGGTGCAGCTACTTTCAAAAACAGCATGGAGGTTCTTCAAAAACTAAAAAGAAACCTATCATATGAGCCAGTAATTCCACTATGAGGGATTTATTTACCCAAAGAGTATGAAAACACATCATTCGGAATGATATCTGCACCCCTCTGTTTCATTGCAGCACTATTTATCGCAGACAAATTGTGGAATCGACCCAAGTGTCCATGGATGGATGACTAGATAAAGAAGATGTGGTATATATCCCAGTGGAATATTAGTCATCCACAAAAAGAATGAAATCTTACCATTTGCAACAACATGTTGCAAAGCTAGAGGGTGTAACGCTAAGCGAAGTAAGTCAGAGACAAATATCCCATGATTTCACTCAAAGTCGAATTTCATGAGAAGCAAAACAAAGGAACAAAAGAAAAAGGAGACAAACCAGAACACAGAGTCTTAATACAGAGAACAAGCTAACAGTTACCAAGGGGGGTGGGGGGATGGGTGAAACAGGTGCAGGGGATCAAGAGCACAGGTATCACTGTGAGCGCTGTGTAATGTACAGACTTGTTGAATCACTATATTGCTGAAACGAACATAACATTGTATGTCAACGACACCAGAATTAATGTTTTCAATTTAATAGTAAAAAGAGAGAGAAGGTTCAGAGGAGACTAATTATCGTTTGGTCAAGGAGTGTCTTTCAATCATATGCTCAATTTCTTTAGGAACTGCTATTCTGTGCTGGCGCTGTTTCATATTCCCACCAGTGATGCACAGGAAGTTCCAATTTCCCCACAACCTTGACCACACGTGTCATTTCCTGGGATTTTTTGTTCTGCTCTTGTAATAGCAGCCCTAATGGGTGTGAAGTGATACCATATTGTTGTTTTGATTTTCATGTCTCTGACAATGCTGTTGAGGATGTCTCTCGTGCTTTTTGGCCATTTGTGTGTCTTCTTTGGAGAAAGGTCTATCCAAGTCCTTTGTCCGTCTTTTTCTCTTGGATTGTTGTTTTTGTTGAGTTGTAGACTTTTTTTTAATATATTCTGGATATTAATTCCTTGTCAGGCATGTGATTTGCAAGTATTTTCTCCCTTTAGTGAGTCCCATATAGTTAATTAGCTTCTCCCATACAGTTAATCAAAGTACTAAATTAACCAGAAAGTCACATTTCTAAACTACCTGAGAGATCATTGTATGTTAATATCTGTATTCTGGAGTTTTGAATATCAGATTCTAAAGTTTATCTGATGTGAACAGCTTCATATTGAATATTGCCGTGATGATGAAAACTTACTAGCTGATTGATTTTATTTCTTTGCCATGGTACCACATGTTAGATATAGGATATATTAGGCTAATAAACAACATCACAGGCCAATATGTGTGATTGCAATTTATTTGTCAAGTCTGAAATGAGAAATTAAAAAGAAACTCATTAGGGCAGCCTTCATTTTCAACGTGTGCAATTTTTATATGTAATTTCTTACCCTGGTAATATGACATGTATCAGAATGAAAAATATTCTGCAGTGTTTGAAGGCAACTGCTTGTGCTTTGTGGAAATTGAGACCAAGGAAAAAGTTTATCCCACAGTGTGGGTGCAGAATATCCCACAGACCAAGTGTTGTCTATCTGAGGGCAAAATTAATTGTTCAATTCCTGCACAGAAAATTGGATTTTCTAGGAATGAAGTAGGTGCTGTTAAATTAAAATTTATATTTTATTACATTCTAGTGAAATATAGAAGAAAAAGTTCTTCCTTTCAGGGTGAATCTTTATGAGTAAAGAAGTGTAGAAATTTGGTAATACTTGATGTTTTTAAGAAAAGAAAAGTTTCTTGTGTTGTGGGATAAGAACCCTCCTTTCTCCTTTCTATAAATCATCCGTTTTAAATGGATACATGATAAAATTCAACACATGATTTTATTTCTTTTTTAAAAAGTTATTTATTTATTTTGAGAGAGTGAGAGAGAGAGAGAGAGAAAGAGAGAGAGAGGGAGAGAGAGAGGGAGAGAGATTATGAGTGGGGAAGGGGAAGAGAGATTGAGAGAGAGAGAATCCCAAGCAGGCTCCATGCTGTCAGCACAGAGCCTGATGCGGGGCTCGAACTCAGGAACCGTGAGATCATGAACTGAGCCAATAAGAGTCTGACGCTTAACTGACTGAGCCACCCAGGTGCCCCTCAGCATGTGATTTTCAATACTGCATTTCTTCATGGCAACACTGTGAGAGTAGTCACAGTATTACTCATAATAGCAATCACAGCTATCATCAGTTAGAAGCTTACTATAAACCAGGCACGTGACACACACTTTTCTAATTACCACAGCAAACTGTATATGAGAAAAGAAATGTAGGTTCAGGGGCGCCTGGGTGGCTCAGTCGGCTGAGCGTCTGACTTCGGCTCAGGTCATGATCTCACGGTTTGGGAGTTTGAGCCCCGCGTCAGGCTCAGTGCTGACAGCTCGGAGCCTGGAGCCTGCTTTGGATTCTATGTCTCCCCCTCTCTCTGTCCCTCCCCTGCTCATGCTCTGTCTCTCTCTATCTCTCAATAATGAATAAACGTTTAAAAATTAAAAAAAAAAAAAAAAGAAATGTAGGCTCAGAAAGGACAGGTGAGTTGCTCAGCTAGGACCATGCTCTATTCCCTCTTCTCTAGCCTTTGACGTTAGAAATCTTTTATTTCTTTTTGATGTCAGCATGTCTCCCACCTGTGCATAACTGGACAACTCCTTGATTACGTTTGCGCGTTCCCCGCCAGGCCTTATGCCCTCAAAGACAAGGGATCCACTTTCCTCCCTGCTGCTGGGAGGTCATGTCAGACAGAGTAGCTAGCTGGCCATGTCAGGGTTCATGCTACGTGTATCAGCCCCGTTTTCTGGGAAGGTTTGCAACCCACCAACTTGGTATCTTCGAGTAATGTTGAGGATTGTATCACTAGCAGTCAGAATAATGCAAATAGGAGTATAACAGGCAAAAACAAGTAAGTAAGTAGAGTAAGTACAGAAATGGACATACAGATTAGAAAGGGTGACGTGTAAAAACATTATTAACAAATCAAAAGTAGATTTTGACATTTTGAAATTAACAGAATGACATACACACGCTGTAAACAAGTTTGATCAATGCAGTGAAGTATGAAGAAGTAAATATTTTCTCCAATTCCTTTAGGAACAGGTAAGAATATGCTTCCAGATACCATGTCTTTGTGAATATGTGTGCGTGCTTGGTTTTGTATGTATAATTTTATAGAGATAATTTCTTCCTAGTGCATGTGGTGTGGTGTCCAGTTTTGTACTAAGCAATATGGTGTAGACCTCTTCCATGGTTATAAATATTGAGTTACTACTATACCTTCTAGGGATGCAAAGTAGTCCTCATATGGAATGTTATACTGAAGGAAATTTCGGTGATTTCAGAATTTTCCCTGTCATCATGTTGTGATTAGCATCTTTGTGCACACATTTTAAGTCCTTGGCTGATTATCTCTTTATGACAAATCCAAAGAAGTTGGCTGTCTGGGTCCAAGGATCGAAGCGTGATGTCGCAGTATGCAACCAGAAGCCACTCTGTTAGAAAAGTCGAAATGCGTTATTAGCTGCTTTGACTGCTTTGCCAAACTTTATACTCAAATACTTGTAATAAGTGATATATAAGCCCATTTTTGTATTTTCCTGTGGTACCTTATTGAACCAGTATTGGGTTTTAGTGAACAAAGTGAGGCTCTCCTAAGGCTACAAGGTCCTTTTTTGCTGATGACACTCGGTTGTCTAACACAGGCACCAACTACAACTGCTTTTGTGAGCCACAGCCATCAACTGGCCTCAGAGGTCCCCGATAGGCTTCCAGTGATCTACCAACAGGCTGCAAATACGTGCTCAACTAGGGCATCTCAGACTTTAAGAGGGATTGTTGGCTAATAAAATGATCTGTGGAATCCTTAGCTTCTGATCGCGGACTCAGTCAGATTGAAATACCAGGTTTCGGCACTACTAATATCCCATGTACGTCTCTCTAAGAAGGTGTTATTCCAAGGAGTCTGGACTGGGTATCAAAATAGAAGTGTAGAGCTCATATTTTACTGCTTCTTTTTCCTATATCTGGTAGCCCTCAAATGGTTATCATGAAGTTAATTTTTCATCATTTCCTGTGCTGTTTCTTACCAGCAAGGAAACGGTTGGATCGTGGCAGGAGCAAAGAAACTCAGGCAGGCACCATCTGCTATATTTCATCCACAGATGGTTACCTTTAGTGTATCCACCAAATTCCATTGCAGTTATCAAAATGGGTAGCAAGTCAATTTTATTCTATATTATATGCGCACCTAGAAAAGAGATTTAAGCTACTTTTCTGAGAAAGTGCCAATGTAGGTGGCCTATATTTGAGACTTCTTGCATACCTCATACTCACTGTCAAAAACACTGCTTGTGTGTGTGTAGGAGGGTATTTACGTGCATGGTGGCCGTAGGGTGGGCTTGGGTGCACAAAGGTGTGATCAGATAGAGGGACAATGTTAAAAAGTAATGTAAGTCTTGTGTATCGATACAGACATTTGTGCCTGTAGGATTGTGGCTTTTATGATTGTAATTTTGATAAGACAAAAAAAGAAGCCTTAAATAAAGTTTCTAGTTTTTTAGGGAAGTTTTTAAATGTCACTTTCTCTAGAAAGTATCTTCCTATTTTAAACTTTGAATGCGAGATGCGTAATCCTCCTGGGATGGTAGGAGTCCAGACCTGCCCAGCAGAGCTGACTTTAGGAAACAGCCAGTTTATAAAAATGCTAAATATCCCTACATGGCCAGGACTGACCAAAAGATGATATGCTATTTGTCACAAATTCCCATGTAGTGGTTTTCGATTGGCTTCCCTGGAAAGATTCTGAATGGAAATTTCTACATCGAAGTCTTGCTGAAGAGAACTGCCCGAAGATACATTTGCAAGGAAGGGAGGAAAAACAGATTCAGGCAGAAGAGGAACTTGAATCATAATGTATGTGCAGCTGAACCAACGTCTCAGTGGATCCTCCTGGGAGCGATGGAGTAGGAATGAGACTTTGCAGCTGTCCTGAGCGAGTCAAAGCAGTAGGGTGTCTGTTTCTCGACATCAGTCAGTCGCTAGCTGCAGCCTCCTGGAAGAGAGGGAAGCCCAGAGTTAGGGGATTTCCTGAAACCAAGGGCGAAATTGTCTGGAGGGCTATCATCCGCAGAAATTCCCCAGTGGCTGCTGAGATGTGTGTGTTGACCCCGAAGAGCAGATCTGGGTGATACGGTAGCCACTGCAACAATCAAGAAAGAGAAAAGAGAGCAAGCCAGAGCAGGTCTCATAGAATCAAGTGAGCCCTGAAGATTAAAGTGGCATTTCTCAGGTCCACAATGTGGAGCTTAAGGACATACCAGGCCAAGGAAATGGTAAAAACTGGAGAGACAGGGGTAACCTTTGGCTGTGTGAAGAATTCTCTCATTCACACCACACACAGGTGTCGAGCCTCTCCTATCTTCTAGACAAAATCCTAACAGACAAAGAGAAAGCAGACATAACACGAAACGTAAGGGAGTAAACAGCAAAAGATGACACTGGAAAGACAGATGAAGTCACGGGTGGTATTGAAGGGCACGCGCTCTGCAGGCCGACTGGAAGTTAAGGAAATAATACGATCACATTCATCTCTTTGGAAGCTGATTGGACCATTGGAGTGGGACCTGGTTGGGGAGAGACTGGAGACAAGACCACTCCTCGTGAGGACTGGCAGACCATGTGAATTATACTCCCAGCCTGCTCTCCTCTTTTACAGCTGAGCCTTCTTTTCTGCGCAGTGAAATTATGGAGAGCCAAATATTTACCGTCTCAGCTTCTCTTATAGTAATGAGACTTAAGCGGATGTCTGCTTGTGGTTTCTGGGAAACTTACTGTTTCTTAAATGTTAGAATTGTACAGGTGTGGCTGACATGGTGGTTCTCCTTGGCGTTTTGAATATGGATGTGATGGCTACAGCTGCAGTAGCCTTATAGCAACCAAAAGAAAAAGACCAGAGTGGTAGAGTTATCACCCCAACTCTCATGGAGTTGTTGAACCAGTGGAAGCAGCCACTTACCTTTAGGCAACTTGTTATATCAGAAATATAAATCCTCTTTATTTAAGCCATTCTAAAGTTCCTGTTGTTGTACTGGCTGCTAACTGCGGTCTTGGCTAACATAGAAAGCTGTCATAATAGTTGACAAGGATTGGGGCACCTGGGTGGCTCAATCGGTTGAGCATCCGACTTTGGCTCAGGTCATGACCTCACAGTTCCTGAGTTCGAGCCCTGCATCGGGCTCCATGCTGACAACTCAGAGCCTGGAGCCTGCTTCAGATTCTGTGTCTCCCTCTCTCGCTGCTCCTCCCCTGGCTCGTGCTCTCTCTCTCTCTGTCTCTCTCTCTCTGTCTCTCAAAAATAAATAAACATTAAAAAATAGTTGACAAAAGATTAAAAGGGACCAGATCTAGTTAATGGCAATTGGGAATAAAGATGCCAGGACAGTGAGAAATACATAGGTGGCCAAATTTGTAAGACCAGGCCACTAGTTGTGGGGTATGAGAGATTAAAGATTTAGGAATCATTTGGAGGTTCTGGCTTAGGAAGCCAGGTTCTAGGTTTACCTTCCACCATTTTATATCTCACTTCATTTCTTAACCATGCCAAGTTCTGTTAAATATCTCTACTTTTTCAAATGTTTCTCTCTGCCTAGCATCTCTTCCCATTTATGCTTTCAACTTATGTCAAATATCACCATTTCCATGAAGCGCCCCCTCCTCGTAATCCCTAAGGGTGTAACATTCCTTTTCTGTGAATAGAAGCTACTGTTTTCTAAATGATGACTGCGTCCCAAGTATTAAGTGTTTTGCAGCTATTAAATACATTTTATTCTTTTGACAAACCTCTAAGGGAAGTACTGTTTGAAGTTCTCATTTTACTGATAAGGGCTACTGAGGTAGAGAGAGATTTTTTAAGTGTTCCCATTTATGAGCCCATGAGATAACAGAGCTTGTATTTGAACCCCAGAAATACAGATTCAGAGACTCTGCTAAGCTGCTTCTCATAGGGAACATAATAAAAATAAATAGAACCTGAACAGCCTGATTACAATTCTTTGATCGTGGGGCAACGGTAATGATTGTGGTATCGCATCTGCGGTGGGTTGACTAGTGGCCTTCACAGAGATATGTCCATACCCTAGAACTTGTGAATGTGACGTCATTTGGAAAAATGATCTTTGTAAATGTCATTAAGGATCTCAAGTTCAGATCACTCGGGTTATTCACCTGAGCCCTAAATCCAATGACAAGTGTCCTTGTAAGAGACACACAGAGGAGAAACTGAGAAAAACAGGGCCATGCAGAGACAGAGGCAGAGATTGGAGTGATGCAGCTATAAACCAAGGAGTACCTGGAGCCACCAGAAGCTGGACGAGGCAAAGTGAAACTCCCTCTTACAGCCTTTAGGAGGAGCCAAGTCCTATTAACACACTGATTTCAGACGCGTGGCCTCCAGACTACGAGTTAATAAATTTCTGTTGCTGTAAACCATCACATGTGTGGAAATTTGTGAAAGCATTCCCAGGAAACTAACACACAACCCATGGCCATTTAGGGCAAGGGTGGATCTGATATCCCACAGCCTAATTTGGAGGAGAAGCCCTAGTATCCTAAGGGGTTTCCTCTTGCATTAGGAAGTCATATCGGTAAAGGTTGGTGTCGTTAGCCGTAGAAGCGTCAGATTTCAGCTGTAGATTTCTCCAGGATAAGGTGGTATAATCAGAGGTAGGGGCACAAACGCTAGAGCTATACTAGTTGGGTTCAAATCTCTTTGTCCACCACTTGCACGCTGTTACCTTGAGCAAAGTTTGTAGCTTCTCTGTGCCTCAGCATTCATCATCTGTCGAACAGAGAAAAAATAGCAGTTCTGTCTGATCTTGGTTATAAGAAATAACTGAAATAATACAAAAAGATCTTTAAAATATCTATTTTTTTTTGTAAGCTCACAATGAACATTAACTGCCACAATTATTGCTTTGGAATGGATTTTCCTCTCAACTAATGGAAATACAAGGTGATTGTCATTATCTTCTCCTAGCAAACCTTTCAATTAACACATTGTCAAGCAACTATTTTCAGTTGTCTATAATATGGGTACTTGCACAAGGAATTTGATACGACTACATAATATCTATACATTAATCCATTGTGGGGTTAATTATATTAGAGAAGATGATACTTCACAGAGAAACATTAGGAGCAAAAATATTTTGCTTTGTTTTTTCAGTAGCTAAGTATGAGATGATTAAAATCCAATTAATACAGCTTCTGCAAGAAGGTCAGAAAATTCATATGGTTTGTTTGCCCTTGTCCAGTTATTTAGTATATGACTTTTAGAGTTTAGATATTTAGAAATCTCTAATATTTTGTGAATTAGAAAGCTCTAATATGTAACTCAGAGCCTGAAGGATACTCTTGAGGGAATATGTCAGGTTTAGCATTCAATTTGGGGGCTTGCTTTCTTCCCTATGTGAGAAAGTACTGGCTACCAATGATCATTCTTGGACTTTTTTTGTTAAAAGCTGACCTTGAGGGTCACCTGAGGTGACTCAGTTGCTTGAGCGTCTGACTTCGCCTCAGGTTGTGATCTCATGATTTGTGACATCGAGCCCCACATCGAGCTCTGTGCTGACAGCTCAGAGCTTGGAGCCTGCTTCGGATTCTGTGTCTCCCTCTCTCTTTCTGCCTCTCCCCCACTCACTCTCTCTCTCTCTCTCTCTCTCTTTCTCAAAAATAAACAAACATTAAAAAACTGACCTCAAAAATAAGTGACCTTGAAACTTCTAATATTTACTTAGCCCAAAATTTCAAAGCTTAAAAAAAAAACTCTATTATGTATTAAGTTGCAGACATCTTGGCAGAAAGATGTCCCTAAACCACAGATTGTTTACCTTGTCACAGGTAGAAAAAGCAGCCTTTAGGTAGAAAAACTGGTCTTTGGGGCGCCTGGGTGGCGCAGTCGGTTAAGCGTCCGACTTCAGCCAGGTCACGATCTCGCCGTCCGGCGTCAGGCTCTGGGCTGATGGTTCAGAGCCTGGAGCCTGTTTCCCATTCTGTGTCTCCCTCTCTCTCTGCCCCTCCCCCGTTCATGCTCTGTCTCTCTCTGTCCCAAAAATAAATAAACGTTGAAAAAAAAATTTTTTTTTAAAAAAGAAAAACTGGTCTTTATCCAGGTTCGGGAAAAATGCCTTAACACAGGAATATTTTCTCCAACCAAAGTTACGAATACCATACTCATAAATTAACCCTTCTCGTTGTGGAAATACAAATCTGTCTGGTTGGTAAAGACTTCCAAGAGCCTTCCCAACCCACCTGAGAAAGAGAACCTACATCTCCTGGATTTTTTATTTCATTCATCTTCCCACCCTCACGATGGCACATTCTCCTGATTTCCAGAACCTCACAGCAAAGCAATGCTTCTGTTCCCTCCTCTTTCTTCCTCCCTGCCCCTTGCCTTTCTGCAACAAGTCTTCCAACCTACCCTGCTCGTCACCAGCAGTTTAAAAATGATTATTAGTCTTTCCATTCTCCCTGTCCTGCCCTGCTTTTTTCCAAGATTAATTTCTATCCTACCCTCTTACCAGAACCCATTGTTCCAGATGCAGCCCCTCTCCCATCACTTGCTGAACTTTCCAGGCTTCCGAGGCCCAAGTCTGCCTGCAGAGTCCTTCCCATCCCTCCCTCCCTCCAGCTCTCAAACGCCCTAATCCAGCTCTGGACCCCTCTCCACACAGGTCCACCCCTCACTCTCTCTTCCTGGAATGTTCTCCCCCAGCCTTTCCCGAGGCCTGGTGTTGTTGCTGTGACCAGAGTGTTCCTGTTTCCTAGGATACACCGGGTTTTCCTCAAAATCTTCTCTGTCTTTTGATTCCTCTGCCAGATACCTCACACTGATGGGCAAGATTTCCGGGCATAGGTGAGCCTTCGAAACTACACTGTAATTTGGCTGAATGGATTTGTTGATCTCCTTAGCGGGTTGTTTTCCCCTAAAAGAGGTCCTCAACCTAGAATGTCCTTTAGTCATCTTGAAGAGCTTTTTGGAATGCATCCACCCCAAGATGCATGGGACGTGGACATTGTTAGGGTTTAACAGCTCCTGAGGGAGGGCTCTTCTCTAAGGAGATAGAGTTCACCTTGAACGTTTGATGGTGCAGTAGCCCAGCTTTAGGAGGCTTCACATCCCCTGTCCTCGTCCCTAGTTCACCCCAAAACAATAGGAACAGAATGTGCCTTCAGAGCTTTCCAAGAAAGTTGCAGGGAAAGTTGGCAATGTGTCTGGGCTTGGTAAACTGCTAAAGAGGACTTGATAAAAGAAACTAGAAGGGCCCAAGCTGAAAAAGAATTCAGGGTGATCACGGAACAGTTACTTACATTTTTCAATGAACCGTTAACTGCCCTGGAAACTGGCAACATAACATTGCTGGGCAGTTAACCCCGTGCATCACACCTGAACTTCTGCTCCCTCTTCCCTTCTATTTTTGATTGCTGAAGGTTGGAGCTGGCCTTGGAAGCCTTCCAGTCCGAAGGGACCATTTTACAGATGAGAAAACTGAGGCCAAGAGAGATCATAATTTAACATGAGATTCACAGATCCATAAGGGAAGAAAGAGTGAAGAAACAGTCATCTTTCTGAGGGTCCAACGTTCTTCCAGGCACACCCACTTCTCAGCATTTAGGAGTCTACTGTGGAAATGCTGCTGAAAATTGTCAAGGTAAGAAATTGCATTCGTAAAAAAAGCAAGTGCTAGAGGTAATCAGTGATTCACTGTTAAACTAAAAAAAACCATGGGGAATAAATGGGAAAAGTGACTCTACCTCTCCAAGCCTCTCTGTAGCAGGATGATACATTACCTCCCAGAGGTACGAATTGGAAAAGACAGTGCGCATTTAGTACTTAGTTCCGGACCTGCCACAGGGAAAAAGGACAATAAATGGTTGTAGAAACAGGAGAGGTTTTGCAAAATCAGCCCGTTGCAAAGCAGAAACACAATGAAGATCTCACTGCATTCTTTCTGAATGGAGACAAAAGGGGAGTTTTGCAAATTGTAGCTGTTGCATTGATTAGGGACTCAGTTTTCTCTTCTTACTTTAAACGAGTATTTGGGTTCTTGTTCCCTCACCTCCACCCCCATTAAAAAAGAAGCTGATCTTGTGACGCCTGGATGGCTCAGTCAGTTAAGCATAGGATTCTTGATTTCAGCTCAGGTCACGATCTCACAGTTTGTGAGTTCGAGCCCCACACTGGGCTCCACACTGACAGCATGGAGCCTGCTTGAGAGTCTGTCTCTCCCTTTCTCTGCCCCTGCCCTGCTCATGCTTTCTCTCTCTCTCAAAATAAATACATAAAACTTATTTAAAAAATTAAAAAAAAATAAGTTGAAGCGCTCCTGGGTTGCTCAATCGGTTGAGCGTCTGTCTTCAGCTCAGGTCATGATCTCACAATCCGTGAGTTTGAGCCCCGCGTTGGACTCTGTGCTGACAGCTCAGAGCCTGGAGCCTGGTTCAGATTCTGTGTCTCCCTCTCTCTCTGCCCCTCCCCCCACTCATGCTCTGTCTCTCTCACTATCAAAAAATGGATAAATGTTAAAAAAAATTTTTTTTAAAAAAGAAGAAATCAAGTGCTGGCTTATTCAAAAATCGAAGAGAAATGGATATTAACACTGATCAGTGAGTATACTGCCCATCGGTGTTACTTGTCTCAGTAATTTGAGAAGTGTGAACAGTTTCACTGCTTTCTTTCCAGGGAAAGGGGGTTTGTATTCTCTAATTACCATAAAATGCAATAGCTAATTAGCCAATAAAAATATTCTGCATGTTGGGACGCCTGAGTGGCTCAGTCGGTTAAGCATCCAACTTCGGCTCAGGTCATGATCTCGTGGTTTGTGGGTTCGAGCCCCGCTTCCGGTGCTGTGCTGACAGCTCAGAGCCTGGAGCCTGCTTCAGCTTCTGTGTTTCCCTCTCTCTCTGCCCTTCCCCTCCTCACACTCTGTGCCTCTCTCTGTCTCTCTCTCAAAAATAAATAAACATTAAAACAATATTCTGCATGTGTATGAAACTTTTCTTTTGTTAGGACTCTCTTGGTGGCAAATAACAGAAATCAATCTTAGCTGTTTAAGCAGGAAAGAATTGGACCCAAGGACAAGATCTTCTGAAGGTATTAGAGGCAGGCAGTGGATGCAAGGTCATGAGGCCATTCGTGTTTTTTAATTTTTCAGACCTGCTTTCACCAGTTTCTCAAAGACTCCCAGTGGGTGAAAGGTCCCCAAATCTTATCTTTGGACTTGAAGTTTATAGATCTAGCTGCCCAAAGAGAGGGTGATCATTCACAGTCTCAGTTCCAAATTCCTAAGGAAAGTTCATCTTGGGTCAGTAGCCCATCCTTGGATCAATCACCCTTGTCTATGTGGCAGGTCACGGAGCAGAAAGATAGCTTCAGAAAAGCACCTTTACAAGCAGGCTGGGAAGTCCAAGGATGGGCTATCTAACAACCACTTAGATATTCACTACATGGCTTATAATTCACCAAGTACATTTTAATAATAATTTAATTTGGTTCTCAAAGGATGACAGATCGCTCTTTATGAAATTCTCGATATCACTTTCCACTTCATCATTTTATTTTTGTTGATCTAATGAAATTTGGTTTTATATTTTTAGTGCCTGACCCAGAATGGGAGAGGTTCAGTAAATGGTTGTTCAAAGAAAGTGTGACTAATTCTGCGGGATACTTAGATGAGAAAACTGAGACACCCTTAGGTTAAGTGACAAGACAAAGGTCCCCCAGTCAATGAGTCAGCTTCTATAGTCTCCATCCCATTCCCAATGACCGCACTGCCTTGTACATTGAATCGTCCTCTTCTTCTATCATGTCAGTGACTGACATGGAAAGGTTCAGGCTGGTGGTGAGAAGAGGGACAAAGACGTAGCACATTTTACAAGAATTTGATTTTGCTCTCTTAGTGCATCAGTTAAGAATGTCTTTCAATGGACTACAAAGAGTCTGTACTCTTCCTTTAAATGTTTCAAGAAAGAAAGACTACTTTGTCTCTGCTTAGGATAGAAAAACTAAGGTTTATGCTCTTAACTCTTTAGTGCTTTCTTTCTGAAAATGATATCCAAGTGACATGGCAATCACTCCTGGGGAGGTGGCTACTTGTACCATAACTTTGGCAATGGTTTTGTTTTTGTAAGAGCGCCAGGGAGCAAGGGGAGAAAGCAGGTGTCTCCTCCTGGATCATGGTCCTTTCCCATCATAGGGAATCTTCTGCAATATGGAAACTATCCTTAATTTACATTCATGGAAATGAGAAAGAAATATGGAGATGTCTTTCTCATCAGACTTGGCCTGGTGCCTGTCCTGGTAGTGAATGGGATGAAAACGGTGAAGCAAGCACTACCTCAAGGATGGACCGTGTTTTGCAGACCAACCCAACATGCATGCATGTTCTTTGCTGGCAGAAAGACAGAGTCTTTCATTTTCAATTATGGAGAGAGTTGGAGGCTTTATTAAAAAGTTGCCCCTAATGCTTTCTGAACTTTTACTAAAACAGAAAAAAAAAAAAAAGTCCTCCACTGTCTTTGCTTACCCGAGGATCAGGTCATCAAGAAGTTTCTGAGCTGGTAAAAGTCTTTGCAGAGTTGACTTCCAAGAATGGCAGCTTTGCCCCCAGAAGTGTTATCACACGTGCGGGGGCCAATGTTCTCCGTGCCCTTTGCTTTGGCAGGAGATGTGACCGCAGTGATGAGGAGTTTCTTAGAATAGAAAAAATGATCACTTACTCAAGATCTGCAGTGAAGTTAATCCTGCTGATTTCGTACGTTTCCATTACCTTCCACTATGAATTATAAATGCACCTCAGGAGGTTTATCAGGCCCTGGATCAGTCTATTGTACCACATGATCATCTTATTACATATGATAATGTAAGGATTTAAATTCATGCCAGGATGAGGGTTTTGGTGAAAAGTAAATGATAATGGTGAGATACACTGAGTGCCCAGAAAGTTGTATGTATTCCTCCTTGGTTCTTCCACTATAATTTTTCTAAAGTGAACCTTACCCAAACTAGGAGTAAATGTGAGGTTTGGTCAGTGAGATCATATGGCAGTATTACTTGGTTCTCATGTAGGGACCCTAAGAAGAGCTCTGAATTCTTTGAGAACTCAGAAAATTTTCCCAGTTGGGTGTATAAGGCGGAGACTTGAATTGTGAATCTATAATTGGCTGATAAATGATGACCAACAATGGAGATGAGTTCCTTGGAGAAATGAAGTAATGATTTAGTTTCTCCCGTTTTACATCTGAAACTATGAGATCTCAGATTTAAAGTTATCTGCATATTATTTCAGAAGGTGATTTAAATAGTCACAAAGATTATACAACAGGAAGCTTCCAATTTACTCTTAAACCCTACTTGAGTTCCCTGACAACATACAAACAAATTTTGAGATTGTAATACAGGCAGAAGTGGATCTTTCTTATGAGCCAGTGAAATCTTTGTTGGCCCAATCTGATGGTCCACACAAGAGTAAGACATGTCTTAAAATACGTATGCATTAGAGAGAATCCTAGTTCTCAGGGTCTGATTTGTGAAGATGAGGGCATCAGGGGAAAAAAAACATAAAAAGGCAGATAATTGAGTAAATGAAGAGGTGTGAAGAATAAAGTCCCCTCCAGTTAAAAGAAGAGACAGAAAAAAGAAATAACCAGAAAACAATCTGTTTCGAGGTACCAGCCGGAATTCTAGATCAGGTACAGTAAGTAAATGAATTTCTTAAGTTCATACATTTTTCTCTTATTCCCTAATAGGCTTCAGCCCCATGTCTTTCTGTATGGTGATAACAGTTAACTCCTTACAACAAATAGATTTGAAAATCTCTTATTATAATTCATTGTCTAGCAATTTCTCTGAAGTAAGTTAACCTCTAATTTTTATAAGTGTGCTTCCAAACGTGGTACTTTTTAAAAAACTTTTTAAATGTTTTTATTTATTTTTGAGAGAGAGAGAGAGAGAGAGAGAGAGAGAGAGAGAACAAGTGGGGGAGGGGCAGAGAGAGAGGGAGACACAGAATCCGAAGCAGGCTCCAGGTTCCGAGCTGTCACCACAGAGCTCCACGCTGGGCTCGAACTCACACACCGCGAGATCGTGACCTGAGCCGAAGTCGGATGCTTAACCCACTGAGCCACCCAGGTGCCCCTGTTTTGTTTTTTGTAATGACTGAAATACGCTTCCAGGAGAAAATGGAGTTTGGTAACTTTTCTATTTTATACTCTCAAGATTGAGCTCTACCATTGACCAGCAAAATTGGTTGCAGGCTTAAAATGATGTACTTATATTCCTTATATTCCTAAGCTAATTAGGTTCATTCAGGTTCTGTGGTGCTATCACCCTTCATGGGTGATGTGGAATGTAGTTGGAGATAAATAATCATGCTAAGGTTTGACCCCTCAGGACGACATCCAAGCCATTGCCGATGCCCTGGTTAACGCATGCCACAATGACTGTGCTACCACCGAAACAGCCGTCTTAACTGATGCTGAAATCATAAGCACTGTGAATGAGCTCTTTGGAGCTGGTAGGTAGGAGCATTTGTCAATATGGAAGGCAAATAAAGATTAATTGCGATTTTTTTGTCAACCACTGTTCACGGTTCAGAGCCCTTTTCAGTACTGGCCATTTCATATAGCTGATCTCACTGTGTAAACCATTTGGTATTATGCCTTTTTCCCAAGTCATTCAGAAAACTACATGTTCTACTCAAGAGTAGAGACTTGAGTTAACATAATCCCCAGTTCTAGTGCATTATATTGTTCAAGCAATGCCTGGCTGTGTTTTCTGGTTGGTTATTTCATTTCCCCACCTCCCACTTCCAGGACTTTCCCCAACCCACTGGCATTTATTCTTAATCTGTGTAAAATGTTGTTTTTGTTTGTTTTATGCATTGTTTTATTTTTTGTAACGTTTATTCATTTTTGAGAGACAGATAGAGAGTGCAAGTGGGGGAGGGGCAGAGAGAGACACACACACAGAGAATCTGAAGCAGGCTCCAGGCTCTGAGCTGTCAGACAAAGCCTGACGCGGGGCTTGAACTCGAAGTAGGGGCCAGCGGACTGAGCCACCCAGGCGCCCTGTTTTATGCATTCTTGTAGAATAAGCTTTCTATTGCCATGTATTACCATCTATTCTTATATTATCATGACCTTTAATTTATGTAAGTGCCTTTTTATTTACATCTCAATCTATTTCTAACTTTTTCATGAAGCCCTATATTTCTGAGAGCCAATTGTGATTGCCAGGTGTATTTCTCATGTGTTGTTTCTAATGGTTACATAATATTCCGTGGCATGCACCCCCCACATTTTATCCATCTGCTGTTTTGGGGATGGATACCTGCATTGTTTGCAAATTTCAGCCTGCACAGATAATGCTGATATTGAATATCTTGCTAATGCTAAAATGACTATCTTTATACATCAGTTTTTGCCTCCTTTTGATTTATAGCCTTATGCTAAGAAGCAAACTTTCTGGCTCATCTAATAAAATGAGTCTTGAGTTTTTTATACAGAGTACCAAAATCCTTTTCAGAAGGATTGTACTAGTCTACACTGTTACCATACTACTATCATTCCTACATTTCATAGTTAGTTTTTAAAATCATTCTTACCTATCAAATTTCTTATAAGTTCTATTAGGTATTAGACTGCAGGAAGCAAATTCTCTTAACATTACGACAAAGAATACTAAAGATGTTTTAGCCGTTTAATTAAAAAAAATTTTAATGTTTATTTATTTTTGAGAGGGGGGAGAGGGGCAGAGAGAGAGGGAGACACAGAATCTGAAGCAGGCTCCAGGTTCCGAACTGTCAGCACAGAGCCCGATGAGGGGCTCGAACCCACAAACTGTGAGATCATGACCTGAGCCAAAGGGGGATACTTAACCAACTGAGCCACTCAGGCGCCCCTTAGCAGTTTAATTTTAGATGTAATATTCTTCAAATTCATTTCTTCCTTTCTTCTTTCTACCATACTTACTGGCAATTTGGTTTATTTTTTTCTAGGGCCTACACAATTATGTTCCTGAATATTCTTTGCAAACAGAAGCATTTGTTTTGATATGCATTATTTTTCATCATGCAAAGAGACTAGCTCCTCTTCCCCATATATATATATACATATATATATGTATATATATATGTGTATATATATGTGTATATATATATACATATACATATATATACATATACATATATATACACATATATATACACACACACATATATATACATATATATGTGTATATATGTGTATAATTGTGTATACATATACATATATACATATATATGTATATATATATAATTTTGATCTTGATTTAAATTTGATGGGTATATATGTATATTCATATATATTTGATGGCTATATATATATATATATATATATATACATATACATGTGATCATGCTGTGCTTAGCATTTCTTCCGCTAACTATCTGATGTTAAATATTAATGTTAGCATTTGTGAGGTCATAGCAATGCCTTCAATATATTAAATGCTCAATATGTTGCACAGGTACAAGAAAAAGAATAAATTACTAACTTGACAACAGGTGGAAGATGTATCAATCGATGAAAGAATGAAGATTTATAAAGAAGTCATATTATTATTACAGTAAGAAAGAGACATTAAACATTGTGAGTTGTGGGAGGCAGCTTAGGGGTGGGCTGTTTGAATTCATGGGATGTGTTGCAATGTTGTATCTTGCTTTCCTGTAGTACTAAGTGGATGCTGCTATGAATGGTTACTTCATCCCCAGGAAAACTTGCACCTTTGTCACGTAAATCGTGATGAATAAGTCACCAAAATTATTTCTTGGGATAAGATTTTTTTGGATGTGCCTTTCCTAGGTATTAGTCTGGGGACAATGTACATTCTTTCTAATGACACTTCATTCCTTCTGTTTCTCTTGAAAGAAACTGGAAAGAAACTCAGTTTTTCTCCTCCATCCTAATGGGAAAGATGGAATCTTAATATAAATTCATTCAGGGCAATCCGATTTCAAAACTGGGTTCACTAGGTGAGGTGTGAACCAAAGATGTCATGGGTTCATCCTCTGCATGGATATGACCAGATGATATTTCAAAATGCAGCCTAAGTCCCCTCCCCACCCCCCGCCCCAGAACATAGGTCATTATATGCAGGGATTTTTCTTCTTTAATTTTTTCTTGCTTTTTGTCTACCCCAGTACCAGGATCGATTCCTGGCACATAGTAGGCACTCAATAAATAGTCGTTAATGAAATGCAGTTGGAGGCTCACCCACATCAACTATTAATGGACAGGCTGAGCTGAAGGTGCCTCACACAGTGTGAGAATGATGACGGGGTGCATGGACCCCTACTGTGTGCTGGGCACCGAATTGCAAAGTACCTCCTCTGAGTCTCAACAATAACTTTCAACCAAGCTAAACAAATTGCTTCCGATCATGTGTTCAGCAGATAGCAGAAACAGGACTCACGTCCAACTGCTTAACTCTTGTTTAATGGACGTCAGATGTTCCATTTGGCCTGGGTTTGATGTTTCCAGTAAACTAGTAGAGATGCCTTCTTATGCATTCAGCAGGCTATCTACACAGTGCCCTGCACAGCTTCTCCTTCTTCATGCAAGATCTCATCTCACTAACGTCTCATGCCCAAAGCTGTTAGAGAGGCAGGTGATTTTATCCTGTGTACCTAAGTGCATCTTCACAATCTCTGTAACCAGGAAAGCAGCAGAATATACATTGCATGGACTGTCCCAATGCAAAACGTATCACCAGTGAGATTGACACATCCATTCTGCAGACCCAGTGATCATACTGAATAAAACTAAGGATTTTACAAGTCAGTATAAGAAGACATACAGTCAGTATAAATTTAATGGCATTTATTCTCAGCACAACCTCAAGTATCCCAAGGGTTCTAGTATCCAAGCATTTATGACTATATTGAATATTAAGTGATGTTCAAACAAACTGAGTTAACACACAGGTGCTAATAAAGAAATACTGTTTGCACGGAGGCACTTGTTTAAGCTAAATAAGTATGTAACTTAAGACTTGATATTAAGGGGAAAGTATTCATGTTTAAAGTAAAACAGAGGTCACAAACTCAAGCACCTACTGAGCGGTGGAAAACGCCCCAAATGAGAGATTTGCACTGGTTGAAGCATGGGGAAGAGGCCATCTGTTCTGTCTAATCCAGCCAGTACATCACTGTTCCTACATTGCCTGCCCCTTTCATTACAAAACAGAACGTGGAAATGCAGGTTTTCATGTGGAATCTTCTGATTTTTTAAATGTTAGCAACAATGAATTGCATTTAAAGGATTATCAGGGCAAAAAGAAATTTATTGGAGGACTGAGTACGATTTGTAGGTCTCCAGATCTGTGGCCTCTGGTGCAAAGAGAAAACAACTGTTTTTCTCCTAGACAGAGGGGTGACATCTATGCAAAAAGAGGCCCATTACTTTGTAAAGTCAGGTGGGTCCCTCATCTATGGCTTAGGATGTATTGGGAAACATGCTAAAATTAGTTGTCGTAGACAAGCCAAATATGGTGCCTGGTAAGAAAAGGTAGAGGGAGGAGGGAGAACCATATACACAACAGTTTGGGAGCTTTGGGGGACCCCCTCACTCAGGGATGCTTTGGGAGACCTGACTCCCCTCTGTGATGATGTACGAAGGCCACATCCTAAACACGTTTGCACCCCAGGGAGAGAAATGGCTCATAGCCTCATCACTCTGGCTCATTTTTCTGAAAGCAAAGGAGATTGAGTGATAATTACTTTTTATTTATACCACAATTCTGGAATATTCTTGTGAGAATTTTGTGGAAGTCTTGACATAAAATTTTTAAAAATTGAAGTGAATGTTCAAATATTTTATTCACTAAGGACTCAAAAGTCATTTCAGTGAAAATTAAGCATAATTATACTAAATCTTCATGACAACTAAACTTGTCAATATACTAAAAGAAAAAAAAGACATTTATATCCATAATAATTATGTATTATATAATAATTATATATGTATAATTATGTATCTCCATAATTATATACATATTACACATGCATATATTATGTACATATACATAGTGTGTATATAGAGAGAGATTATATAGAGAGATTATATACATTATATAAATTATATAGATAGATAGATTTCATACATACATATAGGTTTTATACACACACACACACACACACACACATATATATAATCTATAAAGGATATGCCAAAACAAAACATTTCATGCAAAACAAAATTATTGTGGAGAAGTTGGAAGCAAAGGTAAAAGTGATAAAATGACTTCCTTTAAAATTTTTTTAATGTTTGTTTATTTTTGAGAGAGACAGAGACAGAGTGCAAGTCGGGGAGGGGCACCGAGAGAGGGAGACGCAGAATCCGAAGCAGGCTCCAGGCTCCGAGCTGTCAGCACAGAGCCCGATCCGGGACTCGAACCCACAAACCGTGAGATCATGACCTGAGCCAAAGTCGGATGCTTAACCGACTGAGCCACCCAGGTGCCCCTAAAATGATTGCCTTTTAAAATTTTACTTTTGTCTATTTTATACAGAACTATTTGGGGTGATCCCAACTTATTTAGACCTCAAAGATTTCTAAAAACAAAAACAAAAACAAAGAATGACAGTCTTAAGGACAAAATGTTGATATTTGGAACAGGACTCTTGAGGCGTCTCAGAGAAAGTATTGCAGGAAATATTCATTTTTATTCATCGTTGCAATTTTATTCATCATTCATGCAATTCATCATTGCAGGGGATATTCCTTTTTACCACTAACGTTCTGCAGTGGCTTGAGCTGAAGAAATACCCTGGAGCTGAACTTGACTGGTCACCCAGGTGCAACTTAGCCATGAAGCCAAAACGTACCAACTCTAAACAGAATCTCATTTGGTTTGTGTTCTTAGGTTCTGAGACCGGGCGAAAGATTTCTTGTTGAACTCAGAAAAATTAATAGGGTTCATATTCATTTGACAAGCAACTGAAAGATCCTCTCCAGCTAAACCATATGATTAGTTCCTGTTCTTGTCTATTATCCTAATGTAGGAAGTGGTTTTGTAAAGTGTGTGGCACAGCCTTGGTTCTAATAGAAGAGGTTTGTTTCATAAGAATAGGCTAAGAAAATAAGGAAGTGTGTGTGATTTAGGGGTTCTTAAGCCCATGTCTCATGTGGTGTCCCACATGTCACCGAGTCACTGAGCAGGAAAGAAGGAAAAGATGAGTGGTGGGTTGAACGAATCTATCTTCTTTTATACCACAGCTTCCAACAGAGAAGTACACTTATATATGTTTTAAATATAGGGTTCGAGTACAGAGGTTCCTCAAAAAGGTAAAAATAGAACTGCCCTATGATCCAGCAATTGCCCTACTAACTATTTACCCAAAGGATACAAAAATACAGGTTTGCAGACGTACATGCACCCCAATGTTCATAGCAGCATTATCAACAATAGCCAAGCTATGGAGAGAGCCCCAACGTCCACTGATTGATGACTGGATAAAAATGTGGTATATAAACTCAATGGAATATTACTCAGTCATCAAAAAGAATGAAATCGTGCCATTCGCAATGACATGGATGGAGCTAGAGTGTATTATGCTAAGCGACATAAGTCAGAGAAAGAAAAATATCATCTGATATTCACATGTGGAATTTAAGAAACAAAACAGATGAACAAAAGGGAGAGGGGAAAAAAGCCCTGAGAGACTCTTAAAGATAGAGAACAAACTGAGGGTTGCTGGAGGGGAGGTGGGGGGGGATGGGTTAAATGGGTGATGGACATTAAGAAGGGCACTTGTTGTGATGAGCGCTGGGTGCTGTGTGTAAGTGATGATTCACTGAATTCTACTCCTGAAGCCAATATAGGACTATATTTTAGCTAACTAGAATTTAAATGGAAACTTGAAAAATAAATAAATAAATGCAGGGTTCAGAATAAGAACAAGGTTCTGGTATTAAATATATTTCTTTTCAGTGGTCTAGGAAATAGATGCTCAAGAGGTCCAGAGAAGGGAGCTAGAGTCACCTAGAACAGCAAAGAACATTTCATAGTGGTAACAAATGAGCTGTACTCTATTTAGAAAGGTAATTGAGGCACCTAGGAGACTCAGTCAGTTAAGTGTCCAACTTTGGCTCAGGTCATGATCTTCCGGTTTCTGAGTTTGAGCCCCACGTCAGGCTCTGTGCTGACAGCTCGGAGCCTGGAGCCTGCTTTGGATTCTGTGTCTCCCTCTGTCTGCCCCTCCCCCTCTGACACTCGGTCTGTCTCTCTCTCTCTCAAAGATAAACAAAAATTTTAAAAATTAAAAAAAAAAGGTAGAGAAAAGGGCATGAGGGCAGATTTCTTCAAAATCTGTTTTTATATTGGCTCTTATGTTTTCTGTATTAAGAACTTAACCTCCGGGCAAATTGGTGTTTTCATAATGTTACCAATGTCTTTTCACACATGCTAAATACACATGTGTATTAGTTTGCCAGATAACAAAATACCATAGCCTGGGAGGCCTCAACAAGAGAAGTTTATTTTCTCACAGTTCTGGAAGCTCGAAGTTCAAGATCAAGGTGTTGGTAGGGTTGGTTTCTTCAAAGGCCTCTCTTTCCCCTTGGTTTATAGACAGCTGCCATCTCATCATTTTCTCACACGGCTGTTTCTCTGTGTGCACACATTCCTGGTGTCTGTCTTTTTTCTTAATAGGACACCAGTCATATTAGATTATAGCTTCCTCCTAAGAGCGTCATTTTAACGGAAGTATATCTTTAAGGACGTTATCTTCAAATACACTTCCATTCTGAGATGTGGGGAGTTGGGACTTCAACCTATGAATCAGGTGGGTGGGGGGAACACAACATGTTATGAGAAGAAAAAAAAAGGATAGCAATTAAAAAAATATTTTTTCAGTGTAGTATCCAGCTCTAAGTATGTGTCCCTTGAATTGAATTCGTTAGTGAGTTAAGGCATATAAGGAACACAAAACAGATAGTTTGAAAGACCATGTATTTCAGATTGAAGCTTTAAGGAGAGTTGTATTATAAAGGACTTGGAATCAAAGCTGAGAGATAAGAGCGTATCTGAGGTCTAATGGAGACGGGGAGGGCCATGGGGAGGGGTGACTCTAGACAATGACCTCTCAGACCAGGACATAGCAATGGAAGCCGAGAAGTTAAAGAGTTCAGAGACATTGAGAATTAGTGTCAGGACGGGGGCTTTCTTTCCAAATATACATAAATTCAGCATTATCCTTGGAAATAAACAAATCGGATTGCTTGTCCTATCTTGTAAAAGCTTTTGAAACTATTTATATTATCCCCATGACAGCGTGTCAAGCCGAAACTATTCTTACATTTTTTTCAGTTAAAAAACTGTCAAATCTTCCTTATACTCAACAGTAATGGGTCTGACTACAACACTACAGGAATCTGTTTATCTGGCATTTTCATTAAAGAATTGTGTTTTTCTAACCTCATGTCTTTGCTGGTTTTTCTAAGCAGTAAGCAAATACGATTCTACAGGATTCTATACTTTTAACCATTGTATTGTAAAAGGTTAATTCACTTTTACTGTGCTAAGATGTAAGTAAATACTATTAATACTGTTACACTAAGGTATAATTAATACTATTAAGCTTTTTGTATAATTCAGAAGTTTACATTTTATGTATTTTTAGAAATATACATAAAACGAGAAGAAAGTTTAAAAGCAAAATAAGAATAACTTTTCTTGGTCTTTTAATGTAAAGTAAATGAGTTACTTTTAATTATATGTATTTATCTGGAAGTAATAATACATTTTATGTAATGCAATCAGAAGTGACACAGTGTACCAAAATATTATATGAAATAACTTATATTAACATAAATACTCTAAATAATTATCTGGAAACTACACATAGAATTCTTTATGACCATAGAGCAGTTGATAGTATAGGGATGTATTCATCCAAGATGAGCGAGGCCCCAAAAGTCATTATACAAAGTAAAAAGACAGAATTATAAGAATTATATATCCAGCTACACAAAAATATATATAGATAACTTTGTGCCTTTCTTGTAGCCCCTTGGGGCTGTTTGTAACATTACGAAAATGAAGATCAGCCTGGAAACATTATCCACTGCATAATGCAAGAGAGCATAGAATGTTTCTAGTTCCAAGTGATTTTCAAAGGAGAAATCTTGCACCAAAATTTATAAAGCCATTTATATGTTCCCGCATTACAGTTCTTCAATTTTGTCCCTGTTAAGCCCATAATCAAGGTGTAATAGTAATCCACAAAACAAGTTAAGAAATCAGAACCATTTTGAGAGGCAGAAGGGTATTTTACTATCTACATAATTCTTTTTTTATTATTTTTAATGTTTATTTATTTTTGAGAGAGAGAGAGAGACAGAGCGTGAGTGGGGGAGGAGCAGAGAGAGAAGGAGACACAGAATCAGAAGCAGGCTCCAGGCTCCGAGCTGTCAGCACAGAGCCGGATGCGGGACTCGAACCCACGAACCGTGAGATCATGACCTGAGCCAAAGTCGGACGCTTAACCGACTGAGCCACCCAGGCGCCGCTACTATCTGCATAATTCTTAATTGGGCTGTGAAATCTACAGGTGCTTCTGGGCCTCCAGCTATGTGGATACATGACTTGGTATTTCAATTTTTTTTTTCAACGTTTTTATTTATTTTTGGGACAGAGACAGAGCATGAACGGGGGAGGGGCAGAGAGAAGGAGACACAGAATCGGAAACAGGCTCCAGGCTCCGAGCCATCAGCCCAGAGCCTGACGCGGGGCTCGAACTCACGGACCACGAGATCGTGACCTGGCTGAAGTCGGACGCTTAACCGACTGCGCCACCCAGGCGCCCCAATGACTTGGTATTTCAAATTCACACAGGACTTCCCCCACAAACCCAAGATTCATACTTACGACAAACATAAAAGCACCACACTATATACACCTTAAATCAGAAATGGCTAACGGGAGTTGTTTAATGGCCTAACAGGCTATGAAACAAATTTTCTGTAGGGAGTACACCATTGACTTTCTCTTAAGATAAGAATAAAAATGCAGGATGCAGGCAATTGATTTTCTATCGTATACATTTTTAACACTGAGAGAGCCAAAATAAATAAAAATCATAAAACTTTATAGGTCTTCTTCTTTGCTTCAAGCTGTTTATAGAGAATAGTTTACCTCAATTCAATATGACTATCCAAAGCCCCACCACACATACATATACAACATCCCATGACCTTTATCCATTCCCCTGTGGATGAAAGCATGTTCAACAAATGAGTTTTCCAGCTAGGTGAGATGACCAAGTTCCAAAAGGTGTATTTTAATGAATCTTAATAAAAGTCTTTCTGGGTTTCTGATGTCTTAAAATGCATTTACTAAACAAACTTTATGTTTTCCAGACTTTATAGTGACATTTATTTCTATAAGGTACTTACTGCCCCGGGCTGAAATCATTTTATGCTCTCTTGGTCATATTTCCACCCTTGCCCCAATACCTGGTTTTACTCATCATCTAAATTTTTTTTCTTAGGTTTATTTATTTTTTTTGAGAGAGAGAGAGAGAGAGAGAGAGAGAGAGTGAGTGGAAGGGAGGCGGGAAGAGAGAGGAAGACTCTGAGCTGTCAGCACAGAGCAGGGCCTGAACTCAGGAATGGTGAGATCATGACGTAGGCTGAAGTCGGAGGCTTAACCAATTGATCCACCCAGGTGCCCCTATTCATCATTTTAATGCCAATCTCCCCAGCAAGTTCCACAAAACAAGTCTGCTTGGCTCCCCATTGTATCCACAGTGTCCAGCTCTATTTTAGGCACTTAGTAGACAATCAGTACACGGTTTGCTCGATGGATGGCCCTTGCTAAAGTTCCTTTCAGTGAAAGGAAATGTCTGATATTTTCTACTATGGATATTATTTCTGGCTCCTCTGCTCATAGTTTCACTTCCACCCATAGCCTACGTCTCCTCCGTCTGGAAATCTGTTCAACCTTGTCACACTTGTTTAAGCTCTAAGATGCAGGTCTCATCAATTAAGTCCTTTTTTTCTTACGTTTCTATGGCCATAGACTCCAGCTGGAAATTAGCCCCCTATCTCTTTCCCCAGAACCAGTGTCAAAGTATGTCCTACACATTTAGGAAACTCTCCAAGAGTAACAACTCAAATCTGTTCCAAAAAGTCACCGTGTTTCTTTCGCTCTAACCTCTTTGTCTTGTCAATGCACATGGGTCTCAGCAGCTATGTCATTGACTTACCAGAAACATAGGTTTTTAAAATTTTTTTTTTCAACTTTTATTTATTTTTGGGACAGAGAGAGAGAGAGCATGAACGGGGGAGGGGCAGAGAGAGAGGGAGACACAGAATCGGAAGCAGGCTCCAGGCTCTGAGCCATCAGCCCAGAGCCTGACGCGGGGCTCGAACTCACGGACCGCGAGATCGTGACCTGGCTCAAGTCGGACGCTTAACCGACTGCGCTACCCAGGCGCCCCATGTTTTCTAATGGCGTCTGTCACATCTCCTGCACACTCTGATGGAGAGAAGCTGTCACTACTTTCTCCCTGTCATGTTTACACCCAAGGATGAGTGTTGGGATTTACCTAATTTTCAATGGCACAACTGAGAGTTACTGGTATTTTTAAAGCTTACTTGAAGGTTTGGGGATATTGGAAAGGCCTACCCTCCCCCCACCCAAAATCATGTCCTGTCACCTGTTGCCTAAGCCCAGTCTGTGCCCAGGATCTCATCCTGAACCAATTTCCTGTTCTCTTTGCTTACCATGGACAGGTGCCATTCCATTCTCCCTTAGCCCAACCCCCTTTAGGCTGTTCACTCCAGCTTTTGCACACTCTGAGGCTCGTATAAAAGAAGCAAACTAGCCTTCTCTCAGTCCTAGAGAGAGGGGGTTTATCTTCTGAAGCTTGCCCCAGGCATAATTTCTGAATCTACACTTCCTACCCTAGGATTAACCCCTGCCAGGGACGACTAAAGTGCCATGTTTCTTTCACTCAGGGCCAATCTTAGGTGCCGCAGAAGAAAGCTGGTCATACGATCTCCAGAGATAGTCACATTGCTGCTCTCCAAAACCTGAGGTATTTATTCTCATTTTTGCTATCATGTTTTGCCAAAATTAGTGAAACGACCATTCATCTTGATTGTTTCTACTTCTCTCAAGCTACTGCTGTTTCACTGCCAAGGCAAATGTTCTAACAGTCGTTGAACATTTGTATTGGGCAATGTAGTAGTCATTTTTAAATTATCAATTTAACACAAACCATGGAATAGGCATTGATAGTATCTTTTTGCAGAAAAGGAGGCTCAGAAAGATGAAGTCATATATTTAAGATCGTTCTGCTGGTAAGAATTTAATCCAAGATGAAAATCTATACCAAACTCAATTCAAAGCTTGCATAGTTTCCATGGTGGTAGCAGTTTCAAGAGAACACTCCTTAATTCACGTGAAATCTTGGCAGCTCTTAATATATAAAATTGTTTCTAGTTGAAAAAGGATCACGAGCTTAGAACTTGGCCTCTTTGTCTCCCATCGTACCCTTCTTAGTGCCAGAAATCTAGGGGCGATATATATCAGCAGGATGGATCTAGGGAAATTGTCTAAGTACATTTGAAATAATTGAAATACATTCCAAAGTTACATCGTTCAGAAAATCCATTTCAGGGAGATCAAAGTCCTAAATGAAAACAAAACAAGCCACACGTTGAAGTGTTTAGAAGAAAGTATTTTTATAAAAATAAGAAAAACATTCTTAAACCAGGTACAGAAAATGCAATCCATAAGAAAATGATTACTTCGTTTACTACACTGAAATTTAGAATTTCTGCTCCACAAAAGGCTCAATAAACAAAAAGCAAAAACAAAACAAACAAACAAACAAACAAGCCACAGAGTGGGAAATAATATCGGCAACACATATAACAGACAGGCGAGTTGTATCCAGAATCAAAAAGAATGTATTCAAATCAACATGAAAAAGATCATCAGTACCCCCCACCCCCCAAAAATGAGCAAAGCAAATGAGTAGGAGGAAAAGAAAAATGGAAAAGGAAAAGCCAAGAAGTATGAGAAATCAAGAATCTCCGTAATAATTGGTAAAGTGCACATTAAAGGACTCTAAACTACCATTTCTCGTTTAGTAGACAGGTCACAATTTACAAGCCTGACAGTATAAAACAGTGGATCTTGGAGAAATGAGGACTTGCATTCCTTCTTGTGTGGGGTGTGAGGGTACAACCAATATGAAATTTGGAAGTTTTTAATAGACTTGAAGTTGCACTTACTCGATATTCAGCAATTTCATTAGAGCAACGGTCACACACACCCACGTACCGTCCACTCCAGCTTGCCTTCTTCTGTTACTGAAAAACTGGAAACAACTTAATGCTTATTAATGAGATGCTTGACAAATGTACTTAGGTTGTCGTCATATAATGGAAACAATAGTATAAACCTGCATACTCGTGTTCCATGAATCGTGCGTGGGGATAATAAACACAAAATTCGGTACCTTGTGGATTGGGTGTGTACATTTTTATTGATTGTGTTGTTTGTTGTTATATGGGGAGAGTAAGATGTGATGTAGATCGAATGCTAAGAAAAATCAGATTTTTTTTTCCTATTTCAGCTTAGGCTCATGCTCTGGGTAGAGTATCACATTTATTTGAGATTTTAAATTCTCTCTACTTCTGTGAACTCATGTAAAGAGTGAAGAAAGGTTTAAAGATGGCAGATATGTATCATAAAATTCATGGATTTGCTCTAGAGAGTGGGGGACTTTTCAGACTCTCCGACTAGACAAATAAACTTTGAGTTACAACACGGGGTTATAGAAGTTTGGCATTAATTAAATTTTAAAAAATCTGGCAACTGAGGATAAGGAAATAAACAAAAAACTGTCCATATAAAACCTTACAAGTCAAGGGTCATTCCACTGATTGATTAAGAAGCTCTCCATACCTACAGAACACTTTGTTTTTGTTTTGTTTTTTTTTAATTTTTTTTTTCAACGTTTATTTATTTTTGGGACAGAGAGAGACAGACCATGAACGGGGGAGGGGCACAGAGAGACGGAGACACAGAATCGGAAATAGGCTCCAGGCTCTGAGCCATCAGCCCAGAGCCCGACGCGGGGCTTGAACTCACGGACCACGAGACCATGACCTGGCTGAAATCGGACGCTTAACCGACTGCGCCACCCAGGCGCCCCACACTTTGGTTTGTTTTTAATGAGTGTTTTCAGGTGCCTATTCTAAGCCAGGCACTTTAGACGCCAGGCATAAAACAGATGACTAAAATACATTCCCGACTTCCCAAAACTCTTTAAGGTAGAGTCAAGTATTGATAATCATGTAGATATGTGTGCATAAACACAGTTATATATACATATTTCAATTGTTCTAAGACTGGTCATAAAAATTCAAGCTTCCTCTTCTCCCTTCTCATGCAAATAAGTTGGGTGTGTGTTTAAAAATTCCTTTGCAATTTCCTTTTTGTAAAAAGTTCATGACAAGATGAATGTTCTTTTCCGATCAAATGCATTTGTACAGTTCGGTCAATTTACTTCTTTGCACAGCTGGTCACTCTCCTAAGGAGTCTTTACTCTTTCGTACCTCTGCACTAACTTGACCTATTTTCTACTATATTTTCTAGCATCCCAGACTTTGTGGTCCTCACTGGGTCTCAGGGTGTCTCTAAGTGTTCTGCCTCCATTTTGACCTTCATCTATCTGTTGAGAGTTGCCAAGAAGTTTTGCCATCTCAGAGGAGGTGAGACCAGGCATTTAGAATCCAGTACCTCGGGAAGAGAGTTTTGACACCTTTGGAAGGCAGAACTTTGGCTATCATCTTAGCAGTGCCTAGCTTAGTGTCTGGAATATAAAGTCATTTAGCATGTACTCAGATGAATCATTCCCAAAGTATTTATTGGCTATCCACTTCATTGGCCCTTCATGGGCTATGGGAAAGTATTGTGTGAGAAGGCTTTCCAAAATTAAAATTGCTCTGGGCAGTGAAGTGATTTATAAGGTGATCTCTCTTTAGTTAACAATAATCTTACTCTACATATTTCAGAAAACTGAGAAATGGAGCCTAGTATATGAAAACTATTCTTTCAAGCAGGAACAGTAATTGTCTTTAATTGTCTTTAATTTTGAATTAAGAATTGTTTTTCTCAAGCTATTGGGCAAGATAATGTGAGTCCAATTACTGTATACCTGGGAAGCTCCTGTTTGTGTTTTTGGTTAAAAATGTTTATAGGGGCCACTGGGTGGCTCAGTCGGTTAAGTGTCCGACTTTGGCTCAGATCATGATCTCGTGGTCTGTGAGTTCAAGCCCTGCCTCGGGCTCTGTGCTGACAGCTCAGAGCCTGGAACCTGCTTCGGATTCTGTGTCTCCCTCTCTCTCTTTCCCTCCCCTGCTCATGCTCTGTCTCTCTCTGTCTCTCACTAATAAATAAACACTAAAAACATTTTTAAAAATGTTATAAACTAGTCCTTCCATTTAAAGAAAGTGCACTTGCTCTGTTCTCTTCCTCCCCATTTTCTGCTCTATACTACAAACACGAGTTTGCTGGGAAACTTTTCACTAAACTATAACATACATACAGAAAAGCACACTAAGGATAAATTTAAGATTTGATGAGTGTTTAAAAACTGACCACCACCAGCATCTCAGAGCCCTCCATCATTTCATGCCTCCTCTTACAGGTTCTGATCTCTGTACCCCAGTGGTAACCATTATCCCAGCCTCAAACGGGATTGTTTGGTTTGTCCGGTTTTCACTTATAAATAGGGGAATCAAACAGCATGTCCTTTTTTGGGCTTGACTTCTTTGTAACACCCTGTGCTTTCAAGACTTACCCAAGTAGTGCATAGTTTTATTCTACTCACTCTTATTGTTATAGTGTTCCATTAGGTGAATACACCATACTTGACGAATTTTTTTCTGCTGATCGGAGCCACTTGGGTAGTTTTTAGTTTGACTTTATTATGATCAGTGCTGCTATGAACATTTTAGTGTACATTTTTTGGTGAACACATGTATACCTTTCTGTTGGCCACACAGACGTAGAACTGGAATTGCTGAGTCATAAAACCTTCATGTGTTTGCCTCTAGAACTTCCAACCAGGTTTTCGGCTTGATTGTTGTCAATCTGTACCTCCGCCAGCAAGGTGAAAGAGTTCTCTGATTTTTCCACATCCTCTTCAACAATTGCTGTTTTCTGTATTTTTGTTTTAGCCACAGTGATGGCAAACATACCCTAATTAAAGAGGCAGATGGTCAGAACCATCCCTGGTCTGTTACCTTAAATGAACTTGATTTTGGCAATGTGAACTGGTCCATTCTCTCTTAATGAAATGAATCTAGGGCAGATTGAGTGCATTCATCCACTGAAGTCCTTCAAAAGTGAATGATCTTCCAACCCTCTGCTACCTCCCCTCAAATACAAATGATCTGGGGTCACCGTTACCATGGCCTCCTGAGAAAGTAGTTTTTGCCAACACTACCTTTTTCTAGTTTCCTTGGAAAGAGATGTTACAGGATTTACGCCACTAATCAAAAAAAAATCTCTGCCTTCAAAATATATCTCAGCTATTGCAATGTCTGCGTTTTGTTCATAATTCCAGGATAGTGTGGAACTAGTTATTTGTACCTGTCGATCTTGCAGAATAAGTCTTTTATATTTTTCGGAATGCTACTTTTCACCTCAAAAGTTGGGACCGAAAAACAAAATGTTCTCTCTATTGATGCACATTTCTAAAATTCCTTCTTGGTCAAAAGTATAAGTCTGTTGTCCTTCCAAACTTTTGTCTTTCAGAAAGGAAAAGAAAATCAAGTAGAGAACGTTTTCAGATCCTACTAATGATTTTTCATGGCCTCTCTGCTTCGTTTGCTCTATTTCACCCCATATATTTTCCAACTAATACCATTCTGTTTAGCATGCACTTATTTTCTAACGTTTATTTATTTTTGAGACAGAGAGAGAGACAGAGCATGAACGGGGGAGGAGCAGAGAGAGAGGGAGACACAGAATCGGAAGCAGGCTCCAGGCTCTGAGCCATCAGCCCAGAGCCCGACGCCGGGCTCCAGCTCACGGACCGCGAGATCGCGAGATCGTGACCTGAGCCGAAGTCGGACGCTTAACCGACTGAGCCACCCAGGCGCCCCACATGCACTTATTTTCAAGTAAAGACTTGGATTAGTTTTCATATTTTTCCTGAAAGTACCATTTCATTAGAAAGGTATTCTTTTGGTGATAGAAGCTTAAGTCTTAACTCGGAAATTCTTCCAATAATTTGTTTGAGAAAGTTTGAAATTTCTTTTTCTGTCACATAGACAATGAGGGGACCCTATGAATTCCACAGTGAATTTTAAATGTAATGTTCCTTCAATAACTAGTCTCTGAAGACAATAGAAACTTTTCCACACATGATTTATAAATAGATCTTTGAATCCTCTCCTCATTTTGTTTATGGTATCTCTTACCATAAAAATATGTAATTTTTAAATAGCCAAAGATATCTAGCATTTCCTTTATGATTTTTGAGATTCCTGTCATACTTAGGAAAGCTTAAATTTCCCACCTCAAATTTATACAAATAGCCTCCTACAGATACTCCCAATATTAAAAAAAAGAAAAGGGGGGGGGGGCTCTAGTTCTGTTTCTTTCTGGATAGTCAATCACATTAGCACCATTTATGAGATTAGCCACTCCTTTCTAAGTTAGATAAAACCACATATATACTCATCTTTCTGAGGATGCTCAACCATACGTGACTAATATATTTATGTATTTCTATGCCAGTATCATACACTGTTGACTTCAGCAACTTTATAGGTATCCTAGTATCCAGAAGTCTTCCACTTTGCTTTTTAAATTTTTTTTTAACGTTTATTTATTTTTGAGACAGAGAGAGACAGAGAATGAACGGGGGAGGGTCAGAGAGAGAGGGAGACACAGAATCCGAAACAGGCTCCAGGCCCTGAGCCATCAGTGCAGAGCCCAACAGGGAGCTCGAACTCATGGACCTCGAGATCATGACCTGGGCCAAAGTCAGATGCTTAACCGACTGAGCCAGCCAGGCACCCCCACTTTGCTTTCTTAATTGTTCTTATTCGATATTCATAAATTTCTTGACTACTTTTACAGATCTATTCTTCTACATACATCCCAGAAGCATTCCATGTGATTCCATAGAAAATCTCATTGAGATTCTAATTTGAACTACATAGCATTTATCTATTAATTTCGGAAGTATTGACATTTCTATAGCTCATTGTTATTCAGGTTATTTTATGTACCTCATTTGGATTTCACAATTTAGGTTTTATGTCTTATACTATTCTTGCTATATTTAGGTCTAAGAATGCCATTGTTTTGTCTCCATTGTAAATGGGTATATTTTTTTCCACCTTAGTTTCAAACATTACTGTTAAGACAGAGAAAAAGCTATTGATTTTCATAAAGTGTCCAATTAGAGTCAATCTCAGGACTCTTTCAGGAGCTACTGGGAAGTGGTCCTCACTTTCCCTCCTGAGCAAGAGATTTTGACAAAACATCTTGTCTTAAGAAACCTGAAAATCAACTCATCATGTGGGCAAACAGAATGTAGAGACGGAGGCATAGTAGATCCTAGGTCTATTATTTGATTTTCTGGAACAAGCAATATCTGAAGCCATTATCCTTGGTCCTTTTCAATTACTCAACCCAATAAACTTCCAATTTCCATTTGGTTTTAGCAGGGTTAAGTGGGTCTTATTTACCTTTGCTTATCAAATACAGTGGATACGGAAATTTGAACTTGACCTCTTCCAGAAAACTCTGATGTTGGAATCTTCAGGAAAATGCCAAGCTACACTCTACTGCTACCATGAGAAAAATAACTTAATGGAGTAGAGTCGAACAAAACACAGTTGCTGAAATCTCATTCAAGATGTGTAGGATAGGGGCGCCTGGGTGGCGCAGTCGGTTAAGCGTCCGACTTCAGCCAGGTCACGATCTCGCAGTCCGGGAGTTCGAGCCCCGCGTCAGGCTCTGGGCTGATGGCTCAGAGCCTGGAGCCTGTTTCCGATTCTGTGTCTCCCTCTCTCTCTGTCCCTCCCCCGTTCATGCTGTCTCTCTCTGTCCCAAAAATAAATAAAAAACGTTGAAAAAAAAATTTAAGATGTGTAGGATAAAACCAAAATTGCTTCATTAGAAAGTTGAGTTTTAAGAGATAGAGATACAGTCAAAGGTATGAAGGGCTGCCAAATATATAACTGTAAAAATAAAGCAAATCGGTTGTATGGAAGGATGATGAAGGGCACTTATATTCTAGTACCTGTGTGATATAAATTTGTATATGAATATTTTGTAATTAATGGAGAGGTGAGAAATTCACTTGACCATAACTACTTCATTCAAGGCAATTTAATTAATTTAAAAAACCAAACACTAATTATAATATGAATAGCATAATTAAGTTCTTTCATTCAAAGAAAATACAGCTTGAACCCACAATGATGTTATGGAGTTTCTTTTACATCCGTCTTGTTTATCCAGCTGACTGGTTTCTTCATTATTGGCCTTCTGACAAATCATTGCACAACTCTGATTTTGTTTGTTGTTTCAGCTTTAAAGGAACATTCAGACCAACCAACAGCTTTCAAATATTTGATCACATTTGAGATTAAATTTTCCTTTGCTTCCTGTTAGAAACGGGTTGAGACTCCAATAGGATTGAAACTGACCATTTATGACTCAGGGTTTCAAAACATAATTTCTGTATCATTTGCTAAGTTACCTCTGTGTTATTTCATTTCCCTCCACACATTGATTTGGGTGTGATTATGACCCACCCATGGCAGGAGCATCACAGGAAAAAAAAAAAAAAATCTAGACAAAGATCTTGCTTTCATGAAACTTAGATTTCAAAAAAGAAAGAACAAATCAACAAATATGCAAATAAAATAAATATGTAAATAAGCCATATAAAGTATGTCAAGGAGTGGTGAGCCCTGCAAAGTAATGCAGGGGAAGGAGGATAGAGAAAGGGTGGGGATGCCCTTCCACGTGACAGTGAGGGAAGCCCCCTCTTATGAGGTGACTTTTATGCAGAGGGTTGTAGGGAATTAGGGACTCAATGGATATTTTGGGGATGCACATTCCAGACAAGTAAAGAAACCCTGAGTCAAGAATATGCTCAGGTGCATAAAGGAGTAGGTGAAGTGTAAAAGGCTATTACATACTTGTGGTGTCTTTCCTGATTGGATCGGGGCCCCCAAATGTGGGGCGACCATCTGGTGAAAGCCAGTAGCACAGTCAGTGAATTCACCTGAGGCAGGACAAAAGAAATAAAAGCTTATTGAACACATCCCAAGGGAGCGGGAGGGTGGCTGGGCAGTGTAGCAAAGGAGAGACTGCGACAAGAGGCAGTGAATGGGGGCTGCATTTAAAGGGGGAAGGTGCGGAGGTATGGCGAGGTATGGAATTTTCCCTTTCTTGGTAACTGTGCCTGGTGATAAGTAGCCCATTGGTCAGTTAGGGCCTGTGGATATTTTTTTTTAATTTTTTTTCAACGTTTTTATTTATTTTTGAGACAGAGAGAGACAGAGCATGAACGGGGGAGGGGCAGAGAGAGAGGGAGACACAGAATGGGAAACAGGCTCCAGGCTCTGAGCCATCAGCCCAGAGCCTGACGCGGGGCTCGAACACCCGGACCGCGAGATTGTGACCTGGCTGAAGTCGGACGCTTAACCGACTGCGCCACCCAGGCGCCCCAGGGCCTGTGGATATTTTCAGGTGGGGCACCTGATGGAGCCGTCTGTATTCAGCCAGGGAGTCGCCATGGATTCTTCTGCCTTGATCAAGTTTCCATCGCTCAAGCCTGTTGTCTAAAAGCAGACTCTCCAATACTTTCCAGATAGTAAGATGAGAAGTGACATCGAATTTTTGCTGTGTGGAGGTCATTAATTAGATGATTAGATTAGATTAGATTAGATTAGCATAGGCAAAATAAATTTTATGTTTTGACAGAAAATTATGCAATTACCATAGCATGTTCTTCTGGGTTTTCAGATTCTAGGGCAAAACCAGTGAAGTGGCTATTATAACACAGCATAGTTCCTGCGTGGATCAGGGAACTCCAAGTAGAAAGAGGTCAAACTCTGAATATATTTTGAAAATAGGTGCAGAGAATTTGCTGGCTGTGAAACAGAGGGCTCTTATCACTCAGTGTTTCATCAGAAAAGATATGGCACATTAAAGTAAGATCATTAGAAGTGTGTTTAATAAAGGAATTATTTAGAAAGGTGTCAGCAGGGTGTAGGCGGATCCAAGGGATAGGTGCGAGCGAATAAAGGAAAGACAGGGTTAATCAGTCTTGGAAGTTCAAAGTCCGGTATAAAAACCTATGTTAAGTGGAATTGTAACAAACCAACCAACCGTAAGGACAACACCCGGCCCAGAGCTGCCCCATACCAATATAGAGAAGGGAATCAATGCTTTCACCTAATGCTATTCCCTCCCTTCTATTTTCAGCAAAGGCTCCCCATTGATTGAAACCAATCATGGCAAAACACAGGGCAAGACATTGAGCGTCTTCTCATGTGCCCGTTGGCCATCTGGATGCCTTCTTTAGAAAAGTGTCTATTCATGTTTTCTGCCCATTTCTTCACTGGATTATTTGTTTTTCGGGTGTGGAGTCTGGTGAGTTCTTTATAGATTTTGGATACTAGCTCTTTGTCTGATATGTCATTTGCAAATATCTTTTCCCATTCCGTTGGTTGCCTTTTAGTTTTGTTCATTGTTTCCTTTGCAATGCGGAAGCTTTTTATCTTCATAAGGTCCCAATAGTTCATTTTTGCTTTTAATTCCCTTGCCTTTGGGATGTGTCAAGTAAGAAATTGCTGCAGCTGAGGTCAGAGAGGTTTTTCCTGCTTTCTCCTCTAGGGTTTTGATGGTTTCCTGTTATGTTTTCACTCTTATGTGGATCCTGAAAAACTTAACAGAAGACCATGGGGGAGGGGAAGGAAAAAAAAAGTTAGAGAGGGAGAGAGCCAAAGCATAAGAGACTCCTAAAACCTGAGAATAAACTAAGGGTTGATGGGGGGTGGAGGGGAGGGTGGGTGATGGGCATTGAGGAGGGCACCTGTTGGGATGAGCACTGGGTGTTGTATGGAAACCAATTTGACACACACACACACACACACACACACACGTAGGGCAAGAGAGAACCTTGATTTAGTTCCTACAGGTCAGCTTTCATTGTCATGAATCAGGGTGTTGAAGGGTGGAGAATGAGCCTGGCGGGCACATGGGAGACACGTGAATGACTGCAGACTTGGCTAGAGGGCCTAGAACTGCATGATGATGGAGTGTGTGTGTGTGTGTGTGTGTGCGTGTGTTTTGAAAAGGGGTTAGATTAAAAGAAATCAAAGTTCAGTTTCAGTTAACACAGTTTTATTTGGCAATTTGACAGTAGATGTGAATTTTTAAAAATGTATGTCAGGAGTACCCAGGAGTAGATGGGACTGAAGGTATAATATTAGGAATTTTAAGCGTATAGTTGGTTTATAAACCCTTGGAACTGGATGAAGTCACCTAGGCAATGAGTATTGATGGAGAAGAGCTTATAAAAGCAAAGGTGACAGCAAATAAATTTTTTTTCAAAAAGGAGGGACTCATTAGTTATGTCAAAAGCTGTTCACAGTTGAAGTGGGATGATTACTGAACAGTGATATTAAATTTTTCCATGTAGAAGTCATTAATGACCTTGATAAGATTAGTGTAGAAAAAAATGTGTTTCAGTGGAACACTGTGCATTTTATGGCAACATTTCTGGGTGATCAGACCCTAGCTCAGTTCATTCTTTGGGCTATTTTTGTAACTCTTTGCAACCATAGGTAAGTGATAAGGAAATTCTGGCCAGTCTGGTAGGGTTCAGTTGACATTTTCTGTCTGGTTTGCTGGTGACTTAATTGGCTGTGGAAAAACCACAGTTTGGTCTCCATTATGCAATTCATTTCAACATTACTTTACTCCATACAAATTTGTGCTGTTTTGACTTTTCCTTTGAACTGGTTATAACACCTGCCTGGTTCTCTCCTATTATACGAATAAAAGAAATCCTTTCGTGCATGTTCCTTTTATATCTGTGTGAGAGTCATAAGTTTACCTTCTTCTGAAAATTATCTTGGAACATTAGTTTTGCTGTAGCAATGTGGACCAAAGAAAATGAAAAACAGGGTCAAGATAGTTGGTTTGATATTTAACAAAATCTTCTTTGGTAAAGCACATTGACAATTTTCAACAGAATTCACCAATCAGCTTTTTGAAGTATGGTAGGAATATAGATACTTAAATAATAAGAAAGCAATCTAGAAGAGGGGTGAATGAGTACTCGGTGTGCCTTGGGACAGGAAGCAAAGCAGGGCACCAGAGGTGAATAGGAGGTAGGACCCTGAGGGGGACTGAGGACTCCCTCCAATAATGCTGGGATTCTTCAAAGGGCCAAATCTCAGGGGGGAATCTTGCCTTCCCTTAAAAACGGAGATAGTGAAAGTACTTGCCTATTTTGGCTCTACCTCTAGCTGAGGCAGAATAAAAGAAGAAACATTACTGGGTGGCTCAGTCAGTTAAACCTCCGACTTCAGCTCAAGTCATGATCTCACAGTTCATGAGTTCAAACCCCGCGTGGGGCTCTCCGCTGTCAGCATAGAACCCGGGTCAGATCCTCTTGTCCCCCTCTTTCTCTGCCCGTCTGCCCCTTATTCTCTCTCTCTCAAGATAAATAAATAAACTTAAAAAAAAAGAAGAAGAAACATTACTCACTGAGAATTCCTAACCACAAGCTAGCATGCACCATGGATATTTGAGGAACTCAAATAAGGCAGATTTGGAGAGAACCTAGTGAGCTAAAGGAGTCAGCCATGTGACCGAAGACAGATTCCTGTCTGGGTTCTTGCCTGTCACCTCCTTGCTACCCTAACACAGAACATTGCAAAGGATGACTCCTCGATTTCACTGGATAACTCAGCTGTAAGGACGTCTCTCGATTCACCCTGGCTTACAAAAGCCCAAATATGATTGATTTGCTACAGTGCACGCAGACAGGTAACAAGGATATTACAACCTACAGATTCCGTCCTTCAGTTCACAAGATTTGGTTTGTTACATAATAATGACATTTACTTGAATTTTTACTTTGCCATTTGATCCTCAAATTAACCTTTACCCAGGCAAGCACAAACTAGTACCTCAGTTATATTATTTCCCAACTTCTACAAGAGTGCCCTTCCCTCGTAACCTGAAACACCCGATAAAGGAGGGGAAGGTCCGTCACTGACACACCATCCAATTGTGGGTGAGTGATGGGAGTGCCCTAAGCCTCCATCAGTGGCCTGGACTTTATCATCTTACTACAATCATTATTTCATTACTTGATTCCCAAAATCTGAAACCAGAAGGAGGAAGGAAACTTAAATTACAAATGTCGCCACTCATTTATTTAGAAATCACATCATTCTACATATTCGGATGCTTCATGTTCTTTTGCAATCTTTCTAAACCCTTTATACTAGCTGCATCCTTTAGGGAGTTAACGAGATGAAATCCTCTCTTGCCTCTCATGGGCAGGTGAGAATAGGGTGAAAAGATCTTGCCAGGTATAGTAAGCAAATGAATGTCGCTTTGATAAGAAACCAATTGAGATATGTTTACTTTTTATAAATGCCTTGTCAAATATTCATATATGTTTAAATTAAAGATATTGTTGCTCTGAAAATGACAAGTAACCATTCCTCAGCAAGCCGGGAGCATCATGGGTCACAGACAGATGACAGTTTAATGAGAAGGTGTTTGTTGGAGACAAACCCGGGTCAGGGATGAAATGGCTGTTAGTTTATCAGAAACCAAACTTTATTAGTTTCTTGGAAATGTATGACTGTGTTAATTGGTTGAGAAATTTTAAAGTTGTTTGTTTGTTTGTTTGTTTGTTTTTTACCTGTCAGGGTATTCTTACTTAACATCATGTTACAGGCATGTGGGAGGCTCAGTCGATTAAACCACTGGCTCTTTCTTGATTTTGGCCCAGGTCATGGTTTCATGGTTTGTGAGTTCGAGCCCCATGTTGGGCTCTGCTCTGACGGTGGAGAGCCTGCTTGCAATTCTCTTTCTCCCTCTCTCTCTGCTGCTCCCTCTCTCCAAATAAATAAACTTAAAAAATTAAAAATAATAGGGGCGCCTGGGTGGCGCAGTCGGTTAAGCGTCCGACTTCAGCCAGGTCATGATCTCGCGGTCCGTGAGTTCGAGCCCCGCGTCAGGCTCTGGGCTGATGGCTCGGAGCCTGGAGCCTGTTTCCGATTCTGTGTCTCCCTCTCGCTCTGCCCCTCCCCTGTTCATGCTCTGTCTCTCTCTGTCCCAAAAATAAAATAAAACGTTGAAAAAAAAATTTAAAAAAAAAATTAAAAATAATAAAATAAAATCTTTATTGTTTTCATTCTCTATTTCAGTCCGAGAAATAAGTTGAGACATAAACATTTTTAGCCTCCTTCGCATTGCATTTATTACGTGCATCTGGGAATCTCTAAAGTTGCATTGACTTTGTATTTACAAAGTGGCCACGGGAAAAAAAAAAAAAAAAAACACCCGAGAGGAAGAATACTGAATAGAAAGATTACCAGGCATATTGCATTCTAGCATTTCCTCACAACAGCACTCACCCCATTCCAAACAGTGCCCTTTTTCACGAAATGATTGAAAATATAATCTAGTTTAAAGCTAGCATCACTAACAAGTACTCAATGCTCGACCCCCGGTGTTTGATCAGTCCTGGGTTTTTGTTTCGTTTTGTTTTGTTTTGTTTTGGTAAGCAGGAGGAAGGGGACCCAGCCAACTTTGACGGAGGTTGGAATAAGCATACTCTTGCGCCATCTACTGGCTGTTGGCTTACAGTACCCCAAATTATAAGAAACTAAAACCCCAAACCTGAATCTTTCCCCAAACCTTTCATTTACCTTCTTCCCTTTCCTCCCTCCTGTTGCTTTTCCATTCATCTCTCTTTATTTCCCTTTACCTATTAGAAATACTCTGACTTTCTCTGGGCGCCTGGGTGGCTCAGCTGGTTGAGCGTCTGACTCTTGATGTCTGCTCAGGTGGTGATCCCCCGGTTGTGGGATCCAGCCCCCCATCGGGCTCTGTGCTGAGCATGCTTGGAATTCTTTGTCTTTTCCTCTCTCTCTGCCCACCCCTTCACTTGCACTCTCCTCTCTCTCTCTCTAAATAATAAACCTGAAAAAAAAAAGAAATATTCTGACTTTCTCAATATAATTCTCATACATGAGAGTCTAAAACAAGCACTTTTATGACATGTGGACAGGCTGACGATGAGGAAAAAAGAGGTCCATGTCAGGTCATATGTCTTCACCTTAAAACTGATGACTCATGGCTAAGTGGATTCAGGAGGGAATTATTTTATATATAAAATATTATTAATATTTCATATGAATGTTAAGTATTTCCACACCTGGACCTCACTGAATCCCGACTTGTCCACTAATGAGCTGTGAGTCTGCACAGCTTCCCAAGTCCCTCTATTCTCACTTGGAAAAAGGCAGTGTGAATATCATACAACTCACAGTAATGCTGTGAGAACAGATGATACATATGTACCTGAACTCTTTGGCAGAGCACTTTCTCATGCAGTAAATAGATGTGCAATAAATGTTTTCTGATATTATTACACCTCTGAGTACACAGTCTATGTTTTTATTCATCTCTAAAGCCTTAGTGGCAGAGAAGGGGGTTTACACATGGTAGGAACTTAATAAATGCTTTTTTAATTAAACATTTAGAAAAAATTTAAATTAAAAATTTAGAAAAAATGAAGTTTTAGCAAATAAAGGATTACTATTTCCATTCTTCGAACTCAAATATTTTTTCTTAAAAAAGATATTTGAAAATATTTAATCAGTATTTCCTGTCTCGATAGATGGCAAAAAATGCATTATATATATAGTATAGTAGAAAAAAATCATTATTACCTATGTTTACAGTGTTTTCACCACAGTTCCAAGTTTATGATTTAAGAATAATGGTGATAGGGACACCTAGTTGGCTCGGTTGATTAAGCGTCTGACTTCGGCTCAGGTCATGGGCTCACAGTTGTTCATGAGTTCGAGCCCCACATTGGGCTCTGCGCTGACAGAGCAAGGCTTCTTTGGATCCTCTGTCTCCCTCTCTTTCTGCCCCTCCCCTGTGCACATGTGTTCTCTCTCTCTCTCAAAAATAAATAAACATTTTTAAAAATAATGGTCATAGCTAAGATGTATTGGGCATGCACTCTCAACCGGGCACACCCCTAAAATCTTTCCACTTATCATCTTACGACAATCCTATGATGTAGGTAACTCTTTTACCCTCATTCTAACAGGCAAATATTTTAACACACAGAAGTTAATTAACTCATTCAAAGTCACGGTTAGTTAGGTGGGCTATCTAGCTTTCAAATGCACATTTTAGTTTTTTAAAGTTTCTTTATTCTGTAAGAGACAAAGAGAGAGAGTGCATGCATGTGGGGGTTGGGGAGGGGCTGAGAGAGGAAAGAGAGAATCTCAAGCAGGCTTTGTGCTGTCAGCACATATCCCAGAGCCCATCATGGGGTTCGATCTCACGAATTGTGAGATCATGATGTGAGCTGAAATCAAGAGTCTGACACTTAACTGACCGAGCCACCCAGGCACCCCCAAATGCACATTTTAGATTCAGTTTGTGTATGTTTTTATTCTTATGGCATTATAATATCAAGATACTTGACAATTGAGATAATTGAAATCAAATTTCAACCACCCATTCATGTGCCCTTGACAATCCTTGAAGATCCTTCCAGTTCAGTTGGATAATCCTGCTTTGAGTTCAAGTGTTGTTGGTTTCTTAGCTTTGTTTTCTTTTGTTTTACTTTATTTATTATGATAGCTCAGTTTGCCCATTAACTATGTTTCATAGTCATCATAAAGGATAAAACATAAATATAAGAAGACTTGGTTTTGTCTTTGCCTCAACTTGGATCAAATTTATAAAGTGCAGAAAGCGCCCTTGTGATGATGTTCCAGAGACTGGGAAGGATGGGGTATGCAGGGAGTCATATGGAGCAGGTCTGCTGAATGGGGAAGCCAACTCTTATCACTTCATTATAGTGGAATCTTTTAGCCTTGGCTAATTTATTTCAGTTGACTTTCCAAAGGGTTAAACAAATTCATAATCTTCTATTGCTGTTTTAATTGGAGTTTTTTAACCAGGGAGATTAGATCCTGGTAATACAATTTAAGAACATTCTAAAATCAAACATAAATGCTGTCTTTGTGAAATATTTTGTTCAATAATTTATATAATTACTTTCTTTTTTAATATAGATAATGGAATTTTCTACAAATGCATTTGTTTGGGTTTCTGACTTCATATTTTCTCCTTGGGATAAGATGAAATATTTTTCCAATATGATGAAAAGGAAATGGTAACTATGAGAAGTGATGAATGCATTAACTAACTTGGTTATGGTGACCATTTCACAATGAATACATATATTAAATCATTACATATGCATTAAACATTTCTTTCAAAATAAATGCTAAAAGGAATAAAGACAGTCTTTTCAGCAAGTGGTGCTGGGAAAACTGGACAGTGACATGCAGAAAAATGAACCTGGACCACTTTCTTACACCATACACAAAAATAAACTCGAAATGGATAAAAGACCTAAATGTAAGACAGGAAGCCATCAAAATCCTCGAGAAGAAAGCAGGCAGAAACCTCTTTGACCTTGGCCGCAGCAACTTCTTACTCAACACGTCTCTGGAGGCAAGGGAAACAAAAGCAAAGATGAACAACTGGGACCCCATCAAAATAAAAAGCTTCTGCACGGCAAAGGAAACAATCAGCAAAACTAAAAGGCAACCGACAGAATGGGAGAAGATATTTGCAAATGACATATCAGATAAAGGGTTGGTATCCAAAAATCTATAAAGAACTTATCAAACTCAACGCCCAAAAAACAAATAATCCAGTGAAGAAATGGGCAAAAGACATGAATAGACACTTCTCCAAAGAAGACATCCAGATGGCCAACCAACACATGGAAAAAAAGGCTCAAAATCACTCATCATCAAGGAAATACAAATCAAAACCACCATGAGGTACCACCTCACACCTGTCAGAATGGCTAACATTAACAGCTCAGGCAACAACGGATGTTGGCGAGGATGTGGAGAAAGAGGATCTCTTTTGCACTCCTGGTGGGAATGCAAACTGGTGCAGCCTCTCTGGAAAACAGAATGGAGGTTCTTCAAAAAATTAAAAATAGAACTACCCTACGACCCAGCAATTGCACTACTAGGTATTTATCCAAGGGATACAAGTATGCCGTTTTGAAGGGACACATGCACCCTGATATTTACAGCAGCACTATCAACAATAGCCAAAGTATGGAAAGAGCCCAAATGTCCATTGATGGATGAATGGATAAAGGTGTGGTATATATATATATATATATATATATATACACACACACATATATATATATGTATACACACACACACACACACACATACACACACAATGGAGTATTACTGGGCAATCAAAAATGAAATTTTACTATTTGCAACTACATGGATGGAATTAGCGGGTATTATGCTAAGCGAAATTAGTCAGAGAAAGACAAATATCACATGACTTCACTCATATGAGAACTTCAAGGTACAAAACAGATGAACATAAGGGAAGAGAAGCAAAAATAACATAAAAACAGGGAGGGGGACAAACATAAGAGACTCTTAAATATGGAGAACAAATGAAGGGTTACTAGAGGGGTTGTGGGAGGGGGGATAGGCTAAATGGGTAAGGGGTATCACGGAATTACTCCTGAAATCATTGTTGAACTATATGCTAACTAACTTGGATGCATATTTAAAAAAATAAATTAATTAAATTAAATGGTAAAAATAATAAATAAATAAATAAACAAACATTAAAAATTCTAGAAAGAAAGAAAGAAAGAAAGAAAGAAAGAAAGAAAGATCCTTCCCCCCTCAGCATTCAGCACAGAAATTTACAAAATAGCATTTATTTCAGTGTTGAAGAGTTTGGGTGTTATATTCCAAATATCTAAAATTAACATCTGGCACAGCACTTAGAATTAGTTGAACAGATTAATGAAGCATTCCCAAATCTCCACCAAGCCGCAGAAGTTACTTGGGATATGTCTCTCGTGTCTGATGGCGACTCACCAGACATGCTTTTGAGTTTTATGTATACGCTTAACCCGATGTTATTAACAATTCTGCTTATTACGGACTACACCATCTCATTCTAGTCCAAATTAAGAAGAGTTTGACCTGGTTTACATTTAATATTGACAGGGGGAATTCTTTACTGTTTTACCCTCCCAGTTTTCCATTAGCTCCTTTACTATTTCTTCTGCAGGTTTATGGGCCATCTATTTTGAGTGGTGTCTTTAGATATTTGTCCCATTCTAAAGGAGAACAGGATTAATGTAAGATATATCTAAGAGTGTACTTAAACTCATTTAAATAACTTTCAGATGATGACTCAAAAGAAACAAACAAATCCAAAATCAAAGGCATTTAATGTCATAAAAAAAACCCTGTTATTATAGTCAGTAAATTACTCAGATTCAAAAAACAAGATTTTTTTTTCCTCAAAGTGGCTATTTTGAAATGATTAAAGTAGACACTCTATAATAGAACAAAAACACATGTGGCATGATCCTTCTAGGGCAATGGAAGTTAAATCTTTCCCTTGTGTGGCAAAATTACTACTTTATTGTGCTCAGAAAAATAAACACTCAAGTTAAGAGAAGTATAGAAATAGAGTCAATAAGCTTGAATAAATCCAACGTATTGCCTTGTATGGTAGACTGGATTCTAAAATAACCCCTAAGATACCTGACCCTAAATGTATGCCCTGTATAATTTCCTACGCTTGAGTGTAGGCAAGACTGTGAAAATAAGGTATCACTCCCATGATTATGTTACATTTTACAGCAAAAGGAGTTTTCAGATATAATTAAGGTTCATAATCAGGTGACTTTGAGTTGAGTAAGGGGGAGATTATCTTGTGTAAGCCAGCCCTAATGAGATGAACCATCCAAAAGATGGACTGGGGCTCTCCTAGGAATAAGAGAGATTCTTATATCGACCTTCAGGAAGCAGACTCCATATTGTGAAAGGTCTGTGAGAGGGTCACATGGGAAGTGACCAGCTTCTAGTAGTTGAGCTCAGCTCCCTGATAACAGCTGGCAAGAAAATAAGAGCGTCAGTCCTACAGCCATAAAGAACCCTGATTTCCGCCAATAGCCACAGGAATTTGGAAGAGGATCCCAAACTCTAGAAAGGACCTCATCCTGACCAACATCTTGATTACAACTATACTGGATCTTGGACAGAGATCCAACTAGGTTACACTCATGAATCATAGAAACAGACATTCACCGCATGTTGTTTTAAGCCATTGAATTTGTAGTGATTTGTTTTAAAGCAATAGAAAATCAATATGCCTTGTATTTCAGTTCAATTTTTAAAAACCCAGGGTCTATGACTCTTCATGTAAATCCAATTAAGTTTGCATGTAAGTTTGATAAGAGAAGAAACCCTATTCTTTTTTCTCAGAACAGCATTGACCCAGCAATTCTACTCGTATGTATTTATTGAAAAGAAATAAGAACATATGTCTATACAAAGATATATTCATAAAAACCACTTTTAAATAATAGCCTAACAACAGGTGAATACAGAAACAAATTGTGGCCTATCCATACAGCAGAAACACTGTAGGATAGAAAGGAATGACCTGAAATTAAACAAATATGGGTGATTCTTAAAAACATCATGCTGAGTAAAAAAGGGAAAAATCTAAATATAAAATAGGAGCTACTGAATAATTCATTTACATGAAATTCCAGAATAGGCCTATATAACTACAAGATCAATGGTTCTTTAGAGAAGGGAATGGAATGATGAAATGTTTGTATCTTGATCTGGTGTTTGTTACACAGCATATACATTTGTTAAAACTCAGTGAACCACACACTTAAAGGGGTCACTTGAATAGAAAAAAGTTCATCTTACTGAAGAGTTCATTATAGTGAAATTATACCACAATAAAGCTGATTAACAAATCAGCATCTGGTACGTAGTAAAATATTCAACAAATATTTGTGAATTGACCTAAAGTCAGTTTTATTCTTTAAATAACTCACAACTTTAGGAAAAACCAATTTTTCATAAGAGTGCCAGGTGGGGCAGTTTGTAAACAGAGTCAGAACACATATTACGGAATTGGCTACTGCAGAATGAATACCACAAATCATCTTACCTGTCAGTAATTATAGGACGCCTGCAACAGGGTGTTTAGGGAATTTGCCATTTTTTTGGTAATTTTTTTAATTTAAAAAAAATATATTTTTATTTATTTTTGAGACAGAGAGAGACAGAGCATGAGCAGGGGAGGGGCAGAGAGAGAGGGAGACACAGAATCTGAAACAGGCTCCAGGCTCTGAGCTGTCAGCACAGAGCCCGACGCGGGGCTCGAACTCACAGACTGTGAGATCATGACCTGAGCTGAAGTCGGACGCTAAACCAACTGAGCCACCCAGGCATCCTGGGAGTTTGCTATTTCTAATGTAATGCAGTGTTCATTTCTCTAGGTCTTGAGGAATCAACCGAGTTTTAGTCGTCATAAGATTTCTGAACAGATGTGCCACGAATTCATCAACAGCACAGTTTAGAAAGTCATAAAGACTCTGAAGATCATAACAGTACATTTTCATACTGGAATTAATGCAATCCGAGTAACAGGTAACATCCCATTAAGTGAAACCGCTTTAAAAGTTTGGGGCCCAATTATTCCTTAGAAAATAATACTTTTGCGTCTTTAGATTTATTAGGATAGGGTGTTCCTTTACTAGCCATGAGCTTAAATTGTCAGATTTTTTAAAATCCCAACATTGAGTAAGTTAAGATTCAAAAATAAAATAAAATAAAATAAAATAAAATAAAATCAAAATAAAGTAAGATAGTTGTAGGAAACTTGGCAATGCATATTAAAAGGCAGAGGAATATCCTTGAGCTCTCACACTATTCGTCCTCTCTTTGCTTTGCTTTCAGATATCTCATGAAATATCTTCTTTATGCAAATGAAAGTCTTCTTTATGCAAATCTCCAGTGAGGTAGGATTTGTTAGAAGCTAGACTCCACATCAAAAGCAATCATTCTATCACCTAGAGAATGATATAAAAAATAAAATTCAGGAATTGTGTCTCATAAATTCATAACTCTTCAAAGTGTTTTCCATGATCCACTGGTCCATCCTTACAAAATCCTGATGAAACCAAGTGCTTTTCTACCTGCGAATATCTGTTTTCTTGTGCTCATATACCTCAGCATCATTTTGTGAGTGGATAACAGATTCTTTGCCGGGCATCTGAGACGTCACAGTGTATAATGTGGACCTGCTACAACTGATTAGCTTGTTTTTGACAGAAGATTTGAAATGTCTGCTTAACCACTATTCAAATTCCCTTCCACCATCAGACACATGGACGAAGTTTAAATGGTCATTAGGCTGGGAAGTTATGAGAAGAATTCAAGAGTCAGGGAAATCATTGGATCAGATGTCATTTGAAGTTCATTATGACTCTGAGATTCAAGGCTTCTGTGACATTTTTATTCTCCCAGCCCAGGGTGCATGGAACACCGACTATGCTTTATAGTTACATGGCAGTTAAACGTCGGTTTGTAAATTTTAAAATAAATTCAAATAAGTGAGCTGGGACCATGTTTGTTTCATGCTACACTCCAGTGTTCGCATCTCTCAGTGCTGCAGAAACACCAGTTCAGCCCACGTAACTTGAGGGAACTGCTACATTTTGTTCTGACTTAGTTATGTACTGTTGTAACACAATTTTTATTCTCTGATTTATTTTTTAGCGAATTATTACTCGCATTTTGGAAATAGTCAAGATCGTTTCTCAAATTTTATGTTTCCGAGGTTTAAGGCTGAAAAAAAGTTGGCAGGCTAAAACTGTCTGCATTTCCTGTTACGATATGAGTTTTGAAAATACATGTAGACATATGTTTCAACAAAAAATTCCATTGTTTTATTCCAACATATGCCTGCTGTTGAGATTTTTCATTAAATGTTTCATCATGGAGGTTTTCTCTATGCTCCAACCATTTATTATTTTTTTGAGTTATTTATTTTGAGAGAGGGAGAGAGCATGCATGTGTGTGAGTGGGTGAGGGGCAGAAAGACAGAGGGGGACAGAGGATCCAAAGTGGGCTCTGTGCTGACAGCAGAGAGCCCTGATGCAGAGCTCAAACTCACAAACTGTGAGATCATGTCCTGAGCCGAAACCGGATGCTTAATGGATTGAGCCACCCAGGAGGCCCCATGCTCCCACCATTTAAATTATTCAGATTCTATTCACCACTCCTGTATTTAGGTAATCTGAGTAATATACTCAGAGCAAACTGAGAGCAAATATACTGAGAGCAAACTTCATCACTAACCTGGCACTAACCTGTTCAATTTTAATCTTTAACCACTGGGGCGGGGGAAGGGGGGAAGGCAGGCACAAAATTCAAAACAGAATCACGACATTTAAATGTTTAAGACACTGATATTAACAGTAGGATCCTTTATACTTTATAGATACAGTTGATAGGGGCCATTATAACTCCACATCTGTTTTCAGTAAGTTGTCAAGATTTAAAGTAACAATCCATCAAAATTTTCTTGCCCTTAGCGTTTGAAAGATAATTAGCTGCTTTAATTAAAGGCCAGTGAGGGATATACAGCATGCACCCCACACAGAAATCAAACCCGCGATTATCCCAATGTTCTAATCAACTGTACTACACACATGAACTACAGCCTTGATGATGGTAAGGCGCACAAGAGAAAGTCTATATTAAACTGTCACCATGTTACTTTACCAGGTACTGAGCATCTTTCAAATAAAGACATTAGCAATGCTTTACTCCTATGAAAGATAAGAAATATTCATATTTGATTCATTTTTTTCTTGCCATAAATTGAATTCAGGTTTGGGAAGGCAAACAGAGGGCTGCCTGCCTGCACATCTGTTAATGTTTCCTTGCAATACCCGTCTGTTCTGAAGAGATGGGCAGAAATAAGAGGTACCTGAAAAGCACCAGATGAGAAGTTCAGGGACTCCAGCTCAGCATTCACTAGCTATAAGTCACATAAACTCCTTGCTCCTAGAACAGAATGAGAGCCTTGTATAAACCGTGCCCTGGAGGGCTAGATTCTCCAGGATTTTCCAATATTTGTCCCTCTAGACTTCCAACTGCCCTATCCCAGCATCCACAAGGCATCTCTGTATTTTCCATCATCATTCTGAGACACTCTTCCACCATATTCTTTCCCTGGACTTTGACTATCCACAAATATCATGAAAGTAAAACACAGGCCAGCCCGACCAACCACTAAGTTATCCGCTTGTCTTCTAAAGATAAAATTAGTCTCCCATAAAGAAACATAACTAATTATGTTTAATTAATGATCTAAATGTTAGAGAAACATCACTATATCACCATAAATTTTAGTGGCATAGATTCTTAAATGTTCTACAACAGGAAGATTGTCAGCCATTATTTTTGCAGCCAGTGGGGAGTCATATTTTTGTTTATCCTTTAAGTCACAATTTACCTTTACAGTTGATATTTTGTTCCAGTAAGATTAAATGATTTTAGCCAACGGTCCTCATGTTTAATTTGCTATGATGCTTTTGAAACATCAGCGCTTTAAAGAAGTATGGAGTAAGAATATGGGTTTGGGGGGATAAAAGTATGTTAAAATAAAATTCACGTTTATAATTGCATACTTTAATGTAATTCTTGTCCTAAAATTAATTCTCTTCCAAGCTTTGCAAAGTCCAAAGTTAAGCGTTTCTCAGAACATTTTCATGAGTTTCTTGAGCTTTGAATTTAGCTTAGTAACTCTTTCATTTGGAAGCCATCTTGAAATATTTCCTATGGAATCCCTGGTAATTCATCAGTCACTAGGAAGTTTAAGAATTAACAAATATTTAATCCATTTCAAGATGCATTTTGGGGATGCTGCATGCATTTTCAGAAATACTATTCAGTTCCAACGTGATTATTTTTCACAATACTTTTTCCTCTCTTAGAGTTATTTTCCTGTTCTCTCTTGTATCAGAGATAAGTACCCACAGTTCTGGGATTGGAAACATTCTTTCTCCGTAACATCCATGACAAATCTCTGCCACACTATTCATTCACTACCACATGAGGTCTTGGGAACCGAACAGTTAAGATCAGGAGGTTGGATACTGTTTACAGACAGGAATCTCGTAAACAATGAAGTAAATCAGAGGTCATGATGGTAAGACTAAAATAAACATTTGTTACATTGAAGTGAATTTAAAAATGTAAATATAGCAAGGGAATTAATGGCAGTCTGTGAAACAACGAATGATTCTATTGCACCACTGAAAATCAATAAGTAATTAGTAATTGAAGATTGGTTTATAATCCTTATAATTGAGAGAAAAAGGTTCTGATGAGGAAAAGATTGCAAGCGAAATGTCCTCCAGTTTTTCTGGACTCTTACAGGATAATCTTGATGAAGGAGGTGACAGTCTCTGGCTTGGCCTTCTCCATCATTCTGACTGTGTCCAGTGCAACTGGAAATAGAAATAATTGTGTGTTTCTTTTTCTTTTCTTTTTTTTTAAGGCAAAATGCAGTGTTCTGTTTTTGAACAAGGCATCTTATTAAAATTTAAAAAAGGAGTTTTTTTTAAGTTTTTTCTTTTTTAAAAAGATCTGTTTGAGCTATATGTTTCTTGCTTACTTGTTTACCAATTTTTTTCTAAATAAAAAAAAATGAGAGATGATATCTTTCATGTGAAACATGAACATGTTGTCTTAGTTTTAAAAGGTTTTTTTAATGTTTATTTATTTTTTGAGAGAGAGAGTGTGAGTGGGGGAGGGGCAGAGAGAGAGAGGGAAACACAGAATCCGAAGCAGGCTCCAGGCTCCGAGCTGTCAGCACAGAGCCTGATGCGGGGCTTGAAATCACAAGCTATGAGATCATGACCTGAGCCTGTAAGCTACCAGCTATGGGAAAGAAAATAAAATCTAAAAAAAATAGTCCTGGGAAATGAAATCCTTATTTCTGCCTAGGAAAGCATGTGTGTTTCTGTGTGTGTGTGTATGTGTGTGTGTGGGTGGGTGTGCGTGTGCGTGGGTGTCAGTGTGCATGGGATGGGGAACGTGGGCAGGTATTAGCTCAACCTGTGACAATGCAGCCTGAGGCAGGAGCAGTTTCTTACCCTCAGACGAAGAACATTCTAAGTGTTCTAAGCCAAGTGAGAAGCCAAAACCCAGTAAGAAAGAGGTGACAGGACTGATGGCTAAAATTGGCCAACCATGTGTGGAATTGCTTCAGGACTGGGTCTCTTCCAGTAAAAACAAATGTTAGGGACCCAGACACGGAGCCCAAGAGAGACGAGTAGAGGACTGTAACCTGTGAGTCAGCATCTGAGTGTGGCTTTTGCTGTCCGTAGTCAGTTATGACAGCCATAACTCAGCATGGGAGGGGGTGTCAGCCATGTCAAAAATCCAAAACAGCAGATTATTTATCTAAGAACGTGCATATATAAGAGGGGGTGGTTGAGGAGTGAGTATCTATAAACTAACACAGTTGTTCCTTAACACACAAAATATAACATATATTATCTATCTATCTATCTATCCATATGTATCACAAATACACACACTATTTTATGTGTGTGTGTAAAATTATTTTAGGTTTCAGAGATGTTGCTTTTAAAATACTACTCGAAACTCTTATGAATATGATGATAGTCTTGTTGTCTTATTTCTTTTAAAGTCTTTCCCTCTGCAGTTTTGCCTTAAGTCAGACCTAAAGCATTATCACCCAAGATGGGGTTTTGTCTAGTTATAACCAATGATTTGGTAGAACTCTAAATTGGAAGATACATGTCTGACTATTTCCCACAAAAGCCAGGAAGAACCGATCTCAGCTTTCAAACGTATGGAGTCACTTATCTTGGGAATGTGCTTTACCTTACAGGTAGAACCTATATCTCAACATGACATTGTGAAGTGATTTTTTAAAGAGCTTTCAGAGGGGGAAAAAATAGACCTGTAAAAGAAAATGGCATGTATGCATTTGTGTATCCATGAAACAAATGCCTTCAAATATATTCCTCATGGATGTCAAGTAACACGATGGTTTCAGTTTTTTAATCTGCCTTCTTGTATTACAAATGCAAATATCAGAAGGATATTTACCCGAAGGGTGACCAGATTAACATTGCTAAAAATGATTTTAGTTATCCTAAAGCCATGAGAAAGGATTACATTTCCAAGCTTGTTTATACTCTCTCATTCTGCTTCTATAAGCAAAATCCCAGGATATTATCTTCCCTGGGGACACTGTTGCATTTGGATGGCCGTGCGCAAGTTTCAAATTTTCCTGGACTTTTTCCAGCTCCACTATGATTTCTTGCAGTTCATTGGCAGCTGAAATAAGATGAAGAATATAAGCAATTATCACAAAAATATTCATTATCGCAATGAATATTCCATTAATGAAGCATTCTAGAAAAATGCAATGGTGGTAGTGTCTGACCGTTTACATCCTAGTAAGGGGGAAGAGAAGCAAAACACCAAACATATACATTAACGTGGCTAAAGGTCATAATAAACACCAGTAAAGAAGTAAATAGGGTGCTATGATAATGAATTACTGGGGAGTTATGGTTCAAGAAGGGTGGGTTAGGGAAGACTTCTCAGAGGAGGTGTTTTTATTTTAAATTTGTAAAATTTTATTTTTTTAATGTTTATTTTTGAGAGAGGGAGAGAGAGAGCATAAGCAGGGGATGGGCAGAGAGAGAGGGGGAAACAGAGGATCTGAGCCCGATGCAGGGCTCGAACTCACGAACCTTGACATTATGACCTGAGCGGGAGTCTGACGCTTAACTGATGGAGTCACCCACGTGCTCCCAGAGGAGAAGGTTTTTGGAGTAAATCTTGAAGAATGAGAAGCTGACCATGTTGAGCATGAGAAGCTTGGAGGTCCTGGTACACAAGGGGCTCCATCACTTTCTGTTCCTTAGTTCACGGTTTTCCTAGTCTGGCTTGGCTGCTCTACTATCCCACAGCATGACTCACACTTCTTATGCTCTAGTACTGAGCTCAGGGATCTATGTGCTAGGAAGTTATTCCTGAATCTGTTTTTGTTTTTCTTTTCCAAGATGTGCTAGGTCCCCTTTCTTGGTGCTTCCTTAAAAATCCACAAATACCTTTCTTTTTTTAAATTTTTTTTATTGTGTATTTATTCTTGAGACAGAGACAGAGAATGAACAGGGGAGGGGCAGAGAGAGAGGGGGACACAGAATCAGAAGCAGGCTCCAGACTCTGAGCTGTCAGCACAGAGCCCGACGCGGGGCTCGAACCCACGACCTGTGAGATCATGACCTGAGCCGAAGTCGGACGCCCAACCGACTGAGCCACCCAGGCACCCCGACAAATACCTTTCTTAACACACTTCCATTACTGCACTCAAATTATGTGTCCTTATGCCTACACCCTGCCTCATTCCTCTTTATAATCCCAGAAGCTAGCACTTTGCTTCATCAATTGCTGTTGGAAAAATGAGGAGTTATTATTCACTAAAACTGCAAATTAAACTTAAAAAAATTTTTAAATGTTTTTTTAATTTATTTTTGAAGGAGAGAGACAGAGACAGAGAATGAGCGGGGGAAGGCCAGAGAGAGAGGGAGGCACAGAATCTGAAGCAGGCTCCAGGTTCTGAGCTGTCAGCACAGAGCCCGACATGGGGCTCGAACTCACAGACCACGAGATCATGACCTGAGCCGAAGTCAGACGCTCTACCGACTGAGCTACCCAGGCGCCCCTGAAAATTAAACTTTTGAGCAAATTAGACTTTTGAGCCATAGCAAGGAGCCAATATACAAGCTTCTCACTGCAACTCTGCTGGCCTCACACCATGAATAGTAAAGTACGCTTTTTTTTAAACCTACCTTTTCTCTCTCCTATTTCTCTTGTTTGTTTGTTTGTTTGCTTGGGGAAGGGTATTTTTCTTTTCTTCCATAAGTTAGTCATTTTTGTTCCTCAGAGCCTACTTGCCTTGGAAGAAGGCAAAAGCAGAACAAGGATTTTTCATTGCTCAAACATTTTTGTTGTCTTTGTATATCTATGCAAATGATAGAGAAAGATACTTTAACATCGATTATGGGCTCAGAAATTTAAAATATTTTTAATGTTTATTTCTGAGACAGACAGAGAGAGAGCACAAGTGGGGCTGGGGCAGAGAGAGGGGGACAGAGGATCCAAAGCAGGCTCTGCACTGACATCACAGACCCCAGCCCAGGGCTCGAACCCGTGAACTGCGAGATCGTCACCTGAGCCGAAGTTGGACGCTCAATCAACTGAGCCACCCAGGGGCCCCATTCTCAGGAATTTTAAAGTGGATTTCTAGGGACTAATATTAACATCATGTCTGCATGCTAGAATATAAATTGAGTGAATTATTAACACAGGGACGAACAATTCAGATATAGCATTTGGTCCAATTAATAGTGACCAAAATGAGCTGTCAAATCACCCCATGATCTGGACGTGAGGTTGAAGGTTTTAATTCAAGTGTGGCTATGTGGATATATAAATTTACCCTACACCAGCAACTTTACATAAGTATTACTCACCCACTATCTCTGTGGTAGGCAGAATAAGGCATCCCAAACATGTTCTCCCACTGGATGTCTTAAACCCCAAAAACCCGTGAATAAGTTAAGGTTACATGGCAAAAGGTTACATGGACTGAAATTCCAGATAGAATTAAAGTTGCTAATCAGCTGATCGTAAATTAAGGGGATTCTTCTGGATTAGGGAGGTGGGTTTCATGTAATCACAAAGGTCCTTAAAAGTGGAAGAGGGAGACAGAAGACAGCCAAGGACAGGGATGTGACAAGGAAGAGGCGTCGGAAAGATACTATGTTGCTGGCTTCAAAGCTGGAGGGAGAGGTCCACAAACCAAGGCATAGGAGCAGCTCTAGAAGCTGCCAAAGGTAGGACACAGAGTTTCCCCGAAAGCCTCTAGAAAGGATGCCGGTCTACTGACACCTTGATTTGAGCCAGTGAGACCTGTGTGCCTGACCTCCTAATTCTCCCATCAGGTATCTCTGCGGTGAGTTCTTTGTCACACAACATGGGACTGTCTCAGAGTGTGAAGAAGTTTCAGAAGTGAGCTCTGGCTGCAAAGTCTTTGTTTCCTCTTCCAGGAGACCAAACAGCAACACGACACTCGAAGAAATATAGAATTCTATAAATGACCTACAACTGCTGTTTCCGGCTTTTAAAAATACAAGTGCATGATTAAAACAGTAGCTTTCTGCAAACAAGAAAAAAAAAGTTGGAATAAAGTCATGGCAGTCGCATGAAGCGTAACTCTTTAGCACTAGGGTAAGAATCTTGGAGGCTGAGAAAGTACTAGAATGTATCCACTGCACGTTTTAGTTTGCCTCAAGAGTCTTGCCGCAAACAGTTTTGAACCATTTCTCTTCTCAACTGAGAATGAAAATAGCAGAGGAAGAAGAGAAGAACGCGTAACGGGGTCAAGGCCACCCATTTCTTATTGTGCTGCCGTTGGGAACAGAGGAGCAGCTGAGAGCACTGGTCTCCTGCCTCCCACGTGCTCGGGCGCAGGTGGTGAGTCACCATCTGCCCCAATGGTAATCAACGCCAGCCTCAAACTAAATGGCAACGCAACGGCCAGTTGTGGCCAGTTCTGGACTTAATTAATATGCTCACATATCAGCCTCAGAAAGGTAACCTTTCGGCTTCAAAAGTCTAATCTGAGTAGCTTAAAAACAGAGCTTGAACAGAAGGTAACCTTAAACACAAACCCCCACTAGGGTCTGCGCACAGGCATTTTTGTTTTGGGGATCTTTCCTGCTCTTTTGAGGATTATGGGGATTTTGCAGATCATGCTTTATTTAGTATTTCTCCGTAACTCCCTGTAAATGAGGAGAATGATAAATTTAGTGATAGAGAGGGCTCAAATACTGGAAGACGGAAAGGATCAAGGTCTTAAAGAAAGAGCAGTTAAGTGCCCTTGTATGGGCATATCTCCCACTGAATTCCGTATCACCGGCACCACTGATTTTTACATTTTTCATATTACAATATCTGATTTTCATAATATTTCTATTAGCACTTTGAACTTACTTAAAAACATCAGCAGGAAACTGGAAATAGAGCTATCAATTTCCTAAGGAGCAGGTCAGCTACAGTGCCTAAGCAGTCATAGAATTAAAACTCACATTTCCAAGTTCCCTTAAAGGAACAATTGAAACTCACTTCTACTTGTTTGACATGTTTCATACCTTGAAGACTTCAGAGATCAGTGTGAATTGATGTGAACGTTTATTTCTCCCCACTAGAATATAATCTCCACGAAGGAAGAGATTTTGCCTGCTTGAGTCACTGCTGTATCCTTAGTACTCAGCATCCCATTGAATGTCGAAGAGCTCAGTAAATTAAAAAGAGTCTGGAACAGTTAGAAACCATTAAGAGTATGAAAAAAAAAATAGCTGCACTTAAGCTTAATGCAGATGTTTATCCCTGAGTACTTCTTACCTGGTTGAAATTAAAATCTAGGCTTAGTGCTTGACATGTAGATTTACGTGGTTGTTATTTTTTTAATGTTTATTTAGTTTTTTTTTTTAGAGAGAGAGAGAGAGGCATAGTGTGAGCAGGGGAGGGGCAGAGAGAGAGGGAGACACAGAATTTGAAGCAGGCTCCAGGCTCTGAGCTGTCAGTACAGAGCCCGACGCGGGGCTCGAACTCACAAAGCATGAGATCATGACCTGGCACTCAACTGACTGAGCCACTCAGGCACCCCTATGTGGTTGTTATTAAATTAGTCCACCTGGAGTGCACTCCTGCTTTTCACAGAAAGAGGATGCCTTTCAATTATATCAACTTACCTGCCATATGCTTAGCACTTTTTAAGCCTATATATGTAGGGCAGGAGTGAAGATGTGAATAAGCGGTGTTTTTGTATGTGTGCATGCATATGTGTGGTGTGTATGTGTATTTGTCTAAATATGCATAGTGTCGCCTACATTTTTGGTCAGTAGGGGGAGCTGTCACCTGTCCCTGCAGCATGACTTTGTAGGTTCATTTCGTGCAAGGACCTGTACCTCAGTGGTAACTTCTACCAAAATAAAAACTAGGTTTTGATTGGGAAATATGCCAATCGGCCAATCAGACAAATTGAGATGCATGAATGAGTAACGTAAGACACTTTATAGCACACATTACAATTTTGTAACAGCGAGTCAGTTATAATATTAAGTAATAAGTTGGAATAATGGTAAATCATTAGCATTTATGGACCACAGCATTACTATGGTACATATATACTAAGGTATATAATATGGTATACCATAAACACATATGGTATAATATGTTTATCATTATTTATCTCTTCTTTTCTCATAAACTCCATGTGCTTGGTTATTTGTCTGTATTTATGTTGTATGTGGTACATATCCTTATCATCTGCAGAAATTTGGAGAAACATAGAAAAATTAAAAAGTACAAAGAGAAAAGTCCATATGACATAAAACCAACTTTTCAAAACGTAGCACCCCATTTTCAGTATTTCTCTCAAAAATTTTTATCATCTACTATGTATAGGCTCTTATCAGACATTATCTTATTTAATTCCTAAGAATCATGTTCACCCTCAGTTCTATTAACCACATATTCCGGTGAAGGAATCACTACTCAGAGAAGGTAGGAGACTTCTTAAGACTCACATGACTAAGAAGTGGCTAATCTGACATTTCAGCCTTAATCTCTCAACTGCCGTTCCCATGTAATTATTAATTATCTTCTCCTGAATTACTCCCTTATTCAGCTTTTCTCCCTGTCTCTGGCATGTCAAGTATATGAGATTATTCTCTCTTCACCTAGAAGTTTCCTCTTCCTCGTTCCCATGCTCTGCACTTGAGAACAAAATCTTGCTTAATTTCACCACATGCTAAAGGCACTGATGTCACTCAACCTGTGATCTTTATGTTAAGAAGTCTAAGGAGAGCCTGCTGTTCTGCTCTGCTCTGGCTGGCCTGGCCTACAGCAGAATGTTCTGGGAACCTGGAGTGGTCAGTGGTCTTGTCACCCAACTAGAACACTGGGAAACTGACAGAGGCTGAGACTCATCAAGAAGCTGAGTAGGGAACAATAAGCCGAATCTGTCTACACTGTGGCTTTGTTAATGGCACTGATTCTGCATTTACTGCAACATCTAACACAAAATGCCTTATGATTGCATTTGGAGGTATAAGGAAAGATTCTCTAGATCCAAATCTCTTATTAATCAAGATTCCCATCAGTATATGCTACTACAAAAGCTAAGGTGGGTCCTCTATATCAATACTGTTATCAAAATGGAAGTTGAATGATTAAGTAATTTCATTTAATTTTTGGAAACTGCACATGAAATTCATTTTATAAGAAACATGAACCAGAAGCATAAGCTCTGTTTAAATGAAGTTATGATTCATACGTTTTTTTGTTTTGTGTATTTAGATAGTTATTTGACAAAGACTCATTATTTGATAATGAACTTGCCCTAAAGATTCTATTATCTATATTGGCAACTTTTACACTTTGATTCTGCTTTTTATAGGTGGATTCTTGTCTTCATTTAAACATGTTACGTCCAAATTTTTACCATGTTGATTTTGTTCAAGAACTCTTGTTTAATCTGACCCCTGTTGTGTCCAACAGGTTGAATGACTAGCTCCTTAAAAATGGTTAAATATCATTACATTAATTCTATTATTTATTTAAAACTGCACAAACATCTCTAACCACCCTTCCCTCTGGCCCTCCCCATGACTGGATTGTTAGTCTTTCCTTTAAAGGACTGGGACTGTGGGGCGCCTGGGTCATTCATTAGGTTAAGAGAGTGACTCCTAGTTTTGGCTCAGGTCATGATCTCAAGGTTCGTGAGTTCGAGCTGCTCGGCGAGTTTTTTGCTAAAGGTGAGGAGCCTGTTTGGGATTACCTCTCTCTCTGCCCCTCCCCTGCTTGCACGTGAGCTCTCTCTCTCAAGATAAATAAATAAACTTAAAAATAAATAAGTAAAGGGCTGCAGTGTAATACAGAGTGGGCAGGAATGTGACACTGGGAATTGGAAGCATGAGTATCTAATCTGACATATTGTGTCAATAATGCTTTGAGATCTTGGGTGAGGCTTGAATTCAGATTAGATCATTCCTAAGGTCCCACGAGGCAGTGCAGCGCACTGTTTAAGATCACGTTGCTCAGAGGCGGCTGGCAGCGCACTGTTTAAGATCACGTTGCTCAGAGGCGGCTGGTTTAAGTTCAAATCCCAGCTCCTACACTTAGCTGTGTAACCTTGGGCACATTGCTTACAGCTTCTGTTTCCTCATCTATCAAATGGGAATAAAAATAGCACCTAATTCACAAGCTTGACAGGTTTAAATGAATTTGTATGAGTGAGGCACCTAAAGCCGTACCTGGCTCAAAATAAGAACTATATTTGTCCTTGTCATTTTTATCTAATTTGAGTAAAATGTTTAGAAATTTGTAAGATTCTGAGGAGCTCAGATATTCTTTGAGCACTATTACATGTTGGGTGTTATACCAGATTCAAGGGCTATATCCATGAACAAAACAAAGATTCCTGCCTCACGTTTTTACTTATACCAATGTTATAAATATAGTCTCCTTCAAATTCCAGCTTATGAAAAAAATTATTTGCTAGTTCAAGGTCTTTGATTTTTAATCTTAGTTACTAATTATAGTGTCTAGTTACAGAAATTGGTTACGTCTCTTAACCCAACGCTCTTTTTTTTTTTTTCAACATTTATTTATTTTTTGGGACAGAGAGAGACAGAGCATGAACGGGGGAGGGGCGGAGAGAGAAGGAGACACAGAATCGGAAACAGGCTCCAGGCTCTGAGCCGTCAGCCCAGAGCCCGGCGCGGGGCTGGAACTCCTGGACCGCGAGATTGTGACCTGGCTGAAGTCGGACGCTTAACCGACTGCACCACCCAGGTGCCCCTACCTCACTTCATACCATTTTGAAGTCCAATGCAGTGTTTGAGACATATCAAAGGCTTAGTTAATGAATGTTTCCTATGTTGTAAAAAATTGCTTATGTCTCACGATGTCTTCTATTCCTTACATTTTTTTTTTGAAATTTATATTCTGCCACCACTTCGACAATTCTGTGATTCACCTTTGAATACAGTCCTAAAATTCTACTGAAACATACACCTAGTTTTATTTTTATTTTTTTATATATTTTTTATCTTGGACCCAACAACATTGCTAAATACATTTACAAATCATAATAGGTGGCATAGTTAAGGGGGGGTGTGAATTTTAGTGTGCACTGTCATGTCAACTGCATTTTATAATGTTTTATCTCTTCCTCTGCAATTTATATGCCTTTCATTTATTTACTTGGGACCTCTGACAATGTTGAATAACGGTGGTGATAATGGACACCTTTGTTCCACGTCTTGTTCATTTCAGGGAAAACTTTCCATATTTTGCTATTATGTCTGGTTGCTGTGGTGTTTCCTTACATAAACTTTATTATATTAAATAACCTCTCTTCTACTACTTTCTTGAGAGGTTTTCTGTGTCATGGGTGTATGTAAAGTTTATAAAATTACATCTGCATCTATTTGTGATAATTTTTCTCTCCCATTTTGTTAATTTAGTGAATTAGAGTGTTATGTTGGATTCCAGGAATAACCCCAAATTTGTTATGGTAGATATCATCCTTTTTTTTTATCTCTGCATTCAATTTGCCTGCATTTTGTTTGTGATTTTTGCATACATATTCAGAAAAGAGATGGGCTTATATTCATTTCCTGTAGTCTTTCTTCTTGGGTTTTAATATCAAAATTAGAATAACCTCATAAAATAAGTTGGGACATATATCCTCTTTTTCCAAGCCATGCAAGAGTTTTGATAAATTGTTGCTCACTATATTCTCAAATATTGCAGCACCCCCTCTCTCTTCTCTGGAACTCTTATTTCACATATGTTAGACCTCTTCACCATGTCACTTATGTATGTTTTCACACTTTTTTTCCCATCCATTTTACCCCCTTGGGATATTTTTGTTTGGCCTGTCTCCCAGTTCCTGTCTCTTTTCTTCATTTGTAAAAATCTGTTATTAAAGTACTATTGATTTCTTAATCTTAGCTATTTTTTTTTTGTTCTAAGATATTCACTTGACTTTTTTTCTGGTTTCTAGTATTCTATTGAAAATCTCTGCCATCTAATTTCTTAGACTATTATTCTCACCTATTTTAAATTTCAACATCCAAAACTTCTGTGTCTCTCTATTGTCTAGCTTTTTTCTTTTGGTTTTTAGTTACTTGGTCTTGTACCCTAGCATATCTGGTTATTAAAGGCTGGAAATTTAGTATGATACATTTAGGTGACAATTTAAGTCTCTTGATGATATTGCCTCCATGGTGGATTTATTTGGCCATTGGCAGGCTATTAGGGTTAGAGATGACTACCTCGTTCCAACCAAAGATTGACATGATATAAAGCTTCACTTTGGCCTCCATGATCTCTTTCCAGTTCACCTCTATTCCTCAGAAATTGCTCTTGGAAATAAGAATTCAAGCTAACAGGCAAGGAAGTTTACCAGAGTTCTCTTTCCTAAGAGTCCCCAAACTGTATCTCATCACTCCTCTCCTTCAGCCCCATAAGACAAACAGATAAAATATCTCCTTGGTATCTTGACCTCTCCATTGCTGCTTGTGAATTTGCAAAGAGGAACTGAATATATCTGTTCTCTCTTCTCTCCAAGGTCTTGGCCCTCGTTTTTTTGCTATTTGTCTGGTTCCTTCAAAGACTCTCCTATTTCTCAGAAGTTGTCCATACTCCTCTATCCCACCTTAATGTCACTGTAAGTCCCAGGATGTGGATGCCCTTCTTCAGCTCACTTCAGGTTGTTTAGGTAATCCACCCATTGTGGAGTGCCCTTTTCCAAAACACTAGTCTAAACTTGCAGTTGATAATTATATCTGTGAGCCTTTCACCATTAGGAATCTAGAAGATGATTCACAAGAAACATGACATGAAGGAGAGAGTAAAGGGACAGGGGCTTTTTTTTTTTATTTTGAAACTTTTGCTTTAATTTGAATGTATGAATGAAAATTCCTATTACTATATTTCTAAAAATAAGATAATTAGCATTTATTTTTGTTCCACTGTCCACATATAAGACAGTGAAAGCACTGTTAAGATAGCTTAAAATGCTTAAATCTTATAAACACTTCACCCTTATAAATATTTTTTCTTTTACTGATGTGTCTCCAAATCTCTGTCCAGAGAAGTAGAATTACTACTTATTGCTACGAATCAACTATGTGTTGTACAATGAGCTTTTTTCACTTATCATCCTACTATAAACATTTTTATTTATTGATACATGCTTCACAAATTTTAATTCAAAATATTTCTATTGTAAATAAGGTATATGTATACAAACATACATATTTACACTTTTTTACTTTTTTTCTTTGAATATAAAGTTTGAGAAGCAAATAATAATAATAATAGTTAAATAAAGAGTCTTTGAAGTATTAAAAACCTGTGCCCCATTCCTAGCTCTACAACATTCAATCAGTTTGACTTCAGGCAAATAATTATTCCTTACAGGGTACATTTTCCACGTTTGTAAATTGGTGAAAGCAATACCTACTGACTGCTGAGGGTCAGTATGAGGATTAAATGGGCTAATGGAAAATTAAACATATATATATATATATATATATATATATATATATGGAACGTTTTGGTGGTTATGGGCATGTTTATGGCATAGATTGTGGTGATACTTGCACAAGTATATACTTATACCCAAACGTTGTGGGCATTAACTATATACCATTTTTTGTATGTCAATCATACCTCAATAAAGTAGTTAAAAATTTTTTTAAATAAAATCTATATGTCACCAAACATTTATTAAGCCATTCATTAAAAAGTAGCTATTATTATCATTATCAATAATAAATAGATTATGTTCATTTTTTTGAAAACAGATTATGTTTTGTTGACTAATGTCAGTATAACACCTCTTTGTATGTGATTTATTCCTATTCTTATCACCCTTAGATTATATCAATTATTGCCATCTTTAGATTTTATCAATACAACAACAAAAGCTGTTATTCGAATACTCCCTGTAATGATAAGGAAATTGAAAACATTCTTCATTGTGCCAGAATTAGTAGAAAGAATAGGCTATTTGTATGTTATTTATCTTGCTTTGGGGTGTGTTTTATCAAACTTGTTCTACAAGTTAATACAAATATTTGCATGTTGTGTAATAAAAATACCTTTTCCACAGTTGTAGTCTTTTCTTTCTATCCAATGAGCCACCTGAAAAAACTCAGCTTTCTGTTGATGCCAAATCCATTCACCCAGGGTACTCCCAGTTCTTGCACTTCAAAAGAGACAAGTGCACTCAGGTGGAAAACATTCATGGGAAGGTATCTGGAAGTGATCAAGGTCTAACTTCAAACCAACCCTAAATGAGAGATGTGGTAACAAATCCCACACAGTAATGAAGACAAAAATACATACTCCTGCAATGAACACTTCCTTACTATGGCTCAAGACTTCAATGTCTCAGATGAAAGATGCTCATAGCCATTGAGCAGGGACAGATGAAAGCAATTCTACCAGAACAGTGCATAGAAAAAAATGCTGTTGCCTTTAACCTTTTGCGTTATTTCAAACATGCCTGAAAGCACATTTAGTTAGTGAGTGGCATGGGTTATGTTGACTTCACTCTGTTTGTTGGAAACACCTCAGGCTTTCGGATCTCCATCATTCAGGTGGAAATACAAAAAGTGTGAGGCATGACCCAAGCTAAACTCAATCTGTGCCTGTAGAACTTTCAGCTTTTTTTCCCCTGTTGTTAAAGATCTCCGAATTATAAAATACACTAGCTACTTCATGCTACCACTAATATTCTTGAGATACAACCTTCCCCTCTGTTATTCTCCAAGAGGCATTCATTCTGAGAATCAAAGAGCCTGATTTTTTTAGTAGTGCAAATATAAGCTAAATTGCTTAAATCAGTACTGTTTTGTGAAAAGATTTTTATCTGGGGAGGAGAGTGGATTAAAGGGATAAGTCATGCCTCGGGGCCCAGATATACCCTCTGTTCCCTGACTCTGATTTTGACCTGGCATTAACGAGGCTAATTGGCAATATCTGAATAGTGAGACTATTGACAGGTAAATCATAAACAGCTAAAAATAGTGCTCTCTCTGGTATATCCCTAGAAATCAAACTTGAAATAGATGATGTTGAACGACACAGAAGCCTTTCTACTGTCTTCTCGAGGCCACTCTACATTCTCTGCACCCTCTTTCTTTGTCATAAGCTGTAAGGACCAAGATAATGTTACTCCCATCTGAAGGACCTGCTACTGTAAGGTGTCAGAGACACTCTTCAATCATGAAAGAAAGGGAAGGGAAGTAACAAATGCCAACAGAGGCCCATTTTCAGATCTCTTGTCAAGTGAGAAAATGACCTCTCTATTGCTAAGCTCTTGTTAGGCAAATTTTATCTTCCTTGTACGTGGAAGTGTTCCTCACTGAAACTCATCTCCTGATCCCAGCCTGTTATTTTGACAATTTTCATTAATGATTAACCGTGTGGATCCATCACCATTTGGTGTTGTCTTATCAGCTTGGTATAGTGCAATGATGTCTGGTCAACTATATTTTTATAGAAAACTAAAATCTTGTTAAAAGTCAGAAAAGCCGGTAAAGTTGCTCACTCTTTGACCCATTTCAGCCTTTTGTTACTTTTAGAAAAGTCATTTCTTATGGACAGAAAGAGAGATTCTTTAATCTTTACTGAATTCTCTCCAAAAGAAGACTTCCATTCACAACACATAACCAAACATTTCAAACCCTGTTTGCCTACTGGGGCACCTGGGTGGCTCAGTTGGTTAAGCATCTGACTCTTGATTTCAGCTCAGGTTCATGATTTCATGGTTTGTGGATTTGTGCCCCGTATCAGGCTCCAGGCTAACAGCGTGGAGCCTGCTTAGGACTCTCTCTCTCTCTCTCTCTCTCTCTCTCTCTCTGTCCCTCTCACTTCTCTGCCCCTATCTCACTGGCACATCCACTCTCTCCAAATAAATAAACTTAAAAACAAAATCTTCCTTGCCTCCCATTCAATTGCTACCGAGAACTACACATCACGGCACAGCAAATTAGTCCCAATCTTCTCCCTCAGCTTCTAAAACCTTCAATCTCTTCTTTCAGCCCAGCACAAACTCTTGCCTCTCTTGTGCCCACCCTTTTATCCTTCCTTTTCAACAAATAACTCCTGGCCCTGAGCAGTGAAAAGTAGTTGAGGTAGGTTTCAGCTTACTATTCTTACCGCTTCATTTCTCATTCATAATTCCAGGCTGCACAACCAAGCCCCACATTATGGAGACAAAGAAAAAGTACCCCTGGCATGTGAGAAATGTAAGAGATGCTGAATATTCACCTGTCATTTTTTTTTTCCCTGTAGCATCGCAAAGGGTAAGTTTTTCAAAAGACTAATATGTTTAAAAGTAATTATTAAAGAAATATAAACAAGGAGAGAGGTATTTTATTATCACTGTGTAACACAACTATTGTCCACATTCTTCTATAAAAGATGTCTTTAAGTCTTCTCTCTTACGTTGCCTTGGGTGTTGAAAATTCTTAGGTTTGTAATAGTCCTATAAATTTAAAGTAGCACTCTTTTTTGGCTTAAAAAGGAAAGTATTTGGCAATTTAGCAATTCTCTCTGTTAATACTGTTAATCTAGGTTTAACTGTAGCTAACCGTCCATTAAATGAATAGGAAAAAGTGGCTTTCTTAGTCATAAGCCAGACTTCATACATCTTGACTAAAGCCAAAGCATCCAAAACTCAAAGCAAAATTATAAGTGATTTCTCTGACTGCACATTTCCAGATTATGAGGTTTGACTCTCCTGTAGGCAAGGATGTCTGTCTCCCATTAAGCAATTTCAAACTATGTGCAATTTATGTTTAAACTAAAATCTGTGGTTATTAGAAATAGTTTTATAGCCTTAGTTGTCCTGGGAATATCTAACATGAATTGTTTCTAACCTTAGAGAGGGTTAGGCCCTTTCTACTTCTAAATATTTGAAAACACATCTAAAGTTACTATATTAAAAAAATACTAACAACTTTTTTTATATAAGGAGATTAGGAGTCCACAGTTCTATAATCTATATCCTGTTCAATTACAAAATACACTTGAACATATTTTTGATGTGTCAGAAAAGGCAATAGGATGACTTATTTTAATAAAAAGACCTGAATGTCTCTTCACTCAGTGTTTTTTATTCTTTTCTGTGAGAAAACAGCCGCTCGGATCTTCTTTGAAAACATCTACCGGCCATCAGTTAAAAACCATGTTACCCAGATTCTTATGGATCCTGAAGCAACAGTGGGGAAAAAATGATTAGGGGTAAGATAAAAACTGTTCTTGGGAGAACTACCTCTTTCACTGCATTTAAAATGAATGGCTGCTTCTAAACTGGATAGACATATTTCTAGTCCCATAACATTATCCCTGTTCATGTGATGTTGTGACTTTGAGTTATAGCACTCCTGTGTCAACAACAATAGGATTCTAGAAAATAGTTCCACAGAACCCCCTCCATTGGAAGACTTGGTTCTGAAGAGCTTATCTTCCCTGGGGCATCAGTAAAGATAAGCTGGGTTATGTTAGTGGAAACAAACTCCCAATCTCAAGACTTAGCACGTACAACTTTACTTCCTCTCTTGCCCACACAAAGCCATCTATGGGTCTGATAGTTGCCTAGGGCAGTTACCTTCCAATTACTTGAGGATAAGGTTCTTTAAATTTTTTTTTGTAGTTCTACCATTTGGAACTGCAGTCATACAGCAGAGGGAGAAAAAGCTTGAAGAACCCCATACTGACTTTCACCCCCGATGCTTCATCCCAGAGGTGACACACCATTTCTGCTCATAACCCACTGGCCCATGGGAGTCTAAATGGAGACTGGGATATGGAGGAAAGCATATGCAATATTTGACAAAGTCTATGGTCTGTGCCTCAGTACACATGCCACTTTGGAGCTTCCCTCCACAGTGAAAGGTCCAGATATTCCCCAGCTCTCTTTTTGTCCTGACACAGCCACCCTGGAAACCAGGGATTTTCAATGGCGGAGCTATAAAACAGAAAAAGCCTGGATATCTGAGGGATCAGTGGATGAACACTGCTCTAGTGAGCTATCAAATTATATATTACTTGGATGACCAAGAAAACGACTATTATATATTAAGCTCGTAAGTTTTCTGGGGTCATTTTCCCCCCTTATTAATACAGTGTTTATCTGTCTTCCTTCTTCAAACCCTGAGCCAACCACTTTCCCCCAGGCTGCCTGGGAACATACGGGGCAGATGAGACATTGGAGAAAGACCCAGAGAGGTGGAGATGACTCTGTCAATGACAAAAAGGATGAGAAAGGCCACCATCAGGCAAAAGAGCCCCATTGTCTCCAAGAGGGCAAAACCCAGAATGGCATAGGAGAAGAGCTTTAGCTTCAGAGAGGGGATCCTGGCATAACCAATGATGAGGCTCCCAAAAATAGTCCCAATTCTAGCCCCAGAGCCAGCCACCCCTACCTTGGAAGCCCCAGCCCCAGTGAACTTGGCTGCTGTGTCCATGTCGTTTAAAATGGTGCTGGTTGAGAAGCTATGGCTGGGAATAAGCGAGGTCAGGAGATTTGGGTCTGCCAGGCTGATGAGGCTCTCATCGGTCAGTGTCTCTGGTGATTTCAGCACGGTGCTCCTGACGAAGAAGGGGGTGGAGACAAACTTTGCACAGGTGTACATTTTCAGTGCAGAGAAGACAGAGAAGAGTTCAGGGGTTATTTTGTTGCAAACTACCATATAGCCTGTCTTATCCCGAATAATTCAATTAGGTTGTAGGTGTCTTCTGTCTTCCTTGGCCAATCCAGATCACCAAATTTGCTGCAAATTCTCCCATTTCTATCTTCGAATCACCCCCTCAGTTTTATCAGAAACTATTTCTACAGCCTTGGCCCTGTACGGATTCTCAGCTTTGTCCTGGCACTTCTGGGTTCAATGGTCTCTGATGTTTTGATTTATACGTAGGAATGTGTTTCTTGCCTTGTTTTGTTTTGTATGCTCAAATGAAGCAAGAAAATATTTTAACCTATCATTCTATATGCAACTCTAAATAAAAATATAGCGGTGTGATTAGATCTCATTAGAACTGTTCATGCTAGATAAATATGACAACCTGGGAAGGTTTATGCCTGATTAATTTAGACTGTTTAATTTCTCTAGAATTATTGCTGTTCATGAGTTGAGAGCTCATGAATGGAAATTTTTAGGAAGGTAATATATTTGAATCGGTGGCTTTGTAGGTGTGTTAAAATAGCAGAGATCCCTTTTTTATAATGAGCATTAAATTTAGGATTCATGTACATTTTGGATTAGTTTCATTGTAGTAAGCAATTAATCATGGCTTACCCTGTCCATATTCTTCATTGCTTTTAATAGCTTTAGTCACACAGGGTGGATGAGATTGCATTTCATCAGGAACATTTCCAGCAAGAGAGTGTCAGGGACAATGACTACCTATGTCATGGCTCTAAAGACTATCTTTTTAGGTAATCTTGGGCATCTGGAGAGATTCACTGGATTTCTTGGAGTCACCAAGATTCTACCAACAGATTAATTTTTTCTTATGTGTAAAGAAAACCAAATGCTTAAATTTGGAACTTTTCCAGAAATAGCCAGTCTGATTTTAACTTTATTTTGAATATTTGCATTAAATGTAATAAACAGGTATCAAGGGCCTATTTTGTTCAAATCATTACGTCAAGCTCTTTGGGGGATGGCATGGGTAAGGTAATGAGTTAGGCCTTTCCTTTCATGTACTCACATTATTTTTTTAATCTATTTTCTTTTTTCTTTCTTTTTTGTTCTTATTTGTTTTGTTTTGTTTTCCATTTTTATCGTGTTATCTGTTAACTACATTTAAACACAGAGTTATGAGAGCACATTCTTTAGAGCGATTAAGTAAGATAGTAGAAAACATGTCATAAGGAAGGGAAATTTTAAGGTACCATAATCCTTATTCAGTTGAATACACAGGTTTTACAATCTGGGTAGTCACTGGGACACCATATAATGAAATAATATTTCCTTTCCCACATTTTCACAATGAGTCAGTCATGTCATATAACCTTGCGCTTAATCTCCGGTTGCAGGTCAGGGCGGGGGTGCTTTTTCTTTCTTACTCTGGACACTGCTTCAGCTTTAGAGCAGCACCTTTGTATGATGACTGGGTCAGGACAGCCTGGGGGATAGAGGGTGAGACAGTCTAAAACATATCCTGGTTAATTCCTCATTTGAATCGTCCCACTTGTTGGTTTTCTGAGATAGGTGAGTAGGAAAATATTTTTCCAGAACGTACTCAACCAAATAATGTGAGACTCAAGGTCCTGCTAACATCAGAGTGCATTTTCTTTTCTTTTTTTTTTCTTTTTTTTTAACGTTTATTTATTTTTGAGACAGAGAGAGACAGAGCATGAACGGGGAAGGGTCAGAGAGAGGGAGACACAGAATCCGAAACAGGCTCCAGGCTCTGAGCCATCAGCACAGAGCCCGAGGTGGGGCTCGAACTCACGGACCATGAGATCATGACCTGAGCCGAAGTCGGCTGCTTAACCGACTGAGCCACCCAGGCACCCCCAAAGTGCATTTTATAACACTTCCCCATATTAAATCAAAATTACACACCAGATTTTCACTTTCATGTAATTGAATCCAGAGATAATGTTTGTGAGGTATAACTTATTCCAATTCATCACTGTATATTTATTTCATACTCTGATAAAATTACTGGATTTTTCTCACACCAATATATGCATCAGCAATATTTTTACATGTATTATAAGATTCCATGTCCTTAATATTCCTTTATTATCCCTAACTTTTTCTTCAAGTACTTATTTATTTCACCCGGAGTTATGCATTTAAAAAAATTAATAAACTCTGACAAGATCTCATGAAATGTCAGGTGGGGCAGAAATATAATAATTAAGGTCAAATAAACAGCTATCTTTGGCACAAAGGTTATTCTTTTCAATTGCTGAAACAACTTGAGTTGTTTTGTAAATATACCAAATAGAAATACCTTTCTTTAGTGAGAAGAACATTAAGCTTCATTGGGCTATGCTTTTGTATGAATAGCATATCAGCCAGGATGCCAGCAGAATAAAGGACAACATACTCAAACTGGAGAGGTTTTTTTTTTTTTAATTTTTTTTAACGTTTATTTATTTTTGAGACAGAGAGACACAGAACATGAACAGGGGAGGGTCAGAGAGAGAGGGAGACACAGAATTCGAAACAGGCTCCGGGCTCTGAGCTGTCAGCACAGAGCCCGACATGGGGCTCGAACTCACAGACCATGAGATCGTGAGCTGAGCCGAAGTCGGACGCTTGACCGACTGAGCCACCCAGGCACCCCTCGAACTGGAGAGTTAATGCGATTTTAATAGAGAAGCTTTGGGTTTTTTTTTTAAAGGTATAAAAAAAAGGTCATGATCAGCTCAGGTCATGATCTCACGGTTCCTGGTTCGTGGGTTTAAGCCCCGTGTCGGGCTCTGTGCTGACAGCTCAGAGCCTGGAACCTGCTTCGGATTCTGCGTCTCTGTCTCTCTCTGCCCCTCCCTCACTTGTGTGCTCTTTCTCTCTCAAAAATAAGTAAACATTAAAAAAAATAAAAGGTATAAGAGGTGAGGCTTTAGGAAGACAGTGAGGGACAGTGGTGCTTCCTGGGACTGTTAACAAACAAGGAGCTATTTTTCTCCCTGGGTCAGAGGGACAGGGGAGAGAATAGTTATGAGAACCCAGACAGAACAGCTGTATGGAGAAGACATTCAACAATGACTTCCAAATCTCCTGATAGCGTTTTCCTTTGACCTAACTCCACAGGAGGCTACAGGGAAAGGGAGCCAGTGAGGAAGCCTCTGTGTACCAATTTCCCAGAACACAGAGCAGGATGAAAAAAGATGGAACGCCAATCTGGGGAAGGAGGCAAAAGATATATCTAGCACAACTAGTTTTCAAAAATAAGTTTAAATGGCAGCCTTGCTTTTCGGGTAAGCTGGACTCCATCTGTCCCTCTTGTCATCAAGTTTTTTATTTTGTCCCTAGGAAAAAAGAAACACATTTTCATAGTTGGCAGGAGGCCCTTAAGGAGTAAAACAAATCAGAGAAGGGGTGAAATAGTGTTTATCTCCTATAGGGCTTGCTGGATTCGTCTTGAGATACCATGGAGAAGTCAGTGAGATAGATGAGAAACCATGGGAATGCTAAGACTTCGTAGAGCCCAGGTGACAAAAGGAAGAGTGGAGATAGGTTATTCTCCCCATCTTTGCATGGAATCCAAGAGGGTTCTGGCAATCCCAAGATTGGAAGATTTTTGAAACATCTGGAAACAATACTCTGGGCACTACTATTGAACTCATAGAAAAGTGACAACGTGGGTGGGAGGGAAGGGTGGGTGGGCGACGGGTATTGGGGAGGGCACCTGTTGGGATGAGCACTGGGTGTTGTATGGACACCAATTTGACAATAAATTTCGTATTTAAAAAATTTTTTTAAATAAAAAAATAAATAATAATAGTAAAAAAAAAAAGGAAAGTGAGGGTGATAAACTCTATCTCGTATTTGTTGGGAGGATTAAATGAGAAACCCCCCCCAAAAGAAAAAAAAAGAAAAGAAAAGTGACAACGGTGTGGCTTCTCCAGATGGCTTCATGGGCAGTGAAATAAACCACTAATGAGGACTGGTGGGAAAAAAAGACCAGTGCAAACGTGCTGGTGTGCTTGTAATGGTTAACAACCAGCTCTCCAGGGGTGAGAAAAATGCAAGGCTCGCAGCATTTGCCCCCCATAGCCAATGTCAAGCTACCATCATAAATTCACCGAACACGGATTTGAGAAGAGATATGCACAGTTGACTCTTGTGAGCTCGTGGGAACACACCCTGGCACAACACTGGTCACAGACCCCATATCCCGATTGTAGCTGAAAACTGACTTAAGATGCATGTGAGGCACGTTAGATGACCTGAAACTTTCACGGTCATTTTATTCCACCAACCAAGTGGATGGACTGTTGTCATCGTCCATGGGACGATCATCTTTAGGATTAGGAAGACAGTATTTCCTACCTTTAGGAATAGTGGGATGTTTCTAGTATTCTTTTCCCTATGGTCTGAGGTCAGTGAAATCTGAGATGCCTGGGCCTGTCATAATTAAAACAATTCCTGAAGGCATACTGAAGACCTTTGTGTGTGGAATAAGCAGGAGTACAAGTAGGGTGGAGCGATACCATGTCTAACATGAGGTCATGTGGGTCCTATACACACACTTCCTTTGCTGCTGTGCAACTACCAGTGTTTCTTCCAGTTTGACAGGGTTATTTCCCTCTCAAGCCTGCTTTAGTGATTCTCTCTTCCTGACTTAACATCATTGTTTCCTTGGCTGAGGATTTTCCCAAGGTACCATGTGAGTGCTTATGTCTGCTTTGACTCAGCAGTGACTTCTGAATTTGCATGGGTGAAGCAACATGATTTACTCGAGTCTCATCTTCTATTTCCTGGCCCTGCCATTCCCCACTTCTTACTGACTCTCTCCTGCCTTTGAACTTCCTCCAATGATCTCCAGGTACAGCCACACCTTCCTGTTTCTGGCCCCTGGCAGGTTCTTGGAAGTTGCTGGTAGTCAGGCTCACGGTGGGTAAACTATGACACATTCTACTGAGAAACTAGATTGCTGCCAAATACTAAAACAGGATTATCTATTTAAAAAGTTCATTGTAGGCCAAATGTGTCTTCTGCACCATTTGGTGTCCACCTTCAGTGCCATTTTACCCTTCCTTGTCTCTTACATGTTCTGAAATCTAGCAAGCAATTTTATTCAGCAAGTAGGTGTCTCTTGAAACCTAAACTGACCTAAAGCCATCAAGAAGACTAAGAAAATCAACTCCTAGTGGCTTTCTACTAGTAGGATATTGAGGGTTGAAAGATAGTTTGAAACAGGGTGGTCTCCATTGTTCTCTGGAAATCATATCACAAATTTTAAGTCAGCACCTCTCTGGTTGAGAAGCCAGCCTTGTAGTAAAATATTATTCATATTTGATGTTTAAACTGCTGGTTAAATGTATAACCTTCTAGCCTGAAGAACTGGAAAGTTAATTCATTCATTTAACCAACAAATATTTACTCAGTGCAGGTACTTTGGGAATGAAAATATGAGCCAGATATGGATTCTTCCTTTAAGGACCTACACTCTACTAGGAAAGATAAAGCAGGTACACAAATAACAACACTAGAAAGTGAGAGGTAGGAACTGATAAGGACTATAAGGAAAGTAAAAGAAGGGAGAAAATGTGCTTTCAGAGGAGTAGATTATGAGGAAGAGACATTTGGAGGATGAGGGCTATGGATGTGGGCCGTTTGGGGATGAGGCATTGAGTGGGTAGAAAGGAAATGTTGAGTCACTTAAGAGAACAGCAAACAAGTTGTTTGCACCAGAATATAGTGTTCAGTAAAAGCATAAGGGAAACTAAAATTAGAAAGGCAAAGTGGGGGCACCTGAGTGGCTCACTTAAGCATCAGACTCTTGATTTCGGCTCAGGTCATGATCTCATGGTTCAAGCCCCACATGGGCTCTGCGCTGACAGCACAGAGCTTGCATGGGATTCCTTGTTTTCCTCTCTCTCTCTCTGACCCTCCTCCCTCTGCACACGCTTGCTCTCTCTCTCTCTCTCTCTACACTAAATAGATAAACTTTTTTTTTAAAGAAAGGCAAAGTGGGGGCGCCTGGGTGGCTCAATTGGTTGAGTGATCGACTTTGGCTCAGGTCATGATCCCACAGGTCGTGAGTTCGAGCCCCGTGTCGGGCTCTGTGCTGACAGCTCAGAGCCTGGAGCCCGCTTCGGATTTTGTCTCCCTCTCTCTCTGCCCCTCCCCCACTCATGCTCTGTCTCTCTCTGTCTCAGAAATAAATAAACATTAAAAAAATAAAATAAAATACAGAAAGGCAAAGTGGATTGAGGTGGTGGCAGGTGCTGAATGCCTGATTAAGGTGCGAAATTATGAAAGACATTTGATCAGGAACCCAAATTCCAGAGTTATTAATCAGGATATTTAATCTGGTGGCAAGTCATAACATGTATGGAAGGTGGGGTAGGTTATATTATATATACGGAAAAACCTTTTGGGATGCTATTGTAACTATAACAAGGCAAAAAAGTGTTAAGATTCGAAACTACGGTAAGCCCAGTAAGATAGAGAAAGGGATCAGATAAAAATAGTAGCTAACATTTATTGATCATTTACTATATACTCAGCAGCGTACAAAGAATTTTGCACGGATTATCTAATTTTAATATCACAACAAGCTTTTGAGATAAAGCGGAAGAAACAAAGCTTTCCACTGTGTGGAGAGTCAGCAAGCAAAGGCTGACTTTCATACCCGCGTGAGACAAGGGGCTCCTTCTCTCCTCTAAGAGCTCTCAGATTGGTTGGAATTTCAAAGGAAAAGAAAGAAAGAACTCTGAGGTAATTCACAAGCTCAATGATTAATAAAAGACAAAATCTGTGGACATCATTTCACACAATAGATACAGTTATGATTTTAATACCTTTTTTTTTTTTAAATTAAGGTTTCTGAGATTTGGAGTTAACACAAAATGATGGTCTCCTTAGTAAAATGATTGAATACATTGGAGAGTCTTGACCACATTCACACCGAATGTCAGGAAAGAGAAAGAATCTTCAACCAACGATGAAGAACAGGACACGTTCTAATTTTTTCTGGGGAAACTGCCTCAGTCCAAGCAGTCAGATAACAAGGTTCTTTGCTCACTGGATTATCCATAATTCATATACTTCTTTATAATTGATCATGTCAACAGAGGCAATTTGTACCCAAAATCTGAGTAAGGAATGTTTAGTTCCATGAGCTTGATTTCTGTCTACATAAGGCTCTTTGCCCAGTCTAATTGTGAGTTATAATTCCCTTTTAATACAGACTAATTATATATAACATATTATATTATATATATAATATGTAATATTATATAACACACATCTCAAGGAAGGTTATGTACATATGTATGTGTGTATATATGTGTGTGTACACACACACACACACAATTTGTAAACAATATTATCATACCCATTTTACAGGTTAAAGAAATAGCTGAGGCTTAGTAGGTTACATAACTTACTCAAAGTTACACCGTAAAATTCAAGATTTTAAGATCATTAGTTATTTACTTTTTTTTAATTTTATTTTTTGGAGAAAGAGAGCACAAGAGGAGAAAAGGATCAGAAGGAGACAGAGAAAGAGAGAGAGAGAGAGAGAGAGAGAGAGAGAGAGAGAGAGAGAATCTTAAGCCCTGTGCTGACCATGGAGACTGATGTGGTACTCAATCCCATGACCCTGGGATCATGACCTGAGCTGAAATCGAGAGTCAATAGATACATGACCTGAGCTGAAATCAACAAACTGAGTCACCCAGGGACCCCTCGTTATTTGCTTTTTAATTTACTTATGTCTATCACATAATATGATGTTGATGAAGACAGGTAAGTGGATTTTTGTTCACACGTATATCTTCAGTACCCTAATTACTGCCTGGCTGATTGCTATTGGTTGCTTAGATGAGAAGGTAGGTGGATGTCTGTCCTCTGAGTAACTATTCCCAGCCACTGGACTCTGTGGTTTCGCCCATGGACAACCAGAGATATTGAGGGATGAAGAATAAGGGAGAAGTGCTGCAGGTCAGAGAAAATGAGGATGATGGTAGGTATGAGTGAGAGTAGGTTTAAATGAGATAATATTAGTATAATAATTTGTGTTTTTACAAAATATTTCCACCATCAGTCCATAGCTTGCCCAATTATGTGAGAGTTATGCAATTTTTGTTCCATCTTCCATCACGAACTAATGCCCTGTATGTTATTCAGTTTTAAGAATTTTGTTTAATCCATTATTTCCTATATGTGTTCACTGGAGGTTGGCTGAGTTGAGAAGTTAATATCTTTGTCTATACTCTGTTTCTAGGCTCTGAGTACTAACTTAACTTGGCTCCCTGGGAGGAAAATTGTCTCTATATTTGTATTAAAATGTGGAATTCTGCTATTTTAATTAATAGATTTAGAAGTCAATTAACACTGGGTATGAATAAAACATTTGTTAAACTACCATCAAAATAACTATTCATATAGAACATATTGTAAAATGTATTTAGATGTTTATTTTAGCTTTGAAAATACATTGAAGATTATTCTAGCATAGGTTGAGTTATTATAAAATATTTTCCATTAGATGGCTATAAACAATGGGTCTAAATGGACTCATCCTGGCAATAAGCTATAATTTTCTTATACCGCTTATAAAGTCCTATGCAAAAAGTTTAATTTCTATGATTAAAAATTATACCAAGTGATTTCACATTCATTGTTCTGTTTGACAGAATCAAAAATATAAATGCCCAATTCTCTGCACATTTACTCAAAGTATTCCTAATTTGAAAAAGAACAGCATTATAATATTACATTTACTATTTTGTTCCCTTTTCTGAAAAAGGAACTCAACTTCTATATCTTACTCTCAAAAGTTTGAGAGCTGAATTACCTCTTTAAATGTATAATAAGATACTTAAAATGTAATTTAACTTTGGAGTTACACATCCATAGTAAATCTTTATCGTAGGGAATGAAAATATACAATTATAACCTCAAGTAAAGTTAAAAATTGTGCCAGCAAGGGAGCTATGATTGGAAATGGCTAAAGTAAGATCAACTTTGCATTGTCAATATTGTGTTATATAGTAGAATGCCTTTTCAGTGACACACACTAATTAGAGTTGGAAACAAAAACATCGAATTCGATTTAACCTAGTAGACTGTAATTTGAGTCTTACAATGAGTCCTTTATGGAAGCAAAGAAGTTCTGTCTTGTGTGATTATTTGGTGTATTCTGCGATCTGTAGATAATAGTGCCTCAAATATGGCTATACATTTCCCTCATCCTACACCATTGCTGCATCAACCCATCCATCGTTATCTCCGGGTGAAGAAATATAAGATCCATTTAACTGAATCTCCCAAGATCCAGATATATGTGTTTATGCCTCCATTATAGAAAAGCAAGCCTTAGTAAATGTCTCAGAGCCCACACTGACAAAGTATGAGTCACACCTTCAGGTTCCATTAGAACCTCTATTATGTCCTTTCTGGAAACCAGAATGTCTAATGGAGCCAAAGCCAAAGTTTTAGGGGCAGGAAGCACACATTGTAGAAATGGCAGTCAGGGCCCCAGGCCAAAGCAGACACCATGGATGCTCTGTCCACATGCACTCAGATTTATCTTCCACTCCATGCACAGTTGCCCACATTGTGCTCTCACTTCACGACCCTGCACGCACGTGTTTGGCAGCGTGAGTCTGCTAGGGCTGCGCTAACAAAACACCACAGACCAGGTGGATGGTCACTTTCTTGCTGTGTCTGTTCACATGGCTGTCCCGCTGTCCATGTGCAGTCTGTGTACTAATCTCTTCTTATAAGGACACCAGTCATATTGAACTAGGGATGATCTCATTTTACCTTAATTAACCTCTTCAGAGGCCCTATCTCCAAATACAGTCATATCTTGAGGACTTGAGGGTTAAGATTTCAACATGTGAGTTTTGGAGGACATAATTCAGCCCATAACAGGTTTCTTCAGCTGTCACAGCTACTTTTCCTATACAAACAAGAATTAAATATGCCTGAGATTTACATTCTTCCAGCCATAGCTCTGAACGAGTGAGTGATGGGTGCAGAGATGAAAAGAGTCTAGTTTCGCCTCTATACTCAGAGCCCAGAACTCCATGACTGGAATGAGCAAAAGTTATCTGCAGAGCTTGATAATGGCTCTTGATTGGTCTTCCTCCCTTCCTCCCTTACCCATTTCCTTACTCTCCCACTATATTTTCTTGTGAATATATGCTAATAAACCACTTAGGCACAAATCTCATCACAAGAATTACCTTTATTTGTCTTTGGGACATCATTAGGGGTTGAAGTGTATCTCCCCCCAAAATATGCTGAAATCCTAACGTGTAAATGTGAACTTACTTGGAAGTAGGGTCTTTGTAGATGTGCTCAAGATGAGGCCATACTGTCCAACCCTGGCCCTAAACCCAATATGATCGGCATCCTTATAAGAAGAGGGAAACATGGAACACAGAGATAGAGACAGAGACACACAGGGAGAATCTCATGTAACTGCAGAGACAAACGTAGACAGAACCATGTGAAGAGAGTGGAATGATGTGTCCATAAGGCAGGGAATATCAAAGATTGCCGGAAAATCACCAGAAGCCAGGAAACAGGCACGGGACAAATTCCCTCTGAGCGCCCAGAAGGAACCCATCCTAACGCTTTGATTTTGGAATTCTAGCCTCCGCTAGTGTGAGACAAAAAAACTTCTGTTTTGTTTTGTTTTGTTTTTCTTTTTCTTCTTTTTTTTTTTAATGCCACTAATTTTTGAAATTTTGGTATGGCAGCTCTAGGAAACTAATTCAGAAACCCAGCTGAAAATAGATAATTTCAGAAGTGGTCTTAAAAAGTACAAGGGAGAAAAACTTCCCTTCTTCCCTTCTAGATTCTTTGGCTGGTCTAATAATTAAATTAACATAAAACAGATTAACAGGAGGGGGAGAAAAAACCCTTTAATTTCATAGGTATGGAAACCCCAAAGACATCAGGCTGTCAGGCAGTCAAGCCACTGAGGCTTATTTGTCTTCCTGAGCCAAGGAGAAGGGACGGGGCTTTGGGATTCAAAGGGAAGGAAGACGGTTCACAGGAAGACGGAAGAACAAGTATTTGGTAAACAAGTATTTGCCATGCCATCAAGCAGATAAGTCTTTCTGATAAAACGTTATCTCTGGTAATAGTTCTCTTTCTGGTATACGGCGTCTAAATTCTTTTAGGCAGTTAAGGAAGAGATAAAAGCAAAGAAACAACCTTAAGTCTCTTAGGCCTTGATTGCCTTCAGCTCAAGATAATCCACACCCTGAAGTGGCATGTTTTGGGGTCCCGTATCCTGTCCCCTCTCAGAAGCATACCCTTAGGATGTGATTCTAACTGGATTACTTGCCAGCTGGATGGTACCAGGGATCCCACTGTTGTAGATGAATAACTTAAAGAACCTCCCGCTCACCCTGACGTTACAATTGGTAGAACGTTCACCAGTGCCGAGGTGGGATAGGATACAGGTGGCAAGAGCCACCCTGATACTGAGGATTTCAGAGGTATGGCGGGGGGGCGGGGGGGTGGTCAGCAATGAAAAGGACTGTGCTGGCTGTTGCTAAGTGCCACTGTTATTTTGAAGAAGAAAACTGGTATGCTCAGATGGGTTGATTGCAAACCAGGGGCACCCGGTGCAAGTTAGCCCCCAGGAAAGCATTTCAAGAAATCCGCAATTTCTGTCACCAGAGGGCATATGGAGCTGGCGGTTGGATGATGCACAGGACGGGGAAAACCCACTCTTCCTCCCGGGTGTCTCTCTTTCCTTCTCACATGACCCCTGTACCCACAATGCTCTGACACCAGATGTGTGAGACGTGTGGGGTTTTTCCACACAAACGAATTCCCTTTGACGCTAACTGGATGAAGTGCAATTTAACTCAATTCTGATGCCATCTACCTGGAGGTAGCACCAGATCCCACACACTAAATGCTTAGCCCCCCAACACTTTCTCCCCCTCCTTCAGGTGCCAATTAATTGCACGTAGTAGGTCCCCAGGTTGCCCACAACTTCTGTCCACTTTGGCTACAAATCAGAGGTTCCCAGAGCCTCCTCCCCCTTGGATTTTATTTGTTAGATTAGTCCACAGAGTTCAGAGAAATACATGGTCACGTTTAATAGTTTATTAGACAATAAAAGATTTAGTAAAGGACACAGACGAATGTTCAGATGGAAGAGACGTGTGGGCAAGGTATGTGGGGAGGTACCTTCTCTGGCATACCACTCTCCCTGCACCTCCGTGTGTTCACGGACAGGCAAGCTCTCTGAACTCCATCCTGGTGGGATTTTTATGGAGACTTTATCACATCAGAATGATCTATCATTAACTCCATTTCCAGCCCCTCTGCCCTCTCTGGAGAATGGGGAATGAGGCTGAAAACTCCAAGCTTCTAATCATGGCTGGGTCTTTCTGGTGACCAACCCTATCTAGCAGCTCACCAGGAGTCACCTCATCAGAAGGAAGATACTGCTGTCACCTAGTAAATTCCAAGGGATTTAGGAGCCCCCTGTCAGGAACCGGTTTCAAAGAACAAAGGTTAGAACAAACGATGCTCCTAGTGCTCTTATCACTTAGGAAATCAAAGTTTTAGGAGCTCTGTGTCAGGACCCCAGGGCAGAAACCAATTTATGTATATATAATATTATTAAATTATAATTCATTAAAGAACATTAAAATTATTTTATATATAAATACATAAAAATATATATTTATTTTTATTTATATATTTACATTTCTGTGTAAATATATACTTATATATTTATATTATATATAACTATATGTAATATAGTTATATATTTAATATAGCAATATGTAAATAATAATGAAATATATACATATATTAACATATAAAATTATTTGTATATAAATACATAAAATCCATTTTTTATTTTCTATTTTCTATTATTTCTATTATTTAACATGCACTTTATTGTAAAAATAGGAGTATAATGCACACTGAATTCACAACCTTGGCAAGTCTTTAATGCTAAAATCAAAACCCTGATAGGAAAGAAGCATGGCTTAAGGCACTGAATGGAGACATATGGATGGATGTACTCAAGAACGGGGACCCCCAGAGGGTCCCTCTGGGGCTGTAGGTAGGGACTACTTTGTTTTGCTGAAGCAGCCTCCTCTTGCCTGAAGACCATGCCAAAACATCAACTGAGACAGATGCCTTGGAAGATAATAATTGTTCTCTTCAAAATCTGACCCACTTCCTCTCCTGTCTTCTAGTTCTGCAACTAGGATCACATCTCAGCAGGGGCCAGCTGGGGAAATGCTTTCTTGCTGGAGGAAAAAAGGAATTATTCACCAAAGGAATTTCAGTACGTGATTAACCGTAGCAAAAGAAATTATGGGTTGGGAGAGCATGCCAGGAAGTAGATCCTGATAGCATTGGACTGGGGCAGGGGGTAGGGGTGGTGAAAAATGAGCTTAATAAAGGAGAATTGGCCAATAAGAGAGCATTCTCCCATGACTTATGAGAGCACCTGGAATGGTCATAATATACTGCTGGGATGGTTACAAGAAGCTTGTGGGGGGACAAAGACTCATATTAAATTAAGTTTAAATGACAGAACTGCCATGGCAGAGTTTTGAGGACAAGATCAAAAGGCTCAGAGGAGTGAATATGCTAGAATGGTTCTATTGTATAACCCTTAGAGCCCACCAACTGGCTGGGTTCTTTGGAACCCAGAGAATGCTCTTGGAAGGGCCAGAGAAATGCTGTCATCACTAAGCTCATAAAGAATATGCTAGTGATGGGGTTACTGGCATGTTTGAGCAGCTCAGCAAGGTTGATGACAGATAATATCGTTAGAGAACTGTTGTCAGTGGGCACGATAGGATTCCAGAATAGCAGACAGCAAGGGCAATACTAAACCTTCAGGGATCTAGGATGATGGCTAATATACCAAGGTGTTTCTAAAGGAACACTAGATGGACAACTAACAAAAGCATGATTTGATAAACATTATAAAAAGTTATTAAAATTGGATGAGCAGAAGCCTGATATCATTACTGCCTAAGGGATATCACTTCCTCATCGAGTTTACAAGGCTCAGCTAGTCCATATACCCACAGAAGATTCCTACAATGGCATAAGCATATACCACATATATTTCTGTAACACAAGTGTACATATTTTGCATATAATTTGAAGTTACAATCGGCAAGTCCTCTATGAACATTCTAGTCTCTCTATATTGGCTAGCAACACTTCCCATGTCTGGAATACCATTTTGCATCTCCTATGCGAGTGTTACTCTGTTTTAGGGCTTCAATAAAGTCCTTCCCGATGGCCCCCGTCTCTTGGTCAACACCTCTCCCTCTAAAGAACAATCCTGTTCATTAAACATTTACTGTTCAGGTTTAGTTGATTGTTGAAGTTTTCATATATGAAGGAAAGTCCATTTTCCAACCTGATTCTTAGACTCTTGCCAACAGGATTAATCTTACACCCTAGAACTTAGGACAATGCTGTATGTGTAACAAAATATTATTTAGAATTTTCCATTTAGCATTTTAATTTCTTCCATTTTTTGAACTAGGAATGGACCTGTTCATCACTGCCTATAAACATTCATTACACCCATATATTTATCTTAGATTCTTCATTGACAGCATTACTTGAAATCCTTGAAATAAACCTAGTAGGCGCACTTAACATGGACTGATTAACTTGCGGATACATACGTGTAGATTAAATTTAAGGCTGTTTATTTTTTTAATCTGGAATTATAAGCTTTTAATATCAAATGAGTCAAAGGAAAATTCATAGCCACTATAGAACAGATACACAGTATTGCAACTCAGGCCCTTTTGTAACTCTGTCATCTATTTTTTCATAATGACTAAAACTCGCCAATACCTATTATAGACTTGTTCCATAAATTATCATGCCAAACTGGGAGATGTGACTAGCTGTTTCCTAACTGCTAAATATCATCAAAGTGTCTTGGTCTCGAGAGACTTGACGATGTTGGGATCACCCCCTCTGATATCCAAATGCAGGACAGAACTTTAGAATTTAAGAGTCTCTGGTGCTGGTTAAGAAAAAGATCAAAATATAGATGGAGCAGAATAGAGTATCTATCTACATACACACATACATGGACACATAAGTTTGTAGCTTATAAAATCTTCTTTATATATGATAAATTGCACAGGAAAAGAATTTAAAAAGAATCAGAGTACATATGGTGTTAGCAAAAAGAAAAAAGCCTAATTGTTTTGAGTACTTTTTTTCAGGTAGCGCTATCCCGTCATATACCACAAACTTAAAAGAGATAATTTACAGGATGATATAATCTCTTCAAAGATCTACTTCTCCTCAGCTTCTTGATTCAAATCAGACATCTCTCCACTTGTCAGGGGCCCTACTTCCTGTTCTCTTTAGCATTTGCTGGTCACTGTGAGGGCTTCTGTGAATGGCCCTCACTTAACTGTTCTGTTGTGTTGAAATGAGATACTTGGTTCAACTACGAAGCCCACAGTCCTAAATTTTCAGTGTTAAGTAACGATGCTTTTTATTTTTACCTCCTTTTGAGTCCTAAGGATGTTAGAGCAACCGCACAAAGACGACAGCACGTCTACTTTGCCAATCATCTGCTTTGGGTTCTCGAAGTTCTATAGGGTAATTATTCCTGTAGCAACCGGCACAGGAAGTGCCCTCATGGCACGCGGACTCAAATGGAGAACATGCTGTGACAGGCTTAGAGCTCAGCCACAGACCTCGTATTCCCTCCAGTGTCCAGTGTTAAACACCACACCTGCCGAAGCCCTGACTGTGGTCCTTCCCTCCTCCCTGGCTTCCAGGAGGACCAATATGACTGCAGCATCATTGGCGATTCTCCCTGCCAGGCTGCTCCCTCCCCTTCAGTATTTTTCATAGAATCACTTTCGACACTCCCCTCATTCTTGTTCTGTTAGGAGCCAAGCTCCTAAGCCCTATGGAATGAGAGTTGGCGCAAAGAACCACACGGCACTCCGACGTCGGCAGAGAGTCTTTACTGGTGCACCAGGGCTCCCCAGTGTTGGAAAGCGGGAGAGCCCCGATATACGGGGTTACAGGTCTTTTATACCATTTTGAGTTACATTTGCATACAGGCTGGTGGTAGGCTCTCTGCTCGGTGGTGGTTAGGGTTGGGGGTAATTTCGTCCTGGGAAAGCTTGGGAAATGGAGTTTCTCTCGGCAGATGCAACTTGGAGCCCGGGTGCGAAGCGGCAGGGGACCTCCGGTTTGGGAGCGCAAGCAGGTTTACAGAAGCGAGATGAAAGCGGTCATCGTTATTTATGTGAAAACCTGTTCCTGTCTTGCGTAGGGAAAGGTGGGGGGTACAGCTCTCCCAGGGTACGGATGTCTAACTGCAGATATCCTGTTTGTCAACTGGTGGAAGTGCAAGCCCTGCAAGTGAGGCGTTACGGAACTGAAGATAGGGTGGGGGTGTGTTATTAAGCTAAGCAGGGGTCTTTCATTCCCCCATTTTCTTTTGGCGTCGAATGAAACCTTTCATTCGATTGTATCTGGCCTTTCTGCATCAAATTGTCTTAGTTGGTGGTACTGTTGGGTTAGAACCAAGGCCTGGATGACAGAGAGTCTTTCTCTTATGAACTGTACCAAGCGGTTAAGGATGCAGGGTCCGAACACCAGTATTAATAGTAGGAGTATTAAGGGGCCCATGAGGGAGGAGACTAAAGTGGTAAACCAGGGGGATATCCCAAGTGTCTAGTCCAGCTGCCAGCTGGCAAAAATCAGGGGTAAGTGGGGGCCACCAAGTGTTAAGCGCATGGTTACCTTGGACCTCCCAGACAACTTCCCCACTCTGGGAGTAGATTTGCCAAGTCAAGGTGTAAACCTGATGTGGGTTCCCCTCTTTGACAATTTTAGCTCCAATTCCCGCCCCCAAGCTTGTGAGGACCCACAGAAAGACCATTCCTGCTGGGGGTTTCATTTTGGGTTCGTGCAGGGACAGGGTGGATTAGCAGTCAGACACGGGAGAGTCTTATCTTAAGAGGGTTCTCCGAACGGTGGAGCTTCCAGGTTTTGGGAGTTTCTGGTCCAGGGGTTTTTGGGGCTGCTTTGGCGTGCGATGCGTGAATCCAGGCGGCAATCCCGTCAACCTTTATGGCGGTGGGCGTGGTCAGCAGGACGATGTAAGGTCCCTTCCAACGAGGCTCCAATCCTTGAGAGCGGTGCCGCCGGACTTACACGGAGTCTCCTACCTGAAATGGGTGGCTAGTTTGTGGATGTCCTGGCCGATACAGTTCGGCCAGGGGTGTCCAGATTTGGGCCTGCACCGCTTGCAGCCCTTTTAGTCGGGCTTGTAAATCAGTCTTAGGATCGGAGGGGGAGAAGGAATTGAGCAAGGTTGACAAAAAGGGGGGGGTCCCCCATAAAGGATTTCATATGGGGTGAGCCCGAAACGGTTGGGTGTATTTCTGGCTCTTAACAAGGCCAGAGATAGGAGGCGTCTCCAATCTTTTAAGCCAGTCTCTAAGGTCAATTTAGTAAGGGTCTCTTTTATTGTTCTATTCATTCTTTCTACCTGTCCTGAGCTCTGGGGCCTATATGCACAGTGTAATTTCCAATTAATCCCCAGTGTCCTGGCGAGCCCCTGACTTACCTGGGAAACGAAGGCCGGCCCGTTATCTGACCCGATTACCTTGGGAAGTCCAAATCTGGGGAAGATTTCTTCTAAAATCTTCTTGGCTACCACGTGTGCCGTTTCTTGTCGGGTGGGGTAGGCTTCTACCCATCCTGAAAAGGTGTCTACAAACACTAATAAGTACTTATACCCCGCATAGTGAGGCTTTACTTCAGTAAAGTCTATTTCCCAATAGACTCCTGGGCGGTTACCACGAGTCCGTTTTCCTTCTGGCACTCGGGTAGCCCCAGCGTTTACCTGTTGACAGACCTTACAGGCGGAGGTCATCTGTTCTATGAGGGTGCCTGCCTTAGGGATTAAGAAGTCAGTTTTTTCAATCAGTGACTTCAGCTTCTGATTACTTAAATGTGTCCAGGCGTGCATTTGTTGGATCATTGCCAGGGCTTCCTTTCGGGGAAGGACTATCTTTCCTTCTTTTTCCCAGTCTTTAGTGTCCTGATTCAGTACAGCCCCTATGGCCTTTGCCTCTTCCTGGTCATCTGGGGTGTAAGCATATTTGTTGGTCGTAAGATCGGTTTCTTCAAGTTTTGTGGTCAAGGTCAACGTTTCTGCCACAGCGACTTGCCTGGCTACTTGGTCTGCCTGTCTATTTCCTGTTGCAATTGGGCCTTGTCCTTTCTGATGCCCGGGGCAATGAATTATGGCTACTCTTCGAGGAAGAAAAAGGGCCTTTAATAATGCAATGATTTCAGCTTTGTTTTTAATTTCTTTTCCTTCTGAGGTTAGTAGGCCCCTTCTTTCATAAATACTCCCATGTGTATGAGCCGTTGCAAAGGCATATCGGCTATCTGTGTATATGTTAGCCTTTTTCCCTTCGGATAGCTCTAGGGCCTTGGTGAGCGCTATCAGCTCAGCCTTTTGGGCAGACGTGCCAGGAGGTAGTGATTGTGCCCATATGATGTGGTGGCCATCTACTACCGCTGCTCCCGCCCTCCGGGTACCTGAGTCGATGTAACTGCTCCCGTCCGTATACCAAGAGTGATCCGCATCTGGGAGCTCTTGATCTTTAAGATCTTCCCGTGTCCCATGGGTCTCAGCCAGTACTTGCCGGCAATCGTGTGCGCTCTGTTGGTCTTCCGGTGCCGGTAGCAACGTGGCAGGGTTCAAGGTAACCGGAGGTCCAAATTGGATGCGGTCTGTGTCCAGTAGGAGGGCCTGGTAGTGAGTTAGGCGTGCGTTGGTTATCCATCGGTCCGGTGGCTGCCGCACTACGGCCTCTAAAGCATGCGGGGTGATAACAGTTAGTGGCTGTCCAAGGGTTAATTTGGCAGAGTCCTTGACCAGCATAGCAGTGGCTGCCATGATACGAAGACATGGGGGCCACCCCGCTGCCACAGGGTCCAACTTTTTGGACAGGTATGCTACTGGCCTCTTCCAGGGCCCTAATTTTTGGGTTAGAACTCCTTTGGCAATTCCTTGTTTCTCGTCTATGAAAAGGGTAAAGGGCTTGGAGGTGTCTGGCAACCCGAGAGCCGGGGCGGAGAGGAGGGCCTCTTTTAGGGCCTCAAAGGCTGACTGATGTTTTTCCTGCCAGGTGAAGGGTGCACTCTCTTTCGTGAGGGCATAGAGGGGGGCGGCTAGCTCAGCGAACCCAGGTATCCATAAGCGACAGAACCCAGCAGTTCCCAGGAATTCACGTACCTCTCTGGGGTTCTGGGGCGGCGGAATGCGAGCCACAGTTTCTATTCGCCCAGGGGTGAGCCATCTTTTCCCCTCACTCAGTATGTACCCCAGGTAGGTTACCTTGGTTTGGCAAATCTGGGCCTTCTTGGCGGATGCCCGGTATCCTTTTTCTCCTAATTCCCGGAGCAGATGTCTGGTACCTAGTATGCAGGCTTCTTTTGTGGGGGCGGCCAGAAGAAGGTCATCCACATATTGGAGTAGTGTTACTTCTGGATGTTGAGTCCGGAAGTCAGTTAGGTCCCTGTGAAGAGCCTCATCAAAGAGAGTGGGGGAGTTTTTGAACCCTTGGGGTAAGCGGGTCCAGGTTAATTGGCCTGAGATTCCTCTTTTAGGGTCCCTCCATTCGAAAGCAAACAGTTCTTGGCTCTGGGGGGCCAAGGGTAAACAAAAGAATGCATCTTTTAGGTCCAGTACTGTGTACCAGGTACGGTCTGGGCTCAGGGTGCTGAGCAAGTTATAGGGATTGGGGACCGTAGGATGGATATCCATAGTCCTTTTGTTGACCTCCCTTAAGTCTTGGACAGGCCTGTAGTCTTGAGTACCAGGTTTTTTTCACTGGTAAGAGAGGGGTATTCCAAGGTGAGCGGCAAGGTCGCAGGACCCCAAGCTCTAGAAATCTGGTAATGTGTGGCTGAATGCCCATATGAGCCTCCTTGCTCATGGGATACTGCCTGATAGATACAGGCATTGCCGTGGGCTTTAGGTCAATTATGATTGGGGCCTGGCATTTGGCTCGACCAAGCCCTCCCGTTTCTGCCCAGGCCTGGGGAAAGTCCTGCAGCCAGGCTTCGAGGAGGTTAGTGGTGACCGGGGTTTCAAAAAGTCTGTGTTCGTCTTGTAAGGACACAGTTAAGACTTGGATAGGCTGGCCATCCCGGTTTAGCACTTGGGCCCCCGCTTTGGAGAAATGGATCTGAACTCCAAGCTTGGTTAGGAGGTCTCGTCCTAAAAGGGGGTATGGGCATTCGGGTACTACCAGAAAAGAGTGTGTCACTGTCCCTTGCCCTAAATCAACCGTACGGTAGTTAGTCCATTTGTGAATTTTTCTTCCTGTCGCTCCTTGAACCCAAGAGGTACGAGAGGACAGAGGCCCGTTTGCCTTGGTTAGGACCGAGTGCTGAGCTCCTGTGTCCACCAGGAAGGTGGTGGGATGCCCCCCTACAGATAAAGTTAGCCGGGGCTCGGGGGGGCTCCAGAGCCCTGACGCCCCTACTCTCTCTCTTCGCCCAAGGTGAGTATGGGGGTAGATTTCTTTGAGTCTCTAAGGCGCTTAGGGCAGTCTTTGATTCAGTGCCCGCGCTCTTTGCAATAGGCACATTGGTCTTTTTCTATTTTGGGCCGCCTCTTCGTTTCCCCTGACTTTCCTGTTCTATTTTCTGTCACTACAGCTGCCAGGATTTTTGTTAGATGTTTATCTCTCTTTCGATCTCTTCGTTCCTCCTGTGCTTCCTGCTCTTTTGCTAGCCTAGCCTCCTTTTCTTCTGGGGTCTCCCTTTTGTTATATACCTTTTCTGCCTCCCTAACTAGTTCCTGCAACCCATAGGTTTGAATCCCATCTAGCCGTTGGAGCTTTCCTTTTATATCAGACGCTGCCTGATCTATGAATGACATGGCCACGGTAGCCTTATGTTCTGGAGCCTCGGGGTTAAATGGAGTATACATCCGAAACCCCTCTAGAAGCCGTTCCATAAAGGCTGCGGGGCTCTCCTCTTTTCCTTGGATTATGGTCCTTACCTTGGCCAAATTGGTGGGCCGTTTCCCTGCCCCCTTGAGACCCGCCAACAGAGCCTGGCGATAGATTCGGAGACTCTCCCTACCTGGAGCCGTTTCATAGTCCCAGTCCGGGCGGGTGAGGGGAAACCCTTCATCTATTTCATTGGGAAGCTGAGTTGGAAGACCTCCAGGCCCCGGCACATTTTTCCGGGCCTCCAGGAGAACTCGTTGCCTTTCCTCGGTAGTCAAAAGGACCTGTAAGAGCTGCTGGCAGTCGTCCCAGGTAGGCTGGTGTGTGAGGAGGATAGACTCTATTAGTGAGGTTAGGGCCTGGGGTTCTTGGGAAAAGGAAGGGTTATGAGTTTTCCAATTATAGAGATCGGATGCAGAAAATGGCCAATATTGGACAGTCCGGTTGACTGTCCGGAGAGGAAACAGGGAAGATTGCCAAGTGGGAGGGCCGTTCGGGTCGTCCGATCGCCGGAGACGGAGGCGGGGGGGTCTGAGGTGGGGTCTGGGGAGTTAGATCGGGTGGGGCTGGAGTAGAGGATGGGGCTGACGTACAGGCGGGGGAAGAAGTTGGGGAGGGGGAGGAGGAACTGGAGGCAGGAGGGGAAGTAGGGGGCACCGGGGACAGGACGGAGACGGGGGCCAGGGGTGAATTATAGGGTGGAGGTAGTAAGAGGGGGTTGTGGGGCGGTGAAGTCTCTTCGGGGGCGTGGGGCGGCGAAGACAAAGCGTCTAGGAGGAGGGAGTCCCTTTGGGACTCATCGGGAAAAACCGGTTTGGGCGGATCTGGAGTTTGGGTTGAGGCTCGGTTTTTGGAGGTTTTCAGGGGAAGGAGGGTAGACTGAGAAGTGGGGCAGGAAGGAAGGAAGGGTTTCACCCATGCCGGAGGATTCCGGATGAGATCCTCCCAGGTGAGGATATAGGCCACTTGATCTGGATGACCTTGTGGTCCAGGATCCATTACCTTTGTCTTAACCTGTAATATAACAAAGAGGTCAAAAGTCCCGTCCCGGGGCCACCCTACAGATAGGGTGGGCCACTCCGATGAACAAAAAGTTCGCCATCGACCTTTTCGAACCTCAACGGATAGATTGCGAGCTCTTGCCTGGACGTCCGAGAAATGAGTCAGAGTCAAAGATAGAGGAGTAGTCAGTGTCTGTCCCATGGCTGTGTCGTCCTGTCCACGCGTCCACACACGCACACTTACACACACACACACGAATATGACTACAATGTCGATACAGACCAGACAACACAGACTAGACAACAACCAAGGAGCCGCGGCCAGGTATTCAGATTCAGATGGCAGGGGAGGCCTGCCTACGGATTTGGGGAGTCTGACGAACTTGTCAGTTCTCCCCTACAAACACCACCGAGGCGTCCCTCGGGGCTGGGGTGTGAAGGTTCAGGACACGTCTGTCCTCCTTCAACACTCCTACTGAGGTGGCCGGCCGGCCTCAGAATTCACAGTTCAGAGACAAAACATAGAACACAATACCTGTGTGTAGACAAAGGCACAGAAGTCTGTCTTCAGTCAGTCCGTCAGTGGCCCGGGCCGGAGAGTCATCCACCGACGGGGCCGGGGTTCTCTTGCCTTCCCTCGGTTTCCCGGCCAACGCACCAAATGTTAGGAGCCAAGCTCCTAAGCCCTATGGAATGAGAGTTGGCGCAAAGAACCACACGGCACTCCGACGTCGGCAGAGAGTCTTTACTGGTGCACCAGGGCTCCCCAGTGTTGGAAAGCGGGAGAGCCCCGATATACGGGGTTACAGGTCTTTTATACCATTTTGAGTTACATTTGCATACAGGCTGGTGGTAGGCTCTCTGCTCGGTGGTGGTTAGGGTTGGGGGTAATTTCGTCCTGGGAAAGCTTGGGAAATGGAGTTTCTCTCGGCAGATGCAACTTGGAGCCCGGGTGCGAAGCGGCAGGGGACCTCCGGTTTGGGAGCGCAAGCAGGTTTACAGAAGCGAGATGAAAGCGGTCATCGTTATTTATGTGAAAACCTGTTCCTGTCTTGCGTAGGGAAAGGTGGGGGGTACAGCTCTCCCAGGGTACGGATGTCTAACTGCAGATATCCTGTTTGTCAACTGGTGGAAGTGCAAGCCCTGCAAGTGAGGCGTTACGGAACTGAAGATAGGGTGGGGGTGTGTTATTAAGCTAAGCAGGGGTCTTTCAGTTCTATGACATCCGGTCTTCTGATAGTATTGTAAACATTTTGCTTGTTCTCAATGACCACTCATAATCACGGCTGGGAGAAGGAATGATAATTCATTTATTTTCTTTCGGCTTCTTCACATCTCGTCTACTCTGTTTTCCTTAAAGGTCAAACTTCTGGGGAAATTGAATCTGTGTCTTTAAAAACAGAAGTTCAGGGGCGCCTGGGTGGTGCAGTCGGTTAAGCATCCGACTTCAGCCAGGTCAAGATCTCGCGGTCCGTGAGTTCGAGCCCCGCATCAGGCTCTGGGCTGATGGCTCGGAGCCTGGAGCCTGTTTCCGGTTCTGTGTCTCCCTCTCTCTCTGCCCCTCCCCCATTCATGCTCTGTCTCTCTCTGTCCCAAAAATAAATAAACGTTGAAAAAAAAAATTTAAAAACAGAAAGAAGTTCAGAGAACATCAAAGAAGCATAAAAAAGCGAATCCACTCCGCCAAATAATTTCATTTTCATTATGAGAAAATGCAAAAATGGTCAAAGAACCATTTTCAAGTGAAAACTTAAACTTGTCCTGTTTTAAAACTACATAAACTATTTTCCTTAATACGGTCTAACTAGGGACCAGTTTTGTTCTTATTCTTACAAGCTAGTCTTTAGTTCATCTGATGTGAGGAGATGAAAATTGATCTTCATCAAGAGATGCCTACGTACCAGACTCTACGTTAAACTTTCTACACAGGTTTTCTCCTATAATCCACTAAAAACTACCTGGAATACTAAATGCTATGGATATTTGACAGATGGGTTATTGAGGCACAGAGAGATTTAAAGACTTGCTAAAAGTTACATAGCTAGTAAGTAACAAATCAGATTTGTTGTCCAACAATTGGATTCCAGAATCTCTGCTAATTTGCTCCTCATCATTCTTAAAATGTGTATCGTCACTTTCGCACATCTTGGATGGCTACAAAAAAGTAAGTGACACCATCTCTGTTTCAGAGATGAAGTAAATTATGTAGAGTCACTTGCCTAAGGGCCTCCAAAAAACACAGCTACATAAAAAGAAAAACAAAAACTGTGGGGGGGGGGGTGGCAAGAAACATAGATAGTTTTACTCCCCTGGTATAGTTGATTTTCTCATAAATTTTGAAGCCCACTTAACACTAAATTGTATTCAGATTCAAATTCAAATTCTGTAAGAAAGGACCTTGCTCCTGGATGGCTAACGGCACAGTTTTTCAAAGCACAGTCTTTAGGGAACAATTGCCCAGAGTTTAAGTTCCAATTCGTCCTCTTAGGGACTGTGAGACTTTCAGCAAGTTATTTAACCAACTTGAGGCCTGAGGCCTCCTGCAAGGTAAGGAGAACAATGGTATCCCCTTTGCAGACTGTTAGGAGAATCACCTCCGATAATACCTGTTACTAATGTTTTGCATAATGCTGGACAGTGCTTATGTGAACAATAAATGTTATCTTTTCCCATTAATATTTAAGATGGACAGGAAGCAAAATTGAAAGACAGAAAATATGAAAGCTGGTTTTGAATGGAAGACAGGATTTCTCTGTGGAAAATGTTCAGGCGCTACATAAGATGCGTGAGATTCAGAAGTGCCCCGGTGGCTCAGTCGGTTGAGGGTCTGACTCTTGATCTCGGCTCAGGTCATGATCTTGTGGTTCCTGAGATCAAGCCCCGCATCCACGGAGCGGAGCCTGCTTGGGATTGCCTCTCTCCCTCTCTCTCTGCCGCTCCCCTACTAGCTCCCTTAAAACAAATAAATAAACTTAAAAAAAAAAAAAAGAAGTCTGGGAAATAAGAGAAGTAGGTACGAGTGGAAGCAGTTTAATTCATTTTAGCTTTAAATTTTATTTATTTATTTATTTATTTATTTATTTATTTATTTATTTATTTTTGACTAAACTCTGCCCCCAGCACGGGGCTGGAACTCACAACCCCAGGATCCAGAGTCCCATGTTGTACCAACTGAGCCAGCCAGGCACTCCCTAATTAATTTTAGCTTTAAATCTTCACTTAACTCCATTGCTTATAGATGTACTTTGTAATGACTGATTCTGTAAAATTGGATCATGCATGATCTCTATTTTTGTTTGATTCTTTGTGTTTTCCTTACTACTTGTAGTTTTTTATCTAACACTGTAAGTTACAGTCTCAGTAAAAAATGATTTAATAAAAACCCTTCATAATTTGATGTTTCATTACATATTGGTAGCGTTCAGGTAAATCAGTTACTAAAATATGAGTTTTTCTTTGGGTCCAGGCCCATCATCAAAATAATAAGGGAACAGAACAGGCTTTACCTTTACAACTCTGTTGGTAATAAGTAAGACTCACATAATGCCCATTGAATTAGCCACCCTCTCAGTCACTTAAGCGGCCTACCTCGGCTCAAGTCACGATCTCACAGTTTGTGAGTTCAAGCCCCACGTCAGGCTCCGACAGCTCAGAGCCCGGAGCCTGCTTCAGATTCTGTGCCTCCCTCTCTCTCTGCCCCTCCCCACTTGCACTTTGTCTCTTTCCCTCTCTCTCAAAAATAAACAAACATGAAACACCATGGGGCGCCTGGGTGGTGCAGTCGGTTGGGCGTCCGGCTTCAGCCAGGTCACGATCTCGCGGTCCGTGAGTTTGAGCCCCGCGTCAGGCTCTGGGCTGATGGCTCAGAGCCTGGAGCCTGTTTCCCATTCTGTGTCTCCCTCTCTCTCTGCCCCTCCCCCGTTCATGCTCTGTCTCTCTCTGTCCCAAAAATAAATAAACGTTGAAAAAAAAATAAAAAAAAAAAAAGAAACACCTTAAAAAAATAAAAACTTAAAAAAAAGTTAGCCACGCTGATGGGCACTTGTAATTAACACCGTACCCACAGCGAATGAAGATACTTCTTTCTTAATAATCTTATTAATGACTCTATTCAGGACTCTGGCATGATGTTTGCATTTTGCGTGTGATGGAATTTTTGCCTTGGCTGGCTGTCACGGCCCTCCAACAGGCCAGTGGCAGCAAGCCCCAACATTTGTCTTCACTCACTAAAGCAGGTTTCTGTGTCCGTGACACCTGAGGAAACCATCCACAATCCAGATACTTTCGAAAAGGACTTGTAGACTCCTACTCCCTATATTTCTGCAAATGTCCTGCCATATGCTCAGAGAGGAGTTATGCCACCCGAACACCAATCATGTGTCATGTGAAAGGGGACAGGATGTTTCCTGGAACATTTCCCAATTGCATTGTTTCTCTTTCTGAAACTGTGCTATGTGAGTGACCACACTCTTAGGGGAAAAAAAAAAAAATCTACCAAGAACCCATCAGAAGTTTCTAAATCTCTCATTTGAAAGTGATAAATGTATGGTAGACTGGATTTTGTTTTATCCTCCCTAAGTTCATTTCCTTAAAGAAGAAATGCATGGTTTTCTAAAGTTTGTTTCTTAAAAATCATTTCTATATTTTAATCGCAGAATCTATAGAAATTCTAAGTTTCTTGTTTTTTGGTTTTTTTGGCATCATCACCTTGGCGATTTTTTTTTAAACCTAAGATCGGTAGCTTGAGAATGATGAAAATTAATTTGTTTTTCACTCTTTAACAGTAAGGTCTTTCAGATGGAATTTTTAATATTTCTACCAAATTATGTCATTTGTGTCATCAAGGCAAGCAAAGTATTTTACATCATAACGTTTTCTAAATTTCTAGAAAGATGAATAAAACATGAATTCCAATTAATAGTATCGTCAGTAATTTAAATACATCTCAGATACAGATTAGAAGTTCACTGAACTGGAGATCAGAGTAAACCATGACATTTACCTATTTGTCTTAGTTCATGTTTTAGTATTCTGCTGGGAGGTTTTGTTGAATGTACTGCATTCCCTTCATTACGATGACAATGAATAAATCAAACTGTCTCAACATTTCATCACCTTGCTTTGTTTCAACTGTCAGTTATGACAAATTACTGAGAAGGACACAATTCCAAAAAGAAAGAAAACTGAATACTATGAACACACCATGAGTGCAAACTCCAGGAGAGCTGGTTTTTCAGGCATCACACCAGAAATTAAACAATGATGTAGCAGTTAGAACCTAAGTGTCTGTCCTGTTGAGTTTCCCACACCCTCCCAACAGAGGGGAAACAAAGTGGATGCCTGTGGTTCTATGTACTTTGAGAATGGGGACTAATAGATACGAGGGTTTACTAATGACTTTTCAGCATTAAATGGTAACTGTATACAGGTCCATCGTCACTCAAGTCCTCATATTCCCATCTCATTTTTGGATTTTATTGTCAATCTGTAATCTTGCTTCTTATAATGGTTTATCAGTCTATAAACTAGAATTTTAGATAATTTTATGGCTCCAAATGTCTAAGCTAAGGTAGGCGCCAGGGTCTGCACTCAAAGAAAATAAAAGATCTAAATTCAAGTCCTGACTCCCCTATTTACTAACCACTGACTTTAACTAGATAAATCTCAACTTCATTGGGCTTCAGTTTTGAAATATGTAAGATGATAATGTCATCTCTCTTACTTTTCCCGCAGCATCATTGTGAGAATGGAATAAATAGATGGAAAAAAGTTTTGTAACCGCTGAAGTTATTAAACCAATAGGGACTTTTACCACTGACAGATGTATGTAGTAGGAAGGATTTTGCTTCTATGTCTTTGATTCAGAAAATATTTTTATGTCTGAGAGGAAAATGTTAGGCACTTTCTCCTTTTTTTCCCCAAATTTTTATTTAAATTCTGGTTAGCAAACCTACAGTGTAATGTTGGTTTCAGGAGTCGAATTTAGTGATTCATCACTTACATATCACACCCAGTGCTCATCACAAATGCCCTCCTTGGTACCTATCACCCATTTAGCCCATTCCCCGCCCCCCCATCAACCCTCTGTTCTCTGTAGTTAGGACACTCTGATGGTCTGTTTCCCTCTCTTTTTTTCCCCTTCCCCCATGTTCATCTGTTTTGTTTCTTAAACTGCACATACGCATGAAATCATATGATATTTGTGTTTTTTATGATTGACTTATTTTGCTTAGCATAATATATGCTAGCCCCATCCACATCATTGCAAATGGCAAGGTTTCATTCTTTTTTGATGGCTGAATAATATTCCTAGGCACTTTTTAATATCCTTACTCTTACAGTAGTTTTGTCTCAGTTCAAGAATCAGGCAGTCAACAAATGATAAAGTTCCATAAAATCAGTGATACACTTAACTGGCATAGTGACATGAAGACAACTTTACATCTACACTCAAAAATAAGTGGACAGATAGATTTACATATAAACACACATACACATATATGTTCCATTCAACAAAGTAGTTTGAAGTACTGTTTGAGATGTCTTATAAATGTGGCAAATTACTCATAAACACCCATTCCTAGTTTTGGTAAGTATAGTTGTAATGTATTTTCTAAATAAAATGGCCTTAAATTGAATAGTAACCATGATTAGATCTACCTTTCTGAATTGCCATTTTGCCTTATTATTCTTGGAAAAATCTACATGGTATTGTTCAACCAAACGCCAATGAAGCTTCTATGCAGACATGAGAATAAAATGAACCCAATGTGATAACTACGGTCTCTTTTGATCCAGATCCAGTAGCTGAGTCCACTACCTCAATGGGTTTAGGGTTTCTCAAATGCAATGCTTTCAATCATCATTTGGTCAAAAATAATAGGAAAATGTAAGTTACTGCTATCTAGGAACTTTGACATTGAGTAAAATGTTACACACACACACACACACACACACACACACACACACACACCTCTACTGCAGCAGAACAGAACCAATTGAGCTTTACAACTTAAATGATCAAACCTTGGGGCGCCTGGGTGGCGCAGTCGGTTAAGCGTCCGACTTCAGCCAGGTCACGATCTCACGGTCCGTGAGTTTGAGCCCCGTGTCGGGCTCTGGGCTGATGGCTCAGAGCCTGGAGCCTGTTTCCGATTCTGTGTCTCCCTCTCTCTCTGCCCCTCGCCCGTTCATGCTCTGTCTCTCTCTCTGTCCCAAAAATAAATAAACGTTGAAAAAAAAATTTTAAAAATAAAAAATAAAAAAATAAAAAAAAATGATCAAACCTTGTTATAGAACGTAAAACATCTCTACTACGGCAGTGTGGATCATGCAATGTATGGACCTTGGAGAATGAGAGCTGATTATTTTCTGAAACTTACCAGAGACAGACACAGGGCTGCTAATATCCCTCTCTACCGTTCTTGGTTTTAATTTGCCCTTTTGGGGAAAGTTCAAGCATGCCTCAGAGATCTTAGTACATGCCATCTGTACACTAGAGACTGGAATCTATTGAGTTTCAGTCTTAAACCACAAGATGTCAGCTTGTCAACCGTATAAATAAACACAATCACGTCAGTACCTTGCCACCCGCCCACCTCGGCAAATGCTCAACAAAGTTTTATGTTTCAGAATTTCAGGGTCATGGGTAGTGAAAAACCGCCGATTGATTTTAGATGTCCTTTATATCACCAGTAGCCCAGAGCATTAAAGAAACAAAGGGGGTTAATTCAGGTTTACCATGGAAGATTAAATTTCCTCCGTATTCAATTTCAAATCGCTCTGCACTAGACCCATGTCAAGTTTTTATTTACTCATGAACTTATCCAAGTCAGGCAGGTATTAACAATGCTTCTTTTATCTTTTATTTTCTTTGTTAGCTTCACCCTTAGTGTGTTCCTCTCCACCCTCCCCTACCTCCCAGTCCTGTTTTGGTTTTTATTTATACCTAAATATTTATTTTTCCTCACGGTGAGATCATTCTAAATCCCATTCAGATCACTACAAACTATATTAATTAACAACAGGTCTACAATGGGTTGTTAGACAAGGAAGCCATTCTTCATTATTGTCATCAGATCATTAATTAATAGGGAAGGATTTCATCTGAAGATGAAGAAAGGGAGACAAATGTGAGAATACAGAGCTGAAGCTAGAATTGATTTTGAGAGATCAGTTTTCCATATCTGTTGTTCAGTCACAGAACTTGCATTGTATTATGTCATGGTCAGTATTGGCTCACCTTTATCCTCTACAAGCCTTCGCAGTGGATTTCCTCTAGGCCACTGTAAGAGAATACTATTGACTTCCCAATCATGGCGAGGAAGCCAGCTTGTCCGGTCAGATTACTTATTATTAATTCTTTGCGCAAATTAGCTCATTCTAATATAGAGGTAGCTCATTGTTCATTACTCATTTAAGAAACTTATTGAGAGCCTACTGTGCGCTAGACGCTGTGCTAGGAAATGAAATAAAGAAATAAAGGAGGGAACTTTCAGTCTGTCGGGGGAAATAGATATCAAACATGTAACTACATAGATAATCACCCAAGTAACTACACAGTCACACCAAATTCATGAAAAAGTTCAGCAATCTTCTTAAGTCATAATGAAAGTTGTCTATTTTTTTCTTCTAATTCTACATGAGAATGTGTTTTTCTTCAAAAATGATAGTGAGGAAAAGAATTGCTTCCTGAAACTGTAAAATAAGTTTTCATTGGAAGAACAGGAACAGAACTAAGACAATCGGCTCTTAATGAAACAGGGAGGTTGCTTAAGCGGTCAATTAGAAGTAGGAATGATTTCAGGGTGCCTGGGTAGCTCAGTTGCTTCAGCCTCCAACTCTTGATTTCAGCTCGGGTTCTGATCTCACGGTCGATGAGATTGAGCCCTGCATCGGGTTCTGTGCTGTCAGTGTGGAGCCTGCTTGAGATACTCTGTCTCCCTCTCTCTCTGCCCCTCCCCCACTTGCTCTCTCTCTCTCTTTCAAAATAACTAAATAAAATTAAAAAATAGGAATGATTTCATAATATAATATAATATAATATAATATATATTATGTATTATGTTTTATATGCTATAATATAATATATTATATAATAATTATATAATTATTTAATAATTATAATAAATTTCATAATTATATAATAATTATTATAATATAATATATTCTTGGCATTGATAGAATATGTATAATATATATACACATACCCACACCTGTTTTCTTCTACAGACTTCTACCTGAAATCATCATTTTCCTTTATAATAGTGAAATTACCATCTATGAATGTATGTGAAAGAGGATCACTATTTTGGGAATCAAAAAAACACATGAAAAAAATCGACCATTGGAAGAAAAAGAAAATTTTAAAATAAGGGATGTTGTTTAGAAATCTCATGGTGCCAATCTTCACAAAAAGATTACTGTCTTTTTTTTTAAGTTTAATCATTTTGAGAGAGAGAGAGAGAGAGAGAGTACAAACAGGGGATGAGCAGAGAAAGAGGGAGAGAAAGAATCCCAAGGAGGCTACACACTGTCAGCATAGAGCCCAACGTGGGGCTTGAACCACGAATTGTGAGATCATGACATGAGCTGAAATCAAGAGTCAGATGCTTAACCAACTGAACCACCCAGATGTCCCAATATTGCTTTCTTTCTTTCTTTCTTTCTTTCTTTCTTTCTTTCTTTCTTTCTTTCTTTCTTTTAAATGTTCATTTATTTATGAGAGAGAGGGAGAGAGAGAGAAGGACAAAGCATGAGTGGGGAGGGTCAGAGAGAGAGGGTGACACAGAATCTGAAGCAGGCTCCAGGCTCTGAGCTGCCAGCACATAGCCCGATGTGGGGCTCGAACTCATTAACTGGGAGATCATGACCTGAGCCGAAGTCGGACGCTCAGTGAACTGAGTCATGCAGATGCCCCTATTGCTTTCTTTTTAATGGAACAATATTTTTCTGTTTTCTGAAAATGAAACAATTATTTCATTAGATTTTGTTTTTCTATTAAAGGAAATATAAATGCAATTTTGCCCATAAAGCTTCCAAGGCTTTGGGCAAGTGTTTTCTAGTTTCCAGAACCTGGATCAAACCTTCTTCTGGAGCTATTGGTGACATATATATTACATAGATTTATAACTACAAAATGATTTGAATCTGTACCTTTGGTAAATACACTATTTTTTTAAGATTTTATTTTTACGTTATCTCTACACTAACATGGGGCTCAACCTTCCAACCATGAGATCAAGGGTTGCATGCTCTACTGACTGAGCCAGTCAAGCATCCCTGGAAAATGCACTATTGACTTAAGTGTGACGTCTAAGAACTCATCTGAGCATAAATCCCAGATTCCATATGAAAAATGGTGCTTTTACTAAGTATAAAATGATGGATATCCCTAAGCATTCTGTGTCTGTATTATCAGGATGGATTTTTCCAGAATTTGGGGTAGATTATAAACCTTAGTTGAAATTTCTCATCCCTTCTGACTACAAATGGGCCACCAAGCTAAGCAGTAAACTGGCAGAGACTGAGGGCACTGCAAACCAGCCGTGAAATTGTCTCAAATTTGGTACCTTTGAGGACACACAATCTGAATGTCTATCTTTTGGAAGGTCATGAAAATTCTGTTCTAACCTTCTTTTTATCTCTGTCTATTCCTCTACAATAAAGCATATTTTATTTAATCAATCTCTAACCCAAAGGTTATGTTATGTTGGATTGAGCTGAGCTAAAAATGTCCACGGCAGTCAGTCAAGCATGGTAAGATGAGAGAATTATGTAATGAGACCCTGCAAACAGTGATGTGCTACGAAATGAAAAGGAATGTGATCAGAGTAACAAAAATGAAAGAACAACAAAAAGACCATTTTGGTGGTCGTGGGCCATATTTGTCCCATCTTCACGATATTTCACTAAGCTATATAATAAAGGACATGAAATTCTATGACAATGGTAAAAAGAAAAAAGGCCTTAGTTATGTAAGTTTTCAAATTTTGTCATGTTATAGCTGTTCGTGACAAGAACCACTTTTGCAAAAACATCAAATGCATAAACATTAAACCAATTAACCTTGATGCTTGAATGCCAATGAGATGGTATTTATACTGTAAGTGGGATTTGATATTTTTCAGGTTAAGTCAGCACCAAAGGAAGAATTTATTCTGAGCCTATTGTTATGTGATGGGAGCAATGTATAAAAAGTTTACATATTTGAAAATTCCCTATTACCCACAAGTCATTGTGTAGATTACAGAAGACTTTCTTCAGCTACATTCCTGCAGCCAATTTTAGACTGAAACTTAAGGATTTTAAACCTTTCCAGACAATAAAAGGAGGTACTGAGGAAGGCCGTGGACATTTGTTATTTTGTCTAAGAGGTATTCCACCTGATGCTAAGGCCAATTGTATCTTCATTTGGGTCAATCCAACCAACACGCTCTAGTAAGGTCTTCCAGTCACAGTACATCAACACTCTGTCCACAGTGGACTATTTTACGTAAAGGCCTCTTATCCAAGCTAGGCCAACCAGAACACTTTTCCAGGATTTTTCTTCCTAAACAGAAGAAACAATGTTTCTCTGGCAGAGAAGCAACAGGTAGTGTGAACGACAGGAATGCTGGCTGTCAAGTTTCCTTCTCTTAGAAGAGAAACTACTCTAATCAGTGCAGAGATAAGAGAAAGAGAAAGAAACCTCTAAAAGCATTCAACTTCTTTTTTTTTAATGTTTGTTTATTTTTGAGAGAGAGAGAGAGAGAAAGAGAGAGAGCAGGGGAGGGGCAGAGAGAGAGGGAGACAGAATCTGAAGCAGACTCCCAGGCTCTGAGTTGTCAGCACAGAGCCCAATGTGGGGCTCGAACTCATGAACTGGGAAATCATGACCTGAGCCACCCAGATACCTCTCTAATTCCTAGTTCTAGGAGTCTGAGGGCCAGATCTATGGTTGAGTTGCAAAGATACTCTAGTGTCTTTCTTGTACGCTTCTCTCTTTCTGACTAAATTTGTGAGAGTTCAGCTTCTGCACTAGCAATCCTAAATAATCCCCAAACAAAAATCAACATTATTTATATTAATAAGAGGTTAGTATATATTGAGAGGTTATTTTAATATTGAGGAGAGGTTAATTAAATAGTAAAATGATACAAGCTAGTTGAAAAGTTTCCCTTGCTCCTAATGCTATGTATTCCCCCTGGTGAGTTCTGAGAACCCTCCCTAGTAAAGCCTATGTGGCTCACTAGAAGAGCTCGGTTAAGTAGTAGGAATTCCTTATTAGTATCTATCTGGCCCTTTACACAGAATTTGAACAGTCTGGCCTTTTGCCCCTTTACCATTGAGAGCTACCTCAGTTGGCTTTAGTTGGTTTGTCTTCCAATCTTCCTCTTGTACTGCTCCTGCTTTTATTGGCCCACGTAGGACAAGCTATTCCTCCTGAATGTGACTTTCACCCTTGGGCATAAAGCTACTAAGGGCTTTTTCAGTGGGGCACCTGGGTGGCTCAGTCGGTTAAGCATCATCTGACTTCCGACTTTGGCCCAGGTCACTATGTCCCAGTTCATGGGTTTGAGCCCTGCATTGGGCTCTGTGCTGACAGCTCAGAGCCTGGAGCCTGCTTCAGATTCTGTGTCTCCCTCTCTCTCTGCCCCTCCCCTGTTCATGCTCTGTCTCTCTCTTTCTCTCTCAAAAATAAACATTTACAAAAATGAATGGCTTTTGCAAGGTCTCCTTTTCTCACAACATTTTTGCTACTGACATGATAGAAGGGTAGATGTGATTTCTTCACAGCATGTCCACAGGGGCAGAGAATTGAATTTTGATGCCTTCAAAGGTTTAGCTATTATTGCCTTATATTATCAATCTTCTCTCTCTCTCTCTTTTTTTTTTTTATGGAAGATACTGTCTATGCTTGCAAGAGTATGACCTAAGCCATCAGGCAATCTTCCATTTATGATCTACTGACGGCAATCATCTCATGAGGCAAAAGTACAATTTCAAAATCTGGACTATTTAAGAGTAGACTATTTGTAAATTCCATAGGGAGAAGAACAGTAAGCTTCCTTTCCAGAATAGATTGTCCAACATAGTGCAACAACTTGTGTGTTTAGCTTGTAAGTTCTGGAAGGGTGGTAAATTTTCATGTTGTTATTAACCAAGTTCCCACGCCCGAAAGAGCATCTAGAATTTGGGACCGCTAACATGTTTTTTGGAGAGCTAACACATGACTGGTTGGAGGCCGAATCATTTTGCCAGATGACAGAAAAACTGTTTTAATTTTTGGGTGTGTGCTCCTACAGTGTGCAAAAGCCCTGTGGATGGTTTGGGTGTGAATACGAATTCATCTTGAAGAAACTTAGTCTATTAGAGGAAGGAGACAATATTAGAAACAGGTATACTGACAATTCAAATGAACTGGTTCTGCATGCAAGATCTAACCAATATGCAGTTTGCTTTCCAGAGAAGCCAGCACTCCTTTCTACAGAGATTTGAACTTATGTTGTAGAGGACTGGCTGTTGAGCTGGGTCTTAACACGTCAATAGGATTTCAACAGAGAGAAGCTCAAAGTCAGAGAATGCCTCACCCTTCACATCAGTCTTAAAGTCTTTTCTAAGTCTCCACAAAACCAGCAGAAATAAAACATAGTATGTTCAGATACTTGAACTACCTTTACTATAATTTATTAAGCACTACAGTCTCTTTAAGACGCAAGCACTTTAAGCAGTTCTGAGTGCCCTTCCAAGGGGAAAAATGTGCTTCTTCTACTATTTCTCCTTAAAGTGAAATGAGTCACTTGAAAAAAAGTTTCTTTTTTTTTTTTTGTAGATTTCATGTTTCCATTTTAAGCATCTGCCATGTTAACACTGAGCTGACGATTAAAGAAAAATACAGGTATTTTGAGCAAAGGAATGATATTATTTTCCCATTACTTAGCGGCTGACAGGACTGTGCCCTGCCAATCTCCTTCCCCTCCTCCCCGCCTTGGGGGCAAATTTTAAAGTTGTGACTCATCAAACCACAGTTACACATCCTGAACTTCAGTAACTCCTTCGGCAAAGCAAGTTTGTTCACAAAATGGATTTTTTTTCAGGTTTATTTATTTTTGACAGAGAGAGAGGAGAGAGGGCGAGCGAGGGAGGGGCAGAGAGACAGGGAGACACAGAGTCCGAAGCAGGCTCAAGGCTCTGAGCTGTCAGCACAGGGTCCAAAGTGGGGCTCGAACTTACTAACTGTGAGATGGTGACCCGAGCCGAAGTCGGACGCCCAACCGACTGAACCACCCAGGTGCCCCTGGATTCTTGACTTATTTCCTCGGCAAGTCTCTTATGGGAGTGACCTTCATTATACAACAGTTCTTGTCAAAGCAGTACTTGTCACAAAACCCTATCTATAGAGTGTTTAAAAATATCTCATAGTGATATGGAACCTAGTGCACTCTAACTACGTAGAAATGTAACTTAGATGTTTTGGTTTAAAGGAAGTTGAGGAGATACTGAGTTTTCAGAAGTCCATGAGGCTCTTCTTCCGAACTTCATTTCATTTCCATATTGCAAATATCAAACGCTATAAAGAATGTTTGCCTAACCCATCAATTCTAATCCTGGTGAGTTTTTTTGTGCCCCCTCGTCACCCAACTAAGCCCCTATTCTCTTTACACTGAGAGTACTTTAAACAAATTTACCTGTGTTCACAGCAAATATGCCTCAGCTCCAGGCAGCTGACTTCTTGTTCACCCAGATGGAAATTAAACTGCAATGTGCATAATGTAAGCACCTGCCAGAGCCTCTTAAAAAATGCAAGAACCTTAACCAGGCAACAGGGATATAGTTTCAAATAGGAAGAAAAGCTATTGATGAAGCGTCAGGATTTTAATTCTCTGGGTGGTTCACTGTAACCCCATTAGCTGAATTTAAATTTCTTGGGGTTCTTCTGAACCCAGCTATCACCTGAGGAATTTAGAATTATTTCTTTTTCACATTTTGCTTATTTTTAGTCTTTCCAAAAGACTCCTGGTTATGTAGCAGATTTAGGGAAAATGTTAGAATTTGCATGTTTGGCTTTGAGCTTAAAGATGATCTTGGTTGGTTATAAAATGTGTGCAATGGTTCCCACCCCCACCTTTTTTAATCTTATATTTTGATGCTTATTTTAGGACAGTTTCATGATCTTCCATATTTGTATGGATGTATAAAAATATAAAATACCTAAAAAATTAAAAGAATGGTTTTTACATACTAGCTAGCTACACAGAAGTCACTTCCAATATATTTTTTTTACAATTATGGCATTGCAAGGCATTTCAAATCATTCAGTTATTAAAATTGGTCTTAAATTCCACGCCATCACGGTGTGTGGAGAAAAAATGTGATGTGTTGTTGCAAAAATCAAGCATCAACTGTTATCATTATAGTTACATCTGTCTCGCAATAGGGAAGTGAAATAGGTTGCTTTAGAGCCCTGTCAAAATCCGAGATAACCAGATAACAGATACTGTAGCCAAAATATTTTTAATATTTTCATGATATTAATACTTTAGGACACCAAGAGACAAAGATCAGCCAAACATTTATCTCGCTGTTCAGCTATTCCTTATCTAAAATAATGCAAACAAAATTTATCTTTACTCTTTGTCAGTGAGATAAATTTCTTTTCGACTGCAAGAAGTTTTGGACATCACATTTCTGGGGATGTGCACTAAGGGATTTGTTGATCTTTAGCTACAATTCTGTAGGCATGACAGGGCAGTGACTTCATGAGGGAGGCATTCTGACCCATCCATTGCCTCCCCTAAGACCGTGGGAATCTTTAGTCCCAACTCTGTTACATCACGGAGGGAAGGTTATCAGAAATGAATAAAAGGAAAGTAACAATATCTTTGAACAAAGGGAAATTTCTCACACAAATACATCACACGTTACACCTTATCTCCATTCTAATAAATGTATACTTTATCCCTGGAAACTGGGCTCCTTTATTTAGCAGGAATTACAAAAAATAATAGTGAGTTTTCACAGTTCGCTAATTCACTGATTTTTTTTTCTTTTTTTTTAAATACTTGCATATCAGCAACATTTTTTTAATGTTTATTATTTTTGAGAGAGAGAGACAGAGACAGAGAGTGAGCAGAGGAGGGGCAGAGAGAGAGGGAGACACAGAATCCAAAGCAGGCTCCAGGCTCTGTGCCGATGCAGGGCTTGAACTCACAAACTGTGAGATCATGACCTGAGCTGAAGTGGGACGCTTAACTGACTGAGCCACCCAGGCGCCCCTCACTGAATTTTCTACGAGGAAAAAGTTACTAATCGTATGTCCGTGGGGGCTTCAAGTCTATATAGAGGCATTTAACCAAGCATTTCCTCAGTTAAATAAGAAATCTGTAATAGTTCGCTTGGGCTGCCATCACACATTGGAGGCCCAACCAACAGAAATTTAATTGATCGCAGTTCCGGGAGCCTAGCAGTTGGAGATCAAAGTATTAGTAGGGCTGGTTCTTTCCGGGGGCCATGAGGGATGCTCCAAGATATTCCTTTTTGTAGATGGCTGCCTTCTCCATGCGTCTTCACTTGGTTTTCCCTATGAATGTAGGTGAGGTTTCTTTCTACTGCTTTTCTGTCTCTGCCCCTCGGGACTACATTTGTTCTACCCAGGGATGAGGTGTTCCTCTTTTTGCTCCCATCAAACTGCCACCTACAAAAGGGGGATATGTGGAGTTCCTCAGTGGAAGGGATATCCCACAACCCAAAGGGCAGGAACTCTTGTTCCACACCAGATCTCTGTTCTCCCAAATCTCCTGGAAGCTTGTTCCATTAACTCTCCTCAACTCTCTTCCTTTAATGATTTTATATATTTTTCAATTGAAAATATATTAGATTTTCTAATCCTACATCACAATTAATCTCTTATTGCTCTCCATTTTCCCCCTAGGTTATGTAAGTATATGTGTCTATCTAACAGTTGCCTACGCTTTACCCCATTCTCAACTCCTATGCTCTCCTCAAACCGCTTTCTCTCCACTATGCTTCCAAAACTCTTATCCACAGAATGTAGTTTTTAGAGAAATTCAAGATTAACAGGGTAATTGAGTAGGAAAGAACACAGATCTCCCATGGATTCCCTCTTCCACTGGCCTCAGTTTCCTCTATTATTAATATCTTGCATCATTGGTACGGTACATTTGTTATAACTGGTGAGCCAATATGGATGTGTTATTATTAATGTATCAATACCAGAGTTTGCCATCAGGGTTCATTCTTCATGCTGTAAAGTTCTGTAGATTTTGCCAAGTGCATAATGTCATGTGTATAGCATCATAGAATCACACAGAAGAACTCCCCTGCCTTAAAAATACCCTGTGCTCCGCCTACTCATTCCCTCTCCCCTCCTCCTTACCCCTGGCAGTCATTAATCTCCCTTCAGTCTCCAGAGTTTGCTTTCCCAGAATGTCATATAGTCAGAATCATACAGTAGATAGCCTTCTCATACCCCTTTTTTCATTTAGCAATAGGTATTTAAGATTTCTCCATGTCTTCTCCAGGTTTAAGAACTCATTTATTTTTCTCATTGAATAGAATTCCATTGTGTGGACATACAACAGTTTGTTTATCCTTTCACCCTTGAAGGTTGCTTCCAATTTTTGGCAGTTGTGAGTAAAACCGCTATAATCATTGTTCTTGTTATGCAGGTTTCTGTCTGGACATAAGTTTCCCAACTCATTTGACCACATATCTAGGAGCGCAACTTCTGGGTTATATCGTAAGATTTTATTCAATTTTGTAAGAAACTGACAGGCTATCTCCTGAAGGGCTATTGCATTTTGTATTCCAACCAGCAATGAATGAGTGTTCTTGTCGGTTGGCTTTTGAATAAATAGTATCTATTGCTCATACAAATATTGTTATGCAGTGAGTTCATATATATTTATGTATATTGTCCCACCAAAAGCTTTTACTCCACGTGTGCTGACATAAAAGGAGAAACCACTGTGATGGCACGAGTTACAGACAGTTGTAGAAGAATTTGGGTACAGAATGTGGCACTTAAGCTGGCATTAGGAAACTTGAAATTTCACAACTTTGGATTTAAATAGCTCTCTCTGAGCCTAGAAAACAGAGATTGACCTCTCAATCTTGACACACATCTTAATTTCCTCCCCCAATGTTCTTGAACATTTCCTGGAATAAAATTAGTTACAATAACCAATGTGACAACGTTATTCTCTCTCTCTGTCTCTCCCTTAGGATAGCATAGAGAGGAATGGGGATACCATTTTCAAAGGTAAAACAGAATTGTGAAACATTAAGTCACGGATTTTAGCATGATCCTGCTGGTGGAACTGTCAGAACTGACTCACCAAATCATTCACTGACTTTTCCCAAGTCACACAGTAATAGATACTAAGCCACCACTAAATGTGAGTTTCTGTCTTTTCTAAGATTTCTCAACTGCAAAAGAAAATGTACAGAGGCACAGAGATAGGACCTTAGCTCAAGAATGTTAGCTGGTTTTGGTTGGTGGACCTTGGAATTGTAACACTAAAATGGAAAAAAAATATACCATTCGTTTAAGTTATGAATAAAATTAATCTTTATCTCTAAACTCATCCCGGGAGAATAGCGATGAGTCCAATATAAATGAGTTCACAGTGCTTTTTTTTTTTTTTTTTGTTAATCCTTAGGTCATACCAGAATACACAGTTTCAGAAAATCTACTGAAATGGGAAATGGTACCACCTTGTTCTTTTTCCTAATGATCTCAACTGCTGATGACCAACTCAGTAGTGGGGACCTGTCTTAAGGCCCCGAGACCACGGCAACTGGTGCTGACTTCTTCCGTGTCTTATGAAGTCAACCCCTTCTGTGGCCATTCAAACACAAGGCTACTTGAGAAGATTCAAGTTGACTATATGCTTTAGAGAGTCAAAGCCCTTGTTTCTCTCATGACTAAGAATTTTGCAATTACTCCTTTAGATCAGACCAATTATCTTGTGCATATGATGTGTGTGTGTGTGTGTGTGTGTGTGTGTGTGTGTGTAAGTAAATTTATTTAAAATTCAGTATTAAAAAGTTTGGGGCACCTGGGTGGCTCAGTCAGTTAAGCACCTGACTCTTGGTTTTGATTCAGGTCATGATCTCAGGGTTCCTGAGTTCAAGCCCTGCATCAGGATCTGTGCTGACAATGTGGAGCCTGCTTGGGATTCTCTCTCTCTCTCTCTGCCCTTACCCTGCTCGCTCGCTCTCTCTCTCTCTCTCTCTCTCTCTCTTTCTTTCTCTCAAAATAAATACATAAACTTAAAAAATATTAAAAAATTTAAATTGATAAGTTTTGTCTGTTTATGAACATCAGATAAAGAATGAAGAAAATGTAAATAAACCACTCCAACTTACCTTTCCCTTTTCCTGGTGAGATGGGACAAAATGAGTCAAAAACCTGACCTGGCAGTCTGAAGAAGAGAATAGCCAATAAGCAACATATATGTAAAAAAGGTGCTCAATTTCATCAGTCACTGGAGAAAGGTAAATTAAAACTCTAAGGTAACGCTACTTCACAACATCAGAATCGCTAAAATGAAAAAAGGCAATACTGAATATTGACAAGGCTAAAGAATGACCGATTTCTCCTGTGCTGCCTCGGAGCGTAACTTGGCACAACTCTGGAAAATTATGTGGCAGGACTGACTTAGCTTGAATGTATTCACAGCCCATGAAACTAGAAGAGGTATCAGAAGATACATATAAAGTACTTACAGCCACATGGTTTGGAACAGCCCCAAATCAGAAACATTTCCCCGCGTCGGGCTCTGGGCTGATGGCTCAGAGCCTGGAGCCTGTTTCCGATTCTGTGTCTCCCTCTCTCTCTGCCCCTCCCCCGTTCATGCTCTGTCTCTCTCTGTCCCAAAAATAAATGAACGTTGAAAAAAAAAATTTAAGATATAATTGTATTCTCTAGATTATGTAACTGGAAAGCCACAATATTTCCTACTTTTCTTGGGTGGATTTACTTTACCACTCATCTTCAGTATTTTTCAAACTTCTTTTAAAATTTATTTTTGAGAGACAGAGAGAGAGGAAGAGAGAGCCCATGCACACACATGAGCAGGAGAAGGGCAGAGAGGGTGGGAGACACAGGATCTGAAATGGGCTCTGCACCGACAGCAGAGAGCCCCATAAGGGGCTCGAGCTCACAAACCCTAAGATCATGACCTGAGCAGAAGTCTGATGATGAACCGACTGAGCCACCCAGGCGCCCCCTTTTTTTATTTTCAAACTTTTTAAATTAATTTTTTAATGTTTATTTATTATTGAGAGAGAGAGACAGAGAGACAGAGTGTGTGTGTGGGTGGGGGGAGAGGCAGAGAGTGAGGGAGACACAGAATCTGAAGCAGGCTCCAGGCTCTGAGCTGTCAACACAGAGCCCAACATGGGGCTTGAACTCATGAACCCCAAGATCATGAACTGAGCCAAATTCCAATGCCAACCAACTGAGCTACCCAGGCACCCCTATTTTCAAACTTTTTAAAACGTAACACTTAGTTGGAATAAATTTATATATTTATACCATGTACTCATAAATATATATACATATAGCAACATAAGCCAATATTTCATAAAATATTTACTTCATAATATGTGAAACACTTGGGAGGGTTTCCATGATCTTCCTTTTCATTCTATTCTCTTTTCTAATTTTTAAAAATGTTGGTCAGTACATAGTACATTGACTTCATACTCTACTAAAGATTGAAACACAGTGCTACATATGTGTCTGGATTTTCAAAACCCACAATGTTATCTTGCTGGGACCTGACTTCATGAGAAACTTCTATTTTCTTTCCAAAGTCCATGGGGATAAGGAAATTCCAATCTCAGGAATTCCAAACCTGGTTTACTTTTTAGGGGGGACAGGGTGATTCTTTGCATTTTTTTTCTTATTGAATCCATATCAAGAAAGCAAGATAACTTGTCAAAATGTTAACCCATCAATAGTGAAAATATTAAACTTGCGTAGCGTAGAGGAAGAAAGTTCAAGAAACAAACCACAAAATCATTAGGTATCAGGTGAAGTCAATATTTTCTTAGTAGACATGTCACAAAAATGCAACTGATGCATTTTTGGAAAGAAGTGCAACATCTTACAAGACTCTGTCTCCTCACTCTAAGATGTTAGAGGTGATGGGAATACAGGCTACATAGAAGAGTTGACTGATTTTATACTCTAGCTTTACAAAAATAGGCCCTGTACAAAAAGTAGAACTGAAAGCGTAATAAGAAATTATTTGGTTATTATTTTGCCTGTGTTATCACAGAGGACTCTTTCTGATTTAAAAATACAGGAGACACTGTCGGGGCTCCTGGGTGGCTCAGTGGGTTAAGTGTCCGACTTCAGCTCAGGTCATGATCTGACAATTCATGAGTTCGAGCCCCACATTGAGCCCTGCACGGACAGCTCAGAGCCTGCAGCCTGCTTTGGATTCTATGCCTCCCTCTCTCTTTGCCCCCCGGCTCATGCTCTGTCTCTGTCTCTCAAAATCATCATCCCAGTAAGTTAGTGTGTGTGTGTGTGTGTGTGTGTGTGTGTGTGCATGCACATGATAATTATTTGACTATTGACATATCTGGAGGTAAAGGGAAAACCATTTGGATCACTATTTCTCAAAATGCTTTAACCTGTGAACACATTTTCAATACTGACTAAAGCGATGTTTCCCATGGGTTGTGGATAGTGGATGTGAGGAAGGTGAGTGGAGATTGGGGGATCTTAGTGAAATGCTGTTCCTTTTTTTAAATTTTTTTAAATATTTATTTTTGAGAGAGAGACAGAGAGAGAGAGAACGTGAGCATGGAAGGGGCAGAGAGAGAGGGAGACACAGAATCTGAAGCAGGCTCCAGGCTCTGGGCTGTCAGCACAGAGCCTGATATGGGGCTCGAACCCACAAGCTGAGTTCATGAGCTGAGCTGAAGTTGGACGTTTAGCCAGCTGAGCCACCCAGGCGCCCCTGAAATGCTGTTCTTGATGATTCTGAATATATCTCTTTCTCTATACGAAACAAAATGCTGAAGACAGAGCCTAACAGAAAGGGGTGGCAGGAAACCCCTTACTAAATCAGGTCTTTTGCTGGAGTCTTAGGTGCATACTTCTGCTCTGTTACGTTGTGTCAATGCTTTGCTTCCTTTTGGCTATCAGGTCCACACTAAAGGAGCAGAAATAATGATGCTGCGAAAATGTAACACACAGCGGTTGCTTTTAACTATCGTTTCTCTCTCTCTCTTCTCTCTCTCTCTCTCTCTCTCTCTCCCTCTCTCTCTTTTTTTTCCTCTTCCTTTATTTTCTGTTCTCTCTCTGTAAAGTAACTGGAGCTGATGACTCATCATCTTCCTGAAGCACCAAGAGGGGTGAGTCATGTCTCAGGGGCTGCCGTCCTGGGGTTTCAAGAACAGGAAATACTTAACCCCTGATTATCCCTTAGCTGTTAAATGGTAACATATGTTATGCTTTATTTTATTTCCACAAATCTGCTTGATTTGCGTGGGGGGAAACGTTTCCAACCCATCATTCGCATCAGTGTTCTTATATGACTAGTGACTTTCTTTACTTTTCATATTTGGGAGTTTCACTTGCTTTTAGAGTTCCGGCTAAAAAAAAAATTGTTCTTGTAACTTTTTTTTCTTAATTCTTCCACAAGAATTTGGAAAGAATATTGTTGCTATTATAGATTTGCCAGTGCCTTACAAATCCAAGTATATAAAGTAATTCCTCTGGATTTATGCTACTGGTTACCACAAAAAACAAAAGAAAATAAACCTATATGTTTCTTTTACGGTTATATGTTATAAAAGGCACACGGGCTTTTTTCTTCATTTCACAAGGGTGTCACTGTGCAGAAATGTTCCATCATTTCCATTACCAAAGTTAGTAATACAAACACAAATATAAAACCAAATTTTGTTAATTATCTTTTCTCTTCACACCTGACAAAATAAATGTAATATTAGAAAGCTGGTCTGTATCTGTCAAAATGTAATGCAGTAATAGTAAACAATTAATTAGCAGCTAATTAGTTTGCTCAACACGTACTTACAGTACGTGCCAAATATATAGATTGGCATTTTCTCAAATATTTAGATTAGCTGATCATCCTACATCAGAATATGTTGACTTCACTGAAATTAGCATTGAGAATTCAGAATGTGTTATAAAATCTGACAATCTTAAGAAAGTATTTTCATTGATTTTTGTAAAGCTGGCATATATATGTCATTATATAGTATATGTCATTATATATAATATATTATTATATATAATATATTATTATATATAATAATATATTATTATGACATGTATAATATATATTATATTATATATTATACACATATTATATATAATGATACACATATATACATATACACATATACATATAATATACATATATATGTGTGTGTGTATATATATATGAATATATATATATTTATATAATGTTATGTATAATTACCTGAAATATTTCTGAGGAAAACAGGCAAAAAAACAAACCCTAAAATGCCCCATAAACTGTACCATACACCATGACAGAGTTTACAGCTCTGCATAGTTTAATGGAAATATCACATAGAATTTTGTAAAGTTTTGTGAAGAATAAAACTGAACCACCATTGAGGCTACCAGAACCAGTTTCTGTTCCTTGTGGCAAGCAGGAAATGTCTTGGGGCACCTGTTTTGTACTAGATGCTACTCTAGTAACCCTTTCACTGTATAGTTTGAGTGCCTTCCTTTAGTGTTCAACTATTCTAGAATGTCAAGGATCTATGCATATCTATCTGTACAACTGATTCTCTATAAAAGAAACACCGTAAATAGGCCTTCCTTGAATGCCAATACCTTTTTTTGAATGTCATAATGATCATATTTCTAGCATTAACTTCGTTTGTAATTTGGGGACAATCTGGAGCTTTACTTCTTTTCTATTTCTTACTTATATCCACCAGCCATATATAAACACAAGAAGTCTTTTATTTTAAGGAAAGAAAATTGCTGGTAAAATATAAAAATAAAAATTATTCAGCACTGCATGGTGTTAAAATTTACAATATATGTATGTGTGTATATATATACATATACACACATATATATATATACATATATATATACACACATATATATATATAATTTCTCAATTGTCACAAGAATTCTAGTGGGTAGGCAGCTTGGATAATATTATCCCTAATTTACAAAAGTAGACAAGTTCAGGGGCACCTGGGTGGCCCAGTCAGTTGAGCATCTGACTCTTGATTTCGGTTCAGGTCATGATCTCACAGTTTGCAGGATAGAGCCCCGTGTCGGGCTCTATACTGACAGTGCAGAGGCTGCTTGGGATTCTCTGTCTCCCTCCCTCCCTCCCTCCCTCTCTGCCCCCCCCCCCCCACTTGCATGTGTGTGTGTGCTTGCACACACAGTAAGTAAATAAATAAACTTAAAAAAATAAAGTAGACAAGTTCAGGGAAATTAAATATATCCCCAAGGTCACATAGTAACTAGTGGTGGAGCTAGGATTCAAACTAAAAGGGTTTTCTTAGGTTTATTTTGTTTTGAAGTGTATACATTTTCCTTTCACAGCCTGTTTTAAAAAAGGATGCCAATTATTAGTATCAGGATTGGGGTAGACAGTACTGCATCCTTGGAAATCGACTGCAGTCTACTTTCTCTGGAAAAAGCAGTGCAAGCTAAAGAGGAAAAAAAAAGTCTGTCTTTCCGTGTTTTTTTTTTTTTTTTTTCCTCTGTGCAGTCAGCTAAGAGTTGGTTCAGCTGGTAGTTTTGCAAGACTTGTTTCACTTTGTTTCTCGGCCGAGGCTGAGCCACGTACTTCAAACAAAGGGCAACCAATTACTAACTTCTGGTTGCTAGGTGTGGTCTCCTTTCAAATTCTATAAAATCAGAAGCACTAGGCTTCACTTCTAGTGTGAAACCTTCAGAGGAGAATCTCTCTCCAGTGCTTTGGAAGAAGGTGAAGAAAAAGGGTAAGTCTTAGTTTTCTTTTTAGTTAGCTTTGATTGTTCTGAAAACTTGTCCCATCGTGATGTTAATTGTTACTGCTTCTCCAGGATTTATGGCTAGCTGCATTTAGTATGTTTTGATAAATCTTTCTGTAAAATCACATTGGGTATTTATATGTCGGAAGTCACAAATTGTAATGTTTTCTTTTATATAGTTAAGAGTTTTACAAATATGGGCAGTTTGCTTAATACTGGCTTATTGCACTGTTGGTGAATTACCATAGAAGAAAAAGGGAAGAATGTGTTTTCCTCCTATGAGTTACACATTTCCAAGAGCTGTGTGTGTGTGTGTGTGTGTGTGTGTGTGTGTGTGTGTGTGTTACATGGAAATCATGATGGAGGGTGGATACTTGTAGGCGACCAGTACAGAACAGAAGTGCTGGAGGGGAGTTTCAGGAAACTGTTTCAAAATGGCAGGACTATTTCCTCTCCTCTCCTCTCCTCTCTCCTCTCCTCTCCTCTCCTCTCCTCTCCTCTCCTCTCCTCTTTTTCTTTCTTTCTTTCTTTCTTTCTTTCTTTCTTTCTTTCTTTCTTTCTTTCTTTCTCTCTTTCTCTTTTCTTCCTTTTCTTTCTTTCTTTCTTTCTTTCTTTCTTTCTTTCTTTCTTTCTAAGAATTAAATAGATTCAGACCTCATAGTGATAATTATGCCCTTTGTAATTTACACTGAAATTACGTTATGTTTATTTATGCAGTGTAAATAAGTAAGAGGATCTGCTGATTAATCATTTCATTTAAAGAGGGTGTGGCCACATCCTTATTCCTGGAGTCTCTGTGTCATAGACAGGTTTTTCAAGTGTGGATGTGAAAACCTAAGGGGAAGGAAAGTATTTTCTGGGTGGTGTCAGATAAGTTATTCCTGTAAATGCCAGCTGGGTCCTCTAAAAATTATTTTCCTTAGTAGCAAAAGCACCAAACAAATCCAAGGTAGACTTTTTACTGGTGTTGGATATATTTGCAAAAGTGAGAGAATTCGAATCATCATATATCCAGCTATCGTTTATTACAAGTGCTCTTTTGAGAATTTTTCTTAGTCCATTTTGAATGTTAAATTAAATGCCCTGACATCTAACTTTTAATGCTAGCTTGATTAAGAAGGAAGTGCTTTTTCTTGCCCTGTTTATATTTAAAATTCTGCATGAACTTTGAAAAAATAATATTCCCCTCTGCCCGCAGAAATGTATTTTGATAGCTAGAAGGGAAGGCGCATTGCAAACTGATTCAAATGCGGTAAAGCACTGGTTCCCTAATTCAGAAATGGCCTCCTCCCCAGAAGTTCTGTCAACACCCTGGCCCCCAGGCTCAACCACACAAGGCAGATAGCCAACCTTTGATGGATGTTGACAAAATAGTTAATAATAAAATTATGCAGCGTTTCGTGCTTATTAAATGCTTCCTCCACCCAAAGAGCTGCAAAAGTTGAGTTTTGTTTATGATGTTAGTTTGCTGAATCGGTTGTTCTTAATCTTCTCTAAACCCTGGAGCTGTTTTTAAAATCAGAGCTAAGCAGCTAAAACAGTGGACCTTGTATTTTTCAGCGATCAACCCAAAACAGTTTTTGGAGTAGATGAGTTCATCTTTCTTTAAAACAGGATAAATTTTTATCAGAAAGATCAGAACAGATACAATTTATATAATACCTTCCTTAATCATGCTAATTTTCCCCACCTCCATCCACTTGAGATGAAATTTAAGATAGGCACCTCAGAGCTATTATGCATTGTAGACACTATTTATTCCAACACTCGTATTTTTATAAATGAAGACCCCTGGAGAAGCTAAATGTTTTCTTGAGGCCATATAGTCAGTTAAAGGGAATCCAAATAGGGCTCAGAACTCTTCAGTTCTTATTTTATATCCTATAGCTATGAAGAAACGTTTGTGAAATGTATAGATATGTTTCCTAAATAATTAGCACTGATCCACTATTTTATTCATTCAATAATACTTATTAATAAGAGATTGGAGGTGCATGATGAATAGTAGATTAGCACTGCCCTCATGGAATGCTGCTGGGGCATATAGACGGGTACACAGAAAGTGATAATACAGAATGGTAGGGGCGAGTGTAAGGGGACAGGAGGACATCTTGGAAGAGGCACAGAACTTCACCCAGTTGAGTGTTGAACGCTTGAAAATTTTCTGGAGGATGTGAAGAGGTCTATGCTGAGTCCTTTTAGAAGCAACAGTCTGGCAAGGGAAGCAAATACGGAGGAAGAAACAACATTCCAAGCAAAGGAAACACCCTATCCAAAGGCCTAGAGGCAAAACATTCATGATAGTACCTTTCATAAAATGGTTCTTCCTGAATGAGTCATACCTTTGTATAGTCTAATTGGTTCCCTCACACCAGCAGGTAAGGGAAGGTCCCGTGAATATATATATTCAAGGGAAAAACTGAGCACAAGCCAAAGCATAGAAGAATAAACCCCCAAGTGCTAGGGTAAACCTTGCCACAGTCTCCATGGGTTCACTGGTAATGAAGCTGATTCTCGAGTGTGAGCTCTTAAAAATAACATTCCTGTCACTCACTGTCTTTTTGGTTGTAAGTGTAAAACAATTTGCAATACTTTGGAATCAGAAGGCATAGATTTATGTATGACTTGATGTTTGACAGCTTCTGTCTAGAAAACTGCCAGAAAATTACACTGTTTTTCCCAGGTAGAAAATAAGAATGAAGATGCTGTCCTATGCAAGAATTAGTTGCTGCTGGTATCTCTGGATAACTCTGATCATTCTAGGTTGTCACCAGGATGCATGAGAGACCATAAAAATCGGCTTCTTCTGTTTACAGATCTTGGAAGTAGCCTTTCATGAGGCCGACCGAGATAGAACTTGCAATTTAAAACAAGAAAGAAACACAAACTAACAAAAAACTTTTGTAATAATTTCAAACCTTCAGAAAAGTTTCAAGAATATGGCACAGAACTACCATATACTTTGTACGCAGATCCCACAATTGTTAGTATGTCACATTTCGCTTTATCCTCTTCCTCACTCCACCCTCTCTGTGTTTTTTTCTGTAACATTTGAGACAACACTACAGATACAATGGCCCTATGCCTCTAAATTACTTCTGTCTCTCTATATTAAAAAAAAAAAACAAGGACATAACTGTCGTGCAGTTTTTGAGAAATCAAGAAATTAACTTTGATACAAGCCTTAGTGTTTTCAGATTTTGAGCTGGCCCAATTACTAACGTACCATTTCTGGAATACCTTTATCTTATAGTGCTGTAAGCATGGATCCTGTATTCTGCCTAACATCTTGGGCATACTTTTTATGTGTGTTTACCCTCTGTAATTCCTTGCTGAATGAGATAAAGAGAGCTCTCTTATGACACATAAATATACACAAAAATGCTCATCTCTAGAAAGTTACACATTTATGCACAGATAAATGCGATTGGTAGGCAGTGCATGTTCACAAACAGATCATTCACTAGAAGAACTCTGAAATACTGTTAATTTCCATATAGGTCAACCTATGTAGAAATGGCCAATTTCATCTTCAAATTAGATGATGTTAAAGACTGAGATAATCTTGGATAATGTGAATCTTGGATAATCTTGGATAATGCTGGTTTCAGAGTACATTAGTACCCAGATTATATATATATATATATATATATAGAGAGAGAGAGAGAGAGAGAGAGAGAGAGAGAGGTGGGGGAGAGAGAGAAAGAGAGAGAGAGAGCACCAAGGTATGTTAATAAAATAATACATACCCTACAAATGTTGCAACTAAAAAAAAAAAGAAAAAAGAAAATCTTTTGCAGATTCATAGGGTAATTTATTTTTTTTAACTCTACAATTCTATTTTCTAGACCAAATTTTTTCTCTGCATAGTAATAATATCTGATATCTATATAACAAGTAACAGTCTATAAAAGATCCTTGTATGCATTATTTATCTAAAGTAAAGCAAGTGTTACCTTCAAATTATTGAATATGTTTTATCAAGGTACAAAATGCCGTTTTCATGCAGAGGGTAGTTACAGAAGAGACAGAATGGTTTAGCAATTCAGTTTGGCCAAAATGTTTTTGCTGTGGTATTTGTAAAGTATGTTGCAACTGTTAAAAATTTCTGCTAATACTTGCAGTCGACATTGAGCACTTAACTACTGGTACATGATAAAATATTTTCCCTTTAGGGCAATTTCTTACATCCTGCCAGTATCCCTGTGTCCTCAAGCTAAGAGCTAGTAGATATTATTTGGCTGGATTGAGATTCCATTTTCCTCAAATTGCTTTTCTGAGACAGTCTATTCAGGCTACTTTTCTTTTCCAGACCGTGCTTTTAGACCATCCAAATTATTTCATTTTTTAAAATTATTTTTTAAAAACATTTTTTATTTTTAAGAGAGAGAGACAGAGTGAGAGCAGGGGAGGGGCAAAGAGAGAGAGGGAGACACGGACTCCGAAGCAGGCTCTAGGCTCTGAGCTGTCAGCGCAGAGCTCGACACGGGGCTCAAACCCACGAACCATGAGATCATGACCCGAGCCGAAGTCAGAGGCTTAAACAACTGAGCCACCCAGGTGCCCCAAGACCATCCAAATTATTTCAGATTATAAGATCTAGGAACCCAGAAGATATGTTACAAAGGTGTCTCCTCTATAAACTCTGTTGTGTCAAATAAATTATTCAGCCCCCTTATTTGTGTTGTTTGGTGTTATGTGAAGAAATCAATGCATTATGTGAGCATTTTTTGAGAAGTGAAAAAAAAATGAAGCACAGTGAAGTTTTCATAAAATTTGTGTTGAAGTTCTGGGGTTCATTTTTAAAATTATGTTTGACAATATCCATAGTCTCTGGTCTATTTTGAGGGTTTTTTTTTTCCAATTGAAAAGAGTGGAAATACTGGAATACATATTTCACTGATGGAAAAGTACTGTGCTAAGTGACCAATCATATCACTCATTTTGAGGATTCTACTTTACGAAGGGCATGGCTGAGATTATAAAAATGGAAATTTCAAATACCTGAAATCTTGCCAGAAATTACTAGAAGTTCTGGATGTGCCAATGACATCATTGGAAAATGAACCTGCTTGTGCCAACAGCAATGGCCTCAGATTATGACTGTAACAGGAAGTAAAACCTTGTGCAGAATTGTACATCATGACTTTACCTCAGGGAATAACTTTAAATCTATCAGTTGCTGGAGGGGGAAGAGGTTATTTTAAACGGATGCACAAAATATTGGTTCTTCTCACTGATGACAGAACAGTAATGTGAACAATCCCCATGATAATTAAGTGGAGATAGTTTCTGCTTTGGATATGGTTTCTCTCACATATTTAATCTCATTACTTGAAACTGAGGTTATTTTTCAGCAGGTATGGATGAAAGATTTCGTCTGAACATGCTGTTAAGGAGTCAGGTTATGGGTTTTACTTCTCACGATTCATTTAGCTTCTGATGAAGAATTTCAAACTACTGAGATTTCCCTTCCAAACTCCTTCAGATGTATTCATGGGCGTAGTCTCCAGAGGGATAAACAAAGCGGTATGGAGAGATATGTCCACCTTGCTCACGAACGAGCCCCTCGAAACACATCCCCAGCCCGAAAGGATCACTGAGAGCTTCTTTTGTGGACAAAACAGGGAACACACGAGTTTTTCAACATGCTTCAGGTTTTAAAGATATACGTGGTTGATTAAATAAAAATACTGCAGAACCATGGTAGCAATTAACAAAATTTCAAGACAGAGTTTGTGGAAAGGGGACATCTATGTTGCAGTATCACCCTGATGCTTCGTATGAGAACCTCTTATAAAATCTGGGTTTTTTGTGTGTGGGATGGAAAACCATGAAGGACTAATATTTAGGACAGCTCAGCTAGGAAGAAATGTGAGGGTGGCAATTGCTTCAAATGCTGAAATAATTTTATACCAAGGAATGGAAAAGGAAACAATTATTTGAGGGGGAAAGGCCACCTGACTATCTCTTTATCAAGCTCCTTTAGCGTTTTGAGCCTGAATCCACTCCGGCAGATTGTCACAGATTGTTTTACCTTATAAATGTAAATAGAACATTATACTTTTTCTCCAGCCATTACTTTTCTTTAGGCCCTCACCAATCCTACCCAGATTCTCTAAAGGCCTATTAAATGGTCTCCAATCTTTCATCTTGCCCCTCTCTTAGCCATTCTCTATGATCTAGGATGAGTGATCTTTCTGAAATATAAATGGAATCGTACTGCTCTTTCTAGAAATCCATTCATCTTTTCCCAAAGCGTTGGAGATAATTTAAACCTCTTTGGATTGGGCTTCTGCCAACATTTCTTGCTTTAGTAGCGTCCCAAATATGACAGCCTTCTCTCTGTTGTGTTCTCTTTAACTTTTCTGCGAGGTTAACCTTGACGCATTCCAAGAGAGGCTCAGATCAGCCAGCATTTAGCTTTTGTGTTTTCCCACAGGAAGCATGCACTAGCTTGAAGCTCTCTGAGGAAAGCATGATGTTTGAATATTTTCTGGACCTTCAGTGCTTGGCATATGGTAGATGGTCTATAAATTTAGAGCAATGAAGTAAATCACCAACCCCACTTGTAGAATCATCTGGCCCCTAAAGGTTAGGACTGAATATGCCAAGAAAGAACCAAGTTTCTGAATGGTGGGTGAGGCTCGGTGTTTCTGTTCAAGGGTCAGACTCTCCTTTTAAAGAGCTTACATCTAGCATTTCATTATGCTCCTAAATGTAATCCTTAAGTAAGGTCAAGACTACTCTATGTCTTATGTATGTAAGAGAGTAGAATGGCATATATGTGCTGTAGGTTTTTGTTTGGTAAAAGCATCTACCTGTTTTCTTTCCAGATACTTCTTTGAAAATGGCAATGGTATCAGAATTCCTCAAACAGGCCTGGTTTATTGAAAATGAAGAGCAGGAATACGTTGTAAGTCAAGTGACAATCAAATAACTTAGTTAAGATTAGAAGAGAAGCTAGTATGAAGGAGTGGACGTTATTCTATGTCTGTCTCATCCACAGAAAACTGTGAAAAGCTCCAAAGGCGGTCCTGGGTCAGCAGTGAGCCCCTATCCTAGCTTCAACCCATCCTCGGATGTTGCCGCCTTGCATAAAGCGATAACAGTCAAAGGTAATCATGTCTCCCCATAACCGCCCCTCCTGGACATTTCAGAATGGCCACTAGAATGGCTATTGAAAACCGGCCATGCACAGTGGGAAAGGTCTGTTTCATTTTGAAGATAAAAAAAAAAAAGATTTCTTCGTCAAAAGAACTTAGGAATTTTCAGCACTTGGGAAATTTGGGTCAAATCAGTAGAATCTCTGTTGCTACGACTGATATTTTTACCAGCTCATTTCCAGCAGAAACTCAATGCTGGAATCAACACCTCTCCTCACATCTAGGGTTTAAATCAGGACCAAGCACTGCAGCTATGAGGGTCGGGAACAGTTTCTCTTTCTTTCTCCTTCAGATGGAGGGAGTGACATCTGAAACGCTTCCCTTTAATGCTGCCTTTATATCTTAGGCTGGTATAATTTCCATTTCTTAGTTTTCTAGAACTTCATTTGGGCCATCTTGGTAATTAATTATTTTATGTCAGTTATTGATGATGAAGAAAATTGATTTTAAAAGCCTAGTGGTCTTTTATTTCCAGGTGTGGATGAAGCAACCATCATTGACATTCTGACTAAGAGAAACAATGCGCAACGTCAGCAGATCAAAGCAGCGTATCTCCAGGAGAAAGGAAAGGTAGGTCGAGTGGTACATTTAGATATTTAATTTCAGTTACGTTTAGGTATAAACATGGATTTTGAAGCACAATGCACCTATTTTTTTTTTCAGTCTCCAACACTATTTTCCCCTTACAACTAAGACGAGGATGACAGTATTTCCTTGCCTGGTTGCAGTGTAATCAATTCTAGCAAATTTTCTGGTTTCAGACATGAGTCGTCTTGGTGCTTTGCAGATGACTTTTATATTGAAGACCAGTCTTTAATTTGAATATAACGAATATCGAGAGTACTCTTGGCAGTAAGGAATATGTTCTGATTGATATGTGTCTTCTGTTAAATTTTAAATTGAGTGATTAAATGTCTGAATGTAAAGTTTATACATATAATTCTACTTTAAAAGTAAGCTTTGTATTCTCTATACCAATAATGGGTCATATTTTTAAGGAGTCCAGTTAGAAAATGATATAATACCAGTGCTTGATTGTAATGCTTATTTGAGCAGTGAAAACCTCAAAGGCTGGAAAATTATTAGTACATTATTTTTGAAGTATTCTTACTACTGTTTCTGTTAAAACATCAAGAGAATACTTAAGTCCTTTATGAGTTCTCAGTGTAAGGCACCTGGGTGGCTCAGTCAGTTGAGCATCTGACTCTTGATTTCGGCTCAGGTCATGATCTCACTATCGTGAGACTGAGTCCTGCAGGGGGCTCCATGCTGAGTGTGTAGCCTGCTTGAAATTCTCTCTCTCTCTCTCTCTCTCTCTCTCTCTCTCTCTGTCTCCCTCTGCCCCTCCCCTGATTGCACTGTCTCTAAAAGAAAAAGAAAGTTATCAATGAATTCAGCGAATTTCATTGTAATCACTCTAGATCTAAAAAATGAAGGTAACATTCTAAATGTCATATTTTGTACCTGAATGAAAGGAGCTCTAAAAGGTGGCTGGATTTAGCAATCGGCAGTAAGATTACCTAACAGTCAGGTAACCCCACAATGTGCTACTACCCAGCATCAGCATTTACTTATTAGAGGCCCTGATTCTAATCTCTTGCTTATAGCCCCTGGATGAAGCTCTGAAGAAAGCCCTTTCTGGTCACCTCGAGGAAGTTGTTTTGGCTCTGTTAAAGACTCCAGCCCAGTTTGATGCTGAAGAGCTTCGTGCTGCCATGAAGGTAAATGGCCTTATTTAACCAAAACTCCTTTCAAGAGATTGTATAGACCAAGTCCACTTACATGTCTTCTTATATCTTCAACATCCAGTACAGGGCATGCCCATCAGTGAGAATAAAATGAATGAATGAGTAGATAAATAAATGAATGAATGTTGGAGTTAGCAGCTGTATTACGTCCAGTCTTTTCATGATGTCACTGCAGTGAATCATACGCCTCACTTTTCACACCTTTGTGCAAAACACTGGCTTTAAATCCATTTTGTTTTTAGAGCAATATAATAGCGTTTGTTGTAATCGTTAAATATTGTGGATATTTACTACATACCGTGGGAAAGTTACTAACTGCCAGATTCAAACGAATTTTGGGACACAAAAGCTAGCAGATGCTCTTGAATAAGATTTTCCTCCATTTCTTGTTTAATCCAGGGCCTTGGGACTGATGAAGATACTCTGGATGAGATTTTGGTATCAAGAACTAACAAAGAAATCAGAGAGATCAACAGAGTCTATAGAGAAGGTATGTTTTAATGCCCAACGGTCCAAATCGCCTCTCGGAAACTAAATGTGGTATGTGTTTCTCAAAGCTGAATGTGGATATTAATAATGGGGCTTTGGAAATTCTACATATTATAATTTTTCTCCATTGTTTGGCATGTGTCAATGCATGCACACGTTGTTACCAGACAGCACTCGAGTTGCCAGGGTGCTGATGAGGGAGACAGCATCCCACCCCTCATCAACGTTGCACTTTAATAGAAAATGTCCTTCTAGCACAAATGGCCACATGTTACTGTAATGGAAAACTCAATTTATCAGCGCTGAATTTAAAGAATTTCCTAAAAACATTCCTATTTTTCTGAGATTTATGTCCAAAAAATGTCCCATTGTTTTTTATTTTGAAAAGATAACAAGAACAGAAATTTCCAAACAAAATATTCTCCATTTGCCCTTGAAAATGTAGAGTCCAGGGATGCCTGGGTGGCTCAGTCGGTTGAGCGTCCAACTTCGGCTCAGGTCATGACCTCACAGCTTGTGGGTTCGAGCCCCACGTGGGGCTCTGTGCTGACAGCTCGGAGCCTGGAGCCTGTTTCAGATTCTGTGCCTCCCTCTCTCTCTGCCCCAACCCACTCGCATTCTGTCTCTGTCTCTCTCAAAAATAAAATAAACATTAAAACAATTAAAAAAAAAGAGAATGTAGAGTCTAGTACTTACAATCCTCTGATGGAAACTTTACCTTTACCATTATGAACTTTAGTCATTATGAACATAAATGACTCACTTACTCTTTACGTTTTTTTGTAACTTACTTTTTATCTGTAGTTATAACCATGGGGATGAATGACCAGCCATGGATCATTTTATCTATTCAGTGACACATCTCACTTAAAAGATACGCTCAACACTGTAAACAGGGTCGCTATCACCGGGTCCTGGTCAGTGTTGGGAATTTTATTAATTTCTATTTCTAGTTTCCCAAGCCTTCAACGTTTGTTTTCCCATCCTAATATGCGGCACCATACAGGATCTTTCTGCTTGGTTTTCATACCAAGCACAGGGAATACAATAGCCCTTGCACATGGCAATTTAATAAAGGTATCACAATAAGGAAGGTTTTAACCTCATTTTCTGCGATTCTTATCTCATTATCAGTATTTCTCTTAGATCCATTTATCAGTGATGATAATCAAGAAAGGCATTATTATCAGTTCGTTTTTGCTTGATAAAACATAGTTTACAAAGGTATATATCCATATTTCTCTATTATATACCAAATATAGTGTAATGATGGCTTATTTAACTGCCCTGTCCTCTATCAATTATAAATTCAGTTAATTTTTGTGTACTAGAGCATTATTTTTGCCTAGTTAATTAAGGGATTTTCTACATTTTAAATCTATATCTATATACATAATCAATCTATCTCTATATATATTTACACATGTATGCAAAACTAAATCACATATAAGATATAACATTTTAAAATAAATACATAATCTGTGTTCAAGGAAGTACCTCTAGCTTATGGTTTTAAATACATATTCTAATTCATCCCATTGCTTAAATTTTGGCATATTTTGTTTCAAAATTGATTTTTAATCATGTATACCTACGCAATTTATTCTTGCTAGCAAAAGTTTTATGACCGTAGGGTTTCATTCACAGTATTATCTAAATTGCTTTCATTGCCCTATGGAAATAGCTTTGATGATCTAAGATTTTACTCGCTCTGATTACTCTGTTTTTATTTAAAAAATGATAATATTTGAGATACGTTCCATAAGTCATTGAACATTTGACACTGCAAATTGTAAGCCAGCACAGAGACGTCAGATATTACTACCACCATTATTTGTCACTAGTTTACTGCAAAATACACTTTTCTTATTTCTCAGAACTGAAGAGAGATCTGGCTAAAGATATCACCTCAGACACATCTGGAGATTATCGGAATGCTTTGCTTTCTCTTGCTAAGGTATACTTCAACTAGTTCAGAAAATACCTCCTCCTTTATGAGGAGTCAAGTCTTAGATTTCCTCTCTCTCTCTCTCTCGAAATAAGCAATTGACTCTCTATTTCTCAAAAAGTGTTATGTACCTGATGTTAAGAGAATTAAGTAAATCATGAGATTACATGCTAGAAAACAACTTACCAGAGGGCACCCGGGGGGCTCAGTCGGTTGGGTGGCTGGCTTCAGCTCAGGTCATGGTCTCGCGGTCGGTGTGAGTTCGAGCCCCACATCGGGCTCTGTGCTGACAGCTTGGAGCCTAGAGCTTGCTTCCCATTCTGTGTCTCCCTCACTCTCTGCCCCTCCCCTGCTTGCTCTCTCTCTCTCTCTCTCTCTCTCTCTCTCTCAAAAATAATAAACACTTAAAAAAGTTTAAAAAAAGAAATAAAATAAAACAACTTACCAGAGAATGGGGATTTTTTTCAGGGTGACCGATCTGAGGATTTTGGCTTGAATGACGACTTGGCTGATACGGACGCCAGGGTAAGCAAGTGCTCACAAATACTTCTGGAGTCGACCTTCCTATGTCAGATAGGTCTTGCGTTAGGTGGGGTTACCACCTGATGCCTCTACGTGAAAGCAAACTTGAGATCCTCCTAGAGGCCAGTCACCCCTAATGTTCATTCCCTGAGTGATGCACACCCATTTGCACTTGAACAGAGTGAAACACGTGATCTTTATGTTCTTAATAGATTTCATTTCTCACAAAGTGGGAGGGGATTGAAAGAAATTGATTTGTCATTCTTAAGAATTTTTTTGTTGAGAAAACCCTGAATTTTTTCTTATCATATCTAAGAAAGGGAAAAATAATTTTTAAGTGGAAAGGGTAAGCACATTGAACCGTCTTTTAACAGTGAACAGTGCAATGAGTTCATACATATAGATGTATGTTTATGTTGTAAAACCACTATAGTAATGATTATAGTTATAAAAATTATAACATTTATATATGTTCAAGTATATTGACATATAATTTCAGTGAGATTGCTGGTTATTTATACACCAATCCATTGGCAACATTAGAGAAACTGTGCCATTTTAGGGCCTGGAATTTTTGTTAAATACAAAAAAAAAGACAACTATTATTTGCATATGCTTTCCCTATGGGATAATATTATGTCTGTAAATTCATTACGGTGAGTTAATAGGATAGAAACTTATCTGTCCATACTCACTCCCTTCACAATACTGGTACATAATCTTGCACATAAAAGGCACTCATTAACTTTTGGTTGAATAAATGCATACATATCAGATGTTTGTTTGAAAAGTCAAAATAACTTACATCCACCAGAAGTTCGACCATTTTAATAGAAATCACGCAAGCGTATCAAAAAACAAAAGTTAGCATTTGAATGACTGCCTATAATAAAAAATGATTCTTATTTGCTTGTGACATTTCTGAATTTGCTTTCCGTTTTAAGACTATCAGGGCTCTTGGATGTATATTTATGGCAGCTACCTGGATTAATAGTGGCCCAGGAGGATGATGGCAATTAACATTTCTTTTTTTTTTTTTTAAATTTTTATTTTTTTTATTTTTTTTATTTTTTTTATTTTTTTTTTACGTTTATTTATTTTTGAGACAGAGAGACACAGAGCATGAACGGGGGAGGGGCAGAGAGAGAGGGAGACACAGAATTGGAAGCAGGCTCCAGGCTCTGAGCCATCAGCCCAGAGCCCGACGCGGGGCTCGAACTCACGGACCACGAGATCGTGACCTGGCTGAAGTCGGACGCTTAACCGACTGCGCCACCCAGGCGCCCCGGCAATTAACATTTCAAAGTTAACAGAGCGTGCTTGTGACCGTACGACAAAGATTATCTTTTCCAGTTACAAAAGAGGAAAATCTGTACTTCACTAAGGTTAAATTGTTTATCTAAGATTACAGGGCAACTAAGTTCCAGAGTCAGAATTTGAATCCAGAAATCTTAATATCAAAATTCAAGTCTAGGTTATGTTTGAATTATTGATTTATTAGTACCATTTGCTGGTAGTTACTCTGAACGATCAACAGTAAAAAAAAAAAAACACCCTGTGTTTAGACAGTCCCTTGGAGTTGTCTTGATATAGAGCATAACCTGAAAGCAATTTAATTCAGCAAATACTTATTCTGCAAACACATCTTCAGTCTCTACTGTTTGCAAGGCACAAACATACCATGGAAGATACTTGACCAAATACGGTCCCTATCTTTACGGAACTTGCACTCTTAGCGTTGCTTACTGTGATTGAATTGGACACAAAGCAGCTGCCTAGAAAATCTTTGAGGAGATCTAACATTCTTGTGTGGGTATCAAGTCGGCAGATAGTCAAATGTTTATGTTTGTGTTTCTTGATAGGCTTTATATGAAGCAGGAGAAAGGAGAAAAGGGACAGATGTGAATGTGTTCATTACCATTCTCACCACCAGAGCATATCCCCATCTTCGCCAAGGTAAATGGGGGAAAAAAAAGGTTCCTGAAAATTACTTATGGAAGATTCAGGTTTTTTTGAGGACAAATAAAAGAACGGAAAGATAGAAGCCTTAATTAGTGTCCTTCCCATCCCAAGTGGATGTGGTGCTCCTGACCCCTTATTGCCATTTGCACATTTGCCCAAAGTTGAACGGCCACCATTTTATAGTACTTGAAACACACTTTGTGATTTTGGCCGGTAGAACATTATTTCATTATCTTAACTATTTCTACTCTCTCAAAGTATTTGGAATGGGTGTGACAAAATACACACATACGATAAGTGAAATTACAGTGAAGAAAAACATTACAAACTCAGGACTAAGTGAAGAAAAGGGCACAGAGGTCCCCCCCCCCACACACACACCACAAAGCAACAAGAGTTGGCCTTTGAGCACAAGATTTGACTCTGCACCTTCTCGCAGCCAACGCAAAGGGGAAGTCCTAATGATGATCGAAAGTTCATTATCTTATAATAGCACACTGATTTCTAATGATAAAAATAAGAGACATTTAGTACACAGATCTCTATAGAAGGGGAGATCCATTTGGTATGGCACTTGGCTCTGATGTACTAAGTATCACGGTTGTCAATCACACGCCAGCTCTAATAAATGTCAACACTTGCAAAGCTTTCCCAAAAATATACAGGAGCACCAAAATAGCCATGAGAGTTACATTCCTAGGAGAAGACGAAGTATCCAAAATATGCTCAGTTGAATAATTAGCTTTAAAATGTGTGTTTTGAAATTCAGTCAAGGAATGCTTTGAGTCGCCCTGCTTTTGCTAGTTTCCCCAAAATAGGATGCCTTGTACATCTCTTAGTTTAAACTTCATATTCAGTGTTTCAGAAGTACGCCAAGTACAGTAAGCACGACATGAACAAAGTTCTGGACCTGGAAATGAAAGGAGACATCGAGAAATGCCTCACAGCTATTGGTATGTGGTCCTGCAGTGGGGAGGGTTTTCTAACCTGAAATGGTCAATGCTGTCCCATAATTTAAAAAAAATAGCTGATATAATAAACTTATATTTCATATAGAGGCAACATGTAAGATAATGGCAATGAATGTTTAGCTAAAGGCATATAATGGCCTTAATAATAAAAGATATTATTCCTTTTATCAAAAAGATGGGCAGGCGGGAAATAACTTTCTGAGCATTTAGTGATGTACCAGGCAGGGCATACCTCTGAGGAAAGTCAGAGTGGTCAGTCATTAAGAGCATGAGATTGGGTTTAGATAAATGCAGATTCAAATCCTGGTCTGCCACTTGCTGATTGACTCATCTTAGTTATAGCCAGAGGGATTAATTCAGTAGGTCTGCAGAGACTTCTGAAAAGGCCTTCAGAAGAAAAAGGCTTTAAAGGTCTCCTGTGCTATCCTGATTACCTGGGAACGTATGTTCTAAAGCAGTGCTTCTCAAACCTTGACGCACTCATGAATCCCCCGAAAATCTTGTTGAGTGCAGATTCTGATTCAGTAGGTCTGTAGTGGGGCCCTGGGATTCTGCATTTCTACCAAGCTCCCAGGTGATGCCAATACCTTTGGTCTACAGATTCCACGTTGAGTGGCAAGGTAGAGAATATCACTCGTGGACGCATGTGTTAGTGTTTTATCAGGCAGTTGCCTTATGTTGCAAGCAAGCCCCATTTCACTTGAAAAAAATTCTTTTTATGACATGAGAAAAGTACTGACCGTGTGCCCACATGGCCTTTAACACCTACTGGTTTCCGCATTTCCAAGAAGAGTATACTCCGGATAGCATGAACCGGAGTTGGTACTGGATGGATTTAAGATACAGGAGGAGATAGGCGACATTGTTGGGGGAAAGATTACTCAGAACACCACCTAGGATACGGTTTCTTATAGGCCAAATATCCGTTACGAGGTGGGGGGGATGAGGAACAGAAGTGTAGAATAGAATCTTGCTGGTGAAACTGTATTCCTTATGTTTCCTTCATACGTGTCTTTCTTGTCATGTGGTAAATATGTCAACTTAAGTGTGCCTGTCTTGCAGTGAAGTGTGCCACAAGCAAACCGATGTTCTTTGCTGAGAAGCTTCATCATGCCATGAAGGTAACGTTGTGTGTATGTGCTTTGCTTAGGGGTAAAATTATTGTTTGTGGGGAGAACAACAGAAAACTTCATATCGTCTGCAAGCCATGCTTATTTTAATATCTCCCTCCTAAAAAGAATCATTGTTCCATCTAGTGCAAAAGGCAATACCCTTCCTTATTAGCATAAAATTCGGTCAGATTTGTTGTATTTTTTTACGGGTGAGGTAGTAAGGTGAGGTTGTCGGTAATTGGTGGCTCACTCGTGATTTGTACAAAACCTGAGTCAGCGGAGAAAGGTTACTTTTTCTTTTAAGATGTGATTTTAGTAACCTACTTCTGCTGAGGTTGTGGGTTTTACGGTTTCCTCCTTTCTATGTTTCACTTTCCTTTTTGTTTTTATTGTTATTCTGGCATCCGTGCCCTGGATTCATATTTCATTTTAAGATTTTAAAACGTCATTTTAAAATGACACAAGTGGAAGGTGTTATTAAGATACATTTGCAATAAATACCACTTCAGCCACTTCACTTGAACTTCATTCTCTAGCATGCATCGTCTTGTACAGGATGCCACCTGTATACATGTATTGTGAAAAGTCATCCTTCTTTTTTCCTTTGCGACTCCAAAATAGAGAAGTCCTCAGAGAGAGAGAGAGAGAGAGAGAGAGAGAGAGGGATCTAACTATTCAATTCATAGGAAAGAGTCCCTCTGAAATGATACACATTGTCCACTATGTGGTTCGCAATACAGTCCCAGACCTCGTGCCTGCTGCCATCTAAAGGGGATGGTTATCTAGCTGGGTGAGGATGAACACCTAGCACTGAATAAGAGCAGGAGAAATCAGTGTAGACTTGCCGTCTGATAAACTAAGACCTGATATTTGAATAGGGATTAGCCAGAGGACAGTGGTGGTGGAAGGAATGGAGGGATGAAGCAAGGTTGGTCCAGGAGGAGGACTCCGGATGACACTTTGAAGATGATAAATACAATGAGCGTGAGAGTACATAGTGGAAGAAGAGGTTGTGGGACTAGGCAGACATTGTGAACCCAGACAAAATGTTTGGTTTTCATCCTAAACGCAACCCAAAGACCACTGAGGGTTTTAAATAGATGAATTCGACCATCAGATTCGCAAATTAGAAGGTTCGTGTTATTTGTAATTTTGGGAGCGTTTGGACAAAAGAAAGACTGATGATGGAGGACCAATCAAGCGGTGGTAAAAGCTTACACCTGCTGAAGCAACAGTTGGATCCCTGTCATTTTATTTCTTACCTGTGTCAAGTGCATGAGTGTGTGTGTGTGTGTGTGTGTGTGTGTGTGTGTTTGGATGTGTGTTTTAATGAGTGAACAAAAGAGCTTCACGTTCAAACCCATATCCTGCTTTACTAAGAGTATGCTCTGACTATGACATTTACCATCATTTGTTTTAAACAGGGTGCTGGGACTCGTCATAAGGCACTGATCAGAATTATGGTCTCCCGTTCTGAAATCGACATGAATGATATCAAAGCATGCTATCAGAAGTTGTATGGTGTCTCCCTCTGCCAAGCCATCCTGGTATGTTGTGGTTTTCATAATGCTCCCTGCCTACCCCCCGCAAACGGCAGTCCTTTTTGCAACTTCTTCAAAGAGAAAAGCTGACTTACATGTTTGTAGATTGTATGCTTAAGATTAATTTGTTATTTTAGGATACACAATTTATTGAACTTTCCCTGGACTTGTGAATTCTATACTGAAAAACCACACACAATTTCCAGCAGTCGTGGAAACATTTAGTTTCCCATGTATAAATTTAGCAAACAAAACATTGTAGTAGAGAGATATAATGATGTATTTTGCAATGACTATTGATTAGAGATTAGAAACTTACTATTGTAAGTTTTTCCTTAATTTTGTTAATATAAAATGTATAACATGCAAGTTTAAATTTTAATTATAATGTTAAAAGTAAAAAAGAAACACAAGTCAAAGGTTTTAAACATCTTGAAAGATTGAAAGATAGTTGACAGTTTAAAGTTAAGTTGTCACTTACACTGGATAACTAAATCTACCAAGAAAAAGTGAGAAAATCACAGGTTTATCACTTTCTTTCTGGTGAGTGAGTCACATAGTCCTTCTTTACTGTGATACGAAATTATATTGTGTTAAGTTACCCAGTTCTGTGTGGTATTTCATTCTTGGGAAATAATGGCTCTAATATATAACATAGTCAATATATCTGAATCTTGAAAGCTATTGCTTTTTATACAATAATTGATTAACAAATATCAGTTATCTGCTATATTAATTATATGACTTAAGTAAATGATATTTTTATCAAAGATCCTAGAGTTCACATACTATGATATACGTTCTATAACTGTTAATCTACAAATATGTAATTCTTCTATGATTAAAAATATTTTACATTGATTGTGGTTTCAGGTAGCATTAAGTATACTCTATTTCTTCATCAACAGGATGAAACCAAGGGAGATTATGAAAAAATCCTGGTGGCTCTCTGCGGAGACTAACATTCCTTTGATGACCACAAGCTTCTTGATCAGAAGACTTTTTCATCATATCTTTTCATTCCATATCATGCACTTAAATAGTAAAGTTTTCTCAGCAGGATTATAGTCTAGCTAAATGCTTTTTGAAAAATATAGCCTATAAACCATTTTTATATCACAACTCCATATGATAGAGAGTAGCTTTTTTAAACTCTATTTATCCCAAACTACAAAACCTCATAAACAGGTTGTTCTCGTAACATTACCTGAGAAAGATGTTTGTGCAGCAGAAAATAAAGTGATTCTGCAAGACAGTTGTGTGTCATTGGTTCTTCTATTCTGATTCTGTGTGTGTGTGTGTGTGTGTGTGTGTGTGTGTGTGTAATGCAGTGGTTTTATTTGGTACCAAGGGAAAGGAGCTTGAATCCTAAATTATAATCATTTAATGAAATAGATTTTGCATATCAAACTTAAGAAAATAGTCAGAGTTGGAAAATGGGCTCCTTGCATTTTATCATCTGGGTACAGAAAATGGAGAGCATGTCTGTATAATAATGGATTTATTGCATCGGTATTGTAACAATTGAACATTCAGCTGTGTTTCACCAACCAGTGTGAAGATGAACCAGGAGCAGCAATTAAAATGTGTCTCTCTATTAAAATGCACATTGCATGTTGAGTTTTCAAAGTAACTGTCAAACTGTTTCCAGAGTGGCTGTACCATTTTACTTTTCCATAATGAACGTATGACCGTCTACTTTCTCCACAACCTTGCCAGCATTTGTTACTGTCACTATTTTGTATTTGGACAGTTTGTTTTTTATTGTTGAGTTTGAGAATTCTTTATATGCTCTGGATAGTAGTCCTTTGTCCAATATGCAGTTTGCAAATACTTCCTCTCAGTCTGCAGCTTGTATTTTTATCCTCTTACCAGGTCTCTCTCAGAACAAACACTTTAAATTTTAATGTGGTTCCATGTTTCAGTTTTTTCTTTTATCGATTGTGCATTTGGTATCACATCTACAGACTTTTTACTAACCCGAGTTCCTGAAAATTCCTCTTCTGTTTTTTCCTAAAGGAAGTTTTATAGTTTTCCATTTAACATTTAAATTTTGTGATCTGTTTTGAACAAATTTTTGTGTAAAGTGTGAAACTTAGGTCAAAGCTCTTTCTCTCTTTTTTTGTTTGCTTTTTTTTTTTTTTTTTTTTTGCTTGTGGATATCCAATGGCTCCCCCACCCCATTTGTTGAAAAGGCTATCTTTCGTCTATTGAATTGTTTTTGCACTTTTGTAAAAGAAATCAGTTATTTTCCTCTGAAAGTATTCATACCACATAGGTGGCAATCTAATCTAATCTAAACTAATCTATCTAATTTAATTTAATTTATGACCACCAAAAGAATCAAGTTGGGTATTTTAGTTTCTGACCATTCTAGCTGCATTCACCTGATTGCAGCTTTATTTGCCTTGACCTCTACCCTTCACTTTCTTCCACTTATATCTGGTCCCATGCATCCTATGGAACAGTCATGATGGCTTGAGTCCTGATATATCAGCCAAAGGAGGCTGGCAGAAATGCTTATTACAGTCTCTGGATTTTTTAGTTCTTTTGCTATTACATAAGATACCACCCTGGTGTGTTTCCTTGGGAAGGACAAGTACCTGAGTGGGAAATTAGAGGTGGAAAAGGACTATAGTCTCCTGCTCCATTAGTTTTTCCAGGGCCCCTTGGGTGACTCAGTTGGTTGAGCATCCGACTTTGGCTCATGTCATGATCTCACAGTCTGTGAGTTCAAGCCCCACGTCAAGCTCTGTGCTGACAGGTCAGAGCCTATAGCCTGCTTCAGATTCTGTGTCTCCCTCTCTCTCTCTGCCCCTCCCCTGCCCATGCTCTATCTCTCTTTGTATCAAACATAAATAAATGTTTAAAAAATTTTTTAAAGAAGAAATTACTTTTTCCATGTGGATGAGATATTCTTCTTGGTAAACTGTGGTATAGGGTAAGCCTTGGACAATATTATCCATAAAATGGTTAAATTCTAGGAAAAATCCCCATTCCCTCCATTTGCCTTTCTAACTCACACTAAGGTTTTAGCTCTGTGTCAAGACAACAGTTCTTCTAAAACATCTCCCTGGACACTCAAAATCTTGGTCAGGGCCCCCACCTCAGTGTTCCCTGAATACTGTATCACAATTGCCTGTTCAGTTGTTTTCCCTTCTCTAGGTTTTGTAAGGATACGGGCTATGTTTGTTGTATTCCGTTCTGTGTTTCTAGTACCCTACCTAGTCCCTAGAAGATAAAATACACTTACATTTTTAAATATGCAAATAAGTCAACAAACACATAAAACACGTAGCCAGCATTTTGCATTTGCCAAAAAACTGTCTATTACTCCTTTTGGCTGATGCATGAATTCTTGTACGCCTATGGTGATTTTGTTAACACACACAGACATACACAGAATTCTCATTGATTTGGGCATGGAGGAGTAGAAACTATAAATTACCAACGATAAATTTCTCAAACAAAATAGTGATAATAGTTTCAACAACATGCATAAACACAGGAACAATACAAAAGGGAGAATATTTAACAAATCCATCGAGGCTCAACACACATATGCTCTACATACTTCATCTGTGGCTAAATGTCTGCTAAGGTAGCTGCTTCTATATTAATTTTATTTACCTGCATTTTTTCTTTATCATTAAATAAGAATACCCATTGCAGTGACTCACCTCTGCTCTCTATCCTGTGTGGCACCTCAACGGACACCTCTGTCACCAGAATGCTGAGGTCAAGTGATTTGAGCATGACTCCTTTTTGCCTTTCTTTCTTCCTCTTTTGTTTTTGTTCCTACAGGCCTCACATGGAATGCACAGGGATAGTTTCTACGTATATATCAATTAATTTTGTGGTCCTCTGTAATTAACAGAAAAAGATGAGTAACAATGGCTAAATAGATTTTTTTTTCTGCAAGAAACCCCGGGGAAGACCACTGCTTACAATGAAGCTAAATGATTTCAGAAATGTGATCATTTGGCATTTCCCTTATATTGATTATCTCATGGCTTCAAAGTGGCTGCCAGAGCTCCAGACAACGTGTCTGGGTTCATCATGTTGGGAACTACTCACATTCCCTAAAAATCCTTTTCCTTAAAAAATGAAGCTGGATGATTATTTATGTTTGTGCTTATATGAAGCAATAGGCATCTCTAAGTTTAAATGTCAGGAGAATTTAAATGTCATCTCTAAGTTTAAATGTCAGGTCTTTGGTTGCAAGCAAGAGAAACTGACTGGCTAACTCACAAAAGAGGGATTTACAAACAGACAAGAGTGTGTTGGAGTAAGGGACTGAGAATGGGTAGAAGATTGGGAGTCCAGCTTTAGAATTAGGCAGGAACCTTGGGAGCTTTGAAGGGATGAGAAACAGGAGAAGGAAAGAAAGACAATCTTCTTATTGCTTCTGCACCCTCCTGGTTTTGCTGCCACCAAGACCTCTGCAGGGAATCACTGCTAGTCCTCTCTCTCCCCGACTTGGAAGTTCTGGTTAGAGGAACCTCCTACAATGGTAGTTCACTGGCGCTAGACAAATAAGGGCTGGCCAGGCATCCCTCTCTTTATATGATAATCCTAGCATCTCTCCAAGTAGACTAGATTGAGCTTCCTTACAGCATGGTGGCCTTAGGGAAGTCAGCCCGCTGACACAGCAATTCAGGGCTCCTACATCCGCCTCCCACACCCTGGCCTCAGAAGTCACACATTTTTGTTGTTGAGCAAGTCACAAGCCTGCTCACATTCAAGGGGAGGAGGGCAGTTACATTTCATCTCTTAAAGGGAGAGTAGCAGGGTCCTAGATGATTTGAGGAAGAAGGGCAGATTCTGTGACAGCCATTTTTGTAAAGCGATGATATGTCATGTGCAGGACAATAGCCTGTCATTACATTCTGTGTACCATTGCCTACCATGGATATCTTCCATGGAGTGGCTACGCAAGTTCACATGCTGGCATTGCTTTGAAAAAGTCATGAGTTTCCTATACTGGTTATTGTGATACAGGAATTAGATTGCCACCTCGAGAAGCATTTTCATGGGGGTGCCGACAAGGTATGTTCAATTTGCTGACATAACTACTTTAAAGTTCAAATGGCCACATGTAGTAAATGAGGGTTGGGATACATTATGTTTTCGTTTCTTTGTGAAAATCATAGAATGTTGCTAGCAGAGAAAAATGGAGACGAAAAGACATCTGTGGATATTTGCAAAGGGCTCATCATCACCTGGGAGCAGAGTGGTGCAGAGGGCAGTGACTTGGGAGCCAGGATGACTGGATTCTCACCAAACCTTTACCACTCATTAATTGACTCTGAGGAAAATAGTTGCTTTATTTTTAAGTTTATTTATTTATTTTTGAGAGAGAGAGAGAGCGAGAGAGAGAGAGCGAGCACAAGTGGGAGAGGGGCAGAGAGAGGAGAGAGAATCCCAAGCAGGAATTCTGACAGCACAGAGCCCGATGTGGGGCTCAGACCCACAAAGCCGTGAAATTGTGACCTGAGCTGAAGTCAAGAGTTGGGCACTTCACTGACCGAGACACCCAGACACTCTGATAATTACCTTTTCTAAGTTATAGTTTTCCATCAGTAAGATATAACATTAAACCACCCGAGAGAACGTGAAAAAAAAAATCGGTGCTTCCAAACGCTAAGAGGATTAGTAACGATAGGCCAAATAGTCAATATAATCGAATGGATTTTTATTTTCCATCCTTCTCTTGCTAGGATATGAATCTTGTGGTGATTAAATTGGACGAAAGTCATTCTTAGCTCCAAACTGAAACGACTTTAAAAAAAAATTGAACGGTCTGAAAAGAAAATCCTTGTACTGGAGTTTGTGTATCTCCTTCAGGCTGAGCCAGAAATACAGGAAAAGAAAGAGCTTGCTCGTGTCTGGAAACCTAAAATGCAGTCATGTGGAAATGACACTTTCCTTACCTTTACCAGTAGAAACTTGGATATTGACTCAGCAACCAAAGTGACCTACCTTCCAAATCCTTTCTTTAGCATTGAGTAAACGATGTGTTCTCTTGCAATTATCACCTCTGTTTACTTTTTGACTCAAAAGTCAGCGTCTTTACAACCATAATTAAGAATTAGTCAGGCTGCTTGACAGAAACCCCAGCCCTACCACTCACTGACTGTGGGGCTCCGCCAAGTTTCTTCCTTTCTCTGTGCCTCAGTTTACTCATCTATAAAATGAGGGTATTAACGGTTGTGATGGAAATTAAATGAAAACATCAGCTTCTAGCACCAATAAAAAAAACCTCAGGAAATATTAATATATACTCCCTTCTGCTTCTAGGATGGGCTAGCAATTTATTGTTGCCAATGAAACCTTCCATTATTATGGTTGTGTGTTATAATATGCCCTATGCTATCAGAAATATCAGGCCACTCCTAGCTACTGCAAAGATAAATGGAATGAGATTTCTTGCATGTAGTAAACTAAGTTGTGGATTATATTCTTTATATTCTTGTCTCACCGTAGATTATTACATTCAATGGTGTCAGCCTTTTAAGTATGGAGGGTTTACTTACTGACTATCTTTTTCTGTGAATATGGAAGCACAAATGGATCCAAGGCAAAAGTAGGAAGTTATCTGTGAAAAGGAACAGAGTAGGATGCAAAAAATAGATCTGAAAGGAAAGGAAATGAACGTGACTTGAGTATATCTGCACATCAAGAATTTCACTGTGTGTGTGTGTGTGTGTGTGTGTGTGTGTGTGTGTTGGGTCCTACCACAGGAATCCACAGAAATTCAATTTTAGTCAAATTTAGGCTGAATCATCTACCACACAACCCATCTGGAAAGAAGGCCGTTTTGTTTTGGCCTGTCGAATGGAAATGGTTTCTTGCTTCTAACTGGAAACAGTTATTGTCATTCCATTTTCATGATTGCAGCCCCTGGCAAGTTTGTGTGTCAGAATGCAAACCAATTATTCATTTCAAATGTCTCGACTTTTGTACTTTATCTAGCCTTAGCCTGTGCATTTGCTTTTTAAATCCTCCACATTCAGTCCTCTACTTTAGTCCTTCTGAATCTATTACCACAGACGTAAAACATCAGAGAAGCACACACACAACTTCTCCGGATAGGCCTAGAAACACCAACTGCTGTAATACTTTTCAAAAGGAAAAGAAGGAAAATACCTGAATAGTTTATGTCTAATGCAATAAAAAAAAACAACAACAACGAAGGCACAGCATAATATGAAGAAGCAGAGAAAACACAGCCAAGCGTGGTGGCGTGGCAAAATAAAAATGTGAGGGTCCTTGTCCAAAAGTTACGAATTTCAAGATGGCGGAAGCAGACCCTTAAACCGAACGTGGGCTCTTCTGAATGGGCAACTTCTAAACCGAGGCAACGGCCCTGGTGTGTGCCCGTCAAGCTGACCTGAATGTAACCCTTTTATGCTGTCTAAAAACAATCTGTGAGGGTATAAACCCTCATACTCAGGTGAAGGAGGGGATACATGAACTTTTAGTACCATCTGGTGTGAATTTTAGTCTTATTTGATCATCTTTTAGATACTCCCCTACTTGTCCAGAAAAAAAAAAAAAAAAAGGCTTACTTTCTGTTTTGCTTCCATTTATTCCACTGGCTACTCTCCAAGATGTTTTGGAGTGTGCTTGGTGGAAGGGTGTCATTGCAGAGGGAAAGGCTGAGGTGTTAGGCTCAGCGTCCCCTGGCCCTTCTGTTTGCTGGTAGCATCTCTTGACATTGGAGGTGAACGTGGGGTATGAGAGACTGGCCATTTGTTCCCAGAGGCACTGGCCTTATCAGATTTTAAACAAGATGGAATTCAAAGATAATTGTTTCTTCCAGGGTTTGGGAACCTGGGGGAAAGAACAGGTTAACCAAAGCCAAAATACATACTTGTACATTTACTCTACATCTAAGCTATGATTCACGTGAATTTAGGACCTAGTCATGTATGATAGTTTTCCTAAGATTAAAAAAAATTTACAAGTAAATATTGATATTTTGTTTGGGGTGAGTTTTATATCTTTTTCTTAAAGCAAAATATCAAAAAATCTCCACTTTCATATAAAATCACAAATCTTACCTCTTATTCACAGGGGCACTGCAGTAAAATCACTTGTTGAATGAAGTGGGTTTTTTTTTCCAATGGACACTGTCGGTCCATTTTGTCTCCTTGTTCCTCTGTGTTTTTATGAATTCTGTGGAACAGATAAATAAATGCATCTCATAGGGAAACATTTATACCTCATGAGACTCATTATTGCTTGTTATTTTAAATTTCTCCCTTTACTGGTTCTTTCCCAGCTTCATGTAAAAGATTCAAGAATTTTCCACTTTCAAATACAGAACAAAATAAACGCAAAAAATAGTGTCTGCTTCAGGATATGCCCCTGGCGTCTGGCCTCATTGTAAACAGAAGCTAAACACTTTAATTAATTCATGGGCTAATCCTCACAGGGTCTCTTTAGTGAAAAATTACATCAAGACGGACTGAGGGGAGGAACTTCTGATCCACCAGGCTCTTTCCCAAACCATCCTGGTTTTGTGATTCTTTCTCAGAGGTCTATCCACGGAGGAGTTAGACGTCCCCTTCATCTCCGATCAAAGGTCACAACCAGTGCTATTTGGAGTGCAAAGGCTGTATAACTAACCCGTTTTATCATAACTCCTCACATTATGCGGGGAAGCCAATGACAAATATGCTCAAAGATAGGAAAGAATCCCACAACTTTTCTAAAATAAAATGCTGGCAAAATTATTTTAAATGAAAAACAAATGCCATTAAATATAGTAAGAATTATTATGCGCTGTCCTAATGTTCCTTTAGGTATTTTTTTTTGCATTAGCCAATTATCCTCAAAAATGAAGAGAATGCTAGAATGAAGAATGCTAAAAGACAAAATGAAGAAATTGTCTACTTGTTGGGGTGGTGCATGTTTTCTGACAGAAGGCACAGAACTGGACTTAAATCTTTTAGGCCTGTCTGAAAAGCTTGTAAGTGAGTCTCTAGGAGTTGTGGAGGGTGTAGTTGTCATGCAAATAGGCACATCACTAGGATGTGTTTTTAACAACTTGGCTTCAACATTTCCATGGTTTTCCTAAGAGAATCTGCTTTTTAAGTGCTAACAGAGCATCAGTACTATTTCCAGGTACGTATTAGCTATAGGACTTGACAATATAACTTCTATATCGATTCCAAACGTGCAAACTCAAATTTTTTAATGTTTATTTATTTTTGAGAGGGTCGGGGAGCGGCAGAGAGAGAGGGAGACACAGAATCTGAAGCAGGCTCCAGGCTCTGAGCTGTCAGCATAGACCCCAATGAGAGGCCCGAACCCACGAACTGTGAGATCATGACCTGAGCCTACTCCACCTACTGGACGCTCAACCTACTGAGATACGCAGGCGCCTCCAAAATGTGCAGATTCATGATGTATTTCAAAATTATTACTCGTGGAAGTGTTCAGGCCTGGTTTCATTCAACTTTTGACCTTTACCGCCACCTAGTGATAAACTTAAAAAACTTCTTCCTAAGCGTATACAAAGACAGGTTTCGGAGAATGTAAAAGAGCTAGAAAGCACGTTCTCTTTCCTCCTATGATTTACAGTCCAGCCCAGGAGACATAACTGTTGACATGAGAGGTACGGAAAAACATTTTTAAAAGACTATAAAGGAAGAAAAATGATCCCCACAGGGAAAAGCTGTATGTGTCCTATGGACACAGAGGCATGGTTTTATGTTTTATATTTATTATTATTGTGTTTCCTATTTATTATTTCTAGTTGAAATGAGGCATTAGAAAAGCCAACTCATCCATTTCCTCTAGTTCAGTCGTACATTGCATTTGATTAATGGAATGTGGATTTTTAGGAATCACACCAAGCATTCTTGCTCTCCTCTAAGCCCACACTTCCTAAGAGACTTCACCTCAGTGACATGTTCTGCTTCCTCGCTCCCTTTATTCCTGGCTACTCTGCTGAAATGACCCTGGCCAACCCGCAGCGACTTTATCAATGCAATAGCCATTTTTAGTTATTTTCCTGGGCTCCTTTGCTGCGTTTGATGTGCTATTTTCTGTTCTCCCCTCCTCCTGTGACTCCCGTCCTCTGGTTTCTCCATGCCTTCTCTTTTATGGGTTCCTTTTCCTTGGCCTCCTCTTGGGATGTTATTGGTTGTTTTGGTCTGTTCTCGCTACTGTAACCAAATACCACAGACTGGATGGCTCCTATAAAACAGAAATTTGTTTCTTGCAGTTCTGAGGCAGGGAAGTCTAGATTCAGTGTCTGGTGAGAACCCACTTCCTGGTTCAAACTCAGGAACCGCAAGATCACGACCTGAGCCCAAGTCGGACGCTCAGCTGACTGAGCCACCCCGTCGCCCTCTTCCATCCACATGCTGATAACCTTCAAATCTAATGTGTAAGCACTGTTTCCCCAGCGTTTTAGCCTGGCACGTCTAGTGACTTTCTGAACACTTGGATGTCGCCCGGGAACCGAAGCTCACCGTGTCTGCACTTTCAACCTGTGAATGTGAATTTTAGTCCTATTGAAGAAGAGAGACAGGATAAGGCACAGCAACCTTTTACAGAATCGTCACCACTGTGCTGGTACCAAACAGAATTGTGGTGAGGGCACTGACCGCTGCCAATGCTTATCACTGGGTAGAAACAAACGAACAACAAATCCCAGTTAGGTTAACTAGACAGTAGCACTTTGCCGATCATGAAGATTGCGAACTATTCACAAGAGTGGACAACTCCATTTAGAACTCAGTGATTTGAAAACAGAAGTCTGGCGGAAAGCATCCTTGTCCTTGGATGAAGGATTCTTGCTTGTGAATACTCTTTGCTTCTTGTCCTTGGTGCTGTGCCAATGGACCCCTGAACTTACTGCAGATTGCTCAAAGTTGGGTCACACTCTAAAGGCGAATTTTCAAATGGTTAAGACCACGAGTATCAAACTGAGGGTATGTACCCAACACACACTGAGAAGAAATGAGAGTAGTGAAAATGGAAATGCAAGGGAGGGAAAAAAGCACCCAGTGTCAACATATGAAATCAGATTATTATATAATTACTTTTTTCCAGATCTTTAAACTGTGTTCCAAAGGACTAAGTAAAGTTTCTTGATCCTGTGAGCATTTTATTCTTTCTTGGTTGAATAGAAGAAAAAAAAGAAAAATATTTTGGCTTTCTTTTGTCCTTTCTTAAGAACAAACCGCAAAACAGAGACTTTGGAAATACCTCGAATCTTTGTATGTACTTCTTCATGTGTTTTTTATTTTTACAAGTAAGTATTCACATGTTATTAAGAAAATGATATGCTATATATTACATTTCAGATTGCCAACATACGTGGTTTTATATATTTTTTTTATTTAAAATGATGGCATTTAAGTCATTTTTCCTAATATGTTCTTGTATGGTCTGAGAAAATGGATAAATCCACTTGAAAATGTATTTGTACTTCTTCTGATGTTTTAACTCAAATATTCTTATTATAAACCCATACATCTATTTCTTAACTTGTGAACTTTGGAAAGTATTAACATTTGTCCTGCAAAAGATGAAGATACCTTTCTTACCCTCCCCAGTCCCACCTGCTCCGACAAATATTCGTTAATTTCATCATTATTTTTTAGTTTTTCTGATAATTGCCATTTGTGCACTTAAATGTAGAATTGGTTTTGGAGTGATTTTGGCTCCAGATAAAAGAAAACCTGATGAATTATGGCTTAAACAAATCAGGATTTATTTCCTGCTCCTAACAGGAGGTCTAGAGGTGCGAGGCTCTGGGGTTGGCCAAGAAGCCAGCTGGACCACAGCCCTGCAATCTCTTAGTCTTCTCTCTAGCTGACACCCTCACCCATTTGCACCCCAAGAGGGGGCTGGAGAAGGGTGTATCCACATGATTGCCTTCTCTTTTTGTGGCATTACTTGGGGGTAGATAGCCCAGCCATCTGTAAACACAAAAGCTCAGCCATTCTATATTCAGCCTTTTACTAATTACTCTGAGGACAGCCTCGGACCCCTCACTGTCACCATCTTTGTCAACGTTCAGCTTGGCCACTCTGTGATTCCACAGACAGAAATTGCCCCCGTCTGTTTTTCAGCCTTCTGCTGCACACGTTTTGAGTCATTTTCTTTAATTTATCCATCAGTAGGATTTTACCAGCTTTCTATATTACAAAAATGTAGGTTTATGTGGCTGGTTGATGGCATGTTTTCTTGCTTTTAGCACTGTAAGTAATTTATTCTTCCTGTGTATATTTCCTGTAATTTCAGGGAGATTCTAAAAATGAAGGAAGGGGCACCTGGGTGGCTCTGTCAGTTAAGCATCTGACTGTTGATTCCCCTCAGGTCATGATCTCACAGTTTCTGAATTCAAGGCCCCATCAGGCTTTGCACTGACAGCTCAGAGCCAGGTTAGGATTTTTCTCCCTCCCTCCCTACCCCCGCCTCTGTCTGCCCCTCCCCCCTCAAAATAAGGAGATAAACTTAAAAAAAGAAAGAAAGGAAAAATGCTGTGCTCATTTCAGCATTTTTGAACTAAAAGTTTGCAAGTGTCATTTCAAAGTGTGTTCTTTAACCTAAACATAACATACAGATATTTTATTTCTTATCTTGTGAGTTATTAAATGATGAATGACGTAGACATATTACTTCACACCCAGTGAGTAATTCACAATGTTCTGTGAAAATTATGAAGTCTAAGCTTGACGTTTATTAAAATTATATGTGCCAGGAATGGCGATAATATTATTTTCTAGACACTAAAGTTCTAATTTTTTTTATTCTGAAAAAGTTCAGACTTATAAAAAATTTGTAAAAATAGTAAAAAGAATTTTCATATTCCCTTCACTCAGATTCCTCAGTTTTAACACTGTACCTCTTTTCTGTCCTGTCTTTTTTTCTAAACACAAACACACACACACACACACACACACACACACACACACACAATTTTTCTAATGGATTTGAAAGTAACTTTCAGCCTTTACCACTAAACATATTAGCAGTTGTTTCTTGGAAAAAAAATAGTTTGTTACAAAATCGGAATGTGATTCTCAAAATCAGCAAATGAACATCAATACAATTTTCCTATCTAATCTGTAGACCTACTTTATGTTTTGCAATTGTCCCAATAATGTCTTTTAGGGCTACCTGCCACCACGACCACCCCCCAAAAATATGTGGTCCAAGGCTTAATCCAGGACCACATGTATTTAGTTGTCATGTCTCTTTAATCTTCCTTATTCTGGAGTAGTTCCCCAGTGTATCTTTGGCATTTCCAACTTTGACATCTTATAATTCCTTGATATCATAATTAATTTTCATGTGCATATCATTTGAAGTTAAATGGTGGGAGCCTTTTTGGGCTGGCCTTTATGTCACCGTGACGTGTCCCCACTTTTCTCTGAGAACCTCCATATTTTCTAGTCATATTACTTCCCTATATAAGCCCTGGAACCATTCATGTCTCCAAAGAGCCCTAGCTCCTTTAAGGCAAAATAATTTTAGGAACCAGGATCTGGTCACTAGGTGTGCATAGCTACTGTAGTGTGATTGCACTTAGGGCTGCTCAGTATACAGAACTAGGAAATAGATATGTGTATATGCCCACACATCTGTATTTATTTCCATATCTATGATCTCCCTCTGTATATTCTGACATTACAGTCTGAGGAAAGGAACTTCATCAATTTTACGTTAGTCAATTGGGATTCTGACTTGGAAGGTCCGACTCTCTTGCAGTGGGTTACCGGACTCAGTCCTTCTGAAGAGACTAAATTCTTGCAGCCCACCAAAAAAGTGGAAATTTGAGTGCTCTTAAGTCCTAGGGCCAGGATTTAGAACATGCCCACATGAGTGCTGCCACCTGGTGGGGCTCTGCTGCAAGTTCGGTGTCCGTCTTCATGGCCATCTTGGTTCTCTGCTTGATGGTCTATATTTTACATTTATGTACATAAATTTACTACAAGTTAAATAACTTGATATGAGTTGGACGATTAATTAAAAACAACCCTGAGTTTTCATTAACAAATAACAATAATGTAATCAGTGGCATTTGTAAAAGGTGGCCTTCATTTATTGGCTTTATATTGCAAGAACTCTTTGATCAAGATTGCAATAATTTATGAAATAGGAAAACCTTAACATTCTTCTTTAGCTTTCATTCCTTCAAGTAAAACATGCAATTTACCTGCTTATGTGGGTATAATATATACTAGTTCACTGGGGTGTAACTACTATGAAATTAATGAAAGGTAATTTTGTGGGAGATGAGAAATGTGTTGGGAAATTTACTTCTTAGACCAAATACAAAAATCCAAATGAAATTAATTCAACTTGTTATTTCACTACACTTTATAGCTGTCACCCTTCCAACGCCTCATAAAAAAAACATGAAAGAAATTATTGACAAATCTTGCACAACTGAACTTTGAGGGACAGTCTTTTCGGAAGTCCAAACTTTCTCTGAAGTAGAGGGATTATTTTTCCCTTGCAGAGGCTGCAGGAAAAGGGTCCAATTTGGTTATGTGAACATGTATTCTTCTTAGGAAAATGTTTATATTCTGTAGGTAAAATGCAAATTATGTTTTGAGACAAATTTGCAAATGCCTCTTCCCTCATCTGGCAGTGAAGATAATATGATTTTTATGCTCATTTTCACCACTAGATGGAGATATTGTCATTTATAGGAGAGTAATGTGTGGGTTGCTATTTTTCTGCCTTCAGAATCAGAAATTGTATATGTCTTCTGTGACCCACAGCATGCATTTTCCATCACCCACCTTCCCCCCCAAAACAGACACACACACACACACACACACACACACACACACACACACCTGGGCTACTATTGAAAGACACAGAGCAAAACTAAGAGACAACATGCCATCTCATGAGTTAATAATGGATTGGCCACAACGGAGCTACGAAATAAACTCAGAGAGAAATACCCAGTGATGAGTCTGACATTGTAATTATGGGAGTGAAGTGCAGGTTCCTCCTGAAGCATCAATGCATTTTACATGGGTAGGATATAGCTGTAATCCGATCAGCTGCAACTCCACAGTAACAGAAGGACCCTAAAAATAGAACCCCTATGGTAATCTGTCTGGATTACTAAATTCAGTGACAGCTTGGCAACAAATCAGGGAAATGTTTGCGGAAAAGGATTTAAATATATCATGAAGTTTTATCTGCATTATGGAGAAACCCACATCAGGCCCCCAATTCAGAGCTTCTGCCTTGGGGGCTGCTTCCAAACAACAAAGCTCATTTTGTCAAAACATCACCTTTCTGTCCTGCCTTTTGCAATTTAAGGATGTTAAATCCATTAGCAGAGGAGGGGGAAAAAAGGAGAAGCTTTCAAAAGGGTTGTATCCATACCACGCTAGTGCCTAAACTTTACACAATGAAGTCCTTATAGGTATACCTTCACTTTCTTAATGGTGGTAGAGAAGTTAATCATGAGACAATGTGGATTCTTGTGAAAACATCATTTGAAATAAAGGTAAGGTTTTTTTTGGTTTTGGGGTTTATTTTTGACTGTACAAAGATGTGTGTCACACATTCATAGCCATATCAACAGAAAGGAGTTAAATGTTGTAGATGTGTGCTGTTACTGACAGAAGAGAAAGACACTTCTGTTGACCATGAACTCAGATTCAGAATCTAGAACAAAGCAATGCCACGTACTACCGGCGTGCCTATTTGTCAGCATTTAGGAGGAATTATTTCGTGGGCTCTCACTGCAGTTTTGGTACGAGCGACATTCCCTTTTCAGGTCCTGAGAAGCCCCCCATGGTTTCCTTTGCTGAGGTCTCTGAATTTCAAAATATTTAAATTTTCTTTCCATAGTTGGGTCTAATAACTCGCTTTCCATCTCTTCAGGATCCTCTCCTCTCTCCCAAGATGCTCTGCCTGTCCCCTCCCTATCCCGTCACTTCCCCCCGCCCTCCAAATTCTCCACACCCCTCTTACACTGAAAAGCACTTCAAGGAATCAGGGAGTAACTAAGTAAGAAGTGTAGGAAAACTTCAGAGAATGGAGGCAAGATTTCTCTTTTAAATCTTCTATCTGCCCCTGGGATTACCGTATCAAAGTTTATAACTTTAAAAATCTTCTTCTTTTATTTGCTATACTATTTCCTAAACCATCCAGCTGGCATATGCCAATGTTAGTTTCACATGGATGACATTCTTTATAAATTTATAAAATACTGGACACTGACTCGCATTCCCATTCTTTTTTTGTTTTTTTTTTTTATTTTTGTTAAATATGTATGCCTATTTTGAAGTCTTATTGTCATTGTTATTATTTTTGGAACAGAGAGGTGAGAAGTCCCTTTTATTAATCAGTAGCCTGGTGTTCTGCGATGATCATTATGTTTGCCTTAGCAAGCTCACCTAATTTCAGACTCTTATCAATATTGGAAATTTTAGTACTAGCCAATAAGAGTAGATTTGCCATCAATATGAAATTACACAAGTGTGAAATAAGATAATGAAAGACTGTCAAGCAGGACAAATTACAACCAGTAAGTAGCAAGTTTTCTTCAACCCTATGATTTTCAGTGTGTAAACAGAACATGCATGACCTTTGACACCACTGCAGGAAATAATGTTAAAGAAAACTGATGGGCGTCTATAGCGTAGAGGTTTTGTGGACAGTACCAGCAAGGCTTTTGAGCAATGCTTGTTTTTGTTTTAAATCATAATTTTACCTGTACGGCTACTACGCTTTTAGTCATCTCTGAATATATGCAATGAAACTGCCTTTCAACACAAACCACCCAAGACTGAGTAGTAACCCGGTTAATAATAGTCCTAGTAACAGCCCATGTGGCTTCTACATCTCGTCCATGTAGAAGAAATCATTATCCTGCCTTTTATAATGAATCTTTTCTTTGTTTTTCTGTATGATTTACTCTTCACAGAAATAATACAGTTGTGTTTTGCCTATTATAGTACCTTTTCTGAATGGAGTCATACTAAGTGTATCATTTGTGTCTTACTTCATTTACCTAATATATTCATTATGTCTCATTAGCAATAGCTCTTTCCTTTTCCTTGTAATAGAATACGCCATCGACGTTACTTACACATTATATTGTTGATGAACATTAGCCCCCTAATGTTGTTTCCATAATTTTGTTTTTATGAACTATGTTGCTATAAGCTTATAAAACCTGTTCAGATGTGTTTAAAAATGGGAAAAGCTAAGTAAAGGTAGCAATACAGCATGTTCATGATTAGAAGACTCATATTTTTAAAGATGTCATTCTTCTAGATCGATTTACAAATTCAGTACAATCTCAAGAGAACTACTCATTTTGCACCTAACTCTCCTAAAAACTGCTGCCAAATTAACTTGCCTAAAATATGGTTTTTATCTTGTCATTCCCTGCTTAAAACCTACAGTGATTCCCTACTCCCTAGAGCTGTGCTGTTTAACACTGACACCACTAGCCTCATGTGGCTACTTAAATTTACATTTTAATTAATTAGAATTAAATAAAATTAAAATTCAGTTTCTCAGTTGCACTAGCCACATTTCAAATGCCCCATAGCCACACGTGCCTACAATATTGGACAGCACAAATATAAGGCAGTTCCCTCATCACAGAAAGATCTGTTGGGCAACCTTGTTCTAATGTATAATGTCATTTTCAGTGTGGCCATCAAGAAGTTCACAGTCCAGCACCCAGTGCTTCGGTCCAATCTAATTATTCAAAATGCCTCTGAAAGAGTGATCATTCCTACCTACTCCTTCTTTCACCTCACGACTTAGATGCACTCCTGTCCTTTTTCACTGTGAAATTCAATCGACCAAGCTCTTATTGTAATTCCTCTTATAGCCTTTCTTGACTCCTCTCTTATTACTGATCAATTTCTTTTTAAAACGATATGACAATGATCTTCAGGACATTATTTTTGTTAACTATATCTGTGTATATTCTTATGGACTCCTGTTTGGAGATGTCTCAGGTCGAATGTAAGTTTCTTGATGAAAGGACTATAATTATTACTTCTATCACCTCCTTCGTGTTATCCACTGCTGGGCTGTTGCCCACTTACAATAACCAATTCTAATAGATGACATTATCACTCCTTAAACAATGTTATTTATCCACTGTTGACATGCCTTTCCAATGAAAATATATCTCCCACCCGTATTGCAGCTCTTCCTGGCTGCCATTGTCTTTATTCCTATGTAACGTTGACGTGTATACAAGAAGGCTCTTTTCAATACCAAGTTTCATCTCCCCTGCTCCTGTAAATTCCTACAATGTACCCCTGATCGTGACAGCACTGGTGGTCAAAACTGTCCACTGACTATGTCATGCCTAATTACTGTGTACTGTCTCTAGAGTTCAGTAATACAAATTATTAATGAGTTAGTATGCCTTTCATATCGAATTTCCCAAGCTAAATTTACATCTGTTGTTATTGGCCACATGTCATAAGTTGATACACGCCATATGTAATATTTTCAGAAAGCTTTGTTAAACGTTGGTTTAAAAAGAATTGGTAGACTCAGTCCACCTCTCCACAACTGAAGTCCCCATGTCCCCAGCAATTTTATCAGAGTTGACATTAATAAAGCCTGACTTCCCTTTACTATCCCAGCAGAGAAGCCGAGGACTAACTATACTGAAAGTTTTTGAATCCACTTTCTTGAGACTCTGCCCATCTTAGTAAAAGACCCATTGTGTTGGGTGGCTGATTATCATAATGCAGTTTGTACCAGGACACTTAATCGTTGATGATTCTGTGACACTGATGAGAGAAAAAAAAATGGAAATGTGAGCTGCTATGTCTTTGTTGGCTGTTACTCTGTCTCTGCACCAAGAAACACTCACTCCGCTCAGATCTCTTAGAGATACAATCAGGAGGGCCCGTTCTAGTTGAAGTCTGGTCTCCAAATATTTAGAAGGCTGAGCCAATCATTTCACCTCTTGCGTCTTTAATGTTGGCTTGGATGCTGTATAAGATCCTCTGAAATTCAAATTAAAATGATGAAGAGGCCAGCGGAGGAAATTTAAGTGTTTCTTTCGATAACAAAAATAAGTCATGTCTTTTCCTTATTGTTAACTGTGAATAGAGGCTGACTGAAACTGAAACGAAAAACGATTATTTTTTGTATGATTTTTTAAAAATTATCTTTTAGAGAATTGGTGGCAAATTATCCTGAGTCAGTCCAGTAACAGTGTTTGCCCTCTCTGCCTGTCAAGGAAAATTCTTCATTACCTACTTTAAATGCACTGTTTTCTTTGGCAAGGCACTGTTATCTCCCACATGTTAAAAATTACATTGCTCTTTAACGCAAATGTCCTGGAAAGGGCAGACATCAGACCCTTATTCCTTGGCATTTGCCTGCTGTCTGGTCTCCTAGTTTGATTAAGAGAATCATGTTTTTGAAGGTGCTGTCTTAATTCTCTTCTCATTTCTACTCTACCTTGAATCGATTTATCAGCGTTTGACCATAACCATCACTGCAACAGATTTTTGTCTGTTTGGTCTCTGATAGCATGAGTTTTGCATCTTAAAAACAAATATGTATTTAAAATGATTCCCTGAGAGATAAAAAGACTATTTTTGTTGTTTACATTTTGCTTTGTTTTGTTCTAGAGGGGCCATTTATTTGTCATCAGTATGTTGATTTCGTTTTTTTCTTTTCTTTTTTTTCTTTTCTTTTCTTTTCTTTTCTTTTCTTTTCCTTTCTTTCTTTTTTTTAAGACGTTCTACTTTTCACCCTTTATGGTATTTTTGCAGGCCCCAGATAGCATGAGCAAAATGTGCATGAGGTTCTTATTTCTTCTGTGCTAACCATCAACAAAGGATGGGTGTGTGTGTATCTGTGAATGGAGAATTACCAGCACTTCTCTTCTTTGTCCAAATAACTAAAATGGGCACGTATCAGAATTGTGGATGTGCAGTGTCATGAAACATTTGTATCAGGCTTGCTATGTAAATGACTGCAACCTTTTGGACTATTAGCTCTCTAGTTCTAGGGGCCCTTGGCTTGATTTTATCATGTAAACAAGTTTGTTGGGGCTGGCTTTAATTGGTTTATGTAAATCGTTCTTTGGAATATTCCCTTAAAACAATTGATACACTACAAATTGTGACTCATTCTTATTTACATTCTTATTTAGTAAAGTGGTTTCTCTAATGACTGCTTCTAGGCAACATTTTATTAGCCTAGTGTGAGGTACTGAACATACTCAGGAGGGAAAAAGATGGCATTGACTTCAACATAGTCATTAATTCAGGCGGCTTCCCTTTTAGTTAGTTCAAAATAGGGGAGTTTTGCTAAACCGATTATTTATTTCCCTCTGCTTCCCAAGCACATTTAAAATCCCTTAAATTATACAAACATACAAAACACTAAGTTTCTTTCCGTTTAGAAATACAACCAGAAAATACCACAAAACGGAAAACATGTAGTGTGTGAGTTCTGTACATTGAGTCTAACAAAGGGGTGAAAGGGACAGTTACTTTGTCACTGTTTTCCAAAAGGTCATTAGAAATAATAATGAACAAAAGTAAAGTGTACTTTTCTGAAATGATTCCTGCTCTTTTGTCCGTGGCAATGACGCATAGGAGTTGAATATATTGTACTACAAATTTCATTGTAACTTATTAATTCCCTGTGTTTAACCAGTGGCTGACTTTGAACATTTTCAGGGAGGTAGTTACTGTGGCTGAATTTGTACAGGGGTTTATAATATTCTTGCCTGTTTGTGTGTGTGTGTGTGTGTGTGTGTGTGTGCGCGCGCGCGCACGTGCATGATATGCACACACGTGTGTGTATGTAACTCAACTTTCTTGCTGTGCAAAGGTGAATGAAATGGGAGGGCAATGAAGAAGTTTCTGTTTTTCATGTCACTCATTGACAGAGGTCTCTCATAGCAACATGGCAATCATAACCATATAAACACAATATCTATCAGTGGTTCATTTGAGGAAGCTGTCAGTTGAATTTTAAGTCTCCTTTCCTTCAACGCTTAATTCCAGGGGCACAAATTGCGGGCTATATCTGACCAACAGAGTATTAAATTGTTCAAGGGAAATACAGCATTCTCTTCAAGCCATCATACTGGCGCAGCCACTGTGACTGCTGGCTTTCACCTAGCTCCTGAGAGTTGAGGTGTTCAAATTGTGACCGCTAGCAGTGATCGATGGTCGCATTATACATCACTTTATGACATCATGTGTGACAGTAGAATTATTTTCTTTCTACTCTCCTAATGATACTGACTCTAAACCTTTGCTGAAAATATAGTTAAATTGGAAACTGCCTAATTATTTTCAAGTAATTTTATTCATGTTTTGTTACTGTTGTTGATGGTAGGCAAGAAATTATGAACTCATTATATCCTCCAATATACACCTCTATGTGTGTCTACCCGTCTATCTATCTATCTAGTTATTTCACTTAGTTCCATATGAAAAGTCATGGCTAATCTGGGAAGGGACTACTCAGTTTAATACATATGGACCTAGGTAGCATTTTCCTGATCCTTGATTGCTGAAGAGGACTTTCCCAAGGGACCTTTGTTATTGATGAGTTGGGTAAAGGGGAAGATTTCCACATGATTCTTTTCATCAGTCTCTTTTACTAATAAACATGATGCTATTATCCTGCCATAAGTAATAATTTTAAGCTGTTTCCTTAGCAGTGGTGATGGATTTGTGTTAATTCTTTCATGCTTTCCCATATGTCTGCTCAAGGTCAGACTCATAATCTTGGTCTTACAATGCATTATTCTAAACAAATGGACGAAATAGTCCCTACTTTTACTGAAGAGATGACAAAGGGGAGTTGTCCTAACATGTGACTTATGACCTACACCCACTGTTCTTGCTCTTTTCTGACAATATTGTATAAAGAGATAAAGAACACAATGAAAAAAATAAAGAAGGTTATGGAGGCAAGAAAGGTGCCTTTACGTTCAGGTATATGGGAACTATTTATTGAGGGCTTTCAAGCATTTACCATATGTTAATAGTCCCAGTTCATAAGTCTTTCTACTCTTGAGACTCTGAACTTTTGAAAGCAAAAATTGTATGTCTTATTTATATTGATTTATATTGGTATTTCCAGCACTAAACACGGTGTGTAAAACCTAGAGGCTTGATGCATTTCCACTGAATGAATTGTAGTGTGATTAGGCACCATAAGAATATACCAATTAGCTCTGTGCCTGTCATAAATATCACTCCAAGTTAGCATCTGGGATAAAGAACAAAGGACAGAAGCAAGAAACTTTACAAGGAAAGAATAGCTAGTACATGGTGTAAGGCTGATGAATCATCGATTCACCTGTCTTAGCTTGATTTTTCTCAAGGAGAAGACCTAGAGATAAGGGTTCAAGTACACTAGTGTATTGCTCAAGAGGCTATTCCAGGCAACATTAGAAGGAGGAAGTAGGAAAGTTAGAGAAGGGAAGGCAGCCAATCAAAGGGAACATCATCAAGCAAACTCCCACTGTGGGTAACTGGAGCTTTGGGAGATAAGCTAACACAGACGCCTCAGAGTTGTGCCCCTAATGGCCAAGGCAATCGGGAATATTTTTGTAGTGATTCTTGCTGCTTGGTTGGGAGTGCTCTTGGGAGCTGTTCATTCCCTCACATGTCTCACCTGCCATTGCACGTGAGAAACATGTACTCTGAGGCCAGAGATTATTTTCAGTTGAAGGAACGCAAGTGTTGGAAGTCGGAAGAAGGGTTAGCAGGCAGAGCCCAACAGAAAACATACCCCATTATCAGTATTGCTTAAGAAATAAATGAACTATGATTTCTTCTTTAAATTTGTATTATTATTATTATTATTATTATTATTATTACAGTTGACCCTTAACTCAAACAACACAGTTTTAACTGTGCAGGCCCACTTATGCCTAGATTTTTTCCCCATAAAGACAGCCCACTACTAAAAATGTACTTTTCCTTCCTTATGATTTTCTTGGTAACATTTTCTTTTATCTAGCTTACTGTATTGTAAAAATACAGCATATTATACATATACAATGCAAAATACATGTTAATAGACTGTTTATGTTATTGGTAAGGCTTATGGTCAATAGCAGGCTACTAGTAGTTAGGTTTTGGGGGAGTCAAAAGTTATACACAGAGTTTCGATTGTGAGGGGGTCAGTGCCCCCAACTCCTGTGTTGTTGAAGGGTCAACTGTATTTTCAATGGTTACTATATTGCTAGAGCATAACTACTTTTCCAAATTCTTGGATCTAACCACGTAATAAATGGAATTGTGAAGTATTAATTCTGGCCTTGGTGCCCACAGAAGTATAACTAAATAGTGAGGGTGTCATGAACCCAGAAAGTCTGAGAATATGGGCTGTAGGAGTCTGCAAGAACAGGTCTACCTTCTGCAGACTGAAGTTATTTAGGATTTTGGAAGCAGGAGTAATCTCCCATATGTATATACTACATGTCTGTATAAATGGCAAACATATAATATGTTTAAGGGTTCTATATTCCTGGTAACAGAAAAGAAGTTTCATGGAAAATGCAGCCCAGATTTTCCTTATGTTGTCCTTGGACCTTCAAATACCCAGGCCCCTTGACGAGAAAAAGTTCCCAGCTATTCCCTTGGCATTTTCACTCAGATTGAATAAGAAGCCGGTTTTGGCTTTCAGTGTTGCTGTTTTTATGTTGTCTTTTAAACAGCATATAAACAAATGTCTAGCCAGTCACAAAAATGTGCAGGTAATTGTGATAGTTGTTTTAAGTCTTCATTGATCCCTTCTATAATTCCGAATGTCCGTTTTCTAAATTTTAACTTTTTCCATTTTATGTATTATTGTTAAGAATTTAAAATAACTTCTGGAACAGACAAGGAATACATAAAAAAAATCTCATAGGTGAGTGATTACTAAGGGAACAAAAATGTATATACGACAAAAAAATACATATCACAATCATCTTATTAATTATGGGTATAACACAATAATGCCTATTGAATACTTATCATGCATAGACCCTACGTGGTTTACGTATACATATACATTTCATTCTACCAGCATCCTGATAATGTGGGTTCTACTATTAACGCATTTGGGTTGTATCAATCCTCTTGCAAATGATGCTGGTGTCCCATTATATTCCCTAGGGTTTTACCATGTGATGCATGGAGCTCTGACTTCTAAACGCCACATTCTGCTTGTCTTTGCCCAATGGCTTTAATGATACCTGGAGCTAGGTCTACCTTCTTGTAGAGCAGTATGAAAGTACAGGAGAATTAACACAACTTATCACTGCCCCCCCCACTACTGTTTCTTAGGATGATGTTCCAAATAGCCTAATTACTCTCAAATACTTATTTCACGTTGGCTTCTGGAAGAACCCAAATGAAGACACATCTGCACATTCACTTGTATAGCCATACATACTTAGACATAAAATTGCCTTAAATCGGGGAAACAAACAAGATGTATATATTTGGGACTGAGACAGTATTGTCTCAACATTGCATGGAGGTCCTCAGAAGGAAGAGGAGAATAGAACAGACTTCTTCTTGAGGAAGCACTAACAATATAGACTCAAATTATGACAAGGAGCTAAATCTACTTTAGTTCTTAGAGAAAACGGAGGAAGGAAGGTGACAGCTTTTCAAAGATCATCGCTGTGTCATACGCAGTCACTCACCAGAGACAGAGGCATGGTAAAAATAACTGGCTACTTCCTGGCACTGGGTTTTCTCCCATCAGTTGGCAAAATGATGTGGGGAGACAATTAGTAAATCATTGAAGTCTGATGTGCTCAGATCTCAAATGTTGGCAACTATGTTATGATGGAGGCATGGGTGGCAGGGGCTGTACTGAGTGGTCTACTCACACGTATGTAAAACATTCCCACATTCCAGCCCATCCATATTGAAGAGAGAAGCTGTATACATCTAGCCAAACCGTTAAGGTGATCGCCCTGGGTTTAATGACACTACAGCTTTTCTTCATTGATGTTCCGTCTCTTACATTGTGGTATTTCTAAGAATTGTGATTGGCAGTAAGTTCATATGAGAACGAAGTTTCCATCAGATCCCTAATTTACTGTGTTTTGTTTAACCTTTAAAAATGTTTAATTTTTTGGCTTGCCTTCACTATTTGCTCTGAAGATTCCTTTCCCTCTCTGATTATATTGCTATTTTATCATTATTTTGTAGTGGTGGTCGTGGGGTGTGCACACACGTGTGTGTGCGTGCGTGTGTGTACTTTAGAGTAAGCTACAGATATTGTTTAATCTATGATTGCTGGAAACTAGGTATGATCTCATTTGGCAGCCTGTTCAGAGCCGAATGGAAGCTTCCCGCTTCTCCACCAGAGTCATTACAGCGCATGCTGTGAGTGTGAATGTTCATTAGCATATTATGGATCTATAATTTCTGCTTAAAAAAAAAAAACTATGAAAAGCAATTACCCAGCACGATAAGAGCTCTGTTTTAAAACTCAATGTCTTCTCCACTTTCCTTCTTTTTAGTCTACCTTCTCCCTACCCCTGGATGTTTGTTTTTAACTAAAGAGAAAAATTGGATAGTCCAGGATTTCTGCCAGTGGGTCATTTGTACAGGGCTGGCTCACTGTGACCAGAAGGCAAGATGCGGTAGGTGAAACTGAGGCTACTGCCGATGATCTGATGTCTCATTAAACAGCTAAAAGAAATGGAGGTTATGGAAAAGGACTGCTCTTGAAGCAGAAAGGGTCCTCTCTGCCATTTACTTGCCGTGTGACTTTGAGATTCTCAGTTAGCCTCTCAGAACCACGTTTATTGTCTTTCAGTAGGATGAAGAAGACGTAGCTTGCAGGGTGATTGTGAATAGAAAAGCAGACAATCCATGGCAAAAAGCTTTAGAAAGAGTTCAGAGCTGTGCAAAAACAAAATCGTTGCTATCATTACTTGTTTGGCAGGTGAGGATCTACAAATTGCTTTAATGTGTATTCTTGAGTTTGGTTTTTGGAGATGTCCTGCAGAATATAAAGAGAAACCTCCTATTCCACAGATGAGAACACTGAGGCTCTGTGAAATGAGGACCAATTTTACAGCCAGCAGGATCAATTTTACATCTTAAGAAACCAAACGGAGATGGCTGGCTACAGAATTCGAGATTCAAACTTAAATTCTTAGTTAAATTTAAATATTCATATGCGATAAATACATACACGCATGAGCTTGTGCAGGCACACATGAAAAGAGACAGAGACAGAGAGAGATTTCTAGAGTGGATTTCATTTGGAGCCTCACTGGGTCCTTTAAGAGTCTGCCCAGGTTTGGGGTGCCTGGGTGGCTCAATCAGTTAAATGTCTAACTATAGCTCAGGTCATGATCTCATGGTTCCTGAGTTCGAGCCCCCTATCAGGCTCCATGCCGTGGAAGCTGTTTCGGATTCTTTCTCTCTCTCTGCCCCTTCCCTGCTCTATCTCTCTCTCTCTCAGAGAAGAAATTAAAAAAACATTAAAAATTAAAAAAAAAAAAGAATCTGCCCAGGTTTTCCTCTTCAATCCTGACCTACTGTTTATACTAGACATCTAGTCTCCAGTTCCCAGCTTCTTCTGGGTGCCAGCACTCCTTGTCTGCGGATAGCTCCGGGAGCACAGTGGATTATTCTGAGTATTCACAGATAATGACGACAATCCTGACACACGGTACTGCTCAGCAGATCTTTTTAAATTGGATATTAGACAATCTGCTTTTTCAGTGTTTTCCAATCATTTTCCTACCTCAGGTGTAAGCTTTTTTCCTTATTCTTCGACTTCTCTTGTCTCTTGAAACGCTTACCTTCTACTTGATTTTGTGTTTGCCCTTATCCCTAAATTACTGCTCTTTTCCTATCGTGAGCACAATATGAATCTCCTTTGTTTTTTCCTCACCCAAGCCCCCAGAACCTCGCCTTCACCCCCAGTGGACTGTTAAGGTGAGCTCAGACTAGAATGTATGCTTGGCTCCACGTGGGGAGGGAGAGTGTCTGACCTTTGACCCCAGCAACTCCTGTCTGAAGAAGGTAGAGTTGGGGTGGGGGGCAGCTAACATGTAGGACATAAATAATAAATACATACTTTGAATAAATACATCAATGTATTCCCCAAGAGGAATTCTAATACCAAGCAGAAAAGCAATACCTATTACACATCTATTTTTTTCACCCCACGACTTATTCAAACTAGATTTGGCAAAATGATAATAGATTCTGAAGCAGACAGTAATGTTCTACCAAAACAATATTTTAAACACGTTTTATACTCCTTGACATTTATATTACGTCCCTTGAACACAGCACTCACTACAGATTCACTGATTTTTTTTTTTTTTTTTGCTTTTGTTTCATATTTTCTTTGCCCTGGAGATTGCTGTTGTGCTGGATGTAGGCACATTCTGAAAACTTCATTTAAAAATTAATAAATGTGTTTAATTGGAAAATAAGAGCTGCTCTGTTTTCATGGGCACTGGGCAGATACTTCCTTGCTCACCCTTATCCCCAGATTCTTTTTCTTTAATGTCACTCTCTGTAGAATTGCTTGATCAACGAAAGCGTGTCTCCTGATGAAAACAGACTGTTCCTCAAAGAACAAATTAAGGACTTTCAGTCCTAGAGGTAAAACACTGTGAGTTCATCATGCAGTGCTGTAAAACAAATGTGTTATGTGCCTGGCAACTCTGTCACACAATCAACAGGAAGCCTGAAATGCTGAGACGGGCTGATTTGCACATTTTCATCAGGTACTTGCAAATGCAATCAAAATAAGCCAATCAGATTTAAGACTTCTTGCCGTGACTCAGCCTCCTGGATTTTTTTTTTTTTTCCTTTTGACAAATCATTTATTTTACATTAAATGGATACGTTGAATTTTTAAATGCATTTCAAATTCCAAGTTCTGTTTGAGGGTAAGAGTGTACTCTAATAAGAATGACTTCTCAAAGAGCAGTATGGCGTAACACACACAATTGAGCAATTGTAATCTCTTCTTAATCCCTCCATGCCCTTCTCTCTCTTCCTCTCTCCTTTTCTTTGCCATTTTCCCCACCCTTCTGTCCCTTATTCTCTTTTTCCTTAGTCTCCAGTTCAAATTTTGTCCATAGTGAATGAATGCTTATGGAAAAAAATTTAAATAAGAGAAACGCCAATGTCTTGGTAAATCGCTTTTATTCATTCAACAGATTTTTTTCCCCAGCAACGACGGTGTGCTAAGCACTCTGTTTGGCAGAACTGTGATTTTCTGCAAGCCATAGTCCTTAAAAGGAATTTTTTAAGCGACTGTCTCCCAAATAAAATTCTGTTACTATAGGTAAAATGCATACCAAAAAGGCATACCCCAGACTTTTCACTAAATTCTGCATGCCAGTGTGAGTAGTGAGGACCCACCCACCCATGGGAGTTTATAGAATTTAGAGTGGCCAGATGAGAGAGGGAAATGTACATCAAGTTCCATCATTCGTGAAATATGAATCAGAAGATTTAACAATTGATGATTAATTTCTCTGAATTAGCGTCGTTAATATATTCACAGTTGTATACCTCAATGTAAGCCTTCGTTCATGAAATGGCCTAGCCTGACTTTTTAAACAGACTCAGAGGTGTTATTGTTTTGGGAATCAGTGCTGTATGCCAGAATCTTAGATGCTTTGCTCGTGCATGTTTTAGATTTGCTGAAACATTACGTACTGTAAACCTCAGCCACAACACTGAAAAGATAGAAAAGATATTTCCACGTATAGTCAGCTCACAGTGAACAGATATCATCTCTGTGTCCTTCTAGCTGTTTCTGTGACTCAGCACCCTGAGTGAAATCTCTGGGAGTCCTATGCTAAAAATTCATCTACTAGGGACTGATCTAAAGAATAAGCTCTTATTACGGACTAGGGTTTTGAATAAAGTAATCGATTCATAGATGAAGCTATGCATTCAATTGTGTTATGGGTTGAATTGTGCCCCCCCCCGCCCCTTAATTTGACATGCTGAAATCATAATCTCCAGTATCTCAGAGTGTGACTTATTTGGAAATAGGGTCTTTGCGGATGTAATTAGTTCAGATGAGCTCATATCAGAGTAGAGTGGGCCCCTAATCCAAAATGATTGGCATCCACATAAAGAGGAAGTTTGGACACAGAGCCAGAGATTCAAAGAGGAAGCAAGCCAAGTGAAGGTCAGAGTCAGTCGCCACAAGACGAGGAACTCTCAGAAGCTGGAAGAGAGGCCCGGAACAGATCCTTCCCTAGAGGCTTTGGAGAGCATGGCCCCGTGAACACATTGATCTTGGACTTCTGCCTTCAGAGCTACAGGACAATAATTTTTTGCTGTTTAAGTCACTTAGTTTGTGGCACTTCATTATGGCAGCTCTAAGAAAGTAATCCAGTTACTATTTGAGCCATCTCTTCTCTTAAATGAAAGAGACAAAATGATATAGTGAGAAGCTTGTGGTTCCCTTCACTACTGTCAGATCAGGATACGTCCACGCTTTTACATCCTCTCAGAAGCAATGCTAGGAAACAGGCATGAGATAAGGATTTGAAGCCACTAATTTAAGAATAAATCGGGGTGCTAAAATCGGATGTCTTGAGGGAATTTAGAACGATAATTTATCTCCCGCGGATGAAAAATGATAAAAGCATTCAAGGTGGGTTCATTAAGTCTGAAACCAAAATCCTTTAGCAAAGTTTATGAATATCCCCAGAATCCTTGAGTGTTCTAATCTCCATTTATGCTGCAGAGGTAGCTATAAGATAAGTAAAATCTCTAGCAGCCAGGTCCTTATTGATTATGCATCAGCAGAGGCTCTCCCAAGTGGATTGTGAGAGCCTCATTCTAACAACATGCCCGCGCACCGCTAAATGAATCAAGCTTTTTAAAAAGTTGACAATACAAAAAAGAGATGCAGAGCCACCTTTAAAGGTCTGAGAACACATCTTTGAAAATAAAATACAACAAAAAACCCAGGCCACCAACACCTTCCACTATGCAGGGAGACAATGCAGGCAACTACAGGGTTTTGAGAGACGATAATAGGGAATGAGATAGAGCAAAACAGGAAAAAAAGGTGGAAATTTAATGAATGACATTAATAAAAGTATTGTTATGTGGAAAAATCTGACATTTCCAGATCTTAACTACAGTACCAAACTGACCTTGGAGCACGTTTGTTTAGATCAATGTAAAAATAATGCCTTTAATCTTATATATGCCAATTGCTTTTTCAAGGCACTTAATACATTATGTAATAGTTACACATACTGTTTTAGTTGGATTTTCTTATTATTTCATTTTGCAGATAGGTAAACTTAAGCCTAGAGAAGTTTAGTACCAGTCCTAGGGCCAAACAGCTAACTGGCTGGAGGTTAGAAACAACCCCCAAATCAGTGTTCTGAGGCAAGTTAGTGTCCCTTTCAAGATTGGCCATTTTTCAATGAAAAAAAAAAAAAAAAAGAACATAGTATCTGCAGTAATTTCCACAGCAGGACCACACTGATTAATCACTATAATAGTGGTGTGCCTAAGAGTTTACATTTTTCACCTAAAATCACTTAAGGGTCGAATGATTGATTGATCTCCACCTAATTCAGTTCGGAGAACATCTGTCTTAATGCTGTTATTTGTTATCATGGAAGAATCAGGAAAACTTCAATCCATAGGAGTCATTCACCAGGAAGAGTGCCTTGAAAACATCTTTCTGTGATGCCGTCTCTATGGGTAAGAGCACTGGCTTTCTTCCGTCCCTCGGAAAGAGACTAAGATCTGGAGTCTGAATGCTATGAATCATTTAAGTATATCTGATGAAGCTTTTATTTTTTGGTTGCCAAAAACTAAATGGTCTTATTGGGGAAAGTATTGCCAAGTTGGACGCCTGTCATATTTTTGCTTTCCTTGGTATTATTAGACATGGGTGCTATAACCAATCTGTTTCAACAGTGCCTCCAGGAAACCATTTATGCTAAGATCCCTGGTCTTAATGAACTGCACATAGCCTTGCTTTTCCTTGTCCAAGGAGGGGGAAAAAAATCTCCCTTAAAACAAACGAGAAGTTGAGGTTAGCATTTTGAATTGATTCTTTAACTTTAAAAATGTGTCTTCTCACAAGGCCCTCCAAAGAAAAGTAGAAATGAAGCCGTGCATGAAATCCAAACATACAGGCAGAGACAGGAAGTTAGCAAGTCAAGTGTTTCCCACACTGCCCGTTCATGGGTTAGTTACCTTTAAGATATTTACCAGATCTGTATGCCACAAAGATTGTTATTTACTCTACTTATTTATTTATTATTATTTTTTGAAGATTTTATTTCTAAGTAATCTCTGTGCCGTACGTGGGGCTCAAACTCACAATCCCAGGATCAAGAGTTGCATGTTCCACGGGCAGAGCCAGCCAGGTGCCCAGAGTTTACTGTATTTTAAAAAATTAATTGGTTATTTTCGGGTGGCTCAATTGGTTAAGCGTCCAACTCTTGGTTTCAGCTTAGGTCATGATCTCATGGTTCATGAGTTCAAGCCCCGCCTCAGGCTCTACAGCTGGCAGTGTGGAGCCTGCTTGGGATTCTCTCCCTCCCTTTCTCTCTGCCACTCCCCGGCTCATGCTGTCTCTGTCTCTTTCAAAATAAAGAAATAAACTTAAAAAAAATAATTGTTTATTTTCCTTCAACCTTCTAAGGAAAAATATCTTTAAAATCTATAAGTTTGTAGGGGTCCCTGGGTAGCTCTGTTGGTTAAGTATCTGACTCTTGATTTCAGCTCAAGATCTGTGATCATGATCTCACAGTTCGTGGGATTGAGTCCCTCTGTGCTGGCAGTGCAGAGCCTGCTTGGGATTCTCTCTCTCTCTCTCTCTGCCCCTCCCCCTGCTCACACGTGCACTCTTTCTCTTTCCAAATAAATGAGTAAACATTTTTTTTAAAAATCTATAAGTTTTTATATGTAAGTTATGACATTAAATATATTGCTATGAAAACAAAACAGTATTCGACTCAGTACCACTTAATGTCATTTGCCACATAATTTTAACTTACTGGGAAATGCGTGGGCATAAGGCTACCAACAAAATAATAGTGAGCCCTTCCATCCAACCCAATCCCTTGCCCAAAATCACCTCAGTTGGAAAACAAGTTAAAATAAGAGCTATCCCAGATCTCAGATCTCCCAACTGCCTGTACAGTTATTTCTATACCGTGTGAGGCTTATGCAGTCTCAGGAGTTTTTTACAACATCCTAAAGAAATTAACCCTGAGTTCTCACTTTCCTTCATCTCTACTCTCCCGCGCAACAATCTTTCCGTGGGACTGTCTCTGAAAACCCTATCACCACCATGGTTACTTTCTCCACTAGTCCTTCCTAAAAGGTGTGACTTGTAGGAAAAATGATGTTCCCTCTCTGTTCCCCAGAAACAGTTTCTCCCAAATGACTTAACAGTATTCCATACCACTGCAGGTCTGCGACTGACCTATTGAAGGCTTTTTTGCCTACTTGAAAACCATACTGTATCCAAGCAAGATGTTGTTGTTCTCTGGGTCAAAGCTGTTCTTTTGGTCAACACTTTTTCACAGGTCTCATTTTTGCCACTAAAATCTGTGCCGGGCAACGGTTTCTCATGGTAGAGTAGATAGGTGAATAAGTTTTACAGGTTCAGGGTCAAATCTCAGTTTCTCAAAATTTCAGTGAGGAAGAGGAAAGTCATTAAAATCACCAAATAAGCCCATAAAAACAAAAGACTGATGTGGAAGAAAGGCTGTGAGGCAGAGGGGTGAGTGGAAAATGGTCTGGTAGAACGCACCAAATAAATGGAGATATAAGGTAGCCAGAGAGGAAGTTGAGAATCAAGCAGATTTGCATGGCTCAGGAATTGAGAGTTCTGGTAAAGGTGGATCTAGAACACTGGATTGGATGAGAGTCTAAGAAGGCAGAACTTAGGATGATGCATGTAGGATGAGACTCCTACATCTCTGCCTCCTTTTTCTAGAGTTGGGCAACATCTAACCCCAATTCCAGAAGAATCCCAAGGAAGCAAAACTGAAACCAGAGGATGAAAGGAAGAGCTATTTACTAAATGGTGAGACATCAGACACCTGCGTTTCCACGGATGACTCAGAACCTGGCGACTTGGCTTATACCTCCCAGGCAGGGGACTGGAAGATTTCTTTGTGGGAAATGGACTATCCCAACAAATGAGCTGCCTAGAATGAAACCCCCATGCAATGATGCCCACAAGGTGACAAGTCAAATCTGAAAAACCAGAGAATCCAATCATGCTTCCCTGAGCCTCATTTAAATGTGAGTAGAAAGGGGTGCCTGGGTGGCTCAGACTCTTGGTTTTGGCTCAGATCATAATCTTGTGGTTCACGAGACTGAGCCCTGCATCGGGCTCTGTGCTAACAGTGTGGAGCCTGCTTGGGATTTTCTCTCTCCCCTCTCTCTCTCTGCCCCTACCCTGCTCGCTCTCTCTAAATAAATAAATAAATAAATAACCAACCAACCAACAACAACAAATTTAAAAAAAGAAAAGCAATATTTAAAGTCAATAAGTATACACTTGGAATTCTAAAAAGGTGTAATAGCAGAGAAGAAAAATTAACAGAAGGGGTAGAAAATAAGTTGAGGATACTAGTTAGAAACTTGTATCTCTAGCTAAGAGGGAAAAGAGATGGAAAGGGGAGAAGAGATAAGAAACTTGTATTATTGTGACTCTAATGACTACTAAATTACTCTACAATTGAGTGTTAAAGGAACATGTGACAGGGCTGGGGACCTGTGAAGGTAGAGGGGCCAGCTGAAAATGTGGATAGCCAGGGGAGACCCTGTTGACAGGGTGGCTTTCAGGTAAAAATATGGAGGGAATAGAGGAAGACCATGTATGTATCTGGGGAAGGCAATTCCAGGCAAGAGGAAAGGCCCTGAATGGGAGCCTGGCTTCCTATGTCTAAGAGATAGCAAGCAGGTCAGTTTATCTGGAACAGAGGTGAGGGACGGGAGAAGGTGAAAGTAAAGAAGATGAACACTGCTGGTCTTATGTGGACATGTTATAAATCGAGCTTGAGTAACTTTTTCTTCCATTAGGATCAGGTGTTGTCCTCCCCGCCCCCACTGACCCCCAACAGGCTTCCTCAGTCATTTTTTCAAGTAGAATTAGGGTGGGCAGACTGTTTAAGTAATGCATTGTTGATTATCTCCAGCCAAAGGAGAAATCGAACATAGTTTGTCACTATCATTACTTCTTCTTAAAAGCATGTCTTGGGAGATCCCTTCCTTGGCAGTATCTTAAATAGTTTCGTTTTGTTTTAATTTTCCCCCCTCTCTTGAATCATATGGTTTTCCTAGACTTATTCTATTTTTTAAACAACTAACAAGGGGTTGCAACTATTAGTTTATAGGCATATTTTATTTAGTATCATGGCTCAGTGCTTAAACAAATATATTCTCAATATATGATATAGCTGATTTTACACACTATTACCCTTGAATTTCTGGCTTCCATTGAATAACAGGAATCTTTTGCAACACTGGGCTTATGTTCCCACTGGCTACTTAATTGTAAAAGAGGCACATGCCTGTCCTTTGTTCTGAGCATGTCCCGTCCAGTCCAGCTCTTCCTACTGCCTCTAACTCCTGGAATGCTTTACTCATTCACATATTCTCTCCTAAAGACATTTGAGTTTTCCAACTCTATTCTAGATAGACAGAGAAAATTAAAATATGAATCTCTCACATAATAAACTGGAACATTCTATGGTTTGAACATTCATAGGAACATCCTATGGCAAGTCGATTTGGATTGTTTGGAATGTCAGACCCTTGATTGGAACAGAAAATTATCTAGGGGGAAAATAACCTCCTGTAGTGTCAACACTACAATGAGATACCACCTCACACCTGTTAGAATGGCTACTATCAAAAAAACACAGCATAACAGCTATTGGTGAGGTTGTTCAGAGAAAGGAACCTCTGTTGGTGGGAATGCAAATTGGTGTAGCATTCACTACTTCTGGATGTATCCACTTCTGGATGTATACTCAAAGAAAACGATACCAGGATCTTGAAAAGATATCTGCATTTCCATGTTTGTTTTAGCATTATTCACAATAGCCACGATAGGGAAACAACCTAAATGTCCATGAATGGATAAAGCCTACGTATACAAAGGAATATTCGTCAGTCATGAGAAAGAAGGAAATCCTGCCATTTGTAAGAACATGGACCTCAAGGGTATTATACTAAGTGAGATAAGCCACACAGAGAAAGAGAAATACTATATGATATCACATACATGTGGAATCTAAAAAGACTGAACTCGTAGAAACAAAGAGTAGAATAGTGTTACCAGGGATTGGAGGGTGAAGGAAATGGGGAGATGTTGGTGGAAGAGTATAAACCTCCAGTTATAAGACAAGTTCTTGGGATCTAATGTACAGCTTGGTGATTATATTTAATAATACTATATTACAGGGGCGCCTGGGTGGCTCAGTCAGTTAAGCATCTGACCCTTGATTTCGGCTCAGGTCCTGATCTCCCAGTCATGAGATGAAGAAGTCCTCCATCAGGCTCTGTGCCAAGTGTGGAGCCTGCTCGAGCTTCTCTCTCTCTCTCTCTCTCTCTCTCTCTCTCTCTCTCTCTCTCTCTCTCTCTCCCCCCTTCTCTCCAGTTCATGCTCCCTCTTTCTCAAATAAATTAAAAAATAGTCTCTCTCTGCTCCTCCTCTACTTGCACTCTCTCAATAATAATAATCATACTATATTACAAACTTGAAAGTTTCTAAGAGAGTAGATCTTAAATATTTTCACCAAAAAAAATGATATTATGTGATGTGGTGGAACTGTTAGCTAATGCTATGGTGGTAATCATTGTCTAATACATAAGTTTCTCAGATCAACATGTTGTATGCATAAAACTGATACAATGCTGTATGTCAATTAAATGTCAATAAAGCTGTAAAAAAATACATCTTGAAATTGCAAGGACTAAGTGAAGCCAAAAAAGTCTTTTTCTTTCCTGCAAATTCTGATGCTTCTGTAGGACTCTCCAAGGCAATTAACTTCCACCTAGCTTTTCAGGAATCCCATATTCCTACAATTAGTGATGCTTCTAGGCCAACAAGGGTAGTACAGTTTCAGTAGGCAATGAGAGATTCTTAAAAGTTAAACTAGAATTACCAGACAAAATAGGGCACCCAGTTAATTATCAATTTCAGATGACCAATGAATAACTTTTTCAGTATCAGTTTGTCCCAAATAATGTATGGCACATACTTACCAAAAAATGTTTTTGTTTACCAAAAATTCAGATTTAACTGGGTGTCTTGTATTTTTATTTGCTAAATCTGGCAATCTTTTTTTTTTTAAGTTTATTTTTTTTGAGAGAGAAAGAGAGTGCAAGCAGGGGAGGGTCAGAGAGAGAGGGAGAAAGAATCTTAAGTAGGCTCTACACTGTCAGACAGAGCTGGATGGGGGTCTCGAACTCATGAACCGTGAGATCATGACGTGAGCCGAGATCAAGAATTGGACGCTTGACTGATTGAACCACCCAGGAGCCTCTTTAAATCTGGCAATATTAAATCAAACCTGTTTTTTAAGTATCTAAGCCTAAAGGTGACATACCTATTTTCTGCTCACAACACATTGGCTAGAACTGATATGTGATCCCAAACCAAACCCAAAGGAGGCTGGAAAATTTGGAGAAATGGATTGTTTGGTGAGCAGTTTTGTATTTGTTCCATGGCTTTAGGGAGAAATTATAAGAATTTTATGCTGAAAAGAAGCTCTGATAACATTTAGTCTAAGTACTTACTTGTTTTATTGACAAGAGAACTAAATCCAGAGAGGTACAGGAATGTTTCCATTGTATTTTGCCATTTAGTGACTGGGGGAGAATCTCCTGTGAACTGACTCACAGTTTAGGATTCCCTCCATTATATGGCATGGCCTCTCCCGACCTTCTTTGAGATGAGCATACAGCTCATTGCCACAATAAGTGGTCTAAGTACTACAATGTGTGGGAAACCTCGCACTTAATGCTCCCTTGTGACTGGGAAGCCAAACACAAGTCAAAAGAAACTCACCCTAAAGTAGCATCCAAAATAATTTCTTGTCAGCATAATTAGAAGGGAAATACTGATGGTACAGACTAGGGAAAGATGGAGGGGCACTTCTCAGCCCCTATGAAAACATTTAACTTTTTCTTCCACTCCCCACCCTTTTCCCCCTTTTCCTGGGAAATCAGAGGCCCAGCTACATTGCTAGCAGTGCATTAAGTGATGGCCTAATCAGTGATGAGAGATGGTCTGAGGTCTGCTTCAGTGAGTGAGAAGCTGGCGCTAAAGGCATTTAAACATCTTCCAGCCATTTCACCCCATTGATTGTAATGATGATTTTTGAGCCATTCTATATTATGAGAAATGTCAAAATCTGTATTGTCCAAGAACTCACATATTTGAACAAAAAGGAGGGGGGAGGTTGTACGGGGTACGGAAATGGAGAATAAACCACTGGTTGTGGGCAGGAGCTAATCGGATAGCTACATTTTTTTTCCTCAATAGATTGAAGAGGCTCTTTATCACGGCCAACCACCCCCCACGGCTCTTGCCTCCCCTCCTTTTCTTCTCCCACATCATCACTTCATGTTGATTATTGCGACCGCAGGGTTTTATTTGTGGAGTGCTTTGTCATTTGTACTGGCAGAAAGGTCACCATTTGTAGCGCTTCCAAAGTAGAACATCCCCTTATTGGTGTCATGCAAATGGCTTTTCACTAATACTGTGAAAGGTGGGAGCTACCAAAACATTTGGCAGGTAGCCACAGTAAAAAAAAATGCATCTTCCATCCATCTCCATGTGTGTACATATAGAAAACGAAGTTTCCTGAAATAGCGGGCTTGTCTTGGATAATACACTGACATTATCTTTTCTCTTTCATGTTTCTATTCTTTTCTATTTTGCTTTGTTCCGTTCCATGAAAAAATGCTTCTAATATATTGCATTGATTTCATGACTCAGTGAGAGTCTTGCCTCCTATTTCCCAAAACGTTGATGTAGACATGCTTACCCGACTGCCTTCTAGAACATCCCAGAAAGCTATGTTTGACCAATGGTACTTGGAGGACAGAAGCTGGAATTCTTTGGGTTCTCCTTATGCTTGCGTTTTTAAAGTATTATAATAAATTTATATGTGGATGTGGTAAGCATCAGTGCTTCAAGAAATGTACCTCCTTCCTTTCATGTTTTGTTTTTCCATTCTCATACCTTCTCATATGCACTTCATTCCTGAAAATATACTTTTTATTTTTAGACGATGTGAAATCATTTTTGTTGTTTTGCAGAGCACAATTCTAAGCACCTAGGCAGTTTTGATGACATCGGTAAGCATTCAGTAAAAGTTATTTTGGTTTTGATATATATTCCTCTGCTAAGTTAACATGCTTTGTTTACCCAATCCTAAAAATACTTTAAGAGTGTTGATCTGCACACACTTACACACACATAAATTGTGTGTATATGTATGTATTCATGTTTCTTATGTATTTCACAATACAATTTAACAAATTAACATAATTAATTCAGTTTTCAAAAACACATGCAATATTAAAAATGAGATCATCCTGGGAGAAACAATAAACCCAGGAAATGGTTTAATATGCACAAAGTGTACATCAGTATGTTTGCTTCAGGGAAACAACAAAAGTGGGTCTAAAGCCTTTTTAATAGCCAATGGGAAGCTAGGGACATGATTAACTTGCTTGTTTTTCTTTCTTATGATTCTTTGGGGGCCTTGGTTCAGACTCTAACTTTCCTGTTATAGTAAGCTCTTGCTTCCTTATACTTTCTTATTTTGGTGCTCTAAATTCATCCCCTTGGTGGATCAGTAAGAAGAAATATTCACACAGGACATAGGTCACTGACTTTATACACACACACACACACACACACACACACACACACACACACAGGATTTTATATATTCTGTAGAGATATATATATATATGTATAGATATAGATATATATATAATATATATGGATATACACATACATACTCTCCCAAACTCCTCCATCCTCTGCCTACTTCACCAACCTATATTCACTTTGTCTATTTCTTCTATAAAAATTTTACATTTTGGGGTGCCTGGGTGGCTCAGTTGGCTGAATGTCCAACTCTTGGTTTCAGCTCAGGTCATGATCCCAGGGTTGTGGGATTGAGCCCTGTGTCGGGCTCTGTGCTAAGCATGGAGCCTGGTTAAGAATGTCTCTCTCCCCTGCTTATGCTTTCTCTCTCTCTCTCTCTCTCTCTCAAAAAAAAATAATAAATTAAGTTTTAAAGTTTATGTATTGAGTCATATCTCAAACTCACTGTCAAACTCACCCTTTGCCAACTTGTAAAGAGCATGATCTCGAAGGAATGGGAGTCTGTGAGCTCATCCCCAGGATATAATTAGATTTAGGCATTTCTGGTATTCATGTGAGCTTGGAAATATTTGAAAAGTCTGATGTCCAAGGCCACTCTTCTCACATGATGAATCCCCTGGGAAGAAAGGGTTATGCAGCAAAGGTCTGCACTGCCCTCCTGATGAAAGATGGAGTGAGTGGGAAAATTAGCACTTAGTCAGAAATTGGTAACATGCCATCACCGTCATATAATTTGTGTCTGAGTCTGAAGAGAAGGGGACAAAGGCAGAAATAGAATGAACATAGTAATCCTAGGAAGGAAAGGCCTGGGAATTACAAGAAATACAGTTTTAGTTACAGAGGACAAAAGGTATCACAGGATGGGACAGAGTAATAACTTCTCTTCTGCAAGAAATGTCTTAGGACTCTACGCGCTCAGTTTTGTGGGGGATATGATTCCACTTTGGTTCCTCCAGGGTTAGCTTCTCAAGCACTGAGAGTGCCACATTCTCGAAGGCAGGTCTGAAGAATGACCTCAGATGGCCATAGAAACAACTGATGAAGAAGGAGCTGAGCAGCCTGGGCAACCCCTCCCCCCACCCCCAGGGCTTAATTAGTGAGAATGCAAAGAACAAGGCTGGGAAGGGGGAAATGTAGGGGCTGGAGGATGTCCTTAAGGGGGTAAGTTCATCCACCAGTGAGGCTTAGAATTGTTTAGTCAATGTGAACCTGTTACTGCCCATGAGCTGGAGAGAGCTGGGCAAACTCTGGATGCCAGTGAAGGATAGGCTAGAGATATATAGCTGGTGAGAGGAAACGGGCAGGATTATGAGTGTGTCGTCTGGCCGATAGGACAGAGTCATGTGACCACTAAGTATACGGGGGTTTAGAGAATGCAAACACTTCTTCAGGGGAAGTCATATGTGGAATGTAAAAAAGCAGAGTCACTGTGCTGAGCCCTGTCTACTGGATGCTTCCTGACCTGTGAGAGACACTGATGTCAGTCTCGAACTGAAGAGCCGTAGAACTCACCAGGTTCTGGGAAACTCAGATACCAAACTAAAACTACTGATTCCTTCACCAACAAGAAAGGAAACTGAGGCACAGAGGGCAAAGTGAGCTGAAGTGACATATTTAGATAGTGGCAGAAATGGCGTCAGCCAGCATTTCCTATTAAACAGGTTCTGGTACCAATACTGATGTGTGTGTATGCGTGTGTGTGTGTGTGTGTGTGTGTGTGTGTGTGTGTGTAAGGAGGGGGGATTCCCCACACCAGCAATGAGCGATTCTTGGACAACAGTAGGATGTCTCCAACAATTCAACTAAATTCTTATACTATCCACCTGGAGATAGCTGCATGTTCCACAGGTTAACGGTTCAATGCCGTAAGACTGCCACCACCACACACCCTTCAGACGCCGGTGTGAACCCACCTGTGCCTCTGCCTGACTGACTGGCTGGGACTAGAAGTTCCCACAGCTCCCTCCTTGGACTTCAGACACAATTCACAAGTCCAGCTGGTCACCTGGGCTTCTGACCAACTGACTATAAGTCATGAGAACTCATGACCTCCTCTTTGGGTTTGAGTAATTTGCTGGAGCAGCTCCCAGAACTTAGAGAAACATTTTACTTATTAGATTACCAGATATTTTTTTTAGGAAAAAAGATATTAACTTAGGAATATCCAGATGGAAGACAGGCACAGAGGAGGTATGGGGAAATGGGGGGCGAGTTTCCGTGCCCTCTGAGCATACCATTCTCCCCAAATCGCTCCACATTCACCAACTTGGAAGCCCTAAAAATCTTGTCCTTTTGTTTTTTTTCGGGCGTCTTCGTAGCATAGGCATGGCTGGTTAAATCACTGGCTTTTGGCAACTGATTCAACCTCCATCTCCTAGCCCCTGCCGGGAGGTCTGGGGTAGGACTGAAAGCCGACCCTCTAATCCTATGGTTGGCTCCACTGGCAACCAGCCCCCATCCTTAGGTGGGCTGCAAAAGTCACCTGGTTACAATAACAAAAGATTCCTTCTCCCCTGTTCCCCCATCACTTAGGAAATTAGGGTTTCAGGAGCGCCGTGCCAGAAACTGGGACGAAGACAAAACGCATATTTCTTTTAATCACATCACACCCGGACATTGGGAGTTGCTAGGTCGAATGGATGAGAAAATACCATACATTATTTTTCCTGATGTCCGTGAAGTTGGCTATCAAATTCCCATTGATCCTACATTCACATGCAACGATCAAAAGAATATGAGAAATATTCCGTGTGGCCAGGGAAAACAAAGCCCAAGGACAGAGGTTTTGTTGGAATGGCTGCGTGTGCTCCCCTCTTCGGGATCAGGGCCAGATGGTGACCACAGGGAAGAGAGCAGAGCAGAGCGAGAGAAAGCCCACAGGAGGGTGGGGAAGGGAGAAGTCATGTTGAGCGGTGGCTGGTATGGGCTCAGTGCTCCCAGGCTCCCTCACTTCTGCACTCAGAAGTGTTCTGCTGACGTGTGGCATTAAGTCTCCTTCAGCCTTCTGTTTCCTCTGGCTACTCCTATTACCTGCCCCAACACGTCTTTTCCTTCCCCTCTACCTGCCTCCCCCACCCCCACTAATCTCTTCATTTCTCACTTCCTTGTCACCCTGGGATTGACCCTTTCCTTCCTCATCTCCCTGCTCCGCTCTTTCTCTCTTCCTTCTCTTCCTTTCTCTATTACCAAATGACTTTTCCCCAAATTGACACAAATTTACACTCATACCAGCATTTATAAGACCATGCCTATTTCCTTACGTTCTCAGAAAAACTAGGCATTATAAAAAAAAGTTTACTCTTTCTCAATATGTGAAGGGAAAAGTACTCTCTTGTGTATTAAAATGTATTCAATGTATTCAAATTTTTGAGGAGGGATAAGTTGAATAACAGCTGTACCTCTGTACGAGGTGCTTTTCATTATTATCACTTCACAACAATACTGGAAAGAGTCTATCTTCTATATAAATGAGAAATGAGGGTCTAGGAGATTAAATAACTTTCCTAGCAAACAAAACAAAACAAACAAACAAACAAACAAACCCCACCACTGCTAAAGTGCAGGTCTGTGATCAAATGGCATAGATTTATTTTATGAAAACTAGGTGCAGTATGTTTTGTTAGGGACAAATCATGCAAATGAGCCCCAGGATAGCATCCAAAGAATACGGGAAGATATCTTTATACATTTATCCAACACAGTGATTTATTCCATGCACAGTAAAATGTCACTTCGCATGCATAAGGCATTGAAGGTAAATAGAAAACAAATGGGTTATTTTTCTCTCAAGAAATTTACAATATATTAAAGCAGAGAAGCAAGAAATACAAGTAATTATAATCCAGGTTTGCATGTCATAAAACAAAGTGAGGGGAGGTGAAGGCTAACACCTGCTCAGGAAAGACTGTCTCTGGGTTTGAGAGCTTGTAGGTGGCTTAGCTCCCATATATGCGGGAGGCAGGATACGGCCACGCAGAGGTGTATAAAAAGGGGGAGCGGAAGGAAGTTTGTTAACACTGAGGAACTGTGTAGCTAGAGAATTTCAGGGTTATAAATTGGTGCTTTTCAAGTAACTCAGATACTGAGGATGATTGGAAGCGTAAAGAAAAAAGAAATGCATCATGGGCTTGTGGAATCCTTACTATTGGTAGACAATGGAGATGAGATTAGAGAAGAGGGGAGAACAAATAGAGAAGTTTCTATTTCACTACTTCTTGATGCTAATACCTTTGAACGCGGGACTTACTAAATTTTTTGTTATGCCATGTGCATAATATCTGGATTAATTCATGTGTGCAACAGCTATCAAATTGTTGTGTACTCTCGGGGAAGTCAATGTGCATAAATTGATTTGCAACACGGAATGTGGAAGAGAAGAAATTAGAAAGAGGACACTGGGTTGGAGGTGGGAAGGTAGACGGGTGGACCCAGAGACATAATTTAAATGTCTCCTTTGTGTCCTTCCCCAACCTGGCTAGTATCTGGGACCTAGAGAATGAGGGGCAGCAGACAGAACTGAAGATCTTCTCAAATAGGGCTCTGAGAGGCACGGAGCACATACAGGATTGTTTCAGCATCCAAGTGACTACGTGATCACAATACAGGAACATGGATGTCCTCCTTCCATCCATGCAGGGCATGACGTGACTCTGATGGGTACAGGCTCTCCTGCTGTCCAGTTCAGTGACCATTAGCAATACGTGGCAATTTACATTTAAAGTGATTAAAAGTAAATAATATAAGACATGTAGCTCCTCAGTCATACTAGCCACATTTGTACTCTGTAGCCGCTTTCAGCTAGGGGCTCCTGTACTGGGAAGCGTACACATAGAACATTCCTAAAATCACAGAAAGATCTATTGGACAGCAATAGAATTTGACTGCAGGGCTGAAGAGAGCAACAGCAAAGACTGCAATGCTTGGTGGGAGACTGGACATGACAGTGTGGCAAGGAAGCCTGGAAAGATCCTCCTTGAAGACTCCTAGGACCACTTGAGAGCACCTTCAAAGAGAAGCTCCAAGGAAGCAGGTGAGTTAAAGACACAGTGAACTTGATGCTATTGCTGTTATGGTTGTTAATGTGTCCCCTCTTATATAACTGTGAACCTCTGTGAGTAAAAGTCGATTAAATAAGAGATCAGATCTCATATACTGAGAATGTGCGGGCAAAAAAGAGTAAACCCATCTAGCCAGGATCAACAGTGATGGCCAGTAATACTGAACTGCCCGCAACTAACATGTATTAGACACGTACCATGTGGTAGGCACTGTCCTAAGTGCTTTGCTTGTGTTAACTCACTGAATCCTCATAGCAGCTATAGGAGGCCAATACTCTAAGTAGCCACATTTTCAGATACAAAAAACAATGGAAGGCCATATAAAACAGGCTGTCTGGCTCCAGGCCCCATACTCTACACAATGAAAATTGAAGTGACTGATTCTTGGTATCGTAGTAGCAGAGGTAAAGACTTATTCTGAAATGAATGAGGGCAGAGCAATGGGAAGTTATGAATACTGAGATACATTTGACTCATACTCTGGTTAAAGCAGAACAAAACAAAAAATATAAAAAAAAATAACAAAAGACATAAGGTCAAAGGCAGAAGAGCATCATTAAAGAAGAAACTATTTCACACAGAGCCAGCCACAAGCCCCTGAGTACACAACACCAACAAGAATGTAAGGGATGAACTTCAAATTATAGTTTCTGCAACTATCTATGTCAAGGACGGTTGTTTAATTTCCCAGGACAACTCTGATTGATCGTGGTGCTGGAGTGGAGCTGTGTGGAGAAGGATTCTGAGACTCAACAGAAATGTATGCAAAAATTAACTTGTAATACCTGCCATGGTTTGGGAAGGCAGATAATCAGCATACATAGGAAGTATCTGCCATTCTGATTTGGGGAAATATGAAGGAAGAAGTTCCAGGCTAGAAGCAGAACTTTTTTAACAAATTAATTAATTAACATCCATGTGCATAATGTCGCACATTAAAAATAACTAATTTTAAAGAAACAATGCATAATATAGGACCAGAAAAGAATACCATAGTCAATGTTCAAATGGAAGGTATATTAAAATGTAACAATTCCATTGTCTCTGTGAATTTAGAAATCCATCTGTCATAGAGTTGGACAATTTCAAGCATATTTAATTCCTATTTTCTTGAGTATTTAGATTGGGCACTACACTACTGGGTTATAAAAGGAGCCAGGAACTGCCCAGATTCCATCTCACATGTATGGCGCTGGCCCAAGAGAGGCAGATATGCCTTGATCTGGCCCTTTGTTGCCATCTATACCCCCACCGCTTTCATGCCATCAGTGCATAGTGTGTTCTTAGGTTGAGGGAGCACTGAGGCAAAACAAAAGGCATGATTTCTCCCCTTCATTCTGCCCTTGTAAAAGACTCAGCCCCAATGAGTCCCTTTACTGGCCACTGGTAACTCTCCCCTTTTGAACATCAGCTGAGAACCACTTACGTAGTCCCTTTTGGCAGAGAGCAGTGAAGCATCATGCTACTCAATAGTGAAGGTAACTCAGTAAAGATACAAAATGTTGATTAGATTTTATTTGTTCTGACTATGCAAAGTGTAACATTTGAAGAGGTAAAATTATTATCAGAAGAGCAATGTGCCTCTCTCTCTTCTCTTAGAACATGTGTGGGAGGATGGTTGTAACTCTTATGTTGAAAATACTGTTTTCAGAATTTTCCTATAGCCTGAGTCATCATGGAGATGAGTCCTTGGTGGACCAGTTTATGAATTATTTTGATGTTGAGAAACCGGCTTACATAAGCGTGGCTTCTACTAAACGTTCAACATGTATTTGCTGAATTGAATTGACTTCACCTTTTATACCTTCACACACATTACCTATGCTATATTAAGCAAGACGCCAAGGTCCTATTGCCTGGAGAACATGCATGGTGTTACTCAGAAAGTGTCATGACATGGCTATAACGGAAGACCACTTCTTATTTTGAATTTCAAACAGGAAGAGTTGTGTTGCCTCCAAAGATCATTATGACGCCTCTCATATACCAAAGCAAAAACAAAGATGAAAACAAAACAAAACAACCCAAGTCATTACATAGAATAAATGCATCATTGCATAGACATTTCCAACATTAATAAAGACAGGCTCAAAATGGAAAGACTGCCCCTTCAAGAAGTTGTCAATCAAGAACCAAGACTGAGCAAGGGTCCCACAGCAGGAATCATATACCCAGCACAACAGAGATGGTGTGGGACAGGAGCAGAGAGCCCCAGGATAGCTGCCAGGGGAGATCAAGATCAAGGTCATCCAGTCACACTGCTTAAGGATTACCATCAATTCCTAGTGAGGTGAGGTGCAATGATTTTAACTCTCCCAAAACACACACACACACACACACACACACACACACACACACACACACACAAGACCACCTTACTATATACCTCCTAACTATTTTCTTCAGATACACATAGTAAAGTATATATGGTTTAAAAACCAAGAAACCAAATGAGGACCCAGGTCACTAGTCCATACAGCTCATACAAATTTAAATCAAACTCATCTTGAATACTTCTGAATCTTGTGAAAAGAGGTGTTTTTTTTTTTCTGGTTTTGCTCTGAGGTTTCGCATTTTTTGAAAGAATTATGAACAAAGTTAATGCTAAGTGATGTTATGATCAAGACACAAATCGCAAATAAATACACAAACACACACATCTCTAGGTTACAGCGAATACAACACGAGGTAATGGCAGCCACTAATTCTGCTGTAGGGCCAAGGCAACAATTTTATCGGCAATAAAGGAAGGCAAACAGGGATTCTTGACACAGTCAGAATTAAGCATTAATAATGTCTTCTTTTTATGTCTTAATTGGGTGTGATTTGCCTCTGATAGCACCTTTCATTATCAGTACAGCGGGGCATCTATGTGCTCCCCTTTGAGGTGTCCATTGTTCTAATTATTCCTGCACGGCGGCCATCCTCGGTGCATGTTAAATAATCCCAGTAACGCATACTGGAAAAAAGGGCACTGTGCCTAGATATATTATAGACACGACGTCAGCCTGCGCTTGTTTTTTCCCTCTCCAATTGTAGAAAGCACTGTGGCTATTTTACATTGATAGGCATTTATATCGATTGAAGGGGGAAAAGAAAGCCCTCATTACAAGGCTGCTAGCAGTTGTAATTACAGAGTGGCACCCGTGCTGGGGTGTATTGGGAACCACGTTCCTCTTTAAAACTATGTAGCACCTCCGCGGAATACTCTCTTTGTACCGGTAATTGCATCCAATTAGACCAAGGTAGTAGGATCTTTTCCTTTCTACCTATTAGAAGACTGATATTGGAATATTTGGCATCGAATTTACTTTAAATCCTTGTAATTATTTAATCATGGAAATCCATATATGAGGAATTGCTTCTTTTTAGATTTTGGCCTAATGGTTAAAGGCCTGACTTTGCATAATAGGCTCTGCCACTCACTAGCTCCTTGAACTTGAGGAAATGTCTTTGTCTTTCTAAAACCTGAGGGTTTTAGCTGAGAAGTGGGGTTGATAATAGCAACCCCTTGAAGATTTACCAAAAGAATAAATTCTGGATGGAGAGTAAGAAGTATGTAAAAAATGGTAGCTGAAATAATGTCCTAATGGTTATGACCCATGAATCAGTCGTCCAGAATCTACTTTGGGTGGCCTTTTCACTGCTGACCTAACCTTCCACCAATGTGTTTGCCACAGTTTTAATAGAAATCAGCAAGTGTTTCATTTTCTTGGAGACATTTAAAAACACTCTTGTCTGGGTTTACCTTCTTGCATGTTCTTGAAACCCTGTCCATTCAGCTGGATTTCCTTTCTCTGTGATAGGGTTTCCTACTCCTTTATCAAGTTGCTTGAGCTCCATGCTTTTGCTAAAAGCAAATTTGGATACAGATCCAGCACAACTCAAGAATGCTGGCCATTCAACAATTGACCTGCCCATAGCTTTCCTCTACGGAAATACAGATAATAAAATATTGTTTGCTCCGGACTTCCGATGGCTGTATTTTTTTTCTCCTACTTCTTACAGAAATTCTGGTTCAGGAATTAAGGCAGGGATTTTTAGAGCCATCAACAGCATTAACATACTATTCAAATCTCCATTTAACAGCATTTTATGGTTCTCACAGAGGTATCTAGTTTCTCCTCTCAAATGTATAGAGTTTAGGGGACAAGGACAAATTCTAAAAGAGCAGATATACCTGGATCTCAAGTCTAGTTTGTCACTCCTACCTGTGTAAGCAGTGACTAGTTACTTAGATTTTTGGAGTTTCCATTTTTTTTTCATTTATACAAAGACTGTTATCATAGTTACTTCTGAGATAACTTTTCTTGTGAGAAGTAAATGAGAAAATACATATAAAGAAGCCAGCAAAATATCTACTTTTTTTGTGTGGTATATTTTCTGAATATTCCAACTATAAGAAAGTCCTCTAGGGGCCACCTGGGTGGCTCAGTCAGTTAAGCATCCGACTTCAGCTTAGGTCATGATCTCACAGTTCGTGGGTTCGAGCCCCATGTCAGTCTTTGTGCTGACAGCTCAGAGCCTGGAGCCTGTTCAGATTCTGTGTCTCCCTCTATCTCTGCCCCTTCCCCACTTGTGCGCGCTCTCTCTCTCTCTCTCTCAAAAATAAATAAACATCAAAAAAAGTCTTCTAAACTTTTTTTTCCCTAGTGACAGAGTACAGACTACACCTGAAAAGCCATGAGGAGTGTGTCAAACTAAAAACATTCCAGCTCTCTCTTATTATATCAGAATAATTTAAAAGAGGCCAGAAGAAAGAACCATCTCTTCTTAGAATGCAATGCTTATCCTTGTGTATTGATAATACTAATATGTTTCTTGGAAATATATTAGTGGCAAAAGATGAAATTTTAAGACCTTTCCCTTCAGTCGCTTAGGTCATGCATTATTTAACTGCTACACAGCAACTCACTTCAATTCTATCTGTTGGAATTCATCTGTCCCTTTATCTGCAAAATGAGTGACCTTACCTTCCCATGGAAAGAAGTTTTGGAATTCCTCCTATAAATATTGTATTTGAAAATAACACCAAGACAACCTGTAGATAAGACAGAGCTGAGTTTTCTGCTTTTCAGACCACCTCCAGATAGCCTACTAGTATTTCAGAAAGAGAAGGTCCAGGTGAGGATGTTGATGAGTTTTTGAAGTCTAGCTTAAAGTAGATCTGTCAATGCAGGGACTTGATGAGGACTGGGGAATAATCATGAAATAAGATTTAGGATTATTGGATACAGTGAAGTATGTTGAGGCAAGATGTCTAGAGTCTTGGGATGTAAACTGTCATTTGACACTTTCTTTTGAAGAGTTGATCAATCAAGAAGTTCTTGGAATGAAAAATAAAGTTGTTTGCAGCTATTATCTTCCTAAGAATGCCCTGGAATAACAAAGCTATGTCAAGAAAGACAGTGGAATAATAAAGTCATGTTAATATAGATACAAATCAGACTGGCAAAATTAGCACCTGTTTTTCAGGGGATGCTAGCAAAAGGGTTACTCTTAAATTTTGAAAATGTGAAATGTTATGTATTTTTTAAGTTATATGGTATCCTCTTTTAAATATAAAAGTAAACATATATATTTATCTATTGTTTATGATAGCAAAAATAGAAGGCAGAGTAAATCCTCATCAACAGGGGAATGCATTATAGTACATTCAAACCAAAGAAGAAAAATTAAAAAGATGTTAAAAACAAGGAATTAAATCTACACTAGTTTATTGGGAAAATTTGTGTGAAGTCCTGTTAAGACAGATCAGATAATATGATTCCATTTCTTGTAAGAGAAAAATACAATGTGTATGTGTGTGTGTGTGTGTGTGTGTGTGTGTGTGTGTGCATGGTGTATGGTGGAAGGAAAAACTTACAGGACAATTAATGAGATAATTTTATTATTCAAGTGACTGCAATAAGAGAACATTCATTAATGAGGGACATCTCAAAAAAAAAGGACTGAAAAAAAGGGGTCCTACGTTTTGCAGAGACAAACAAGGAAGATATGAGGAAGGGTGAACAGGAAGTCTCAGAGTCCTAAGGAAGGATCACATGGATTTTAATCTTCTAACACAGAGAACAGGGTTTCTCTGATGGTCCAAAAGGGTGGGGCAGGGATGAGTTTTCCAACCTCTGTGGCATTACAGGAGCATAGGATTCAGATAAAATTCAGCATTTTTAGTATATTTACATGAATTTATGTATGTATATGTGATACTTTTATATGTAATTGCATTATACACATAAATACAATAAAGTAGGTGAGTACTCTAGAAGTTCAAGTGGAGAGGTCAAGCAAAGAGGGGGGAAAGAACATTTGTTGTAAAGAAGAAAAAACATTTATAATGTGATCACATTACTCACTTGTTTTTATTAAATAGATATAATCAATATATGGATATCTATAAGAATGCTTGAATAATAGTAATATAAATAAAATTAAGCTAAGTTATACAGTATGTATTTTTCTGAGCAAAGAAGTAATACATAGAGAGGTGCCTGGGTGCTTCAGTCGACTAAGCATCCAACTTTTGATTTTGGTTCAGGTCATAATCCCAGGGTAATGAGATCAAGCCCTGGGTCAGGTTATGTGCTGGGCATAGAGCCTGCTTAGGATTCTCTCTCTCTTCCCCTGCCTGTCTACCCTGCTCATGCTTGCTCTCTCTCTCTCTCACTCTAAAATAAAAAAAAGTAATATGTAAAAAAATAGACAATACTCAAAGCATCTATAAGCTTAGCTCTTTCTAGAGCAAGTTTAGAGGCACATACATGCTTATTTCTCAATTATGTCCTCAGACTTACAATTAAAATACTCAGTTTCATGAATAAAATTGTGCCATATTTAAGATATTTTTTTTTAGTTTGGCACTATAAAAATTCTATAACCATGGGATCATTTTAATAGGGTAAAATATGCACGTAACACCTTGTCAAGTATTCATATGCTCAGCAGCCTTTGTCATCCTGAACATGTGGTCCTCGATTACTTCCAAAGAAAATTGTTTTGGAGTCTCAGTAATTACAAGAAAGGGATGTGAGTATGATACAATAAAGGTTTGGTAACACAGATTTGGCTTGAGAGTAATCTCTTCCCCATGTCCCTATGATTAACATATGCCTCCATATTTTTATATCTATTACTGAATGAGGTTGAAAGTAAATGATCCAGGCCTTAAAACCCTAAGCCTTACCAAGTCAATAGGTGAAAAATTTCCAACTAAATGAAGTCCTGGCTCCCAGTGGTTTAATCTGTTTTGTGTTCTCCTAACTCTGTCATCATTCTCATGCCCTTTTCCTGTCTTATTTTAGTCCCACCTGCAGCCAGGACTTCTGTGGAAACTGACTCAATTCCTTTCCCAGATAAGCAAGAAGGAACAGCATAAGGAAAAGACTCTTGTTCTCTGAATGCAGGTTTAAAAAAGAGGATACTGGGGCACCTGGGTGGCTCAGTCAGTTAAGTGTCCAACTTCAGCTCAGGTCATGATCTTACAGTTTGTGAGTTTGAGCCTCGTGTTGAGCTCTATGCTGACAGCTCAGAGCCTGGAGCCTGCTTCACATTCTGTGTTTCCCTCTTGCTCTCTGCACCTCCCCTGCTCGTATCCTGTCTCTCAAAAATAAATGAATGTTTAAAAAAATTTAAATAAAAAAATTAAAAGATAAAGAGAGGATAGTCTACAACATAAAACCCTTCCTTTTTAAAAATTTTTTAAATGTTTATTTATTGTTGAGAGAGACAGAGACAGAGCGTGAGTGGGGGAAGGGGAGAGAGAGGGAGACACAGAATCTGAAGCAGAGTCCCGGCTATGAGCTGTCAGCACAGAGCCCAACGTGGGGCTTGAACCCATGAACCTGAGATCATGAGATCATGACCTGAGCTGAAGTCAGACTCTCAACTGACTGAGCCACCCAGTCTCCCCAAAATCCTTCTTGATAGAAGTGAGGTTTTATAGATACACTTCATTCTCAATAAAAGTGAAAATAATTTTTTTTAAGTTTATTTATTTTGAGAGAGAGAGCGAGGGACAGCAAAAGAGCAAGCATGGGTGCATGTTTACACACATGTAGGAGAGGGGCAGAGAGAAAGAGACAAACCCAAATAGGCTCTGTGCTGTCAGCTCAGAGCCAGACAAAGTGGGGCTCAATCCCATAGCCATGAGATCATGATCTGAGCTGAAATCAAGAGTTGGACCTTTAACTGACTGAGCCCCCCAGGTGCCCTTGAAAATAAAATATTTTTAACAATTAATATAAACCAAAAAATCTAAGATTGTAACAAAAAAATAATTAAAGACATCTAGATCATTCCATTCACTAAGAAAACAGTTTTCTCTTCCTTTGAGATAGAATTGATTCCCCCAAATTTAGCACATCAGCATTCCATTTCTTCAACACAGAGTTTCCTAATACTGTGTCATCTTATTTTCTCCCTTTTCTTCATGTATCAGAATAAAACAGGTTTTCTACAATAGCGCGTTTATGTGAGATCCTACTTTTCAGTGTGTGCAAAATTGGAACAAAGAGAACAAGCCAATAAAACGGTAACTTGAAAAGCAGTTCCCAGTCTCAAAATGGGACTAACCCAGGAAGAAAATCGCAATTATTTGGCCTCCTACAAAACAAAACTAGTCCCTGCCCCCTCCGCTTGCCTCTTCCTCCCTTATTTATAGTACAGTGGGACTTTTGAGTGAAGGAATGGCAAACAGTTAATAAAACCTTTGATGGGTATTAATTACTTTCCACTTAATTACCTGCCATGTGGATCTTGTTGAGCTATTGATTACTGGCAAACATACATCCCACTGGGGATAAGTGTGATTTAACTTCATCCAAAGAGTCAATTAGCCCAAGTAACATAGGGAGAGCTGGTGCTTCGCCTCAATAACTGGGGTTTCTTGCCAAGAAGGGTAGATAAGCCATTTATTTGTTCATTAAAACACAGTACTACTATCAACAGGAGGCACTTACCAGGTGTTACTGAGATTGGTAGAATGTCACTCTGTGTCCTCAAAGATTAGCTGCGCGGTGCGGAAGCAACGTGGGCAGAGTCTTTCTTGCTTCAGAATCCTAGAGGAACTGGTGAGGTGATGGAGTTAACCCCTAGAAGCATAGCCCTGCAGTTCTATTTTGTATAAAACTTTATCAAACACACCTGTGTGCAGCTGTAGGCTGTAAAGACAATGCTGCCTCCTGCTGGGTGACTTTGGGATCCCACGTTCTTTGATAATGATATTCAAAAGACATTTTCTGAAACTTCCCTTAATACATTGCTGAACTCCGTGTTAATTTTGCTACAGAAGCAACGGGAAAAAAGACTCAAAAGTTAGGGCTCTGGGGGATGTGGAAAGGTGAGGGGAAGGATATGTATGAGGGAAAGAAATATCATTTCGTTGATCAATGTTGGTATTAATTTGTACCTTGAAGCCTATAAAAAAATTCACGAAGCTGATACTTTTAAGACTTTATCCACTAAATGGCAAATGAGAATATTAAAAATCACTTTATTACAGGGATTTTCCATCCCTATAATATAAACCATAGTATTTTTATGAGATAAAATAAAGTAGTCCTATAAGATATATCCAACTCTAGGAGTTAGAGGGTCAGGAGTAGAAGACTATGCTAAATGATTAGTGGTAGAACTTTGACAGTAAATTATGTAAAACAGACTATGATGAAATATTGTAATAATACCTTTTAAAAACCTAAGATATTTGATTTAAAAATGACCTGTGAACTGGAAATTAATATAATTGGCTTTGTTGTGGAATTTACTCTGTGGTGACTCTAACAAGGCTAATACTGTGAAGTTCAATATTGCATACTCATAAGTAAGAGTTACTAAAATTTGTATTGCTAAAAGTTTACATGATCACTGTATAACCATCATCATGTTTCATTTTATGGACTCTTCATCACATCCATGTAGAATACAATTATTCTACACCCATTTTCAGGAAGTTGGAAAGGAAGATATAAAAAAGCTTTAAGTAACTTGGCTAAGGATTCTGATCTCAGGTCTCTTCCAAATCTTCCTTCCACCGTCCCTTGCTAATCCTTTAGAATGATCTTGCAGTGTAGACCCTGAAGATGGCAAAATGGCAACTCAGATTGAGTGTGGATTTCAATCTCTGGGTTCAGTTTAAATGCAAGTGTGGCGGTGTCTGACTCGCTCAGTTGATATAGCATCTGGCTCTTGGTCTTAGGGTTCTGAGTTTGAGCCCCATGTTGGGTGCAGAGATTACTTTTTTTAAAAAAAAGTTACTGGGGCGCCTGGGTGGCTCAGTTGGTTGAGCGCCCGACTTCGGCTCAGGTCATGATCTCACAGTTCATGAGTTCAAGCCCCGCGTCGGGCTCTGTGCTGACAGCTCAGAGCCTGGAGCCTGCCTCGGATTCTGCGTCTCCCTCTCTCTCTGCCCCTTCCCCACTCATGCTCTGTCTCTCTCTGTCCCTCAAAAACGAATAAACATTAAAAAAAATTTTTTTAAAGTTACTAACAAAAGGGGTGCCTGGGTGGCTCAGTCAGTTAAGGGTCCAATTTCAGCTCAGGTCATGATCTCACAGTTCATGGGCTCCAGCCCTCCATCGGGCTCTGTGCTGACAGCTCAGAACCTGGAGCCTGCCTCAGATGCTGTGTCTCCCTCTCTCTCTTTTCACACACACACTCTCTCTCTCTCTCTCTCTCTCTCAAAAATACATAAGCATTAAAACAATTTTTTTAAGTTGCTAACAAAATAAATGCAAATATGATTTCTTTCCTTGTGCCTTTGCTCGCCCCCCACCCCTCTTCTCACACATACCCGATATGGCTTTGTGGATTTTTTTCTTTTCTCTTTCTCTCTCAAGCATATTCATTTATTTTTTCCTTAGGTATTTTGTGTAATGCTATCTGCTGACTAAAACGTTTTAACCAAGAATTTAACCTCATTATTTCTCACACTTATTTAAAAGTACCTCTTTCTTTCTGACTAAAAGGGGACTTTGGGTAGAAAAGGAGAGAAGAACATAGTCTGGTTTGTCATCATCAGATTTCAGGTATTTGGGTGTTATACCCAAATACAAGGCACTCCTGCTGAAAGGCACAGTGACTATATGTCACCTCCATCCACTAGGTCAGAAGATCTTGCCAATGACAATGAGAATATTCACATCGATGTCTGATTGGACTCGGATTCCCTGCTTCCAAGGAGCATTCTCCTGAAAGGTACTACACTTTGGACTAAAACGGTGAATCAGGGGCACTTGGGTGGCTCAGTCGGTTAAGCCTCCAACTTCGGCTCAGGTCATGATCTCGCGGTTCATGAGTTCAAGCCCCGCGTCGGGCTCTGTGCTGATGGCTCAGAGCCTGAAGCCTGCTTCGGATTCTGTGTCTCCCTCTCTCTCTGTTCTTCCCCTGCTCGTTCTCTGTCTCTCTCTGTCTCAAAAATAAATAAACATTAAAAAAAATTAAAAAAAAAAACAAGTGAATCAAAACATACTGTAGCTCCCTGAAAGGTATATGCTGGCTGTGGGCACTGTTTCTGTACAATTCAAGATTTTTCACTTGTTTTGTTTTTAAAGCAGAAATACACTAGGCTCATAGTTGTTAGAGAAGCCCAAACTTAAGACTCAGGGAAACAAAAATGACAGTAAAAGATAATTCCAAAATCCAAAACCTTGCCTCTCCTCTGCAATTCCTTGATGAATAAATTATTTCCTAGAATTTCATTTTTCCTTTCTTTGAGTTTCCAAAAGCTCTATTTTTCTATGGAGAGTGAATGCGTCTTCAAAAAATTCCTGAGCAGCTGAACATAACACTGCTTGTGCAGATTAGAAAATTGTGGGACAAAGGGGATACATTTTCAATTTCACAGGGTAGATACGTGATTTAAAACTGCTAACTCTCTCTTCTACAAATATATGTCTGTATTTTATGTTATATATTACATACACATAGACACACATATAAAATAAAAATACAAATAATATGAAAACTTTTTTAGTAGTGCTGGTGGCAGAATAGGGAGAGAGTACACACAGGTAGCAAATGTGTTTCTCCTATTTGTATATAGGACATCATCTAAATCTCAAAATGACCTATTTAGGTTGGAAATTTTGCCCCCATTATGCTTAAAATAGAAGATACGGCACAAGGAAATAAGAAAATTTGTCTAACGTGATATGCTCAATAAAAGATCTAAGTCCCTATTAGTCTGACTCCAAACCACAATCTCACTCCATCCCACTTCCCTGCTTTCCTGGGAGATACTTTCAGAGCCCAGAAGACAATTATTTCGTTTGTTCCTCCCAAGACCCAAAGGTTCTGTGGGGAAAGTGTAGAACAAATAAAGCGTGGCTCGTAAACTCTGGTACATAATGCAGCATTTTCTAATTCATATCTTGACCATCAAAGCAATGTTAAGGCTAAATTTTCACAATGGCGGCTGATCCTTTCTTATTTATTATCTTTTTCTCTTAACAGAGGAATGTAATACTCTAAAGATGTGTCTTTTAATGGATTATATGCAATACATAAAATGGTCCCCCCCTTATCTGTGGTTTTGCTCTCCGTGGTTTCAGTAACCTGTGGTCACTGTGGTCTAGAAGCAGACAAGCCTGAAGTATTGTCAGATCAATAGTAGCCTAACACTATGTCACAAAGCCAACGACACCTAACTGCAACTCACATCTAGGCATTTTATCATCTCACATCATCACAAGAAGATGAATGTACAGTACAATAAGATATTTTGAGAGAGAGGTCACATAACTATTCTGATTTTTTAAAGTTTTTTTTAACATTTACTTATTTTTGAGAGAGAGACAGAGTGTGAGCAGGGGAGGGGCAGAGAGAGAGAGGAAGACACAGAATCCAAAGCAGGCTTCAGGCTTTGAGCTGTCAGCACAGAGCCCAACACCTGAGATGAAGTCGAACACTCAACCGACTGAGCCACCCAGGTGCCCCACATTCACATAACTTTTATTATAATCTATTATTAAAGTTTTTCTATCTAATAATTAGTTATTGTTGCTAATCTCTTACTGTGCCTAATTTATAAATTAAACTATCATAGGTATGTTCATGTATAGGATTCAGTACTATCCATGGTTTTAGACATCCACTGGGGGTTCTGAAACAGATACCCCAAGGATAAGGAAACACTATTGCACTGTGTTGTACTTCAGTATTTTTAGTTATATTAATTATATACAACAGCAGGATAGCTACACATAAGAAACAAAATTGAAAGGCAGCAGATACAGGTGTATTTTACAATTTTTTTTTAAATCAAAGTTGCCTTCTATAAACAATAAATGTGTATTATATTTTATTAGGAATTTGTGGAGATCATTCGTTTTGGTGTAGTTTCACAAAATTAATAGAATGCCACACTGACATTGTCTGTGGTGATCTCAGTATTTTTTTAATGCTTAACAGATCATTTATTAGTTTTTTATATGATTCAAAACAAAGTGATACCTAATTCCAGCTATGAAGGAATAATGATAATGGATAATGGATTTTCTCTCCACCCCATAAAAAAAAAAACTAAGAAATGGACAAGACATATAAGGGACTACTTCTCAGTATTGGCAGTGAAGGCTGTGGTTCTTGAGAGAAGGTAAATGACGCAGTGAACTCAGCATTCAGTTTCCCGAACTCTCCTAACTGCAGCACAAGAAAAGTGAGGCCCAGTGTTCTCATGGAACAACATTTGGGCCTGCTGAGTCCGCTGGAATGTGCAAGGTATAGTAACAGAAAGGTGGGTCCAACGCAAAGAAAAAACCCCAGCAATTTGTATATCATCTTTGAGTCTCTGGCCAAATATTGTGCTGCAGAAAGGAGATTCTGGTGGCTTCCCTGTCTAGGGGATGCTAGATTTCTGACCAAAGTAAAGAGATCTGACTCAATGTTCCTTACACACAGGAGTTAGGAAACCAGGCTCTGGGAGTAGGAATTACTGGTATGTGCAATAACATGTATAATTCTCAAATGCTTTGAAATAAGTAAAAGAAGCCAGACTCTGCAGGTTACATAAGTTAACACTGGATTTATCCAGTACTCTTGTAAGCACCAATGTAACAGGTAGATAATAGTTCAGTGGTTATTTAGGGCTGCACTGAAAGGGGATGGCTGATGACCAAGGGGCACAGCAGAATTTTGGGGGGGGGGGTGTGGAATTGCTTTGTATAAGGGATTGGCAAACTTTTTCTACAAAAGGCCAAACAGTAAATATTTGAGAACCCTGGATGGTCCCTGTCATTGATCTTTCTTTATTTTTGTTTGTTTGCTATTATTTTTACAACCCTTTATTAATATAAAAAAAGTTCTTAGCTGAAGGGCCAAACGTAAGCAGACTATGGGACAGATTTGGCCCAGAGGTCATAGAGGATGATCCCTGCTGTATATTTTGATTTTGGATGGATTACATGACTATTAATGTTTGTCAAAACTCCTAGAATTATATGCTTAAATTGATAAATTTCACCGAATGTAAATTACATTTTGATAGGATAAATGGGAAAAAACCATGTAGAGGACATGCTACGACCACAATAAATAGAAAATCTAAAAACTCCATATCTATTTATTAATTTGAATTTGTAATTAAAGAAATTCCCACAATGAAAAATTCAGATCATAGGCCCCTTAAGTGATTTTATCAAATATTTAATAAAATAACATTACTAATATTCTGCAAACTCATTCATATAATTACAGGGTAGAGATACTTCCCAAGTTTTTTCACGAGTCCAACATAACTCTGATGCCAATTCTAGTTAAGGGCATTATATACAAAGAAAATTACAGACAAATATCCATTATGAGCATAGTCATAAAGCCCAAACAAATATTATCAAATTGAATCCAGAAAGATATAAAGATATTAAACTATCATGACTAAGTGGGTTTTATCCCAGCAATGAAAAGTTGGTTTAACATATGGAAATCAATCCACATAACTTGCACATTAACACACTAAAGAAGAAAATCACATAATTTATATCAGTTATAAAACACACCATCAAACAACAAAGACAACACATTCTTTTCAAGTGTCATATCTATACCAAGACAGACAATTCCATAAAACGGACTCCACAAGTTTAAAAGAACTTCATTCATACCAAGTATATTCTCTAATACAATAGAATCAAAATAGAAATCAATAATAAAAGGTAGCAGAAAAATCTCAAATCAGATGGAAACCAAACAACATTCTTGTAAAGAATACATGAGTCAAATAGGAAGTCTGAAGGGGGAAAAAAGAATTGAACTGAATGAAAATGACAATACAACACACCCAAATTCCTCGGATGCAGGTAAAGTAGCACTAAAAGGAAAATTTACAGCACTCCATGCATATATTAGGGAAGATGAAAAGTTTCAAATCAATAATCTATGCTCCTACCTCATGAACCTAGAAGAGCGAAACAATCCTAAAACAAACAGAATTAAAAAAAAATAACAATAGAGGTAAGAAAGGAAATCAACAAACTGAAAAATAAATAAAGAACTGCTTCTTTTAAAAGATCAATAAAATTGACAAACTTCTCACCTCACACCCATTAGGATGACTAATACAAAAAAACCCCCAAAAAACATAAAATTACAAGTGCTGGTGAAGTTGCGGATAAATTAGAACCCTTGTACACTACTGGCAGGATTGCAAAATAGTATCATCACTATGGAAAATAGTATGACAGTTTCTCAAAAATTAAAAATAGAACTACCATATGATTCAGCAATTCCACTCCTAGGTATGTATCCTAAAGAACTGAAATCAAGATCTTGAAGAGGTATTTGCATATCCATGTTCATGGTGGCACTATTCTCAATCAGCCAAAAAGTGGAAGCCGTGCAAATATCTATCTACAGAGCAATCAGAGCTATATATATATATGTGTGTGTGTATATACATATATACACACACACACACATATATATATATATACACACATATATACATGTGTACACACACATATATATACACATATATATGTGTGTGTGTATATATATGTGTATACATATACATATATGTGTATATATACGTGTGTGTGTATATATATATATATATGCACACACACACACATACACTACAGAATATTATTTAGCCTTATAAAGGAAAAAATATTCTGTCATATGCCTCAGTGTTGATAAACATTGAGAACACTATGCTTAGTAAAATAAACCAATTAGAAAAAGACAATTATTGTATGATTCTACTTACATGATGTATCTAAAGTAATCAGATTCACAGAAACAAAGTAAAATGGTGGTTACCAAAGGCTGGAGGGAAGGGGAAAGAAGAGCTATATAAAGGATACAGAGTTCTAGTTTTTCAAGATGAAAAAATTCTGGAGATCTGTTTTACAATAATGTGAATATACTTGACTACTGGACTGTACAGTTAAAAGTAGTTAAGATGGTAAATTTACCTTATTTATTTTTTAAGTTTGTATTTAAATTCCAGTTAGTTAACACACCGTGCAATATTAATTTCATGTGTAAAATTTAGTGATTCATCACTTACATACAATACCTGGTGCTCATCACAACAAGTGCCCTCCTTAATCCCCATCGCCTATTTAATCCATTCCCCACCCACCTCCCCTCTGGTAACCAAGATGGTAAGTTTTAAATAAATAACTCATATAACTGAGTAGAAAAAAATCTGATTGAAAAACGGACAATCTGAATAGACATTTTTCCGAAGAAGATATATAATAGTCAACAGTTACATAAAAAGGTACTCAACATCACTAATCATCAGGGAAATACAAATCAAAACCACAACAAGATATCACCTCACAACTGTTAGAATAACTAGGATCAAAAAGACAAGAAATGGCAAGTGTTGGCAAGGATGTGGAGAAAAAGGAACCCTTGTGCATTGTTGGTAGGAATGGAAGTCGGTGCAGCCACTGTGGCAAACATATGGAGCCTCCTTAAAAAATTAAAATAAAATTACCATACGATCTAGCAATTCTACTTCCGACTATTTACCTGAGGGAAACAAAAATCACTATCTCTGAAAGATTTCTTCCCTCCCATGTTCACTGAAGCATTATTTGCAATAGTCAATGCATGAAAACAACTTAAGTGTCCACTGACAAATGAATAAGTAAAGAAAATGTCACACACACACACACACACACACACACACACACACATACTGGAATAACATACTGCTGTTTGCAACAACAGGGACAGACCCTGAGGGCACTATGATAAGCGAAATAAGTCAAACAAAAACAAATACTCTGTGGTCTCACTTATATGTGGAATAAAAAAAAAGAACAACAAACTCATAGATACAGAGAACAGACAGGTTGTTGCCAGAGTTGGGGGTGGCAGAGGGGCAACATAGATGGCATTGGTCAAAGAGTACAAACTTCCGGTGATAAGATAAATAAGGCCTCGGGGGGTGCATGGTGACTATACTTAACAATACCGTATATATATTTGAAAGCTGCTAAGAGAGTAAATCTTAAAAGTTCTCATCACAAGAAAGAAAACTTGTAGCTATGTGTGGTGACAGATATTACATCACTGTAGTAATTATTTCATAATATATACATACATCAAATCATTATGTTATACACCTACAAATAACGCAATGTTATACATCAATTACATCCAATAAAAAATAAATTATCTATCCTATGAGTTAGCAGTTATACACCTAACTAATTATTCAAGACAAAATTTTGGTTCACCAAAGACTTACACAAGACTTATTGTTGCTTTGTAAATAATAACTATAAATGGGAAATAACTCAAAAAATCTAAAGAGGAGATAAACTGCGATATATTCACAGAATGGAATACTACTCTGCAAAATGAATGGATGAACTACTGATACACAAAAAATGTGAACAAATCTCAAAAGCATTAAGCTGAGTGAAAGAAGCTGTACACAGAGTACATATTTTACGAAATTTTAGATATAATCAGCGCTAAGTGATTGTGATAGAATTCAGTTCCATAGTGGCTTTGGTGTGTGTGTGGGTGGGAGGGGGGTGGCATTTCCTGGGAAAAAAACACAAGGAACTTTTTGTTCTGAAAATATCCTGTGCCTTGTGGATGTGAATTTTGCAATTATAAGCAAATTCCTAAACTTATCAAACTCAACTTATCAAAATTCATATTTAGGGTGTGTATTTAATTCAAAGTAATTTATACATCAGTTTTTAAAAATCTTCAATAAATGAATGTAGAGAAACCATTAATAGAAGTTAAGATCTTATTGCAGTTCTATTGACTTTTTTTTAAGTTATGTATGGGTTTTTTTTCAAGGTTCTAGTGGGTGGTTGGTTTTGGATGCTTACCACATTATAAAAAGTAATCAACTTACTAACTAAAAAAAGAAAAAAAATCCATGCCTAGACTAATAATGAGAGTACATGATGGATTATAACAAATCCAATCATGTGTTCCTGAGATATTCCTTTCCTAATAATAATAATAATAATAATAATAATAATAATAAAATGAGACCTTTTGGTGTTCTGATTTGACTCAAAGATACAACCTAGAGTAGGCAGAGGAGAGTGGATAGGTAGCACTTTTATTTATTCCCCTAATATTTTCTTAAACCTGATGTTTGATAGGAGATGGAGACTAGATGATTCATTTTTATATTTATTGGTGGGATCCTGGAGCTCGGGCAACATAATGTAGTAATGATTAAGTACAGTGGTTTGTAGTCAATTGTCTTTGACTTACGCATCTCAGCCCTGCTACTTACCAACTGTATGATCTTAGGCAAGTTACTTAATTAAACTCTCTTGTTTGAGTTTGCTCATTTGCAGGGGTGATAATCTTTATCTCAGAAGATAATAGTTATCTCAAAAGATTGCCTCAAAGATACATAATATACTATATTGAAAGATGTCTAACACACAGTAATTAGTAAATATTAATTATTGTTATTGCTAATACTAATAGTGTTCTGTCTTGCTGATTAAAAGCAAAGCTGTTTTGGAAACAAAATAAACAAATGATAAGATTTATCCTATTATTGAAACACGTCAAAGAAAATGATACCGATTTTCCACAGCAGTCATTAAAAAACCCTCTATAATATTCTCATAGGTCACGTCATTATTTAAGATAGTGGCCTCTTGCTATGTTTATAAGTGTGTCATTGACGAAATTCAAAATATTAGTGACACAAACAGAGCAAAGTACTCTGCTGAATGGAATGAGTTAATATTAACCACTTAAATATTGGCGCATTATTTAGCACTGCTGAAATAATAAGTACCTGTGTCATCATAATTAATGGTAATCTCCTCTTCTTGATAGATAACTATCAAGTTCATAATTCTTCTAAGGTCTGTCATGATTCATGATAATAAAACCATGACCTTATTATAAAGAAGGGTAATTATTTTCCTCTTCACTCTTGCAAGTGGGCAATGATCCAATTCCTTTCAAAAGAATATAAAAATATCTAGCTGGAAAGTAAAAAGAAAGTCCAAGACTCATTTTTCTCTTCTACATTTAAATTGCTGTCTTGCTTGATTCTGGCAAGGATACGACAGATGTAGATTTTGCAAGCATATTAATAACTGGAGACTTATCTTAAACTCACAGAGCTTAAAAGACATATCCGTAGAATCAAAGGCAGATGTAAAGTTAATCAAAGGGCTGAAGAATCCTGCTATTTTTAGCAGTTTATTCAATGAGATTAAAAAGAGTTCAATAATAATCAATACTTCAAGAGTTAATTCTGAACTCTACTTGCTCCTCACAGAAAGAATTACAATGAGAGCACACACCTACAGTTGCTCCAGTAGAAAGATATCAAAGTTTGGAGGCATATTAAGTTAACAACTGGCCTTGATTTTTTAAGAGTGGCACATCACACTTTCTTAGGTGTTGAACACTGCATATTTGAATACTTTCAGATGGAATTGTAACTAAGGAATTTATGGAAGTAAAAGACTTGATGTAGAACAGGATCTTCTCTTAAGAACAAATTTTAAATAAATTTACTTTAATTGAGCTTGCATTGGCTGACCATTTTAGTCCTCTCCATAGTTAGGACCCGTAACTACTTTGAAATTATACTTACATTATGCAGTTGTCTTAGGACCTTGAAGCTGGGAGAAAATAACTTTCCATATGTTATGAGAACAACATGGTTCCTCAAAAATCCTAAATAGAACTCTGCCAAGTAAGAGACACATCTTGGAATTCACCATCTACCATTATTTTTTATTCTAAAAGCCTTTAAGTAAACTTTAATTAGTATGCTTTAAGCAACCTTTTGATGCAAAGGTTCATGGGAAATGCTATCTGTCTGTCTATCTATTGATCGGTCCATTGATCTTGTCTATTTATTTGTAGGCCACCAGCTAGGCCTGGCGTAGAAGCAGGCCGGTTTTATTTCAGTTACATCGGTTAAGATATGAACATCAGTCAGGTTGTGTCAGATCTTTAGACCGATTTGTCATCGAAAGTGAAATGCCGTGAATGTTTCATTCACAAAACAAAACAAACGTATATGTATCAGGGTGGTTTACTCTCTGCCCTTCCAGGGAATACTGGGCAACGTTCGGAGATATTTTTGGAGACCACCGAAGGGTGTACAGGTGTCCTCTACTGGGCACAGGCCAGAGCTGCTGATTAGCATCCTACCATATACAAGACAGACCCCACAACAATCTTCCAGTCCAAAATGTCAACGGTGCCAAATTTGAGAAATACTGACATACATGAATCAAAATATATTCCAAGCCAAATAAAACTGATTTTACAGAACTGCTTTTATGTCTTTCCATTCATGCGAATAATTGTTTGTCACATTCTAGATAGCATGCAGTACCTAATAGATTATTGACTAAGGACTTTTTTAGGATTAGCTACTGAGTTAAATAAACCAATTATTTTTGTCTCTATTAACCACTTAATTAACTGAAACGCTGAAGAATAAATGTTTCCCTAATATAAGAAAATAGCATAATGTGGAAATTATTTAACTCATTCAATTATAAAGATTTTTCCTTGTAATTTGTTAATCACTTTTATAGTTTTGTTTATTTGTTGGTCGGTTGGTTTCCTTATGTTGCTTTTATGGTTTAAAATTGGAAAAGTGACTCTAACACGCAAGTTTTTATCGAGGGTGTTATATCATCGGAACACACAGAATGACTTCCTCAGATCATCATGGAAATATCTGGCTGATATGATAGGACTCTACATCTAAATTCAAAATCAAGAAACAAGCATAAGAACTTATTTCATGCCAGTTTTGTGTTTTAAAATACGCTTTCTCAAAATATTGTAGGAGATATTATTGAGGAAAAGCCTTCTATTTTCTAAACTGGTGTTTGCAAAAGCTGTGCCGTAAGATTTTTTTTTTTTAAATAGCTACCATGTGCATTAAAAAACTGTGCACTTAGTACTATTTAGGTATCAATCACAAGGCTAAAAAACAAGATACTGTGAAGGTAGATGTAAAAGAAGGAAAATAGTCTCTTGGAGTTTACACACTGGGAACAACAAAAAATTAAAGTATATGGCACAGTTCTGAGTAGTACCGGATTGCATTCATTCACTACAAATTTCATCATAAACCAGGCTTATAGTTCTTCAGAAAATAAAATGAACAATGTGTATGGAATAATAAAGAAAATTCCAGACATAGAGTTGCCCTTGGACTAAGATGCCAAAACGTGAATGAGTTTTGCATTAAGATCTAGGGCAAAACATAGGCAGGGTAAAAATGAAGATGTCAATAGGGCCTAAACAAAAGGCAGGAGAGAGGAGAAATAATGTGTGTTTCTAATGTGTACTTTTTTTTTTAAGTTTTTATTTAAATTCCAGTTCATTAACATACAGTGTAATATTAGTACTTTTTAAAAAAAATGTTTATGTATTTTAATGTTTATATGGAGCAGGCTCCAGGCTCCAAGCTCTGAGCTGTCAGCACAGAGCCCCACACGGGGCTCAAACCCATGAGCCAGAGCCCGTGAGATCATGACCTGAGGTGAAGTGGGACACTTAACTGATTGAACGACCCAGGTGCCCCAGTACTTTTTTTTTCTTTAATGTTTATTTATTTTTGAGAGAGACACACACACAGAGTGCAAGTGGGCGAAGGACAGAGAGAGAGGGAGACACAGAATCCGAAGCAGGCTCCAGGCTCTGAGCTGTCGGCACACAGACCGACGCGGGGCTGGAACCCACAAACTGAGAGATCGAGAGATCATGACCTGAGCTGAAGTAGGACGCTCAACCAACTGAGCCACCCAGGTTCCCCTCTTTGTTTTTTAAATAAGATAACACCTCTATTGGTTTTTTGCCCTCTTCTACAGTAGGTAGAGAGACAGACTGGCGGACAGATAGATAATTATTTTAGCAATTGCATCAGTCTGTCAAGATAAAAATTTTTATCCTGTGGGTCAGGATATTATTACATTGTGTGTAGCAAGTAATCGCTCAGTTTATCTTGGAGCAAAGGTGTTCAGCTGCATCATCCAAAGTGTTATATCCAGTACTGTGTTAAGTATTAACACAATTTACCAGATAAATTTGTCGGATGAATAAAACTAATTGCCAGTCTTTGACATAATGTATAACACAATTTTTTCATGTGCATTTGATTAGTCTTAAGTATTATTATGATTATTCTTAATAATTGTGTTATATTACCAATTTATTAACATCTACCACTTACTAAGGGTGGCCGTGTGCAACACACTCTTGTGACCTGCTGAAAACCAAAATTCAATGGAGTACATTCTACAGATCTTATTGACTTTATTCAGCAATTCACAAATTGGGCAGCATGCCCTCCAGCAGACAGGAAAAAGCTCTGAAGAGCTCTACAAAATGAAAGACTTTTATGGGCAAAAGGGAGCATGAGTAGGAAGGTGTACTTGGCAGAAAAGTGGATTGGTTATTGCCAGATGATTTTCTTTACAGGGGATGGCAGAGGCTTAAAAGGCAGCTTACCTATCTAGTGTTGATCAGGTGGTTCCTGACTGACTGGTTGAAGATACCATTTCTGGAGGAGCCCAAGTGTAATTAACTTAAATTTCAGCTAGGTGACATAGCGCTTCGTATGAGCACCTCCATTTTGGACTTGTCTTACTTTTAACAGACCTCTTTAACTGTAATTGAGGAAAATAAGTATTACTATATAAAACCATGTCTGCCTTATAAGGCTAACGGCTTATATAAAATGAAGGCTCTTTAGTTTTCTGGAGAATCTTTCCTGGGATGAATTTGTAAAGACGGACTGTGCTGAGCTTGGAGTAACTGTCACTTTTTCCTGCAAAAAGGCAAAGAAGAATTTGGAATTCTGGTGGGTGATGAGGAAAGATGTGGGAAGAAAGAGAAAAAAGTCTGAGCAATTTGGCAGGAAGCTAGACGACGTGTTTTGGAAATGGCCCAGAAAAGTTTTAATTACAAAATATCTAGTAGGCAAAGTAAAGAGTTTCTGTATTTTAGTGAGTCTATTTCTATTATCTGTCGTCTATCACCATCATCATCCTCTACGTCATCAGTATCTTTCCTTTAATTTCCTCAAACCCATCTTCAATTTCCCACAGATTCCTCATGGGAGTAATTTACAAAAAAGAAATAAGGGGAAAAACTGGATTCTACAGGTTGGAGGAACAGCAAGCTTAGGGTAGGGTGAGATAGTCCCCAACGTGAACTACATGAGTGGAGGCAGGAACTTAGATTCACAGCTGACCAGGAAATCTTAGTAAGTACTCTGAGGATTTATATAAATACTAGAGAAGCTACTAGACCTGCTTCATTTTACAAGATAAAAATTTACGCTACGCTAATCTAGATATTTTGTGATCAGAACCACAGAACATAAATGGATTACATATATATAACCCCATTTAATGTCATGTTTGGAATCAAGCTGTTTCATGTGATAGCAAGTAATGTGAAATAGAAAATCCGAGAAATTCACCCGAAAGACCTCTCCAGGGAGACTTCCCCAAGGAAGCATTTTCAAAGTTCTTCTTTTCCTTTCTTTCAGCCAGAAGGCATTGAATCCTTTCTCTTGTGATTTCGATAGTTACAAGTGAGTTTAATAAAAATTGTTTGCACATCTACCTTCTCCTGCAGATACAGCTTTTCTCCCATTGCCAGGTACGTGAATGTGGTTTATCCATGTTTGTTGAATGAGTGAATTCACTAGTACCACTAAGGAAAGAAATGATATTCTTTTGTTTTTGTTGTTATGTTCTTACAATGCCTACTATAGTTTCTCACCTTTGGTAGGTACCTAATGAAGGCTTACTGTTTGGATAGACAAAGATATATAAAATCCTGTTCAAGATTCTAACATTTTTCTTCTGGGAGAGCTTACAGGCAAAGTAGTTAGCTATCTTTTCAGTGGGATTTGAAAGATGCCAAATGTTCATCTGCCATAAAAACACTTTTCTCAAAGGTTCAGCCAATTGGTATGGTAGAACAATGTGGTGTAGTGTTGTCTCAAGATTTATTAGCTGCCTGGCCTGCTGAAAACCACTTGAAATGTTATAGGTAAATTGAGAATTTGGATATTTTAGAAGATAGTTGTGGATTTAAATCTGACAAAATATCCCCTACGGCCTAACAGAGTTACAGGTACATGGAAAGGATAGCAACAAAAGTTAATCCCATTTTCTTTTCCAACATATACAGAGCTCCTTGAGTGAATGTTAATCTCAGAGGTTCCCTATGAGATTTTAACATATCTCTGACATAGCCAGTATACTCAATGATAAAGTTTGAAAAAAAAATCAGAGGAGGCAGTGGTCACCTTACTAAAGATACAGCTGTAAAGGAATGGGATATAAGAACAGCAAATATTGGGGCGCCTGGGTGGCTGAGTCAGTTAAGCGTCCGACTCTTGATTTCGGCTCAAGTCATGATCTCATGGTCCTGAGAGGAGCCCTGAGTTGAGCTCTGGGCTGGGTGTGGAACCTGCTTGAGATTCTCTCTCTCTCTCTCACTCTCTGCCCCTCCCCTGTGCTGGAGCTCTCTGTCTCTCTGTCTCTCTCAAACAACAACAACAGAGACAACAAAGAATAGCAAGAGTCTACGGTAAAGTTTTGACAAGTCCAAAAGAAAACTTGACTCACTGTTGAGGCCCGCAGTAGGTGAGTCTTGATTTCCAGAAGTCAGCATGCAGACACTAGTGCTGAGCAAAGAGGAAAGATGGATAAGACACAAAAAAACAGGTGAATGGAGAGAGAAAGTGATAAGTTATCAGAGAGAAGCTTAATATAGCACTATCAATCAGAATATCAAAGCACATGCTTCTTTACCCCCTGCCCCCCCAGCTTTATAAACTCATCCTTCCTTTGTCTGTCTCGTCATCCTCATGCTCAAAGCAGTTGTTCACTAGGTTTAGAGTCAGGAGTTTACAGACTCCCAAGGATGACAAGTGGAAGGACCGCCTTCTTGCCTCTTCTGCACGCAGGACTGCAATAGCAGTTGAAAGGAAGGGACAAGTATGATTCTAGAGAAAAAGGGGAAACACACACATGCCACCATCATGCCTTCCATGCCTTAACTCCACTTTAAACAATTTCCTGCCATAAGGTGGAGCTACATCCTACGGAGAGAAAAGTATTGGCGATAAGATCTGGCAAAAGTCCACGTAGATCATTTTTCACTTGGCCTGTGATTTGTGATTTTAAAAAGTTAAAATGCATGGCAGCCACCTCCCAAATCCGCCACCAACTGATGCAGAGAGAGCTGTTATTTTGGTGCAGCACGGATTTTAATGTGGCAGAAAGGTGTGTGAAGGCAAGCAGGACCTTGTTTTTCACCTGATGCTGTAAACACTGGCTTCAGGGGAAACTCTTTGAAGTGCCGAGATCTGAGGTGGCGGGTTTGGAGGCCCCCCTGAGGTAGTACAGAGAAACCACAGGTATCTGATAGGGTTTGCTCTGGAGTAAGTCATCCTGAGCATCAAACAGCGTGTTGACAAACAAAGTCATTTTTAAAAAGTGCTTTATTTAGAAGAGCGGATTGTGTTGAATAGGCATTTGCTAGAATTTAAGATGCTGAGTTGTATTACCTGCAAGAGAGGTTTTGCTTCTCAGTTTGTGATTGTGAGAGGTATGGCCATGAAAACCCCCAACTGTGTTATCTGTAAAACCCCGGCATCTCCACCCAAAGGAAAGAACGATCCCCTGAAGAGAGAGAGCACTGCAGGGTTTCCTGATAACACATCAAGGGTAATCTAGATAAAGGAGAATGGCTCAACAGCAGTGTGTGTTGCATGACTCCCTGGGCAGTGCTCTCCATCTGGAAATCAATTAAAGGGCAAGGTACACCAGCTCATAGCCGGTTTGGGATTTCCTCAGTAGAGATTTGCATAGAAACCTTGCAAACAACTAAAACCTATTGTAAAACTCCAAAGGTGGGGTTGATCTTGGTGGAGAAAAGCCTCCATCCAAAAGAAACGAACCTTAGGGAATTTTTAGTCACCAAAAAAACGCATCTAAGGTGCACCCTGTGTTTTTTCCAGATTGATAACAGAACTCGTTTGAACATGTGTGACATAAAGATCATTCGTAATGCGTTGCTTATTACCTTCCTAGTGGAGGGAAGCAGAATTTGCCACCCCAAAATATGCATCTTTGGCATAAGGGTTATCTTGAGCTGCTTATTTTTAAGAAACTGCAGACACAGGAAGAATTCTGAAAACTAAGTAGAAGTTATTCTTTTGTAAGAGACATTTCCATGTATAAGGAAAATCTCCACTTGGATGGGTGTCCTCTAGTCTGTACCAGGAAGAGGAGGATGACTAAATCTCTAGAAGCCCTTACCGGTGGAGAAGGGGAAAACCTACACCTGCATTAACAACCTTACTCTTCTTTATTGTGTCCCGCCCCCCCCTCAAGAGCCTCTCAGAACTAGCCCCGCCCCATACCCTGCCTAGTTCTGTCTTTAGCTGCAGATGGTATTTAAGGTGGTGGCTTGGGCCATGTTGGGGAGTTACTCACTTTTCCTGGATCCCATGGATACAGGAGGTATATATGCTATTAAATTTGTTGTTTCCTGTTAGTCTTTTACAGGGGGTCTCAGCCAAGAACCTAGAAGATTAGAGGAAAAAAATACTAGCGTCCTATAAGACGTGTTGCTATTACTCACTTCATCTTTCCAAATAATAAAATAAACACCGTTGAGAAGATAGCTGGCTTCCTTAGGCCAAATAACATAACTACTTCGACTTACACTTTCAAGCCAAACAGGGCATAAGATACTTTATATGCACTATCTAATTTAATCCTCACTGCAGTCATGTGAAGATTATACTCGCGATTTTCATTTTATAGTTTTAAATACCTGCCCATGCCCTCCCAACTACCTGGTGGGGGGAACCAGGAATCCAAAGTCAGCAAGCGTGACGTTTAAGTTCTCACATTACTGCATGTTCCCTTGAAGACGATTTCTGTTCTTAAGATAGTTGTTCAACCAATGTATTTATATTCCCGTATTTTTGTTTACAGGTTAATTATCCTTTTTCTTCTAGAAGCTCACTCATGGGGGCAGGGTCCTTATGTATCTGATTCACCTTTGATTCTTTTTATAGAGCTTTGTGCACTATAGTTTCTCAAAAAAAAAAGGTGGTTTTGTTTTGTTTTGTTTTTTTTTTTAATTTATAAGCCATAGTCCAGCTGGGAAACCTGTACGTACGATGACTCATCCTTTTCATTTATAGAATATCCCTCCTCTCCCACACCTTCCCTTTCTGTTGTAGTTCCATTTTACCTTGACAAATGTATGTTTGGTTTTCTTAAAATGTGCTTTTGTTGTTGAAATAGGACTCTCACCCTCTCTCACAGGCCTTTTAGTTTTATAACTTTGAAGGTCTTATCTGCTTTCTCTCCTACAAAACACACCTGTCATGGCTTTGCCTCCTTCACTCCCCTGAGTGTCAGAGCTACAGACTCACTCCGTAGGGGTTGTCCATCCGTCTAGAGC